>NC_050579.1:16273612-16956734 GCF_011100635.1 Trichosurus vulpecula
GAATCACTAGCAATTAGAGAAAGCCAATTAAAACAAGTCGGAGGCTTGTCTCACAAAAATGAAGACCAAAAAAGAGGGAAAATGACAATTGGTGGAGGGGCTGTGGGAAGGCAGGCACATTACTGTGTTGCCAATGGAGCTGTGATTTGATCCAAGCCATTCTGGAAAGTAATTTGAAACTATGCCCCCAAAGTCACAAAATTGTTTATACCCTTTGACTCTGTGCTATCAATACTATGCATATGCCTCAAAGAAGTCAAAGAAGGAGGGAAGGGATCCACAGGAACAAAAATATTCAAAGCACCACTTTTTCTTGGAGTAAATGACTAGAAACAAAGTGAATGAATGTCCCTATGTTGGGTATGGTGAACAAATTATAGGCATGTGAAGATAATGGAAAATTCCTGCACTGTAAGAAATAACAAGAGGGACAGACTCAGAGAAGCCTGGGAAGATTAACATGGAGTGGTGCAGAAGGAAGTGAGCAGAAACAGAACCATTTACATAATCACTGCTACACTGTGAAAACTTCAGAAATGACCAATGAGCAACCATGACTGCCAAAAATCGATGATGAGGCAGGCTGCCCCCCACCCACCCACCCGCGAGAGGCGCACGCACACGCACGCATGCACACACACATATATATACACATCTCCTGACACAGGTCGATGATGTCCTCGTGCAGAATGAGTCCCACCTGCGACCAACGTGTGAATTTTCTTTTGCTTGATTCTGCTTATTTGCTCCAAGGGAGGGGTTTTTAAGAGGGAGCTGAGTGCAGAGGGGACAGGGAAGGAGAGAGAGGCTAGGAATAATGATGCCAAAAAGGAAACGAAGAGTTTCAATGAAGCATTTTTTAAAAAATACACAGAAGGCATTTCAAATGGGGACGCGGATCAGTAGGGCAGCTTTGAGACTACTGTGTTGAATTTGTTATGTACTTTTAAAAAGACCAAGCTGTGCTCAACGAGGACTCAAATTTCATATACAATTCTCTTTTTCTGCCCTTTGTGTATGGAAATGTTCATGTCTGTTGATGCTTGTCAAGTTCATGGAATAAAATTAAATTTTAAAAAAATTCCAGACCTCTCACCCCCTTCTCTGCAGAGGGGGACTGTGCATGTGGAATGGTGCTTAGAAAGTCAGATTTTTTTTGATGTGTTGTTAAATTTTGCCAAAGATTTCTTTTCTTTTCTTTTTTTTTTATATTATAAAGGATGGCTCTCTGGAAGAGCGGGGAGAAGAGACCCAGTGGGAGAGAGAGGTGATATAAAGACAAAAGCCATTAACAAAAATGTATTTAAAACAACAATAATAATGCTACTGGGCAGGACTAAATTGAACCTGAATCACCTTATGCCCATGCCCAAATGGACAGAGGATTTGCCAGTATTTTCCAGTCCAGTTAAAAAAGACAATAATTCAAAGAGATCTTTTCTAATTTAATTTCCCATTTGGCCTCTGCCTCATTTTGTAGGGTTGGATTTTTTTTTGGTGGGGGGACAGGGGAGAAGATATTACCCAAGTAAAATCCCCTTACAGTTTTGTCCTTATAAGGCAAGTGGTTATACCTACTGCCTGTGCTCAATTACTTGGGGCCCACAGATACAGACTGGTGGGCCTGCCTATACCCCAAACAGCTGCCTACCCCCAACTCTGTCAACTCTGGTTGGGCTTTTCTTCGGGGCCCAAGATTCACAGGGTGCACACCCTCCCAGCTCATGGGACCAGCGCTCTAGAGCTGGAGGAGGCTTCAGAGACCTTTCCTCAGAAGGAAAAATGAATCCACAGAGGGTAAAGGAAAATCTGTAAAATGGGATAAGAATAGCACCTACCTCCAGGGTTGTTGCTGTGGGCCAGCACACAGTGAGTGCCACATTATTATCATGAGCATGACTACGGTGGCTTGCCTGAAATCACAGGCTAGTAAGGAGAAGAGATGGTGTTTGTACCCAGGGCCTCCAACTCCCAGTCCAATACTCTTTCCAGCACTGTAGACAGTACTGGGCCTGGAGTCAGTTTCCAGCACTGACTACATCACTTGACTTCTGCCTGACTCAGTTTCCTCCATGCTAGGGTTGTGGTGAGAATGAGACAAGATATGTATGCAAACCTTAAAGCACCATATAAATGCTAGCTAAAAAAAAAAAATGCCAGGTTAACATTTCTTAAGTGGCTCCAGTGCCCCAGGCAGAAGGGCTACAAAGTCCAAGAGCGATGCATCCCCACTCCAAAGTTCTCCTTCTAACATCCTTGACACCTCTCCCCACCACAAAAGTGGCCTTGCCGGATTGCGGTCCTGCCTGGCAGCCACTGGAGATGGGATGAGCAGCCTGGGAATCCCTGCCACAGAAGCTAAGTGGGCACTGCTCAGTGTGAGAGAAGGGTGGCCTTGATTCAGAACCTACCCTGGCGAGTTCCAGCTGCTCTCCAGGATAGGGCCCTGACCTGGTTCTCATGCCTGGGAGTGTGACGGCCACAAACTGTCACTGCAAACCCAGACGGCAGCATCACAGGAGAGAGAACACAGAGTTCAGACGAGAGGTCCTGGGTTTGAATCCCGGTTCTGTCACCCTGGGCAAATCCCTTCACTTCATCTGTAAAATGAGGGAGTGGGGCCAAATGGCCCCCTGTCCTCCAATCATCAGATAGCACATACACCTTACCCCCTTTATCTTGTGATCTGATCCTTCTCTCTGAGATCCATCAAATGCATGAAAGGAATGAAACCCATCTCCTGAGGCACAGGCCTGGCTTAGAGCAGCTGAGTCAGCCAGCGCAGGCCTCAACCTCAGGTGCACACCTGGCTCTGACCACCCAGACTGTGGAAGGATTTCTTGGCTGGCTCCAAGGTAAGAAACACCTGGAACCTACCTGCTTGTCTCCTCCCCATCCTCTACCACATCAGAGACATCAGTCTTTCCAGGGTTCCCCCCAACTTCTAAGAGGACCATTCATTATCAACACAGATAAATCGCCTCTCTCCCTCTCTCTCTCTCTCACCCCCCACCCCTGCCCCCGTGTCTATCTCTGTCTTTCTCTCTGTCTCCCTCTCCAGGAAGTACCATGGCTATCACCTGGAATGAGCCAATCTGTAAGTATTTGTTCTGTGCCAAAAACACAATGCCAGACACTGGTGATATGGAACCTCCCTGCGCTCAGGGAACCGATATTCGATCCAGGGAGACAATATGTAGTTGTGTGACCCTAGGCGAGTCATTTAACATCTCTAAACCTCGGTTTCCTCATCTGCAAAATGAGAGGTCTGGTTGTTCCTGACCTCTGAGGTCCTTTCCCCCTCTAAATCTCTGACCTTACAGTTTGACGCAGTGGCTAGAGAGGGCCTTGGAGGGAGCCCTGCACTTCTGCTGGCCATGTGATCGTGGGCAAGTCACGGCTGTGGCTCTCTGCCCTAGGCTGCTCCCTAAGACTTGCAGAAACCATGGAGAGATTTGCAAAAGGCAGTTCCTGAGCCCGAAAGTCTGTATGCGGATGTGGGCTTGGTGCCGAGTCCTGAAGGGTACAAGGCTGAGGGAAGGAAGGAGAACAGCCCAGGCCCGAGGGCCATCGGGCAAAGCCTTCCAGCTCCTCGTGCCACTTGGGCATCACAAACCCCAAAACTGGCATTAGCCTTGAAATTCAATTTAACAAAATAAAATCCTGAAATACTGACTGTATGTCACACACTCCACTAGGTCCTAGGCAGAGAAACAAAGTCTCAACATGCAGTAATACAATGTGATGTAATACATGTATGTGCTCCACATGTGATTTACATGTGCTCTATGTAGTTAGCATGCTATGGCACTCTAAGGTGTCTCATGTGAGACTCGAAACAGCCCTGGGAGGGAGGGGCTAATACTGTCCCCAATTTACAGATGAGGTAAGTGACCTGCCCAGGGTCACGTGGCATGCCGGTAAGCATCTGAGTCCTCCTGTCTCTAGGTTCAGAGCCCCTCTCTCATATGACTGCATATGTGTTATACAATACAATTACTTAAAGCCAAGCTGTGGGGGCCCGGGAGGGAGGGACGGCCCCTTCTTCCCCCACCAGGGCAGTTCCAGGAGGTGTCCCCAGGTGTCCCATTGACCACCCCCCCCCTTCATACTCTTCCTCAGCTGATTCAACATCAAAGAAGAATGTGGCCCTGGGCTGTAAATTCCATCCCCAAAGATGAGAGAAACCAAACTGGAGTAAATATAATAATTCCCAGCGATGTCTACCACTATCTAGTTTGCAAGGTCTCTCCTTGTCTTTTCCAGATGGGGGAATTGAGGCTTAGATAAGCTAAAATAACACGCCCATGACCCAGGGACCAGAGAGAGGCTGAGCTGGGAGCAGAACCAAGGCGCCATTTTTGTTACTACCTCAATCTGATACCAAACTCAAAAAAAATCTCCTTTTTCTCCCTGACCAGGGCAGAAGGGTCCCCCTGCAGGGTAGGGCCAAAGGAAAGCACAGAAAACACCAAGGGAAAATAACCCCGATGCTGTTCAATTTGACAGAACAAACAGATTCCATTTGCCAAAAACAGGGCCCAAGAGAGTAGCCAGGCTCCCTGTGGCCCATGGGGTTCTTTAGGGATTGGTCAGCTCAGTGCAGTGGACAGATCCCCAGCTCTGGCCACAGGATTGGACTCCAATCTTGCCTCCAGACTTTATTATCTGGACACCTACTTGATTTTCTGGGCATCAGCTTGCTTGTCTGTAAAAGCCTTTTCTGTCTGTGTCTTTCTGTCTGTCTGTCTCTCTCACACACACACACATACACACACACGTGTCATATGAGCTGAATTTCAGATTATCAAGTAATGGCCTGACTCTGATGCAGTCTGGCCTTGGGACTGTGCTAGGCACCTGAGGTAGGCACAAAGACCAAACAACAACCAAACTTCCCAGTCTCAGAGAGCATACACTCACTTTTAGAATTGCTTCCCTAAATCCTCAGGTAATGGGTACAGATGCCTTTCCATTTATTAGAAGCCTTCAGGAGACAATGTCTCATCTCTCCCCCACCCCCCACCCCCAGCCCCAATGTAACTAATCCAGCAGCTCCAGAGGGGGCATTGGGAAGGCCTCACAGCCTTTGTCAAACCACACAAGACTGGAGAGGCTGCCCACCCTTAGAACTACATAAGCCTGGCTTTCATGCAACTTGCCAGGAGCACAAAGATTATTGGGATCCCCCACCACAGGTTTCAAAAAGGTCTTTCTTGCCACTACTGGGTGTAGTAGAAAAAGTGTAATGAGAGCCCAAGGCTCTGGGTTCAAATCCCTGGTCCTGCTTCCCTGGACTCTCTGGGCTTCAGAATCCCCATCTTTAACAAGCTAAGGTTGGATTACATCAAGTGTTCTTAACCTGCCTCCCACAAACTTAAAAAAAATTTTTAAATATTTTTTAATATTTCACCCCAACTGGTGTCTTTTGCAAGTACCTAAAAACACCATTGGGAAGAGGCTGGAGAGGACCAGGGCCCAAAACAGGTGAGGAGCCCCTGGCCTGGGCTGAGCTCTAAGGTCCTTTGCAGGTGGAGGCTGAGGATCCTTCAGGACCATGAAACCAAAGGAAGCCTCTCTCTGAGTGGGGCTACATTGGGAACAGAGACTAAGAACAGAAGCAGTCTGTCACCCCATCTTAGAACATGGTAAATTAGCTAACAAGAGGATACCCGAAGGAACCTTCATAGAAACACTGAGCACAGGTAAGTCAATTAAAAATCCAGTTTTGCTCTCCTAGAACAAACTTAGAAGTTCTTATTTAAAAAAAAAAGCCAAAAGAACTACTTGGGTGGGGGGGTGGAGGCGGGGTCTGTGATTTCCTTGGGACAGTAGCTCCCCTGTTAAAAAATAAACCAACCCTCAGTCCAAGAGAGGTCACAGCCACGTAGGGCAAGTTCATTATTTCCTGGAGAAAGTTAACATCCTTTTTAAAAATGTAAAAGAAGTCCAGTTTCTTATCTAAACCTGCCCTGCTCCTTGTGTATTATGTTAGTGTTTGTTCATGATTGTTAAAGTCATAAGAAGAAGAGAAAAAATTCTTGAAGAAAATATCAACAGCAGCTGGCGTTTGACGGATCCCCAAGCACTTTGCAGACATCATCTCTCTGGAACCACTTCCGCTTACTAGGGAGGGCCCCACAATCCTCCTGGGCATCCCGGCTTAGCAACCTTGTGGTCATCCTCCACTCTCCAAACTAACCCCACAGGCCAACCCAGTGCCAGGTCTTCATTCTGCTTTCCCAATCTGTCTCCTATGCACACAGGCCTGCCTTGCAATAGCCTGCTGGTGGGTCTTCTTGACTCAGCTCTTCCCTCCCCATTCCAATCCATTCTCCAATCAACTCAAGCAGTCTTACTGCTCAGACTTTGTCAGTGGTTCCCTATGACCTCAAAGTTCAAATATAAAATCCTGTTTGCCTCCTAATGCCCTTCATACCTTTCTAGTCTTCCACTGTACTCGGGTTCCAGTGACACTGGCCTCTGGGCTGTTGCTCTTACATAATAACAGTCCATCACCAACTCTGAGCATTTTCATTGGCTCTTTTCCCCTGCCTGGAATGCTCTCCCTCCTTCTCTCCATCGCCTGGCTTCGCTAAAGTCCCCCCACCTTTACCAGGCATCCCCCCTTCCCCCCAGTCCTAACATTTAGCATTTCTCCTGGCACATGGTAAGCACTTTCAAAATGTGTGTCGATCTTTCAAGCACAGGAAGATTGGTGGCACTGGGCCTAAGACCCTCATTTTGCAGAAGAGGAAAGTGAAGGGATGGTCTTGGGTCTGGGCTCCAGTGAGTGCTGGGAGGTTCCATCTGAACCCAGCTCTCTCTACTCACTAGCCTGCCCAAGGCCCCAAAGCCACTTCCTGCAGTTCCCTGAAGTGTTAATTCCTTCAGGAAAGAAAGCAGCCTCGAGGATCACTATCGTCCAACTGCCCTGTTCAAACTACCAAGAATTTGGAAGTTTGGATAATTGGTGCTCAGTAAAGAACGAAAACACAAACCCAAAACTACTGTGTGTCTGGAAGGACCTCGAGAGGAGTTCTCAGGCTGGCCTTGGAACCTTGTTAAAGTAAACGTCCCCCCTCGTTTGGTTACTGGGCAGGGATTTTCCCAAGTGATTCACCTATTTAGAATGTTCAAATTAGGGAAGACACTCACTTCCTCACTATCTCACTCCCAGGGTCCTGCTTCCATCACCGAAGTCCTGAATGGAGCCCCCAGCGTGTTTGGGCCTGGGCATTTAGGAAGGGTGTTTGCAAAGAAAAGGAAAAGAAAGAAAAGAGAGTCACTGAAGCATTCTGGAAAAACCAGAGAGAAGAAAACAGAAGGGAGGCCCCCGGGGATGGCAGCCGGGTGAGCAGCAGGACGGCTCTGAGGGCCACGTGCTGCTGACTCGATCACATATTTGCAAAGAAAAGTAACTATACAGAAGAGAGAGATTCATCTTTCTGTGGATGATCCTACTTTTCTGTTTGACCACATAGATGGAAATGCCTCTTTTATTTGGTGTTTGTTAAGTTCAGAATAAAAAGAAATAAGTTTTTAAAAAAAGATTATTTGCACAGCTGGATAAAAGAATTACAAAATGATGACAGCTAATAACTACTCACATTTCCATAGTGCTTTACAAATGTGAGCTCACTGGATCCTCTCCACAACCCTGGGAGGTAGGTGCTGGTATTTTCTCCATTTTACAGATGAGGAAACTAAGGCAGAGAGAGGTTAAGTGACTTTCTAAGGGTCACCCAGCTGGCAAGTGTCTGAGGTCACATTTGAACTCAGGGCTCCCTGATTCCAGGTCTGATGCTCTGTCCACTGTGCCACCTAGGGCAAGATGAGACGAGGATGCCAGGCAGGGGGCTCGGGTCACAGGATCCTAGCTCTGAAGCTGAAAGGGACCTTCAGAGGCCAGCTAGTCCAAACTGCTCATTTTAGGGATGAGAAAACTGAGGCCCATAGAGATGAAGTGACTTATTTACCCGGGATCACACAGCCAGCCAGTATGTGAGGTATGTTCGGGGGGTGGGGAGGGGATATCATTGCATGTGGCAGGAGGTGCTTAAAAGGCACTGAAATGCTGAAGCTCCACTAACAAAGCTGGGGGTGGGGGCCGTTGGAAAATATCCCCCTAGGCAACCAGTTCCCAAGACGGGGCAACTCATGAGTCTGGTGAAGCACAGAGGGCGCCAGGGCATTGGGGCCATTGACTACAAAGCTGGTACTCCAAAGAATGGTTAGAAGTTGCCTTCCTGTTTCTGGCAGCCTTCCTTGGGCTTAATGGGAGAGGTTACTTCAACCTGCTCAGGGATAGGTCCTACCTCCCAGGGTTGTCATGTCAAAAATGAGATTTATAAAGTGCTTGGCACATAGTAGGTGCTTAACAAATCCTTCCTTCCTATCATCAGCCTGATATTAAATTACACAGCCATACTTTTAAGAAGATGCTTTTCCAACGGATGACTTAAAAGAAGAATAAAAGAAAATCAGCAAAATCAATCAATAGCTTGGAAAAATCTGGAATGTTCTGTCCCCATGGACCTCTCACCTCTGCAAAGGAGTAGGGTGGGGGAGTTTGTGCTCATCTCTTCTAGGGGGCCAGGCTTGTTCTTAGGAATTTGGCAACTTCACTTTTAATTCTTTTCGGGTGCCTGTTTCTTCTTTTACATTGCTACAGTCATTGTATATATTGTTTTCTTGGCTTGGCTTACTTTACCCAGTATACCTCAGTTTTACATATCCGTGCATATAAATATATAAGTACAGGCTGTCTCCCCCCAAAGAGTGCAAGCTTCCTGAGAGCGCTGTCTTGCTTTCCTATTTGTATCCCTAGCACTTAGCACAGTGTTCTGAATATAAGCTTTAATAAATACTCCTTCCTTCCTTCTCTTTCCTTCCTTCCCTCCTTCTTCCTCCTTCCCTCCTCTCCTCTCTTCTCCTTCCTTCCTTCCTTCCCACTCAAATTGACAGTGGTACCAGCAGGTTGAGCGCACTTGCCCAGGGCATTTGGCCAGCAGAAACAGGACTTCAACCCACATCTTTCTGACTGTAAGGCCAGCTTTCTACCCACTCCACCAGACTGCCTTCCAAAGCTCCCCTTACTGATTCAGAATTTACCCATTTCTGCACTCTCTCTGAAAAAACTTTTTTAATTAAAAAAAAAAGTTGGCTAAGCGGACCAGCAACATAAAAAAATCTGAAAGGGAATGCTCCAACTATAAGAATAAGCTCTTTTGCAATCTTTTGGGGGGGGGATGGGGGGCTCTCTTTTGCTATCTAAACAGGTCATTACAAGGAAAGACTTACGGTTTTATCCCTAGGGAACTCCTATTGTGAGAAATTCCCCCTACTGACTCAGAGAACAAGTCCTTTCCAGAGGCACATAGAGACTAAACAACTTAACACTTAGCAAGTATCAGAGGTGGGATTTGAACCCAAGTCTTTCTGACTCCAAGCCCAGCACTGTATCCAGTACATCATTTGGTCCATTCACTGAAGATCCTGAGGGCAGGAAAGGCGCCTCTATTTACATTTAATGGGTCTGTATGCTGGATCCCCAAACTGAAGGGGGTGGAGGTGGGACGGCACAATAAAGGTTAAGAACCTTTGCTCCAAACATAGTCTGTCCTGATTCCCGTGATTGTTAAATGTTCTCTCTCACTTTCCAATGAAACTTTGCATTTGCTTCCTACTTGTATGTGGTTTGACTCCAGAAAGACTGGCTGCTCCTTGAGAGCTGTAACAACAACGTCGCTAGCAGCAGCTGTTGGGGTATAAGACCCAACAAGACCGGCAACAACAGCTGTCAGCACAGGTTCTTTGATCTGCTTTTCTAAGGAAAGCAACTTGAAGGGGTTAACAGTCTCACTTTAATCACACATACCCATATCATTCATTCATTTAGTTCAGGAGGAAAAGCCAGCACCCCGAACTTCAGAGCAAATACAAATAGAAATCACAGACAGAAAGTATTGACAGATCAAATAACACAATTCAACAGACAGGCTTTGTCTAATCAAGACATCACATACATAGTTGCCAAAAAGAGAAGCACCAACATCTGGGTTTTCTTCAAAGCCAAGGGGGCTCCAGCAGCTACCCAGAGTCTCCACCTCAACATTCTTCCAGTGAGTGAGAACCCTAAAGGCAAAACGCCAACCTCTGAGTTTATATACCCTGTTCAGGGTCAAAGGGCGTCACAAATATTCGACTCAAACCCATGCCAACTAGGCTTTTCCTGAAGGTGAGCAGGTCATCAAAAACTCCTGACTTGATCAAAGAAACAAAGGCCAGACTCATCAAGGGCATTTGATTAAATAAGTGCTGCAAAAGAAAAAACCGTGAATAAATCTCACCTTAATTACTGATACAAGAGCAGGCCCTGTTCCCTCCCCCAGGCACTGCTACTTGTAGCCATGTTGCCCAGCACATACTAAATGATTAAGAACACTGAATCTTCTCCTAGAACTCTGATGACAACAGCTTCTCCCCTCCAACATTAGGTGCTCAGTCCACAGAAGCCCTGAACCATGAACAGTTCTCCTAACCCAGAATACAAGGAAATGGACCCAAAGGAGGAGTAAACCTAACTCGCTGCTTACGCCCAAGCCTATAGCTTTCCTAAAAACCACCAGCAGAGGGAGGCCTTGCCAGTCCCTGCGGCCCAGTGGGCAGCGCACTCCAGCCATGCCGAATACAGCCCTGAGATTCGACCACACGTTCCCTGGCTCAGCTTTCAAAAACACTCCATTGGACTGAAGTCATCAGATCTCCAGCAAGGGCCCCGGCCAGCCCCAGCTCCAACATTCAGTTGACAGGTTTGTGAGAGTTTGGGCAAACCCCTCCCTGGAATGAATCTCTTAGCAAGAAGAGCAGAGGGGATGGAAGGAGAGACAACCACAAAAATCATTCTCTCCTTCTCCCCACTCCAGTTAAAACTCCCCCCTCTCCAGGAAGCCTTCCCCTATTCCGCTTAATTCCAGGGCCTTCCCTTGGTTAATTATTTCTTATTTATCTTGTTTATAGAGTGTGAAAGGCAGCTAGGGGGCGCCATAGAGCACTGGGCTTGGAATCAGGAAGACTCATCTCCCTGAGTTCAAATGTGACTTCAGACACTTACCAGCTGTGTGACCTTGGTCAGTCACTTCACTGTCTGCCTCAGTTTTCTCATCTGTAGTGAACTGGAGAAAGAAACGGAGAACGACTACGGTAACTTGGAAAGAAAACCCCAAATGGGGTCACGAAGAGACAGACATTACCAACAGGGCTGAAATGACTGAACACACGGACCACGAGCTCCTCCGGGGCTGGGACTTGTCTTTTGTCTTTCTTAGAGGCCCCTGCGTGACACAGCAGATAGAACTCACATATAAAAGCTGAGCTTAGAGTCAGGAAGACCCGAGTTCAAATCCAGCCTTGCTAGCTGTATGACTCTAGGCCATTCCTTTCACCTCAACCTGCCTCAGTTTCTTCAGCTGTGAAATGGAGATAATACCACCCACATCGCAGGATTGTAAAGATTAAATGACATAATATTTGTAGAAGCTCTTGGCATAGAGCCTAGTCAATAGCGGACGTTTAGTAAACGCTCCTTCTTTTCTCTCTCTTTCTTTGTATTCCCAATACTTAGCCCAGTGCCTGGCACATGGAAGGTCCTTAAATGCTTACTGACCGAGCTCAAGAGGCTTCCAGGCAAATCTGGGAACATGAAGTAGGTCAGTGGAGGAGGAGGAGGTGGTGGTGACTGTTTTTTAGGTAACGAAAGAGTAGAAGTACTTAGGAAGAACACGGCGCTCGGTGTTCAAGGGCCCAGGTTCGGATCTCAGCACACCACTTACTATACGTGAGACCTGGATGGAACCGTCTCAACCACTCTGGATCTCAGGTCTATTGTGTAAGACAGGGAAGGAGGGCAGTACTGGCACTGTCTACCTCACCGGGTTCAGTTCATTCACGGAGCAATTAGTAAATGCCCGCTCTGAATCGGGCACTGTTCTAGGCACAATGGGCATACAAAGACCCAAACTGAAATAGCCTCTCCCCTCAAGTAGCATGGCATGATTGTGGACAAACAGGACCTCTCCCAATGACGGTGATAGCAAAATGTCTCTTTTCCAGAAGAAGCATCCGGACTTTATCGGTATTAGAAAGAGCTGGTTTTCCAACCCACCAGCCAGCAGGCCCACAACACTTCCTATAGGGAACCTGATAACATGGGCTCTTGGTATTTACTTCTATGCTATTCCACCTTAGTAAATTTGGGCCAATTCTGCCCCATGAGGATCTTTTCAGATTTTGATTCTGTCATCCGGTGTAACAGTCATACTAACTATTATTATGAGAAAGATGTAAACACAATTCTATTGAGGGAGAGGTCGAAAGTGACTGAAGGATCACTGGATCTCATGATCATAGGATTCTCAATCCCCTAGTCAGTGACAACCTCGCCAACCACATTTTGTTTAGAAGACAGGCCTTTCAGGGGGAGGTAAAGCCCCTACCTAGGTTTTGGTTTCTTTTTCTACTCTTTAAGTAACAATCTTATTAGCAGAATTTTGGGGAGACCTGTTTATTAGCTGCTGAGATCACTGGCAACACCCCTAGATGACGCTGCAGGATCAGAGATGGGCTTAGGCTGAAAGAACCAGAAAGGGCTTTCCAAATTAGTGTGAAAGATTTTTATCTCAGAATGTAGCCCAACACACTAGCATTGCCAGATATCCAAATGGAGTCTAAAACAATAATTGTAAAAAGTGTCTGGCCCTGGAAAAAGAATAAAAGAGTCAGTCACAACATCAGTGGGTGAGGAGGCTCCCCAGACACCGTCGAGTCTGACTGGTGCCTGAACCACCATACCTGCCAGCAGCAGCCCCCACAAACATCAACCGGCTTCTACCTGAAGACCTCAGGAAGGGGCAACCCATTCAACCCTGGGTTAGGTCAACTTGTGAGGACACTTTTACTTTATGCTAGGATGGGAGAACTCAGTAATATCACATTACTTCTGCAATTTCTAAGTATTACTGGAATCCATTAAGAATTATCAAAAAGGTATATCTATTTGAAAACTATTTCTTCCCAGCCATCATTTTATTTCCAAATGGCAGACCGAACCCCAAATCTGCCTTTGACAGTGTACAAAATTTGATTAGAATCAGCCAACACCTTCTAAAGTTCTTGTGGAACACACCAAGAGGCAGCCAAAAATGAAATTCGGAGCAGTCAGGGTGACTTCTACACTCCAAAAAAGGGGGTAAAACAAGTCAACAAGCATTTATTAAATATTTACCATTGTGTGCCAAGGCCCTGACTATGCTAAGTACACATCTTTGAGCTGAGTAATTCAATATTTGTTCAGCCAACGTTAGCCTATGGGACTGGCTGATGTTCACTCTTGAGCATCAACCACAACACTGGAAAAGAATCTTATCGTTGAGATGTGACCAATGTAACTTATTCCAGGGACTGTCCTTTGCTGTCTTTTTTGTATCCCCAGTGCCTCAGGCCCAGTCCCTGGCACACAGTAGGTGCTTCATGAATGTGGACTGACTGATCCAACAGTCTTGGCTTTAGGCCTCTACCTCTTGGAACCAACCCCCACAGCCTGTCAATGCTTTTCAATGTCTCCTCCCCCTCCCCAGTTACCAGTGGCTCCATCCAAAAATCACCTTCCATTTGCTTTGTACATGCCACATTTAGCTTTCTGCGTTTATGTTGTTTTCCCCATCGTAGAAGGTCAGTCAGTCAACAAGGGGAAAGGAAGCATTTGTTAAGGGACTTCTACGTGTCAGGCGCCATGCTATGTGCTTCACAAATGTGACCGCATCTGATCCAACATCCCTGAGAAAGAGGTGCTTTTGTTATCCCATTTTACAAATGTGGAAACTGAGGCAGACAGAAGTTATCACACAACAACCCCAGGAGGTAGAAACGATCATTACTCCCATTAACAGTTCTGGAAATTAAAGCAAACTAGGCAGGCGTCTAGGTAGCATCGTAGTGCATAGAGCACTGGGCCTGGAATCAGGAAGACTCATCTCCCTCAATTCAAATCTGGTCTCAGACACTTCCTAGCTGTGTGACCCTGGGCAAGTCACTTAACCCTGTTCGCCTCAGTTTCCTCATCTGTAAAATGAGCTGGAGAAGGAAATGGCAAACCACTCCAGCATCTTTGCCAAGAAAAGAGTCGGACATGACTGAAATGACTGAACTACATAAAAAGGCCAACTAAGGTTAATTAAATTCCCAAAGGCTCACACAGTCAGCAAATGTCTAAAGTCAAATTTGAACTCAGGTCTTCCTGACTCCAGGCTGGTGCTCTAACCACTGCACCACCCAGCTACCTTACTAAATGAAGGCTTTTACTAGGCACTGTGCTAAGTGCTGGGAATACAAAGAGGCAGAACCAGGTGCCTGCCCTCCCGAGCTTACACCTCATAGGATAGTTGTTGAGCTCCTTGAGGGCGGAGATTGGTTCCTTTTGGTCTCTGCACTCCCAGGGGCTGGCATAGAGTAGCAGCTGCTAAGTTAAAGCAGGCTGAATTGGATCGAGTCAATTGAGAAAGGTACAGCCAAGATACACCCAACTATGTCTTCACAATTCAAGGGGATTTTTTTTGTTGTTTACATAACACTAAGCATTAATTAGTCACAGCTCCTCAGGCTAATGGTTATGATCAGCTCCGTGCTATATACCAGGTTGGAATCAAAGAGACATTTTAATTAGGGTCAATCCTTGGGAAAACTTTGAAAAACTGTATTAAGATCCACTTTTAAGGGTCCCACTTAATTACTGTTTTCAGTTGAAATTCCCAAGGAGACAATTTTTAAGTCAACAAAGGAGGCGAGGCAGCCTCATATTGTGGAACTAGGACTGGCCCCGAAATCAGAGGACCTGGAATCAAATCCTACCTTGGACATTTGCCATTTGTGTGACAAAGTTACCTCTCTGCCTCAGTTTCTCAGGTGTACAAAGGATGGGGCTGGACTAGATGGCCTCTGAGGTCCCTTTCTAGATCAAGAGTTATACTTCTTTGGGCGGGGGGGGGGAATACAAAGAATGTTTGTTTTGTTATCTTTTTGACATCCCAGGCAAGTCAGACTTACTCAAATGTCAAGCCTGGTCAGTAGAAATTTTCTGGGTTTTGGAAGGACTAAAATCTATTACATAGATAACATCGATTTATTATATATGTAAATTAGATCATATTATCCATGTATCTGTTATCTCTATTATAAAAGGCTGGCCCTCCAAAGAGGAGATTATGCACCTCATCTGCCTTCTTTGAAGAAGTGAGGAACCACAAGTGTGGAACTCTGCATCAGGCTTGTGAACCATGTTGGTTTTAATTTTACCAAACTACCATTTCTCCCCCTCCCCCCCATTTCCCCTTTGTTACAAGAGATGGTTCTCTAGGCATGGTGTTGGAAAGATGACCTAAAACCAAAATCTGGCAATTATTTTTATTGCTAGATAATATATTTCTATTTTACAATAATTCACATTCATAAGGTGCTTTGAAGCTGGCCAAGAACTTTGCTTTTCATCTTTACGTTATATTCCTTTTAGAGGTGAGGAAACTGAGACCAAAAGAGTGATTTGCCCAGGGCGGCCCGCTACTAAATGCGTCTGAGGGCAGGATTCTAAGTCAGGTCTTCCCGACTCCAAGTCTGACCTTCTGCCACCTAAATAACTCTCGACCTCCCGATCTACTCCTTGCCCCATCCCCATTAGGCCTCTAGAAGGAAAGGACCCTCCAGTTGGTTCTTTGGTTGCTCCAATTCTACCTTACCGATGGCCCCAGACCCTGGCCCTCAATGATGGCTAAGGGCTAACCAGCTATCTCCAACAGTGGTGGTGCCCTTGGACCACCAGAGCTTGTCAATTACGTTTATGCTTGGAAGCACAAGAGGCCCAGAATCAGAATCCAAGGCACAATTCGGGGTCTTTCATTTTCTCAACTGACAAGTGTGGTTGAAATGTTCAAAGAAAACTCCTGTGTCATCAAACCGTTGGTTTCCCAGGCCTCCTTGGGGGAGCCCCGAGCCATCCCCTCTCTGTCCTGTGTGAATTCTAGGCTGTGGCCTTTCTACGGGAAGTGGAAGAAGCAGAAGTACCACAAGCTGTGGTTCCTATTAAGAAAACCCAACCTGACCTTCCGGATGCTCTCTGACTCCTTGCAAAGGAGTTTTTAAAGGTGTCTGAGTCCAAGCTTGTCTGTCCTCACTCAGCCATCATGGCAGGCTCCTCGATGAGACTAAGTCCCCTTTATAAATCCTCTTCATAAAAGGATTTGTTCTGTGAAGTTTGGATTCAGCCAAAGGACTGCACTTGAGGACCTAGAGGGCCGCATGTGGTCTCGAGGCCACAGGTTCCTCACCCCTGCACTAGGAAAATACCACTAAGCGATGAACTCTTTTCACTGAAATTCAGTTTAGGGGAAAGTAAGAAACTGTCAATATTTCTGAAGCTTGAAAATGAGGGGCTATTCCTCAGCAATACAAATTTTCCTGCTGGGATTTGCCAAGATCCGCCTCCTGCAAAATGAGCCTATCAATTGGTTCTACCAGATAACTAGATCAGTATTAATTAGCGATAATAAACAATAAACTGGAGAAGAGCTTGGAACCATACGGGATACAGGGAAAAGAGCCAGAGTTAATGGTCAGTCTCTCTCCCAGAAGTCCCACTCCAGGGACCATACCCCAAGGAGATTAACAGCAAGGAAAATAATCCATATGTGTGAAAATATAGACAGAAGCAGCAGGTAGAAAAACAGAAAGCTGAAAACAAAGTATGTACCCATTGCTGCTGCTTGTCCTTCATTCTCAAAGAGGACCATGGCATCGGGGAGGTGATGCCATGACATGCAAGTGAATTGGATTTAAGTGAGGTAGGGCTGTGTAAAGGCACCAGCCTCACTCTCCCCTCCAGAGCCATCTGGGTCCAGTGACCAGATACAGATCAGGATGACTAGAGATGGCCCAGGATGCAGTGGGGAACATTGGCCTTTTCAAGCTAACGTCTGTAACATCTCTAATTAATTTAAGGTACAACTGATCAGTGCTATAGGAATGTAATCGAATATTGATATATCATAAGAAATAATGAATATGAAGAATCTGGAGAAACTTGAAAAGGAAATTACTTCTATTGACTTCTCTCTGTACATGGACAGCCAGGTGCTATAGTGGAGACAATATCCTGTGACCTCAAGGCCACATGTGGCCCTCCAAGTCCTCAAGAGCAGCCCTCTGATTAAATCCAAACTTCATAGAACAAATCCCCTTGATAAAAGGATTTGTTCTGTAAAACTTGGGCTCAGTCAAAAGGCCTCAAAGGCCTACCCTGATAGGCCTGGAGTCAGAAGACCTGAGTTCAAATCCAACCTCAGACAGTAGCTGTGTGACCCTGGGCAAGTCACTTCCCCCTATTTGCCTCAGTTTCATCTGTAAAATAAACTGGAGAAGGAAATGGCAAACCGTTCCAGTATTTTTACCAATAAAACCCCAAATGAGGTCACAAAGAGTCAGACACGACCAAAGTGACTGAAGAACAACAAATCCATGTACATGTCCACAACCACACACACACACACACACACACACACACACCTGCCAGTAGAAACATTAACTCCTTGAAAGCAGGGAATGTTTCATTTCTGTCTTTGCCTTTGATTCCCCAGAGCCCAGGCACACAATAGGTGCTTACTAAATTGTTTGATGGATTAAATGAAAGACTCAGACAGACAGACAGAGAGTAAAGAAAGCTGAGCCACAGGAACAAAACCAACCAAGGGCTTCAAGTCTATAGAAGATGACCTGGAGAAGTACTTTAAAAACCAGCAGCCAAACGATGGCAGTCAGGGGATGGCGCCCAAAGGACAGGCTGGTCCTGGTCCTCACCCTTCCCTCCTCTTTGTCCAGACCCGATTGTTTCCAGGTTGTCTCCATCCTTAGAGTGGGGGCTCTTTCGAGGCAGGGCTGCTGTTTATGCCCAGACCTCAGCACAGTGTTTGGCACATAGTAAATACTCAATAAATGCTTACTGATTGAAAGATTTCTCCTAATAATAATTCTAATTTTAAAAAGTCATTTTTTACAGGTTGCTTAAGGGAGTAATTTATAAAAGGCAGTTTCTTTGATTATGTGGGAGGGAGGGGAAGCATCGGTTATGTCAAAACAACTTTTTTCGACAAATTTTAAAATAATAATAATAAAATAGACCAAGATGCAAAAAGAGAAAGGTCTTTTTTTTTTTTGACAGCTAAGACTGAAGGAGAGTAAGAACTGACATTTCTCCAGTACTTTGTTTATAAAGTACTTTCTATCATCTCACTGGGTCCTCCCCACGAGATGGGGATGACAGATATGGTTACGCCCATTTTACAGATGAGGAAAAATTAGGTGAAGGCAGTTAAGTGATTCCCCTCGAATCTCACAGGCAGTAAGTATAGAGGCAAGATTCAAACCCAGACCTCTCCTTACTCCAGCTGCAGCCATCTTCCAGCCCCACCATGCTCAGTTTCATCAGCCTGCCCCATCTCGAACAAAATTCTCTACCTACGTGCAGTTTGCCATTGAGATATTCAATGCAGGGTGTCCCAAAAGTCTTAGGGCAGTTATAAGCTATTAAAGCTTGACTAGGAAAACTCAGGAGCCATCAACATGTTATCTCCTCAATCCCTCTCCCCTCATTTTTCGTCTTTAAAATAGTATCTGGGACTCAGTTTCCTCATGTGTAAAATGAGAAGCCTGGCCTAGGTAACCTCTGAGGTTCCTCCCAGCTCCGACAATTTATGAACCAATGATGTTTGCAGTCAGTCAAGCACAAAGTATTTAATAAACCTCTCCCATGTGCCAAGTACTGGGGCTGCCAAACGACAATTACAATGAGTGGTCTCTGACCTCCAGGAATCGCCATTCTATTGGGACGCACACATCCGTACAGACATCATAAATACAAGGCTTTGGGGTTTGGGGGAGGGAGGGAAACAGCTTCAGCTGAACCTTCTCTGTGGCAGGGCTCAGGTGAGGTGGGAGAGGTAGGGCTCAGGTGAGGTGGGGAAGCAGGGCTCAGGTGAGGTGGGGGAAGCAGGGCTCAGGTGAGGTGGGGGAGGCAGGGCTCAGGTGAGGTGGGGGAGGCAGGGCTCAGGTGAGGTGGGGAAGCAGGGCTCAGGTGAGGTGGGGGAGGCAGGGCTCAGGTGAGGTGGGGGAGGCAGGGCTCAGGTGAGGTGGGGGAGGCAGGGCTCAGGTGAGGTGGGGGAGGCAGGGCTCAGGTGAGGTGGGGGAGGCAGGGCTCAGGTGAGGTGGGGGAGGCAGGGCTCAGGTGAGGTGGGGGAGGCAGGGCTCAGGTGAGGTGGGGGAGGCAGGGCTCAGGTGAGGTGGGGGAGGCAGGGCTCAGGTGAGGTGGGGGAGCTCAAGTGAGGCCAGAAGGGGGTGCTCTCAGGCCAACCTGCTTTCTTTGAAATAGCTCCAGTTTAAATTCAAACCCAGCTAGTTCCCTAAAGATGCAACACCATTCTTCAATCACTGAGCACATGTTCTTGAGTTTTGGGGTTGGTGGTTTGTTTTATTTTTTTAATATTTTGATCACTATATTCTAAAACAATTGGTTTCCTTTGTGATTTTATTTACTTTGTGCATTTAAAAATCTGATTGTGGGAAGGGATTACTAGAGTTTCCCAGATTATCCCAGGGGTCCGTGGCCCACAAAGTGTGGAAAAGCCTAGGTGTTTAACGTTTTGCCAAAATCTCTCTTCCTTGCCCGCCCCTCCGCCCCACCCTTAGGTGACCCATGGTCTGGGTATGACCAAAGATCACTCAGAAAGAGGGCACTGCCATGAGGTGAAAAAACCAGTCCAGCTGCATCTATCCAAGATAAATGACTCAAGCACCCACCCACAGAATTCCATCCCCCCTAGGAGGCAACATCACACAGGGAAAGGTGTCTTCCTTTTTCCAAACAGCTCCTAAGGAAGGTACCCAATCAACATTCAAGGCCAACTGTCCAGCCAGGCCCAAGAGCCCACCTCTCTGCCCCTTGATCCCAGGCCCGAAAGGAGCCACTGGTGTCCACTGCACATTCCAGAGGAGGCCTGTCCAGAAAATCCATACATTCCAAGGCCACTGAGCAAGCTTGCACAGGCCTCCCCAGCTTCAGGACAGGGCAGCCTCCCAGGGCAGAACTAAGCCTCTCTGAAGTTCCCAGTCCCTCATTCCCCTGGGGCTGCCCAAGGAGAAAAACTGGCAGATGATGGGGGTGGGGGTGAGTAGCCTGGGAGGAGAGGAAGAAGAACAGGAAGGAAGAGGTAGCAGCTAAACATGGCACACACAGGCCTCAGGCTCCGGGTAGTTTGAGAAATCAGAGACATGTGCTGCCCTCTTGAAATCGGTTTTTTTTTTTTTTTTTTTTTTTTTTTTTTTTACACACCCTCCCTGTGAATTCCTGGCCTTCCTCCTATGATCTGTGAGGCCTGGGGTACACTAACACACCCTGTTCTTTTCTCTGACACTGAGCTGAGTTCAGCATCAGAGGAAAGGCCTAGGCCCATGGTCATCGGAACACGGACGCCTCCTCCTCCTCCTCCCAAACTGTCCCGTATGACACAGAACCACTCTATTTATGGGAGCTATTTCTTGTCTCTCTCTTTACAATGGAAGCTCCCAGCTCCTAGCAAGCAGAGATCATTTTATTTTTTGGACTTATACCCCAAGTGCCTAGTACACAGTAGGAACTTAATAAATTCAAGTTGATTAATTCTTCCATCTGGCTAGTGTCAATAAGCCTGGAGCCATGAGAAGTTCAGCGATTTGCCCAGCATCACGGGCCCTAAGCACTGGAAAAAAGATTTGAACTCAGACCTTTGTGACTCCAAGTCCAGCATTCTATCCACTCTGCCGCCCAGGCTGGAATTCAGGACTACCTGACTCTTACGTCTCTCTCTGCTGTTCCTCCTATTATTAACATTATTAGAAAAATACCCACAAGTAACCAAACTAACGGGCACTCGGAGCTTCCTAAGAGTCCATACAAAATGGCTGACCGGTCCAAAAATCAGCCCAAGGTCAGCCTGCCCTTGAATGGAGCCTTGAGACACAGCATCTCCATCCAATTACGTTTGGATTTTTTTTTTGTTTCATTTTCTAAGGAAAAAAAATCAGGCACATAGAAAATGCTACTAAAGCTGGGTTTTCTGGGATCTTAGCTCCGCAATGAAGGTTCCAGAGTATATTCTGAAAGCCTGCCCTTTCTGAAGGCTGGCTCATCATTTCAACAATTTTCATATTATAATAGATTCCATAAACTCAGACCTTACTGGGACAATTTTTTAAAGTATCAACCTTGTTTTAAAAAAAAAAAAGCCCCTATGGTTTTGTGGCTAGTGTTCCACGGAAGATCTTGGACCTGAGGAAGCATTGGGAGGCACATAGGATGGCATGTCCCCTCTACTAAAAGGGACAAACAAAGACCAGTAACACATGGGGTCATTATGTCACTCCCTGCTAAGGACCATACCCATTCCTCTCTTTCAATTCATCATTTTAGCTCCATTATGTGATTTTGGAAGCTCTCCATAAATTTCTCTCAGCCTACTTATCTAATGTTCTTACTACTTTTCAATAAATACCCTCTGCTCTTAAAGAAAAAAAAAAGCCCCAGAATCCCTTAGGCTCTTTTGGGGGCTTCCATTTGGTGATCTAGAAAAGTCTTGGCCTTGGAGGCCCCTTCCAGTTCTACACCCAGGATCCCACAGGTTCTGTGAGTCATCTCCTACGGACAGCAGAACTTAGAAACACACAAGCCACGTCTATGAGGCTATTGGTCATTTTTAGGATTGCACATGGTACATTTTGACCCAGGAAGAAGCTGCTGGATTGCAGAAGGTTCTGGACCTTTTGGTCCCAGACCCCTTGGGGGAAGCTTAGGGAAGCCTTCTCAAAATGGGGGTGAGTTGCCTAAACTCGACATGGTGCCTAGGTCAAGAAGGCCCAGGCTGGCTGGCATTTGGCTCCGTGACTCTCCCCAGGCTGGCAGAAGCCCTGGCCACCTCTGGGGGAAACAGAATGAAGCCTGAGTGCAAAATGACCCAGAAGGAATCATTTGGCAAGGAACCTCGTAAACGATCCAGGAGAATGTCAGCTCCCGAAGGAAGAAGGAGCTGTTGTGTCTGGTTTTCTCAGTGCCCCCGGCCCAGCAGCCTGCACCCCAGCAGGCACCACTGCTCCACATTTGTGGACTGAGTTAGAATGATAACAATAACCATCTCAGCTCCCATTTCTATGGTACTTTTCATACTCAATCCCCATCCCCCTTAACATCTTTCCTCTGTTGATTATCTCCAGTTTATCCTGGATATGGCCTGTTTGTACAGAGCTGGTTTCATGTCCTCTACCCCATTAGACTTGAGAGCAGCAACTAACTGCCTTTGCCCTTCGTGTATGCCTAGAGCTAAGCACAGTGCCTGGCACATAGTAGGTGCTTAGTGTCTGTTGACTGACTGGCTGACATGGGGACTTAGACCAGCAACAAAGGCTTTGGCAAACACAGACTGAAATGAAGGGGTGACAATGTTTTGCAGCGGTTCTTAAACTTTTTTTTTAACATTTTCACAGCTGAATTTCAATATTCTTGGTTTCTCTTTTAATACTCTGTATTTTATTTTATGCATTTCAAAACATGATTCTGAGAAGGGCTCCCTCAGCCACACCAGACTGCTGCCACCCAAGGGCTCCAGGACAGCAAAAAAGGTTAGGAGCCCCTGCCAGCCTTTTATAGGGGGACTTTCTGCATGTGCTGCACAGGCCCCCAATGCCAACTCCCAGGAGAGACCCGGCATTAGAGTATCTCCCTCCCCACCTCCTGCATCCCCCTACCCCCTGCCTTCTTTCTCTCCCCTTCCCTTCTGTCTTTCTCCCTCTCTCCCCTCCTCTCTTCCCCTTTTTCTCCCCCTTCTTTTTTCTCTTTCCCTTTCTCTCCCCTCTCCCTCCCTTTCTCTCCCCTCTCCCTCCCCTCTTCTCCCCTTCTCTCTCTCTTCCTACCTCCCCTTTTCTCTCTCTGTCCCTGTCTGTCAGTCTCTCTCACAAAAGTTGGAGGCATACATATCACATTGATGTAGACCTTTTCATTGGTTTTAGAATTATTACTGTTGCCTTTTGTTTCTCATTCACCTTAATTTCCTAACATATACCTCTCCTCTTTCCTCCCCCAAAAAACATGCCTTGAAATGAGAGGAAAAAAAGCAGTTCAGCAAACATAACCAGCAGGGCCACCAAGTCTGACAACATATGTAGCATCCCTCACCCACAGTCCCCCACCTCTGTCCTGGCCAAAGACAAGGCAAATTTGGTTGTCATCCCTTCTTCCCCACCAAAATCAAGGCCTGACATTTAATAAGTAAATAGAAATACTGGCGACCATTTTGGAAGTGCTCTGAGGGGGCCTCCCCCTTCCCTGTCCAGTTCTTCTTCTTGGTGTGGAGAGGGGCCCTGGGTTCTTTGCCAAGAGGGTAGAAGCTTTAGCAGGCCCTCCATCAAGCCAGAACAACTTCAAGCCCAGGTGGGCCCCCAGAGCCTTTTCTCTGTTATCAAAAGACCAGCCTAAGTCTGGTGAGATTCCCCACCAGGTGGTCCACCTAGTAACTCTACAGGTAGGAATTCCTACCAAGGAAACCAACCACCCTCGGGTGATTAGGGAACCAGCACAGAAGGAAGGAAACATGTAGTAGATGCTTACTATGGGCCAGGCACTGCCAAGTCTGAGAGATACAAATATACGCAAAAAGAAAAAGCTTCCCTTCCTTCAGGGAGCTTCCGATCCAACGAGAGAAGACAAAACACTGAAGGGAAGCCATAGCAATTACAAAAGTAGGTGCCTTCTCTGGAGGATCTGGATTCAAATCCCACCTCTGACCCTTATTACTTCGTAACCCGAGTCAAGTCCCTTCACCTCCCTGAGCCTCCATGGCCGACTTTCCAGCTCTTCACGATCAGACATGTGACCTGGGCAAGCTAGCTCTCAGGTTCTAGCCAGCTCTCAAGCCAGGAGTCAATGATACTTGAAGCATCTTAAAAGTTTCCTTCACTGCAAAATACTGCCAAGACATCAGAGAAATTCCTTCTAAAACTTTGCTCTTCACAGTGGATGCCTATCAAGTCCCTCCCACCCCACCCCCAGGCCTCCATGATAGGATAGAGGCCACCGGGGATGGCCAAGCTGTGGCCCTGCAGCCTTCCTCTTCAAGGCACAGCCTCACTAGGTCTGGAGCCTCAATTGGGTGGGCATTCCCATAGGGTTGGCCCCCAAGAGATAAAGCCAGCTACTGAGGCCCACATGGATTCTCATCTCTGGCAGCATACCAACGAAACCACTCGGGCATTGGGGTGCAGAAGCAAAAGATGGAGGCTGACATTTGGAAGTGTTTTTAATTAAGACAAGGCTTCGGTGTCTTTACTGTGACCTAGCAAACATGTTTCATGTCTGAGTGTGAGTGTGTCTTCCCTACCAGGAGCAATCTCTGTGTTTCTGACACGGCCTGTTTTTAACCTTGCAATGCTCTCCCATGTTATTTACCCATTTGATATACAGTTATGGGGCTTGAACTGAATTTCCTAAAACTACGAGATGGTCTGTCTCTGCCCTTTGGCCTGGGAGCCTTCCAAGTTAGGAAGGAGGAACGCTTCCCTCAGGGGTTTCTTTCTCCACGCCGTCCCCACCAAAAACCAACCAATGCTCACAAATATTCAAAGAAATTCTGGACCATTGCCAATTCCAGGTGATCAACATGGGGAGAAACCCAAAGCAAAGAGGCATATTGGAACTTGCAGTAAACGTCAGCAACGTCCCCACAATTCTGGACATTTATTTCAAAGCCTGGATGTCTCTCAGTGCAGCAGAGAGAGTGCTGGATGGAGTCAGGAAGACTTAGGTTCAAGGCCAGCTTCCGACACTTTCTAGCTGTGAGACTCCAAGCAAGACAGTTCACAACTGTCTGCCTTGGTTTCCCCAGCTGTAAATGGGGGTGATAATAGCACTTCCCTCCAAGAGTTGTTGGGAAGATCAAACAAGATGATATATGTACAGAGCTTCGCAAACTTTAAAACCTATAGAAATAAGAGCTATTTTACTCCACTTTATCCTCTTTCTTTGTTATTCATTGTTCTGAAAGATGACTCTGGGTCATCTTTTTCTTTTTGCTTTTTTTTATTATTAATAAATTTATTTTTTATTTTTGGTTTACAACACACTCAGTTCCACAGGTTTTTAGGTTCCAAATTTTTCTCCCTCCCACTCCTCCCCCCAATCCCCCAAGATGGCATTTAATACAATGTAGGTTCTACACAGACCTTCACATAGAACTTATTTACATAATAGTCCAATTGTAACGAAGAATTATAACCAATGAAATGAATCACGAGAAAGGAGAAACGAAACCAAAAAAGAAGGAAAAAATGAGAGAGCAAAAAGTTTGCCTCAGTCTGCATTCAGACTCCATAATTCTTTCTCTGGCTGTGCGTAGCCTTTTCCCTCATGAGTCTTTTGGGGCTGTCTTTGCACCTTGCATTGATGAGAGGAGCCAAGTCTATCAAAGCCAGTCCTTGTAGAGACAGTGTGTCTGTAATCATGTATAATGATCTCCTGGTTCTGCTCCCCTCACTCAGCATCAGATCGTAAAAGTCTTTCCAGGTTGTAATGAAGTCCGTATCTTCCCCATTTCTTATAGCACAATAGTATTCCATTACATTCATATACCACGACTTGCTCAGCCATTCCCCAATTGATGGGTATCTCCTTAATTTCCAATTCTTTGCCACCACAAAAAGAGCCGCTATAAATATTTTTGTACATGTGGGTTCTTTTCTCTGGGTCATCTTTTAAGGCTACCTCAGAAAATGTGGAGATGTCAAAACGAATTGTTTTTTTAAAAAGGTAGGCATCCGACCTTAAGGTCCGAGCTAAAAGCCATGAGATTTCATCTTAGAAACAAATTATTTCTGTGTTTTCACTAAAAAAAATTCTCTTTTAAGGTCTTGCTGTCGGGAATTTGTTGGGTTGTTTTTTTTGTTTTGTTTTGTTTTTGGAAAATCCATTGGTGTGGCCCAGTGGATAGAGGGCTAGCCTTGGGGTCAGGAAGATCTGGGTTCGAATCCCACCTCTGACTGTTGGTGGCTGCGTGACCAGGGACATGTTGTTTCACCTCCCACAGTGTGGAAGTACGTCTCTAAAGACTGTCAGTTACAGAAGAGTTGCCGACTGGCATCAGTAGTGGAGGTTTCCACACAGGGAGTTCCCCACACCTATGAAATCCTAAGTCTGGAACATACATAAAGGAATAAATGAATAAACAAAAATATAAATGAATAAATAAACGGGGAATAGCTTTAACTGAGAAAGTAATCAATGCTCGTAGCATCCTTTAGGGCAGGCAAAAGAGCAGATCCTAAATAAGAGAAAAGGCAGAAAAGAAAGATGTTGGCCATCAATGGCAGAGGGAAAGACCTCAACCTTTCACAAGGGAAGCCCTGAGCCAGACACCCGACTTTACACCATGTCAGAGAACAGGAGAAAACCCCCAATTTCCACAACTTATGAATGCCACTCCACAGGTCAGTGGGGGAAGACAACATCATCTCATCTGATGCCTTCATTTTATTTTATTTTATTTTATTTTGCAGGGGGGAAGGCAGGGCAATTGGGGTTAAGTGATTTGCCCAAAGTCACACAGCTAGTAAGTGTGTCAAGTGCCTAAGGCTGAATTTGAACTCAGGTCCTCCTGACCCCAGGGCCGGTGCTCTATTCACTGCACCACCCAGCTGCCCCCGAAGTCGACTTTTTAAGAAAAAGTGGGATCATTCAGGTTGGGGCTAGAACACAGTAGCTGTGGGATCATTCAGGTTGGGGCTAGAACACAGTAGCTGCATGCTTTTACTTTATAATGATCCTTTCGTAAACAAATTAAACCAAAATAGGGGGAGCGTGTCTACAACTGGGCCACCTGTGTATCTCCCCATCTCCCCACCCCTGTCCAGGCCTCATCATCTCAGAGAAGGGTCGATCTGTGGCCCATGTGCTTCGCTTCCTCCCTCACCAAGGTCAATGTGGGGATTCTGGGGTCACGTTCTGCTGCTGAAATTACTTTGTATTCCCTTTGTATATTTGGTATTTCAAGGAACTTGCAATAGAAAATCCACCCTAGAGTATGGGAGAACTGGGATCAAGCCCTGCCTTGGACACAAAGTAGCCGAGTGACCCTGGGTGAGTCCTCTAACCTCTAGGGGTACCAGACCATGAAGACTTTCAACTGCAGGGAGGTGAGTCCCCTTGCAATGGTAGGAAAAGTTACACAGGCATTGCTTGTATTTCCTTACCAGTCTACACAGGTTGTCCATTCCCCAGCCTGAGGAGGGATCCTCTCCTGTCCTCTCTCTCTCTGTGCCATCTCCAGTCTCATCTGTTCCCATGGTCCCAATGACTGCCCCTTGCAGATGACCCTTGACCTCTCTCCTCCTGCTGCCCTCTCTGCCCTTTGGATCCATAGCTCCAATGGCCCCTGAGCCACCCCAAGTGGCTCGTCTATGCCTCAAATTTACCACAACCAAAGGAAATTCCTCACTTTTCTGTAATGAGGATAACAACCGCTAGCGACTACATAGTGCCTTATGGTCTGCAAACACCTCACAAATATCCCTCGCATCATCAGCACAACAACGCCCAGAGATGTTGGTGCTATTACAGTCGCCTTTTTACAGATGAGGAAACTGAGGCTGATAGTGACCGCCCAAAGGCAGACAGCCAGTGTCTAAGGCAGGATCTGAATTCAGGTCTTGCTGACTTCCCAGTCTCTGCCTCAGCACCATCATTCCCCGAGGCTCCTCCACATCCGTCACCCTGGGGCCATGAACTCCTTGGGGTAGAGACATTCCTCCCAACACCTTGGGGAGGGGGAGGAGCTGCAGAATAAACACTTTTGGATGGATCCGTTGAGTTTGGCCTCTTCCTTCTCAATCAGTTCCCAAATCCTGATTCTGTTGCCAGTCCCAACCTCGGTCACGTCTGTCCCCGGAGGCTTTAGAAAGAACTCAGCATTTTGAATTCCAGGACCGAGGTTCAAATCCCAGCTCTGTTATTGCCTACTCGCATGACCTTGGTCAAGTCCCTTCACCTCTCTGGGACTCAGTTTCTCCTCTGTAAAAGGCAGGGTTGTCCGGTTCTAAAGCTAACATTCTCAGAGGTCCCTACAACTTCCCAACCCAATCAGAAGAACAACGACCACCAGTCCTGCCCTCCCAGAGCCCAGCAGGCTAATGCGGGCTCTCCCTGCCACCCTGCTGGATGGCCTTCTTCTTTTCCCTCTCTCTGCCCTCCCCAATCCTGGTCACATCCTGCTGCCAGAATCTTCTTTCCTTATACACAGGTCTTGGTCGGGGGCTTTCTATGTCTCCTGAGGTGAGGTCAAGCACCTTGACCTGACATTCAGGGCCTTTCCAGACCAGGCCCCACCCAACTTACTCTAAGCTTTTCCCCTCTCTAAGAACTCCTTATATACTCCAACTTAACTGCTCTGTCCTCTGACTCTGAACCTGGACACAGCATAGTGAAAATAGCTAGCGATAGCTAGCATTCGTATGGGACTTTAAACTTTGCAAAGCCTTTACAAACGTTATTATCCTCATAATAACCCTGGAAGATTGGCTGCTATTAATAGCCTCACTTTATAGACAAGGAAACTGAGGCAAAGAGGGTAAAGTGACTTACCCAGGTCACACAGCTAATAAGTATCTGAGGCTGGATTTGAACCCAGGTCTTCTCACTCCAAGTCCACTGACACACCTAACAGCGTCTCCTACCTCCACATCTTTGCTCAGACTGTAACCTGTGCCTCAAATGACCTTACCTCCTCTACCCCCCTACCCCAACTCATCTTCTGAATGTCTCCTCACCTTTAAAGCCCAACTCCAATATGAGTCTTCCAGAGAGCCTTCCCTGATCCCTCTGGGTTAAAGTCATAGACAGAAGAAGAGACTTTAGAACTACACACCAATCCAACCCCCTCATTTGATAGATGGGGAAACTGAGGCACAGAAAGGCAAAATGACTGGCCCAGGGTCACAGAACCAGTCAGAGTCTGAGGCAGGAGTTGAATGAAGCTGTTTCTGACTCCAAGTCCAGGACCCCACCTGCTACAGCATGACAGCACCTCTCCTTCAGATCTGCTACGGCATTCTGATTCGGACATGTCCCAGTTGTTATAGACTCCTGTTTCTGTCAGATTCCCCCTCCTGGACTTGTAAGGTCCACAGCATCAAAGGGCTTTTTAGCTCTCCCCCAGTCCCAACCTGCGCACAGTAGGCCCCTGGCACAGCTTCCACTGTTGATGGGAAGGGCTGATGGGCTGTTCATTTCAGACTGTCAGATGTGATTACGCCCGGAGCCCGACTCCACATGCTGCAGCTAGTAGAACGGGAGAAGCCGAGTTAAGTGGGTAACAACTTATAAGATATGCCAAGGGAGCAGACATGGGAAAGCCCGAGAATGCACCTGAGAGATGCCAATTAAGGACTGAGGCTGGGCAGCCTGGCCACAGGCTCCTGCTGTACAGGAGCCTCTCTGAGGGGCCCAGGTTCTCATCCCCTGTGACACCAGTGGCCGTAGCACACCGACACCTTTGTTCTATTCCCCAACTTATCACTGCGCTGTCCACGACCAAAACCCCAAACAAGGTCCCGGGCCAGACATGGCACTCGGCCCTCACTTCGGCAGCCACAGCCTTAAGAAAGAAATTTTTTTTTTATGGAACAAAGACATTTTTCCCTTCCCTGCGTTGTGGAGAGAGCGGACTAAAGTTTTACCATCAAAACAGGAAAAGTAAAACCTTCAAAATAATGCTGATGGCACACTGCAATTTGGTTGCCCGAAATAGAACATGTACAGCGCATGCTATAAAGTGAAAATGACGGGTTGGAAGCGGGGAGTCAAATTATAAAGGAAGAGATTTGTAAAACAACCCCCCCCGAAAAAAGTTTAATAATCCCAGAATCCTGGAATCTCAAGGGCAGTAGGAAAGGACCTCAGAGCCAGCTCATCCAACCTGGGGCTCATCGGGCAGTGCCTTCACCACACTCAGTGCAAGCAACCACCCAGATTTCAAATGAATACCTCCGAGGGTAGGAAACTCACTACCTCCGGAAGGCAGCTCATTCCACTCTGGGGTTTGGAGGTGGAGACAGAGGCAAATACTACTATTAGGAAGTTTTTTCTCCCTAATGTACCAAAAGTTCTCTCTCTGCCCAACCACTCCTATCCTGCTGATGCCTCTCCAAAGGGAACATATCTAGCATAGGTTCTATCATAGGAACACATTTCCTATCAGCCAGAGTGTCCTTCAGATGCCTGAAGGCAACTCTTAGGTCGCCCCTAAGTCTTTCCTCCTCCAGACTAAATCTCCCCAGATCCCCAAAGGATACGGCACCAACCCCTTGACAGTCTTTGGTTGCCCTTCTCTAGATCCTGTTTGTAAAGATCGGCCTTTCTCAAATTTGGAGGCCAGAACTGACCACCCTACTCTGGCGGCTCTGCAGGCAGCAGGACTCGATCGCCTCCCTCATCTTGGATCTTGCCCTGCTGAATGCAGCTGAACATTGCCTTGGGATTCTCAGCTGCTGTGGGTCACCCTGGTGACTCCCATTGGAGGCCAGGCCCACTCAAGTCTTTCTGCCTCTTTCTGACATGATCTATTGTACAGTCACACCTTCCCCATGCTACGCTCAGAGGAATTGATTTTTTGGACCCAAATGGAAGTGACTGTATAAGCCCACAGCACAGTCCAGGGAAGGGTGCTGGGGTTGGAGACTGGACCTGCATTCAAATCCTACCTTTGCCATTTACATACCTGTGACGCTTGAGCAAGTCAGCTCAATTCTTCAGGCCGCTGTTTCCTCATCTGTAAAATGAAAGTGAACCAGAGGACCCTGAAGGTCCCCTTTCACCTCTAAATAACATTTAATCTAAATAGATCTAGCCTGACATTCTCACCTATCCAGTTCTTCTTGGATCCTGACTCTACTGTCCAACAAGTTTGCTATTGCCCAGGTATGAAGCATGCCTTCATCCATGTCGTTAAAAAAAAAAAAAAGGTGCCTTTCCATGAGCCCATGGGCCATACTAGAGAAGGGGGAGCTGGCTTAGCCAAGTCCATCAGTCAGCTTCAGTTCTGCCTTTCTCAAATGTTGCTCTGTCCAGCACCCAAAAAAGCCTCCACCTGTGTGGAGATATGAGATACTGAATCAACTGAATTATTTTTAAAGTTCAGATCTCAACCTCAATCATAACAAGACCTGGGTGATTCATAATACTCCATTTTTCTGGATCACTCAGGACATGTCTATAAAGGAACATGGCAAATGATCGTTTCTGTGATCCAATTTCTGCTCAATTTTTTTTTTCTGAAATGGGGTTAGGTATTTTATTTCTTCTTCTGTTAATCTGGGCAATTTATATTTTTGTAAATTGTGATCCAATTTCTGAATGGAAATAGAATTCAAAACCCCAAACAATGTGGCTTTTTAAAAAGTGACTTTTAAAAAAATTAAGGTCTCCAAAATTTCTCCAATTCCCTGTCACCGTAGTCACTCAGAGAGCCATTTGTCTGGTGCATTTCTAACAGGAAATGATCGTATATGTTTTGTTTTAGTGTTTGTTATCTCTATCGGCAAACACAGTGCCTGGCAGAATGAATAGCTAAAGAAAAAAATAGGAAAGATAGGGGAAAAAATCTCTTGGCTGGTCCTTTTGACAGCAACCATTTATTGAAAAGGCTAAAAGTATACCCTTCCATGATTGGAGAGCCTCAGTAAGCATTTAGCCCTTAAGCACCTACAAAGCACCAGGCCCGATAGGGAACAGAAAGGCCAAAAATGAAAGCAGCCCCTGCCCTCAAGGGGCTTCCAATCCTCCACCAATACCAACCAATTTCTGCCACTGGAAAACTTGAGTACAAACATGATCATCATTGGGTGGAGTCTCTGGAAACATACTGGTCTGGGCATTTTGCTATTTACTACTTTGTTTGCCTGTCCTGAAATGTAGGCTACTTCCTACTCAACTGAGCCCCTCAACCTATTTTTATAACTATATTCTCCCCTCAAGTGACTGCCACAAAACATAAATCATAGAAATGCCGCCCCAGACTCTAGCAACATCCTCTCCCATACTTGGCTAGTGGCTCATCTCGTTGGGAAGACAAGTCTGCATACTTGGGGCTGTGATTCAGTTTCCAATAGCAAATATTTAGAAGTTTAAAAAACAAAATCTATTTAAAAATGCATCAATAGTCTCCTTTCAAAAACTCCTGCTTATGATTGCTCATTTAACTTTAATAACTAGACTTTCAGGGCTAGAGTCAATGTATTTCTATTTTTCCATTTCAAACTTCAGTGTACATTCTGTAAGTAAAATATGGTGGTTTACCCCAAAACAAGGGTGAAATACTAATTTTGGGATACATCTGCTTCTAAATCAACTGAAGTTTTATTTTTAAAAAATATTTAGATATATACCTCAACCTTGGAAATCTCCATAAAGCTCTATTCACAAAAAAGCTTCTGTCGATTTTCATGGTAAACAATCAGAATAATTTTGAATCTCTAAAAGACAGCAAGATCAGCTTTGCTCATCTTCCCCTTTTCAGAATGGTGCTCTGAATTGAACAGTCAAAAAAAAGATCACCCCCAGATAGCTTAGCTCTTGGGGGTCTTCCTCCAGAACCAACCACAGCAAGGATGCCTTATAGAGCCAGAAAGTCACCATTTGAAAAGAATAGAATTATTCAAGTCAATCCTCAGAGGTCAGAGAAATTTAAAGGGACCATGCAGCCAAGACTTTCACAGACTGAACTGCTGCAATTTGATGGGGCCTGAGCAAATGGTAAGGCAGAGATCTTATGAAGTGGATTTCACTTGCTCATTTCTCTAGGGGAAATCAGTTTGTTGGGACAATTATTTTCTTTGTCTTTCACTAAATCACATAAAAAGATAAACTGAGAAGGATGTTTTCTTTTTCTTTGCACAATAAACTGGCATTGCAAACTCACATTTTCATGAGACACAAACAATTAGTATCTTTTTTTTTTAACTTTAGAATACTTTAAAAGCAATTTCAAGAACCGACAAAAACATTTCCTAACACCCTCCTGCCTTATGGAAAGGCATAGGAATTGGGGAGGGAGAGAAAGAGCCTCCTCCTTCTGGCTGGACTAAGGACAAATTCCAATTCAAACACCAAATTACAATGATCATATAGCCCTGGGTTGGAAGATGTATACAATCCCATCTGCCTCCTCCCTCTGGCATTAACAATTCCTAATTCAACAAATTCTGGAAAAGGAGTCCAACATCCTGGGAGAACCAAAGGAGGTTTTCTCTGCTCTGCTAGTGAATTTCAAACTGATCTGCAAAAAGATTTGGGGATTTCGGTTTGTTTGTTTGGGGGCTGGGGCTGGGGTTGTGAGGGTTTTTTTTTCTTTTTGGTATTTAATTCCACCATACACAATGTAGTACATACAAGCAAAACACAATTGGGACAGTGTTTTCTTTAACATTCCTATAGGAGACCAAGGCCATTTGCATGGGAGAGAACACAATTACTGGTTTTGAAAAATCATGAAAGACAAATTCATAGCTTTTTCCTCCAATACCTCCCAGGACTCACATCCTCCCTCCCCAGTTGGGTCACATCTGTCCCTGACTTCTGGGTTCTCCCAAAGAGGTGTGGGGTGGAGGAGTGGAGGGGAACCATGGCCCCCTTCCCCGACCCCCCTCATTGCTGTTTCTGGAAGGCTCCCTCCAACATTGGTTACAGAAACACTCAAACCAGAATGTCTTCTCAAAAACAAATTTGTGTACTAGATTTGAACAAAATTGTCAGTAGCACGTAAAGTGAAACTTCCATCAGGAGGAGGGGAAGGCCAGCTTTGCCCAGCACAAATAAAGCTTATCAGTCCTCTCCCTTTCGGGCACCTTTGATCTGAACACACACCAGGGCAAAAACTGATCCAACCAAATACTGTTATGGGGGGGGGGGTAGAAGAAAGAGAGGAGAAGACTCAAAGGTTGTTTTATTTTTATTCCAACTCAGTCTGCAACCCAAGGCAGAGAACAAAGGAGAGGGATGCTTGTTTCCCCATTATTTTTATATAATTACAGAACTTGTATTTGATAAAAAAAAAATACACAACAAAACTATGAGAAAATACAAAACAAGCACCAAAGAAAAGCACAAATAACTGTTCCTACATTTACTCCTGAAATTTTGAATCTAAAATTTCAACTTTCTGGGATATTGAGATAGACAGAGACATACATGTGTGTGCGGATGTATATGCCAACCACCACCTCCGCAGCTGGACACAAGGAAGAGACACAATTTAAACTTGAGAATCCAAAGGGGGACCGAGAGGAGCACGAAGGGCCATCTCCTCGGCTGAATGATTTTTAAAAATCAGACCTTACATGCCCTACCAAGGTCTCGACATCCCTAGGCCAGCAAAAAGAAGGCTACTGCGTCTGTGATCACCTCAATTGTCACATACGCATTTGGAAAATTCAAAAAATAAATCCACATAGGATGGATTCAACATCACAAAAACAGTGTGCTAACTTGCTCATTTTTTCAGAGTGATCCAGAAAGGATGAACGCGCGCGCACACACACACACACACAAAAAGGAAAAGAAAAGAAAGCTTGAATGTTGCCTTCCTAGACCTCCAAGGCCACTTCTTTGTGTTTTGGGAGAAGGCCCTAGAAGCCCAGCTCCCACCCATGAACACATCCACATCTGGGCCGTGACCAGCCACCCCCACCCCCCAAATCCTCCATTCCCAACTAATCACTAAGTCCAAAGGAAATTCAAATCAACTAATAAAAAAACATGAAACTCCAGGAAAAACCACCAGGCTCCAGGGCTTATGCATTCAAATGGTATGTTCGAAGTGAATCACACCCAGAGCTTAGTCTGAGAGCTGGGGAAGAGTCCCATAGCCCACATCCACAAAGAAATCTAGTCCAAGTTGGGAACTATGGAAAAGTTTTCTGCATATACCATGACCTGGGCCATGGCCAGGCCAGCCGGCCCCTGCGTCACCTGATGGAATGCTTGACCTAAAGGCCGATGCTCCAAAAGCAACATTTGTATGCATTTAAGGGAGATGGGGGGGGGGGCAGGGAGACAACAAGAGAAAAGCAAAAAAAAAAAAAAGCCTAGAACACAAACAAAAAAAGGCATTTCAGAGTAAGGCTGTACATCCTTTGGATAAATTGGTTTTAGTTTCATTGAATATCTGTCAAAAACCCTACGTTCAGAATTAAAAAGGCAATTGACCTTTGTTTTTTTTTTTAACTTAAGGCAGTTAAAAACGCAGTGTTAAGGATTCTGGTGCCACTAATAGTTAATCTTCTAACTAGTAGTCCTCGGGTGGGATCCTTCAACCTATCTTTGGGGTTTTCTGGGCCCCTGACTTGGAGGACTAGGACCCTGGACTCCCATTTCAGGTTCCACAGTCCATCAAGAGGGCTCTCTCTTCTTTCAGGAGGGGGCACTTTACCATTCTTACACTAAATTAATTACAAATCATAACTTTTTCCCTTTCACAAGCCACGGAGTCTTTGTCTCTTAATATACTACTAATTCTTCCAGTCACTGACAGTCATATAGATAATATTTTTTTAAAAAGCAACATATCAAAAGGGGGGATTGGCCCACAGTTTGAAAGGACACCTAGACCCCTCATGGGGGGGGGGCATCTGTCAAATTTGGTTGGTTCCTTTCTGAGCCTCTCTTGGCAAAAATCAAGAAAGTTCTTCCACGAGGCCGATAATTGACAATTACTAGCAACAGGAAAAACCAGGATCAAAGACTTAGGGCCTGAAGGAACTCTGGAGGTGGTCACTTAGTCCAATTCTCTCATTCTACAGATGTGGAAATTGAGGCCTAGGAAGGTTTAAGTGACTATAATGTCAAACTCTGAACCGTAACAGAATGCACAGGGAAGAGGAAGATATGGAGCTATATAGCAACCGAAGAAACGTAACAAAGAGGAAAAGATACGTTTATTTTCATTCTTATTCTCTTTCCCCACCCCCTCTCCCAATTCCAATGGACGGCTATTTCACAAGTCAAATAATTAGTCCTCTAAATACGACTTCCACAGACTTAGAAAGAACAAAATTCTGTGCCCTAAGAAATATAGGTGTCCTATCCCCTCCCTCCCCTCCCCAGCCATGCTTTTGGCTTCAGAAACGGGTCAACTTCAGCAGGGGCAAACTTTTGTTCCGGAGGAAGATTCAGCAAGGGCCCACCCTTAGAAATCATGCCTCTGAGTTTCCACACCATCTCAAGAAACACCGAAGTTGCTTTTAACTTTGCAAACCAAACACTACCGGCCCAAATTGTCTTTTAGGTAAAGAAAAGGACATAGATCCAACTATCCCAATGTGCAGCTAAGAAATATGTGCTGGTACTGTATGACTTTATCCCTCACAAAGGCCCAAAGATTGGGACTGTAAAACACTATTGGGGGCAGGGGTTAAGCCCCTCCCCCCAACCTCTCATGTCACTAGAAGGGTTTCATATCTGAAGTTTCTCTTCATCTCCCCCAACCCAAAGACTACTAATAATTCGACACCAGACAGATTTGCGGTCAGACACCTCATATACTGAAAGTAAAAATCTAAAGCCAGCGTCTTTTGTCAATAGAAAAAAGAAAAAAAAATGCATGAATAAATTCTGCTTCTCCCCCCACCCCACATCAACCAGAACTGGGAAGGCAGGAGTTCAGGTTGCAGGCCAACCACCCAAAGTCCACACAAACAAGAGAAGCAAAACTTATTTACCTCAGCTTTTTGGGGACGGAATAATCAACTTCCATGACCTTCCCATGTAATTCCACTTTACCTTTAAAATGAGAAGAAAAAAAACTTTCAGAATTTCTCAACCGAGGGCTGAGGTGGCAGGGTAGGTGAGTGAATGGGAGGGTTAAGGGAGCACCCTCAGCTGTGGCCTCGGGATCTGTACTCGGGCCACAAGGAGGGGGGGGGTGCTTATATACCAGCACTTTGTCCAAGCTGGCCCCAGGTGGGCATACACAAACTATCCTCCCCATCGTGGGAGAGGGACTCCAACCACAAGTAGCCAGAATCATGGGTGGTATGAGTGTTACAAAAGAAAAATTAATTATTTGTTTAAAGCCGCCAAATTGTAAGGATGAGCTCATCTGAAAACTGAAAACGCAGGGCTGGGGCAGCCCTGCTGTGTGCTGGTGGCCCCTGGTTGGGGCGCCTGCGTCCCGTCCGCTAACTAGGGGTCGGAGAAAAGGCTGTGGGGGCCAGGCTAAAGTTTTTCTCTTTTCCTAGCTCTTAGTTTGCGGGGGACAGGCGGATTCCCTAACGTGAGAGGGTGTCACTTTGGCCTTGGGTGTCCCGTGTCCCCCCGGGGCCCAGCGGCCGGGCGCAGCTCTCTGCCAGTGTGCGCCTGCCCGCGCGTGTGTATTTGTGCGTGTGGGAGCGCTCGCGGGTGAGCGCCTGCAGGTCTGTGCCCGGGTGTGCCCATGTGTGCCCGTGAGTGTGCCCCGTGTGGGTGCGCTCTCGCGTGCAGCTGGGACGCCGTGGCCCGGCGGCAGTGCGCTCCGCGCCCGGGCCCCCAGCCCCCTCTTTGGCTCTCCTTAACTCGGGGCCCCCGCCGAGTTTCGACAGGGCACCTCGTAAAAAGGTGCTTGAAGACGCCCGGGAGGCGGGGGACCCGTTGCCGGGACGCCCCCGGCCCGTGGCAGCTCTCAATAAAATCGGAGAAAAAAATCCGAGAAAAATACGAGCGCCCAGCAAGAGAGGAGGAGGAGGCGGAGGCGGCGGAGGAGGAGGCGGAGGCTCGAGAGGCCAGCGCTCCAGGGCCCGCGAGGGGTGGGGGCGAAGGGGGGTGGGGGCTGGTGCCACCCCGGGCGCGGGGGCCCAGGGTGAGTAGGGGTCGCTGGGCCGGTGGCGGGAGTCCGCGCGGAGAGCGCACGGAAAGCGGGGTGTCCCGGGACTGCTCAGACAGCCGCGGGAGCCGGGGCCCCCCGCGGAGGGATTTCGGGGGAGCCCCGAGAGGGCAGGAGGTCATGGTCAAGGCCACGGCAGCGGGGGCTGTGCTGCTGGGCAGCCAGGGGCAGGTCCGCTGAGGACGCCCTCGCGAAGGCTGCCTGCGGGACGGCGGTCCACGGGACGGCCGGGCGGGGAGAGGGAGCGGATCTCGGGGCGCCGGGAGCCCCGGGCTGATCTGGGGGGAGCAAAGACGACGAGGAGGTGGAAAGAGGGGAACAGAAGCCTTGGACGGGCGCGGGCCGGAGGGCTGCCGTCGGTGGGACACTCACCCGACAGGGTCTCGATGGCGCGGATGGCCCAGTTCTGGTCCGGATAGTCCACGAAGGCGTAACCCGCCTTGAGCAGCACGGGGCCGGTCAGGGGCAGCTTCCTGTCCCCGAAGAGTTGCCGGAGGTCGTCGGCGGTGACAGCGGGGCTCAGGTTGCCGATGTAGAGCTTGTTCATCGTCCGCCGCCGCTCGGGCTACCCCGGCGCCCTGCCCTGCCCTGCCCGGCGCCCTCGCCTCCTCCTCCTCCGGGTCCTTGTCGTCGCTGCGCCCTCCTCCTCCTCCTCCTTTTCGCCAGCCGCCCCCCAGCCGCCCAACCCCGAACTCAGGCTACTTTGCTTCCAAGTTGTGTGCCCGCAGGGGCCTCGGGCTCCTCGCGTCCCACGGGCGGCGGCGGCAGCACGGGGACAAAGCGCTCCCTGCCCCCCCTCTCCCCGCGGGGTGGCCGGACTGGCGGGCGGGGGGGGGAGGGGGGAGGAGCGGCAGCTGCGGGGGGAGGGGCCGGATGGGGTGGGGGCGGGGGCGGCGGCAGCGCGGGCTGGGCGCGCCTGGGTCCTCGGGCTGGAGTTGGGCGACTGTGAGTGAGTGTGTGTGGGTGCTCACCGGTCTGTGTATGAGTGGGCTCTGGGGCGGCTGGAGTCAGGGAGCCGGAGATGTGCACCCTTGGGTGTGCCTGACTTTAAGGGAGTGTTTGCGCTTGTGTTGCGGGGATGTGCCTGTTTATGTCCACGTGCGCGTAAGTTGCGGAGGTGTGGCTCAGTGAGTGTGTGTGTGTGTGTGTGTGTGTGTGTGTGTGTGTGAGAGTGTGTGTGCGTGCGCGCGGGGGTGTGCGTGCACCCCTTGGAGTTTGCGAGGTTTCGATTGTTTACGGCCGGCTGTGTGCGAGGAGTTGCGAGGTTGCGGTTGTTTACGTCCGTTAGTGCCGGAGTTGCGGGGGTGTGGCTGTGGGTTGCGGAGGTGTGGCTGTTTATGCCCTCGTGTGTGTTCAAGAGTCCCTGTGTGTTTACGTGGGTGAGAAACAGGGATGGAGGGAGGGGGGCGAGTGGAGCGAGCGCCCCCTCCCCACCCGCTCTGTCCCTGGCTCTCGCTCGCTCTCTCTTTCCCTGCCACCCCAGCGGCCGGGACTGCTGCGGGGCAGGAACACCCAGAGCTGGTCGATTTGGACCGGCCGGAGACCGGCCCTGGCCGGCGGCTCCTTGAGCGCTGGGGAAACTCGGCGGGCCGGGCCGCTTCGCGGAGAGCCCGCCGCGATCCCTGGGCTGAGCTCGCCCGTGGCTGGCCACTGGGGGGGCTGCTGCTCCGCCTCGGGCTGTGGGCGCCTTCAGCCAGAGTGGAGGCTGCGCGCCCGTGCGGATCGAGTGCTCGGCGCTTACTGTGGGAGCCCCCGGGACGGGGGGGCTTGTATGTCAGGGAGGGGGTGCGTGGGCCATGGATCCAAGAGAGTGTGTGGAGCGCTAAGCTGGCAGTGCATGGGAATGGTGGTGGGGCTCAGGGTGCCGGGCGCCCCAGGACGTCAACAAAGATTGGCCTCCTCGCCTGGAGAAATTTCCAGTCTCATAGATGGGACAGGAAGGAGGCAGGGATGCTACGGAAAAAAATTTGAACCCGGAGTTAGCTTCTAGTTCAGTTTTGCTCCTAGGCTGACCTCCGTCCAACCATTTCTCCTTCTAGTGATCCCTTTCAAACTCAACTGTGGAATAGAGATTGGTCTAGGTGAACTCTTAAGGTCATGCTAACATTCTTGGTTCTAGCTCCAACTCTGCACCAGGGCAGGTGTTCCTAATCCGAGTCCACGAATTTGAAAACATCTGATATTTGGTTTCCTTTGCAATCCTGTGTGTTTTATTTTTAATGCATTTAAAGGCATTACCCTGAGAAGGGTTAGGCTGCTAAAGGCCCAAGGGAATTCCTATTCTGAGGTCATTCCCAGTGCTGATATTCTGGGCCTGTCTCTACTCTGACAGGATCTCTCCTGCTTCCATATCTCACCTGGTTTTCATATTGTCTCTTCTAGAGATCCTTCTTTCACAGTTCATTCCAGGTTCCTTTTAGCTCTGACACATTTGGGCCTAATGGGTCATCACACCTCTGACGTTTTTGTTTCTAGGGTCTCTCTAAGATCTGGGATTCTCTTCCTTTTAGTTCTGACAGTGTCTGTTTTAGGGTCCTTCCCAGCCCTGACATTTTGAGTTCTAGGGTTGGTCTGACAATGGCTACTCCCTCCTGCTGCTGAATCCTCTGTTCTAGGTTTCTTCTTAGCTCTGACATTCTCTGTTCTAGAGTCATTCCCAGATCTGACAGTCTCTGGTCTAAGATTCCCCCTGCTCCAAGCTCTCCCATTCTGGATCCTAGGGTCCCACCCAGCTTCTTCTTTTTCCAGTACTTACCTTCAAGGGACATCATGAAGAAAGAACCTTATAAAATGGAAATGCAGCACGGCGTCATGGACAATATTCTGGACTTGAAGTCAGAAATACCTGGGTTCAAATTCTGCCTTTCACGTTCACTTGCTTCGTGACCAGGGCGAGTCACTTGAACTTTCATCTGGTCAGTCTCCTCGTCTGTAAAATGGCGATAATGTTAACTAGATTATCAACCTTAAATGATTGTTGAGGCTTAAAGAAGGCCAGGTGGTACAGCGGAGAGAGTGTGGTCTCTGCAATCAGAGGACCAGGGTTCAAATCCTACCTCTGTTACCACCTTAGTCACTAAACAGGATAGGCCTCAGTTTCCTCACCCAAGAGAGTTGGGCTACTCAGGGATCTGCTATTGTAAATGATAATGCCCAGCATTGATACAGTGCTCTGGGGAAGCTCTGACCTTGTGGTTCTGTGATAGACACCAACGTCCAAACCGGTGCCACAGAAACAGGCATCGGAAACTATGGTGGGCATCCGTGCTAGAATGTTCCTTCTGGCCTGAGACTGAACCAGACCCAGGTGGAATTCAGGAGAGAAATCAAAGACTGTTTTCTGTTTGTTTTTTAAAATTAAAAAAAAATTTAATTAGTATTGACCTATTCCGTGTTCCTCCTTGTCCCCTATCCCCCCAGCAAGAAAAATAAAATTCTTGTTCCAAAGGTAGCCAACCCCCACATGGCCCATGGCCAAAACAAAAATCTCTCAGTCTGAACTGAGCCTGGGGGCTCTGTCTGGAAGCCGGCCTCACCTCCAGTCTTCATCGTTAATTTTCCTTGGTCTTTGTGTTGATCAGAGATACTAAGGTTTTGAAAGTTAATTATCGAAAGGGAGTTTTTGAGGGAGGAAAACATCGTTTGTTGGATAAGTTGGTAAAGTCATTGGATGTAAGAAAGGAGCGGGGAAGTGAGGAAGACAGTCTGCCTCTGGCATCAAGCCTAAGGAGAAAGAAATGCAGCAGAGGGCACAGTGAGGGGAGGGAGGAGCAGAAGCTCAGACTTGGAAGGCTCCGGTGGAGGTGAGAGTGGAAGAGGCTCATGGAAGGCAGAATCTGAACAGGTTCAGGGCAGGATCCCCGTGCAAAAGGAAAAGAATTCTGGCTGATGAACATGGGAGTCACCTTGGAGGCTGCAAGGGCCTTCCAGTCTCCAAGCCTGGAGCTATGAGAATGAAAACCAAGAGAAGAAACACTCTCCAGAATATCCTGTACTCCCAACACTCTGCTGGGCACAGGAGAGAGATGCGCATTTGGAGGAACAGTGTTTGCCTTGGAGAAGTCCAGAGCCTGGGAAGAGAATAAAAGCTGCAACACACACATGACAACTGCTATAGAAACCTTCAGAACCAAAGGACTCAGCATGGTTTAGTGGAAAGAAGACTGGCCCTGCAGACAGAACCTACGGGAAGATCTTCCCTGAGAGGCCTGCCACCTTTGTGACCGCTCTGGTCCTTAGCCCTCATATGCAAAATCCTGGGGTTGGACTACATGGCATGGCCACAGACCCCTTCCAGCTCTGAGTCTTTGACCAGAATGGGGAGAGGAAAGGTCAACAAAGGAACCTTGGGGCTGGGCATTGAAGGATGGAAAGTACTCCAACCAGTGGAGAGGGAGGGTACTGCAGGTGTAGAGAATTGGGCCAGAGCATATCCTGGGCTGGGGGCAGCTCGGTGGCTCTGTGCAGTGCTGGCCCCAGAGGCAGCAAGACTCATCTTCCCGAGTTCAAATCTAGCCTTAGACATTTACTGGTTCTGTGTCCCTGGTTAAGTCACTTCACTCTGCCTTAGCTTCCTTATCTATAAAATTGGCTGGAAAAGGAAATGGCAAACCACTTCAATATCCCTCCCAAGGAAACCCTAAATGGGGTCACAAACAAACAAACAGCTGCACAACAATGCCTCAGGGTGGGAAAAATGGGGATTGAAGGGGAGTGGGATAAAGTGAGTGTGAATAGTAGGATGAGGTAGAGACCTCGCATGCCTGGCAGAGGGATAAGAATTGATCTCAATAAGAAAGGTTTTTGAGCAGAGACTGGTATAGAAGAAAGATTCTCTTGGGAGAGGTGAAGGAGGGAAGCAGCAAGACCAGTAATGGGGCTATTGGGACTGGCCTCAGTAGTGTGCTTTGCACAGTATCCGGAATAGCCTCAGCAAAGTGCTTTGCACACTACCTGGTCAAAACAGCACTATCACACACTCGCATTGTGCTTAGATCTTTTACTGACCATTTGCTCTGATTATAAAAATTTGCTTTAAAAAGACAAAGGAGGGACAAGCCTAGTATGACAGGATAACACACCCATAGAATTCAGATCATTCACATTTTCCCAACCATACAGTATCAATTCCAGCTCATAGACTCAGGAATAGCCAAGTGGGTAACATTCCTTTTCAAAGGAACACAATGGGGAAACTGATCCAGAAGGATCCCATCTTAGACTGAGGTTAAAATTGTCTTCACAGCTTCTACCCGTGCAGACCTCCACCTGAATCACATTCTCTCTGAGTAGCTTGTGATTCCTCTCAGATGGTGGTGGATTACTGACTGGAATGGGCTGGGTGCCTCAGGTGAAGCCCAGAGATCTGGGTCCAGGGACTTTGGGGTCCAGGTCCCAAAGACATGGTCTTTTCCTATTAGGGTTCCAGCATGAATTCTATCCCCCATCAGTAGGAGCTTAATAAATACAGGTTGCATTTTGAATGACTGTTGGCAAATCACTAAACTGAGCCTCGGTTTTCATAACCTTAAAATGGGACTAAGAATACCCAGAAGAGGGGGCAGCTAGGTGGCACAGTGAGTAGAGCACCAGCCCTGGAGTCAGGAGGACCTGTGTTCAAATCTGGCCTCAGACTCTTGACACATCTACTAGCTTTGTGACCTTGGGCAAGTCACTTAACCCCAATTACCCTGCCAAAAAAAAATACCCAGAAGAACTTACCCCTTCATGGAGGTGGGAGGTCCATAGGGGTTACACATTGCACATGTTTTCAGATTTCTTACAAATGTATCTTTTTTGATACTTTTATTCATCTCCCAAAAGTACTAATTGTCCTAAGAGATGAATCTCAGGGAGGGAGAGAATTACTTGGGATAACTGGTAATGGAAGAAACAAAAGATAGCAATAAAAACTGCTTTTTAAAAAAATGTAATTGGAAAATGGTCAAAATAAATAAAAATACAACAAAATATTGTTTTAAATACCTGGAGGACCTGTTTTCTAAAGTTGCTCTGAGGAGCAAATGAAGTAAGGTATATAAAATGCTTTGTTAGCCTTCTCATGCAGGGGTGGGGAACCGTCAGCCTTTGGATTCAGTCAAACGGCTGCCCTTGAGCACCTAGAGGGCTACATGTGGCCTTGAGGCCACAGGTTCCCCACCCCTGTCTAGTGCCTAAAAATGTCAGTTATTATGATTTTTCAAGTCCCTCCCTCCCCTTCCAGTTCTGGTGTCTGTTATCTGTGTTCCCATTCTTTCTTTTGCATTAGAGAAAAGGAAGGGAAGGAAGAAATAAAAGAGAGAGGGAGGAAGAGCAGAGCAGAGAAGGTGATTAATCAGGTATGGCCTGCTGGTATTATTGGAGGTACCAAGGACCCAGCGACATTTCAAGTAGAACCTGTAGCCAATAAACAAGCAAACCCCTAAAGATTTTGCACAATTAAACAGCATCCAAAAATGTGCAAAGGAAAGTTAGCGAAGTCGGGAAGTTATAGCGATGAGCAAAGTGAGAAATATTTAAACTATTCCAATGACATAAATATAGCATAACATTAATTACTAGCTGACTTTTTATAGCCCTCTAAGGTCGATGAAGCACTTTACATGCAAGGCCTTAATTGATCCTCACCCTATGGTATAAGTGCCATTAATAGTCCCATTTCACAGGAAAGGAAAGTGAGATTCAGAGAAATGAAGTGGTTTGCCCAGGGTCATGCAGTTAACCTGTGCCGGGAGAGGGATTCAGACCCTTTGTGATTGCAAGCCCAGCATTCCATCCGTGACCATGGGATGCATTTCAGCGCTCCCTGAATGTCATCCCATCGCCCCCCTCTCCCAAACTAGGTCAGATCAATACCCAGGGACACTTAGGTAGCTAGATGGCACAGTGTCCAAATAGCATGTTGGAGCTGGGAGTTAGAAGACCTGTGTTTGAATCTCGCCCTAGATACCCGCTGTGCCATCTCCGGTTGTTATTCAACCTCTTAGCCTCAGTTTCCTCTTCTGTGAAATGGAGATAATAGAGTCTATTAAATGTCAAGCACCGCATCCATGCTAGGCGTTATTATTCGCAATAGCAGATCCCAGTACCATGGTAGCACTCTAGGGTTTGAGTAGCCCAACCCTCTCATTTTATAGGTGGGAAAACTGAGGCTCAACATGTTTAGTGACTTGCCCACGATCACACAGACAGTAGTAGAGGTGGGATTTGAACCTAGATCCTCTGATTGCAGAGACCATACTCTCTCCAGTGTACCACCTGGCCTTCTTTAAATTTAAGCCTCAACAGTCCTTTGAGGTGGGTACTCCAGTGAGTAATATTCCCGTTTTACAGATCAGGAGATTGACGAGCTGAACGTTCAAGTAACTCACCCTGGTCATGAAGCAAGTGAACGCGAAAGGCGGAATTTGAACCCAGATATTTCTGATTTCAAGTCCAGAATATTGTCCATGACGCCGTGCTGCATTTCCATTTTATAAAGTTCCTTCTCCATGATATCCTTCGAGGTAAGTACCATAAATACAAGAGGCCTTCCCTTTGAGGTTATGCCCAATTTATCTTGTATGTATCCTCTTTGTACATCATCTCTTCCCATTCGATTGTGAACTCTTCGAGGTCAGGAACTATCTTTTGCCTGTTTTTGTATACCTAGAACTTAGTACCATGCCTGGCATATATTAGGTGCTTAATAAATGTTTATTGACTGACTAATTACAGGTGAAAAAAGTAGATCTGAGGGAGGCAACTGGGCTTGGCCTCAGATCCCATCCCTGGGCTGGGAAGGCTCAGAGGCAGCCCTGGAACCTGGGTTTTCTAACTCAAAGCTCTTCCTTCTGGGCCAGGCTCCTTGTAAGCCCGAGTCAAAGCAGACCGAGCCCAGAATCTGTCTGCTACAACTCCCTCCACAACCAAGCGGCTCCAGCGCATCAAGGCTTTCCTTTCATTTGGGGAAATCAATCCCAAGGAACTCACCCAAGAAAGGGCAAAAAAGACATTTCTGCAAAGGTATTTATTCAGAGCTAATAAAAACAAAACTAGAACAGGATAAATGCTCAGTGATTGGATGATGACTGGGTGGGCTGTGGGTGGGAGACACTGTGCTAAATGAGTTTTGTACAGACTAGAAGTCAGGAAGGCCTGGGTTCAAATTCTAGCTCAGTCACCCAATATCTTTGAATGTTGACTTGTACAGTCGATATAATGATACTGTTAACCCTTACCGTACCATAAGGCTCAAATGAACAGCTGAATTATAAAGGTCTTTGCAAACACTACAGCCTGAGATAAATGTCAGTTATTGTGGTGTATCGACACCATGCTGCGATAGTTAATGATAAATAATATCGGAGACAGCTAGGTTGCTCAGTGGTTAGCGCACAGGGCCTGGAGTCAGGAAGACAGGTTCAGTGCAGCTTCAGACACTTACTAGCTGTGTCACTTTGAGCAAGCCACTTAACCTCTGTTTGCTTTAATCCATTGGAGAAGGAAATGGCAAGCCACTCCACTATCTTTGCCAAGAAAACCCTACGGACAGTCTGGTCCACAGGGTCAGAAAGAGTCAGACATGACTGAACAACAAAAACCAATGACTTCTACTGCCACCCATTACACCCTGCTGGAATGACGTTGATTTTATTTTGTCATAGCCAGTCAACAGTATCTTCTGTGTGCCAGGCATTGTGCTAAGCTCTCAAGATACAAAGAAACAAAAACAGGCCCTCTTCTCAAGGACTTCACGTTCTAAGAGGGTGAACAACATGAATACAATTGTGTAAAAGCAAGACACATACAGGATTCATTGCGATCATCTCAGAGGGAAGGCACCAAAAGTCAAAGAAGACTGGAAAGACTTCTTGCAGAAGGTAGGGCTTTTAGCTTGAAGGATGACAGGAAGTGAAGATCAGAAGGAAGAGAGTGCCAAGCACAGGCCAGCCATCAAAAATGCCGGAGGGACAAGGGAATGTCTTCAACTGGAGGCCCGTATTGCTATATCCCAGATCATGTGGAGGGGAATAAGGCATAAGAAGGACTGCAAAGGAAGGAAGGGGCCAGATTATGAAGGATTTTGAACATCCACATATCTATTTGATCCTGGAGGGCATAGGGAGAGAGTAGAATTTCTGGAATGAAGGGTGGTAGTAGTGAAGGTGATATGGTCAGACATGTCCTTTAAGAAAATCAGCTTGACCGCCCAATGGAGGAAGACCTGGAGGGCAGAGAGGCTTGAGGCCGAGAGTCTGACGACCCCCAGGTTATTAAAATACTCCAGGCATGAGTCGATGAGGGAGGGGCTATACCAAGGTGGTGGCCATTTCAGAGGAGAATAAGGGAGTGTATCCAAGAGATCTTATAAAGGTAAAACCCTTCCATTGGGAATGGCCAAACAAATTATAATGGAATATTATTATGCCATAAGGAAGGACTGACTGAACAATTTCACAGGCAATGGGGAAGGCATTTATGATCTGATGCCAAGATCAAATGAGATCGCCTACGTAAAGGATGGGCAAACCTGAAAACTCCCATGTAAATGCTTAGATAATACTATGAGCTATTTTTTTTTTTTGGAGCAAAGCAGAGTTAGGAAAACAGATTATCCAATGACAACATTACAGAGAGAAACAACTTGGAAGGACTTTAGAATTCTAGTCAGTGCAGTGATAAACCAGGAGTCCAAAAGAATAAAGCTGAAGCAGGCCACTCACCTCCAGCCAGAGAGATCTGGGGAACTAAACATGCAGAAAGAGGCATTAATTTTCAGGCATGGCTAACATGGGAATTTTTTTTCCTGGGCTATATAGGTATGTATTGAGAGAATTCTTTGGAGGGGGGAGTAGTATTTTTTTTTCAGATTTGCTTATTGGGATGTATTAGTGAAAGGACCAGTAAATTTTTAAAATATTTGGTATTTGGAAAAAAAGAACAATTTTAAAAGAAAATTTTAAAAAAAGAAATGTTCTCCTGTCTGCCACCCTAAGCCCAAGGAAGACCTGGCCAAGTTCCAAAGTGAAACACTCAAAAAGAGGGAAAGAATGGAAGCTTTCAAGGGCTCAAATAGCCTACTGAAGGTTGGTTCAGTGGCCCAGTGTTTTTGATGCTACCCCAGTCGTGAGAAACAAGGAACTGGTCAAAAGTTGCTATCCCTTAGCAACAGGACAAAATATATGTCTTCACAGGAAGGTAAAGATTCTTTGTCTTTTTTTGTGTCTTGGCCCCCCGCCCGCTAGCAGACTAGTGAAGTCTATGGACCCATTCTCAGAATATTGTCTTATGCACAAAATGAAACATTGGATTACCAAGGAGATAAAATATATTGAAATTACATTATCAAAATACTATAAAAATAAGTTCATAGATGGCAGATTGAGAGCCATCACAACATGGAGATCAGAGACTGTGCCGCGCTCCAGGGGAAGTGCTCCAATCCACCCTTGCTCTCCCTCCAGTTAAATATTTGCCATTCCCAGCAAAGCAACTGGGATGCTTGTGGCACATTTGTCCATACCTTAACTTCTGGATGGTTTCTGATCTGGGAAAGCCCAATTGTTATCCTTTCAAGTATGTCCTGCAGTGCCTTTCATAACATTCTCTCAATAAAGTCTACATGACATAGTTCTTAACAACCTCCTGAGTACTGTACAGAGTTCTAGTGATGTATTGAACACTGTTCTTAAATAATCCCCAAATTAAATCTTTGGTAGGGCCTAGACCTACCACAGCTGGCAGATGTGGAGATTACAGTCATCCCCAAATACAAAGTTATAAGAATTCAACAAGCAAGCAACATTTTACAAAATTCTTATGGTACTGGCTCCCTTGGTGCTATAAAGAACTTATTCCAACCCAAAATAATTAGGAAAAAACAAAAAATAAATAAAAAAAAACAAGTAACGAATATGGGGGACAGGTAAGAAAAAAAGTCCCACTTAACCCCAATTGCCTCCAAAAAAAAGAAAGCTTGCAAGGAAAAGAAGGAAGGAAGGAAAGAAAAAGAAAGAAAGTGTCCCATCTCAGACAAAAAGTTTAGGCCCAAATGAGTTTCCAAAACATGTGGGGACTGGGACTAGGGATTGGGACTGCCTGAAAGTTAGCCCTTCAGGTAATGTCTCAGGTTACAAATCAAACTGTCCAGGGTGAATATTCAGCCATCTTTGAGACAATTCCCTCATCATGGAGACCAAAGGACTTATCAGGAGTATGTGTTATATGTGTCCTTCAGCAAGGGTCTAGAGCACATGGCCTATGAGGAGAAGCCAGTGGGTACGTTTCAGTCAATGGGATGTGTCTCAGTCCAGCAGCTTAGGGGGTCACCCTTATCACCGCTGTTACGGGGGACAACGATATTAAAAATCCTAATAATAATAACATCTACCTCACAAGGTTGTTGGGAGGGTCAAGTGAGGTAACGTACGGATAGTGCTGGCAGTCTTAAAGCACTAGCTATCATTTATTGTTAAAAAGATGGAATTGCCCGAGACAGTTCACCAAAATATATTCAAAACCTGTTTGCATGACTACACATGTGTAACCTATATCGAATCGCTTGCCTTCTTAATGAAGTGGTGGGTAGGGAGGAAGAGAGCTTGGAACTCAAAGTTTTAAAAATGAATGTTAAAAATTGTTTTAACATATAACTGGGGAAAGTCAAATACTAAATAAATTTCAAAAAAATATTCAAAACACGGAACTTCTTTTGAGAAGCATACCTCTACAGGATGTCTTTTCCTATCACCCCAATTCCTTGGGTTTTTTTCTCTTCCTACCTCCCATTAACTTTATTTTGTACGTACTGACTTCTGTATGTGTTATATTCCCCATTAGAATGTAAGTTCCTTTAGGGTAGGGATTGTTTTGAGTTGTTTGTTTATTTGTTTTAACTTTTTCTTAGTATTACCAACCTTTAACACAGTGTCTAGCATACAGCAGACACTTAATTTTGTTCATTCATTCATCTTCCAGCTCTGACTTTCTGTCTTCTATTTCTCTTTATTTAATACATGTTTATTGATTCATTGATCAGACTGTCAAATACTGGTTCTTTATTTGTGAATGGGACAGTAGAGGAGCACCCCCCCCCAAAAAATAAGATAACCTTAAATAACAGTGACTTCAAAGGAGAAAAATAAATTCTAGGGAAGAGAAACATAGTAAGATAACCTATGACTGATCTCGAAACCGTTTTGTTACCATCTTTGCTTATTAAACCAGGTCCCTCCATCTTTTGTTCTTATCATACCAATACCAGGGTGTGGCTCTAGATGAGCCAAAGGGATGGCTCAGATATCTTAAGGGGATTTCCTGGTTATTGTTTTCGTCAAGGCAATGGATCAAAATCATGTAGGTTTTCTTTCACTGAAAGACGATTTTCCAAGAATCAATGAAGCTCACGTCAAAGAGGGGGCATTTGTGGGTCCTCTAATAAGGGAAATGTTAAAAGATGAACATTCTGGAAACTGTTTGGATGAAGTTGATGGAGGTACATGGGAATCATTTTTAAAAGTGATTAAAATCTTTTGGGGAAACTTTGAAGCAGAATGTTACCAAGAAACTGCCAGTAGTCGCCTCAAAGCTTATGAAACCATGAGTTGGAGCCTGTCACTTGAGAATCATTTCTGGAATTCACATTTGGATTTTTTCCTGGAAACTTAGGTGTGATCAATGATGAGCAAGAGAAACATTGTCATCCTAAACCCCCAAGAGGGAGAAGCTATGTCAGGGTAAGGGAAATCTAAGCATACGTGCTATTGGACACAGAGGAAGGATGCTGCATGAGCAAAATACAACAGGAAATCATCAGCTAAATTTTAGGTGAGCTGAATGAGAGCAATTTTGTTTACTAAAACATGATTTTTTTGAAATATGAAACTGTGATTCCTGTGAAAATGGTGGATGACAGACAAAATTAGGGGTCCTAATTTTACTTTAGCAAAATACTTTAGTGCTTTAAGCTTTTAAAATAATTATAGTAATAGATTTTGGTTTTGTATCACTTTCATTTCCATATACATCCTTCTCCCCCTTCTACCAATCGATCAATAAATATTTATTAAGCACCTACTATGTGCTAGGTACTGCACTGAATGCTGGTATCAAGCACTACCCATTGAAACATCCCTTATATCAATGAACAAAAAGAAAAAAAGGAAGACTAAAGAAAGCTGATCAGCAAAACTAACCACGTCTGAGAGTGTGTGCAATGTTCCATACTTTCCCACCTCTGACAAGAAGGGTGGGAGGTACATATTCTCAATTTGGATGCTGTATTTACATATTTATTACTGTGATAGGAAAAAAAAAAAGAACACCTTTTGGAAGGGTTGTTCAGTGTATTCTGCCTTGAAATGTAAACATTTGTGTACCTGTCTTTTTCTAAAAGATGATAAATTTGGTTTCAGTACACCATATGTAGTACCCACTTCCGCCTCCACACACAGACTCCCAATTAAACCTCCCACCATGTACAACCCCTGACAACAGTTAAGTCAGATGGCATATGGGTAATTTCAACTGAGCGCATGTGGGATCTTAAATACAATTTCTTGCCATAAGCCTTGCTAGCCTGGGGGTGGAGTGGGGTGGGGTACACTTTCTAAATCAGAACCACTTTTGTCCAAAGTTTTTGATCTGACTTTTATTGTCATTTTAAGTTCTCTCCATTTATATAATTTTCGTAATGGTCTGCATTTTTTAGGATCTGTTCTTTTCCCCTCTGCATGATTTCATACTAATCTGTCCATATTTCTTTGAAAAAATTTTTTACCCAAATAAAAAATGAACAAGATGAAGTCACGATAGAAAAGACAGAAAAAAGAATAATCACAACCTACCATGTGTAATTATATGCCAACAAAACTGATCATTTAAAAAGGATGACAGATTTTCCAAAAGGGAGATTAAAAATAGATTTTTAATCGATGTCGTTTCCCAATAAATGTCCCCCCATTAAAAAAAAAAGTAGAATCAACTAAATAAGCAAGACTTAGAGGAAAAGTCTTTTTATCACTCTATCTTGGTGCTTAGCCCAATGCCTTGCCTGTAGTAGTCTCTGATAAATGTTTGATGAATTGAATTCCTTTATTTCAGTGAAATCTATGATTTGTATCTATATCAATCCTATGTGTATCTTGCCATGTTACTGCCCAGATATTTGTTTTATGTTTAAGTTGTATTTCTTTTTTTCCCTCTTTCTGGTTTTTTATTAATAATAGGGAGAATTCTAATAATTTCTGTGGATTTATTTTGCATCCTGTGTTGTATTATTTGTATCCATACTAATTATTTCAATTTTTCTGGTTGATTCTCTAGGGTTTTCTAAGTAAATTATCATATTCTTGGTAAATTAAAATAATTTAGCCCCTTTTCTGGCCAATGCTTAATTTGTATAATTTCTTTTTCTCAACTTAATATGTTGGTTTCACTTATAGAATTGTGTCAAATACACTTATACTATTATGTCAATTAGGAATTAGGCATAAAACAGGGTACATGTTGCTTCACCGACCTATTAGGAAAACTTGCAATATTTTTCCATTCTAAATAATGCAATATCTTGATTTTAAAGAAATGCTTTTAACCATATGCTATGTTGGGGTTTTAAATGCATGTTTTTATTCATGTATTAAGAAAGGGTCCTTTCCAAAGCTTTTTAGTTTAGTATTATTAAAAAATATGTTAACTGTTCCAGGCTTGGGGGGAGTGGGGTTACAAGCATAAATGAGCACAATATTTTATTGAAGGCTTTTTCTGTATCTGTTGATATAGTCAAGTGATTTTAGCCAATTTATTATTATAAAGTCATAGATTTAGAGCCAGAGGGTCCTCAGAAACCATCATATGCAACCTTCTCATTTTATAAATGAAGAACCTAAAGTATAGAGAGGTTAAGGTTAAGGGACTTGTCCAGGGGCACATAGCTAGTGTCTGGGTCAGCATTTGAACTGAGGTCTTGCTGACATAAAGTCTAATGTCTTTATCTACTTCACCATATTCTTCCATATTATTTTGATTTATTGTACTAATTATTTTCCTAATGTTGAATGATCTCTGCATGCCTGGAAAAAGTCTGGTGAAAAGATTACAATAATTTTTGATACATTCTAATTTTTTCACCAGCATTTCATTTATCATTTTGGCGTTAATGTCCATTATTGATTTTATTCTTGGCTTTGTCCTTCCTAGGTTTGAGAATCAATTTTTCTCACAGAAAGTTTTTAGTTCTTTCACTATTTTTGAAAAGTTTACATTTAAGAAAAAAGGATTATCCATTATTCAAATGTTTGATAGAAGTGACTTATAAATCAAATCAGACCTGGAACTTCCTCCTCACTCCTTTTCCCCTTGCCCAGAAGTTTGTTTATGCTTTCTTCATTTGTTTTCTTCTGAGTTTGAATAATTTAGCTTATCTATTTTGGGTTTTGTATTTGTTTTGGGGTATTCATCCATTTCGTTCACATTTTTAGTTTTATTCTCTTATAATTCAATATTGAAATTTCTTATCATTTTCTGTATTTCCTCTGCATTTTTGTGAATAGCTTCTATTTTTTATTTTGTTAACTAGCTTTTGCTTTCTCTTCTGAAAAGAATCAATATTGTAATAGCTTGTCAACTCCATTAGTTTTTTGAAAGAGAAAAACAGTTGTTTTTTGTTCATTTAAAAATTTTGAATTCTTGCCTTTAGTTTTCAAAATTTCAATTGTAATTGTCATGGGATCATTAATTTGTTGCTTATCTTATATACTGTTAATATTAACCTTATTCTCTTTCTCAGCTTTCTCCTTCCTAGGTTTGAGAATCAGGACCACATTTTTCTCATAGAAAGTTTTTTACTGTCAAATGTAAATGGTTGTTTATAATGCATACATTATATACATACAGAATTACATATTTAATTCATCAGTCCTCTTTTGTTTCTGTGTGGTTAATGTAAATATTTAGGGTTATAATTTTTCCTCTAAAGACTACTTTAGTTAGCTATATGCATTTTAGTATGCTTTCTTATTATTCTCTCTTTAATTCAAAAAATTTTTCCCTTAGTTTATTTGGGTTTGACCTTTTTATTATTTAGGTTTATTATTTAAATTTTTTATTTCTATCTTTTTTTTATATTTGTTATTAAATACACTTTTTATTGTGTTCTACTTGAAATGGCCAGTAAATGAGATGTTTAGCATGTATGTCTTTCTTCATTTGTTTATAAGTTTTTAGGCCAAGTATATGATCAGTTTTTTTAATGGGGGCATATTCTCTACAATTCTCATTCAGAATTCTTTATAGATCTGTCATATCTAGTTTTTCCAACATTTTGTTCAAGTCTCTAATTTTCTTCTTGCTTATCTTTCTTTTGAATTTGTGAAGTTCTAATTGAGAAAAGACTCAGATTGTGGGAAAGAAACACTTAGTGTCTACCTTGATTCAATTGTTCCAAAAAATAATTTAGAATTTTGAAAGAAAATTACAAAATTTTAAATTTTAAAAAAGAAAATTACTAAAATTACTAAATTGTTCATGCCCTTTGACTCAGAGATCTTACTACCAATCCTAACCCTCCCTCAGGAGGTTATGGACTGCAACAAAAACAAACAACATTTGTTTCACTAATATTCATAGCAGCATTGTTGGTGATAAAAGCTGGAAACAAAATGTATACCTAGTGAGAATAGATGAAAAAGTTGTGCTATGTGAACAAATAACATGTGCAGTAAAGAATTAGGGGATGAGCAATTCAGAGCACTAAGACTTGTATGAAATGATACAGTAAAGAAAGCAGAGATGAAAGAATAGGCATACAATCACTACAATAAGCAAATAAAATCAAACATGAGGATGTTGCAGAACTCCGGTCCAGTGCAGTGGTCAGGATCAATGCTATTTCTGCCAAAGCGAAAGGTTGTGTCTGTTCTTTCCATCCTAAATCCCTAATCTGATTGGTTTTCTTCAGGGAATATTTTTTTTCAGGGAACTTTTTCTTTTTCTGGAAAAACTCTAGAGAAGTTTTGTTAAAGTATTTCTTGGGAAGTATCTATTATGTCAAAACAAAGCATATTTGTTAATTTTTCTTAAAACAAATTGAAGGATACCCGCAACTTAGCAAATTAATTGAATTAAGTTAGTGTTTTACTATGTGGATACCTTTGTTTCATTTAGTTTTTCCTTTAAGAACATGGGGGTGATACACATATTTAATATTGCTATCATTTTGTTATAGATTGCACTTTTAATCATAATAGAGTTTCCTTACATTTCTTAATACTGTTTCCTTTTACTCTATTCAGAAATCATATTTGCAATTCCTGCTTCTTTAAATTCAAGTGAAGTACAATCCATATCACTTCAGCCTTTCACTTTGAATTTCTGTAAATCTCTCTCTCTAGTTTTGTTTTTTGTCATTCCATTCCATTGTTAAGCACCTAATAAATGCAAAACACTGTGCTAACAATTAAGCCTGATATAGTAGAAAGGACTCACAGAACCTGATTTCAAATACTGGCTCAGCTACTTTTAAACTCTGTGACCTTTGACAAAGTAGTTAACCTCTCTAGGCTTCAGTTTCCTCATCTGTAAAATTGGAAGATTGAATTAAATAACCCTAAGGTCTTTTCCAGCTCTAGATTCGTGGGGCTACTATACACAAGGCATTACCTTGGATGACTGTTTTCTAGGAAACAAATTCAGTCAGTCAGTAAATATTTATTAAGTGCCTACTATTTGTCAGGTACCATGCTAAGTGCCGGGGATTCATGACAAGGCAAATGATAGTCCCTGCTCTGAAGAAGTTCACAATCTAATGGGGGAAACAACTAAATACAAACAAGATAAATTGTTGTGTGTTATTTCCTAATTGATTCTATAATTTTATTCCTTTTTATTGGTAAGTTTAGCCCATTACTATTCAAGGTTATAACTGTTCAGTTTGGTTTTTCCTCCATTTGATCCTACCATGTTAATTTTTTGACCCAATTCAAACCTGTGATTTCATCCATCCTTTTCAATCATCCTTCCAGGTAAGGAGATTCTATCTACAAATGCAGATAGGTATCTGTTCTCCACTTTATAGTCTTAGAGAATTGTCTGGGGCAATGGGAGGTTAAATGACTTGCCCAGGATTATATGGGCTGCATTGGAGGCAGGATTTGGACCCAGGTTGTCCTCTATCTACTCTACTTCTCTTTTGATCATTTCATTAAGTTACCTTTTTCCCTCATTTATCAGTACAAGATACTGTACTGTTTATTTTTTTAAACAGTCCAGTCTTACTTCCTGTACTTCTATCTAGACACCCCTGCCTCCTGCCCACATCAATCACAGAAAAAAACTTACCTTACTTTGTAACAGTCCTAGTTTAATCGTACCTCAGTGTCTCTGTCTTGTCCACACCAAGATTCTACTTTTACTAATATTACTTTTAAAACATTTTTGTGGTTATTGTTCACTCTTCCCCGTATATCCAGGATAAAAGTGTTTTAGGAATGAGTCTCTCCTTTTCCCTTTCAGGCATGTTTTCTAATTTTAAGAAATTTTATTTCTCTTCTACTCCCCTCCTCCCACCCCACCCAATCCCTTCCTTCCAGTCCTTAATATGACCTAGTCCTTTTTTTTTTCTCTTTCCAAGGAGTTCTTACCTCAAGTCCCTAGGCTTTGTCTTTTCAATGACTCTTAGACCAATGACGACTTAAAAGCTATAATAGATATGATATAATAGATATAATATAATTTCCTTTCAACACTTGAATTTTGAGTTATCCTTTACTTTTTCCTTACTTTCCCCAGTGACTAGCACAGTGTCTGGCATATAGTAGGTGCTTAATCAATACTTGATTGATTGATGTCCATTGTCCCTGATCAATGTGCCTGGTTCTTGCCTTCTGAAAATTGTTCTTCCCTTTACCCTGTTGTTGTCTTTGATTACATTGGAATCTCTTTTTTGTTTTCTTCCAAGGTTTTCCCTACAAGGATTCCTTTACCTCCACTCCATTTCCCCCTTTCTGGTTGTCCTTTTATTTATTGCATGAGTTATTGTTTTGAGGTGAGGCAGAGAGCTGGGTTTAGCCACAGTCATTCACTTTGCCTTTTTATTGGAAATCAATGCATACTCACCTTCTTAGCCTTACTGGACAACAAACTCCTTATGGAGGTTTTGTAGAAAACATAGAACAGTGTCTTGCATGTAGTAGGATCTGAATAAATATTTGCTGAATATTTGCTGAACCCTTTATTTCCTTTCCTGATATAACACTGGAAACATTTCTGCCTAGGAAAAGAAAACATAAGAGCATGTCAACAAGTGAAATCAAGTCGACAAGTGCCTACTATGTGGCAGGCACCATAAGCACTGGGAAATGAAGGGCAAAAGACAGTTCCTGTTCTCAAGGAGCTCTTAGTCTAATGAGGGAGATAACAGAAAAACAACTACGTACGAACAAGATATATAGAGGATAAACTGGAGATATTCTTAGAGGTAAGGCACCAGCATTAAAGGAGATCAGGGAAAAGCTTCTTTTTAAAAATGTTAGTAGCATTTCATTTCTTTCCAATTACATGTAAAAATAGTTTTCAAATTCATTTTTATAAGATTTTGAGTTTTGAATTTTTCTCCTTTCCTCCCTCCCCCCCACCAGATGGCAAGCAATTTGATACATAGGTTATATGCATGCAATCATGTTAAACATATTTCCACATTAGTCATATTGTGAAAGAACAGAACAAAAGGGAAAAAACACAAGAAAAAAGAAAGTGAAAATAGTCTGCTTTGATCTGCATTCAGACTCCATAGTTTTCTCTAGGTGTGGATAGCATTTTCCATCACGAGTCCTTTGTCTTGGATCATTGTATTGCTGAGAAGAGCTAAATCTATCATAGTTGAACATCCCACAATGTGACTGTTACTGTGTACAATGTTCTCCTGGTTCTGCTCACTTCACTCAGCATCAGTTCATTTAAGTCTTTCTGGGGTTTTCTGAAATCCACTTGCCTATCATTTCTTATAGCACAATAGTACAAGGAAAGCCTTCTTGGAGAAGGTGGCAATTTAGCTGGGACTTGAAGGAAGTCAGGAGATACAAGTAGCACAGACAAGGAGGGAGAGAAATTCTAGGTGCGGGAGAGAGTTGGTGAAAATGAATAGTTGGCTATATCAAATTGCTTGCTTTCTCAATGAGGGTGGTGGGAGAGGAAGGGAGAGAACGTGGAACTCAACGCTTTAAAAATCAATGTTAAAAATTGTTTTTACAGGCATCTGGGAAATGAGATATATAGGCAATGGGATATAGACATCTGTCTTGCCCTACAACAAAATAGAAGGGAAGGGGATAAGAGAACGGGGTGGGGAGTAATAGGAGGGAGAGCAGATTGGAGGAAGGGGTAATCAAATTCAAACTGTCATGGGGTGGGAGGAGGGGAGAGATAGGGAGAAAATTTGGAATCCAAAATCTTGTGGAAGTGAATGTTGAAAACTGAAAATAAATAAATTTATGTAATTAAAAAAACCAATTTTGCAATTGAGGAAACTGAAGCAAACAGAGGTTAAGTGACTTGTCCAAAGTCACACAGCTAATAAGGGTCTAAGGTGAAATTTGAACTCAGGTCTTCCTGACTCTAGACCCAGTACTGCATCTACTGAGCCACCTAGCTGCTTCTAGGCTATATTTATATATGAAAAATTATCATATTATTAATATAAAATTTAATTTTATATTAATATATAAGTATACACATGAATGAAAATTTAAGACCCTTTCCTGTTCCATTTTAATTATGGTGCACAATGTATCCTATTTTATGCTTTTTGTATCATTTGACAACGTTGATAAGCATTTGACAGTCTGGTGAAACCTGTGGATCCCTGCTTAGAATACTGTTTTTAAATACATCGAATAATAGGTGCAGTATTAGAAAGGAAACGAACTATATGGAAATAAAGTTATCAAAATATTTCTTTAAAAAAAAAGAAGATGAATAGTTGGGAGATCAAGTGTCACATTGGAAGAATAGTGAGGAGGCCAGTGTCACTGGATCATAGAGTATGAGGAGGGGAGGAAGGGAGGAAGAATAGTAAGTCTGGAAAGGTAGGAAGGGACCAGGTCATAAAGGGATTTAAAAGCCAGAAGATTTTATACTTGATCCTGAAGGTAGTAGAAAGCCACTGGGATTTTTTGAACATACCTTTAGAAAGATCACTTTGATAGCTGGAAAGAGGATAGACTGGAATATGGAGGAAGTTAAGGCAGAGACCAAGCAAAGGGCTATTGCAACCACCCAGGCAAAGGATGATGAGGGCTTGTACCAGCATGGTGGACAGTGTCAGAAGAGAGAGAGGGACTGGTTAGAGTGAAGGGTATGATGGGGTCTGGTAGGTTGAGACAGCACATAGGGTTAGAATTAGGGTGCCCACCCAGACCCCCAACTCTCGTCCTGACACAGTGTCTAACCCATCAGACTAACTCCAACTCTGTATCCAACCCCATCAGAACCAAGTATTACTTATCTTTGTAGAAAACACAGCATGGTGTCCCACACACAGTGGGATCTCAATATATGTTTATTAAATTAGTTATTGTGAGTGAACAAATATTTCAATTAAACCTCCCCCCCCCATCAAATAATGACAACAGGAACACATTTCCCTAGGGAAAGGAGATATGAGACTCTGTACATCCAGTAACGGACTCAGAATTTTTAAAGATTGTGCTGTGTGTGTGTGTGTGTGTGTGTGTAATCCATCTAAAGAAATGGATTCATCACATGAGTCTCTAGAGAGGCAGATAACTGACATCCCTGGAATTTCAGGCTAGTCAACTTTTACTGGGATTACTGATGGACACAACATAAGAAGAAGCTGACTGGTCCATGATAGCCTAGAAAGAGTGAGGAAGACCTCCGAAAGAGCTCGGAGTCCTGCCAAGAACTGGCGGCTTTAATTCTCACTATTTCCTAGAAGTGGAAGAAAAGATGTGGGAAAAGACCTATCAATTTGCTGAATAAGGTCATAGATTTAGAGCTGGAAGAAAGTTTAGAGGCCATCATCTCATCCCCTCACTTTACAGATGTGGAAACTGAGGCCCAGAAAAACCCAATGATTTTCCTAAAGTCACACAGGTGACAGAGGCAGGGCTCGAAGCCAGCTCCTCCAAATCCAAATCCAATATTCTCTACTGCCCCTTCGATTCTATTTCTCCAGGAAGCATTTTTCTCAATCCATTTTAATTCCATTAGCATTTATGGAATGCCTACTGTGTGCCAGACCCTGTGCTAGGATACAAAGGCAAAATGATACATAAAATCTCTCATAGGTTAAGTTAATACAGAATACGTACAGAATAGTTACAGGGTAGTGACAGGAGAAGGGGTGGTGCATTAACATTTGGAGGAATCGTTAAAGGACTCTTGTATGAGGTAGCATTTGAGGTGAGCCTTGAAAGGGAATTAGGGGTTTCAAGAAGTGGAGATGAGAAGAGAGAGCATTCCAGATGGGAGGAACAGCCCAGGCAAAGGCACAGTGGCTAGAGTTAGAATATTGAGCTCTGAGTCCAGCTGGTTGGAATATAGGTTTCTTGAGGGAGAGTAATGTAAAATCACTCTAGAAAGATGGGTTGGTATCAAATGGTAAAGGGCTTAGAATGCCAAACAGAGGAATCTGTACTTTATCCTAGCAGCAACTGGGAGCCACAGATTGGGGTTTCAGGAAGATCCCTTTGGTTGTCATTGCATAGAAAATTGTTGGAGCTGATGAAAAGTGTCTGATCTAGGATTGTTGTGGTGGCAGTGAAGAGATGGTCTGGGGAGAGAAACAAGACTTGGCAACCGAGTGGCTGGGATTTGTGTGTGAAGAGTGGAGAAGAACCTGCTGCTGTGGCTGTTTGTAAAGAATGGAAAAGAACCTACTGCTGCTGCTGATGATGATGATGATGATGATGACGATGACGATGATGATGTAAAGAGTGGAGAAGAATCCCAGCTTGTGAAGCTGTGCCATGAAAAAGACAGGGATGCTCTCTACAGGAACTGGGAAATTAGGAGGAAGGAGAACATCAAGGCAGGGCTTCTTAATACCTTGTGGTATCACAGAACCCTTGGGCAGCAGGCTGGCAAAGCCTTTGGAGCCCTTCTCAGAATTAGCTTTTTAAATGCATAAAATAAAATACATAGGATTGATTACAAAGGAAAGTACATTGAAATACAGTTATCAAAATATTTTTAAAAAGTTCCCAGACCCCAAATTAAGAACCCCTATGTAAAAAATATTAATATTAATACTATATGCTGCAATTTAAGTTCATCTGCCAGAAGAAAATCCCAAAGAAATCCCAAAGAAATCACGCAAGCGGGAAAAGGACCCATATGTACAAGAATATTTATAGCAGCTCTCTTTGTGGTAGCCAAGAATTGGAAAGCAAAGGGATGCCCATCAATTGGGGAATGGCTGAACAAGCTGTGGTATATGAAGGTGATGGAATACTATTGTGCCATAAGAAATGGGGATGATGCAGACTTCATAACAACCTGGAAAAACCTACACGACATAATGCTGAGTGAGCGGAGCAGAGCCAGGAGAACGTTGTGCACAGCCACAGATATGTGGATTCCGTGAGGACCAACCCTGACATACTGCGCTTCTCTCAGCAACCTAAGGGGCAAGGACAACTCCAGGGGACTCACGATGGAGAATGCTATCTTCATCCAGAGAAAGAACTGCGAAGTTTGAATACAGACTGAGGCACACTACTACATGCTCGCCTTTTCTGCTTCTCTTTTGTTTTTGGTTTTGGGGTTTTTTTTTTTTTGTTTTTTTTTTTGGTTCTGTTTCTTCTTTCTCATGATTCATTCCATTGGTCAAAATTCTTCTCCACGACTTGACTAGAGCATAAATTAATTCAATGCGAAGTTATACATGACAGTTATATGAGACTTCATGCCGTCTTGGGGAGGGAGGGGGGAGGGAGGGGAGAAAAACTGGAACTCAAAACTATGTAGAACCGTGTGTGGTAAACTAAAAATAAATAAAAAAAAAAAAAAGTTCCCAGACCCCAAATTAAGAACCCCTATGTAAAAAATATTAATATTAATACTATATGCTGCAATTTAAGTTCATCTGCCAGAAGGAATTTAATTTAATATTAAATTTAACAGCCAAGCATTCCTATCTTGGAGAGACAGAGAAAGGGAGAAGAAGAACAAGAGGAAAAGAGGACGGGAAAGGGAGGAGAAGACAATGGTGAGGGAAGAGGAGAAGGAGAGGGAAGAGATGGTTAGGAAGAAAGAGAAGGGGAGAGACGTCCAAACCCGGCATAATTCTCCATGCCCTCTGTTATGACTCTATGCCTCAAGACAATCTTAGATAGCATTCATGGGAATATTGAACAAGGAAAAGAAAGGCAAAAAATAGTCTGCATTAACACTCAAGAATATTTGAATAACCAAGTCACTATCCCTTTCTTCCCGGACCACTTGCCCCTCCCTCCCCCCAGGTAAACAAAGGCACTCCTCCCTTCTAACATATTTTAATACTTCCTTAATGAAGTAGTCCTAGCACTAAACACTTCAAGTGGGTGGAGAGGTGATGCTGTGAACAAAACTAGAGTTCAGTTTCCGTATAACCCTTAATTCATTACCTTACAAAAAGTCTTTTTGGACATACTTGAACTGATGCAAAGTGAAGTGACCCGAATCAGGAGAATATCGTACACATTAACAGCAATGTTGATTGTACTGTGAATGACTAGGCTATTCTCAGCAACACAATGATCTAAGACAATCCTAAAAGATGAAAAGTACTATCCACCTCCAGAGAAAGGACTAATGTCTGAATCCAGACTGAAACACACTATTTTTCTCTTTCTTCCTTCCTTCTTCCCTTTCTTCTTTCTTTTTTTGTTTGAGTCTTCTTTTACAAAATGACTAATATGGTTTTACATGATTGCACAAGTATAACCTATATCAGATTGCTTACCGTCTCAGGGAGGGGGGAGGGAAGGAAGGAAGGGATAGAATTTGTAACTCAAAATTAAAGAAAAACAATGAAAGTTAAAAACTGTTTTTACATGTAATTGGAAGGGGGGGGGATAAAATGTTATTTTTTTAAAAGTCTTTTTGTCCTAGACCTGTCCCCAGCTTTCCAAGGGCCTTTTCCAAGTATTTTCAAAAAGGTTTTTTGAAACAGAGAAATGGTATTTCTTTAGATTAGAACTGGCAGCTAGGTGGCTCAGTGGATAGAGTTGTCAGCCCTGGAGTCAGGAAGACTCAAAGGAAGGTTCAAATCCAGCCTCAGAAACTTACTAGCCATATGACCCTGGGTAAGTTACTTAACAATCTTTACCTCAGTTCCTCATCTGTCAAATGAACTGGAGAAGAAAATGGCAAACCACTCCAGTTATCTTTGCCAAGAAAACGAAAACTATTAAAGTTCCTTAATATTTCTAGAGAAAACTAAAAACATTTCAATGTTTCCACACCTACTTTAGGGGGAAAGATAACAAAGTTTTGTTTGAATTTGTTAAATTTGAGGCACCAACAGGATCTTTATGGGAGCCCTCCAGTAGACAGTTGGAGAGAGCTTTGGGACCAGAGCTCATGAGGGAGCTCACCAAGGCTGGAGATGTAGATCCTGTCTCTTTTCTGATGTTTGTTATATCTGTCTGTTTACAGTCTTAAGGAATTTATTTTAAAAGTCTCTGTAAGGGGCAGCTAGGTGATGCAGTGAAGAGAGCATCTGCCCTAGAGTCAGGAGGACCTGAGTTCAAATTCAGTCTCAGACATTTGATGCTTACTAGCTGTGTTACCTTGGGCAAGCCACTTACTCCCAATTGCCTTGCCTCCCCCCCCTCCCAAAAAAAAAGTCTCTGTAGGTGATGAACTAAGTTTGTCCTGCGCAAGTATATGATGCTTACAGAAAATACCAAATTTTCATTGTTGTGAACATCCTCCCCTTCCCTTACCATCCCCTACCATTATCATAATAGGTATAAATAATAAAATATGAAAGTGTCGTCTTTTCTTTTTGGAGATTGGATCTCATCTCATCTCTATCTCGTCTAAGTTGGAAGTTCAGCCACCCAATCCCAGTGCCGATTGCCATGGAAGTTTCGACCTGGTGAATTTGCCCCTCCTTAGGCAGCTAGTGGACCTCACTCTCCAAGGAACCACCATATTGGTGCCAGACTTAGCTTAGGCACCAATTGGCTTTCACCCTACTGTAGCTCAGAAGCCCCAAGTTCAAAGAATCTGTTGCCTTCAGTTTCTCCAGTAAGAGGGGATAACAGGTATGTACTGTTAACACTTCTAAAACTCTTGACTTCTAAAGTCAAGCCACTTCCTATCTGGGTGTCAGTTTCTTCCGCATAAAATTAAGTTGGACATGATGGCCTCTGAGGTTCTTCCAGCTCTATAATCCTGTGAACCTTCCTGGGCCTCAATTCTTTTTTATTCTATAAAGTGATGGGGTTGGACTGAACGGCCTCTGGGATCCCTCCCAGCTCTAGGTCTGTCACCCCAAGCTTCTGCTCTCATAATCTCACTAGGAACAAGAAAGGCAGTTACCAAACAAACCCAACAGTTGCAGTTCCCCTCAGAGCCATGCAATATATGCAAGAATGAGCTAAATGTGTCTAGCCTTTGAGCCCATGATTGGCCTCCTGGGCATGTGGCCCAGGGAGTTCAAAGACAGAAGCAAAGGTCCAATAAACACCAGAACCCTCATAGCAACCCTCTTTGTGGTGCCAAAGAACTGGGAAGAAAGTAGGCACTCTCATCAGTTGGGGAATACCGGGAAAACTATAGACTACTGGAATATTTCTGCGCAGTCCTAAGTGGCAACCATGAAACACTGAGAGAAGCATGGCAAGTTTTGTGGGAACCAATCCAGAAGAAATGAGCAGACCTAAGGGAACAAGGTATGCCATTGCTACAATGTTAGCAAAAAGATCATGAAAAGTAACACGGGCTCGGAGTCATGGCAAAACTCATGAGATGGACCAGGAATGGAAAGTCAAATGTAGCTCCTCCTTCATGTCAGAGAGGTAGGTGGGAGACTCTTGGGGCAGAGTATGGCTTATATTGTTAGATGTGGACACAGTAACACAGTAACATTTTTTTGCTTATTTGTTTTTCTTTGTTGCAGAAAACAGTTCGGTCGGATGTGACTGAGATGGAAAGACAAAAAAGGAATTAATATAGTGTATTTTTAAAATTGGACAATTATTAGAATTCCCTTTAGGGTAAATTGCATAAGGTTTAGGGTTTTATAAAAGAATCCCCCCCCCACCCTTGGAATTAAGCTAAGGCGGCAGACCAAAAGTTAATGGCCAGGCAGCAGGAGAAGCCTATTTCTCCCATGCCTCCAGTTTCCTGGGAATATGATTTCTGGTACAGTACTTTGTTTCAGTTTACTTCTTCAATTCCTTAGTGGATTCATGATCTCAACAATGTGGGTACTCCCTCCAACAGGACAGATTGCAACCCTTCTGTGCCTCTTCATTTAGTATTATTATCTATAGAGAACCCACCCTGACATGCTGGTTTCATTCCCGCAGGGCATTTATCATTCCCTAGACCCGGCTTCCCTTTGTCACACCTTGTGGTCACTACATGACTACCCTGTTTCCCTTTCTGATCCTGTTCTTCCTGGATGAGGTCTTTTATACCATCCTTTGCCCACAAGCCAGTAGTTCACACCATGCCACAGCCTCCTCATGCCCACTGTGAGCTCCCTCTGCTGCATTGCCTTTGAGACCAACTACCTTGCTGATTCTTCCTAGGCTATGGGCCCATATTCATTTAGCAAGTCCTCCAGATTATTAGTAAGAGGTGCTTTTTGTGTATAACATCATGCTAACATCATCCCATTCCCTGCTAAGGGATGCTTAACCTGGGGTCCATGAACCTGTTTTTAAAATATTTTCATAAGTGTCTTTCAACAGAATTGTTTTCCTCTGTAATTTTTTTGAATTTTATTGTATGCATTTTAAAAAGGTCCATAAGTTTCACCAGATTGCTCCCAAGGGGTCCAGGACACATTTTTTGTGTGTGTTAAGAACCTCTGCCCTAAATGGAATCCAGCCCTGTTCTTCTACGACTCCATTCTAGAGTCAGATCATTGATTCTGTTCGTAGGGCTGGTTTATGATATGGTTGGTGTCTTTTGTTCTCAAAGAGGGTCAAAGTGACATCACTGTGTCAGGGCCAAGGTACAGTGTGTCCAGCTGTGACTGATCAGACCAATATAAGCTCAGAAGAGTCTACCACAGGTTGGGCACGAATACTCCATGAGAACATTTGGAGAGGAGATTGTCTCTAAATTTGTGCATCTCATGTTTCTTTTGAGCTACTACAATTCTGCTTTGCTCATAGAGCCCAGCACCTTCTTTGATGTGGGCATGCCATGCTGGGCAGTCCTGTGCCAGCATCTCCCGTGTCTCACAGTTAATACCAGAGGTCTTTAGAGAGACCTTGAGAATGTCCTTGTACTGCTTCTTCTGACCTCCATGTGAGCACTCGCCCTGTGTGAATTCTCCCTAAAATAGTCTTAGGCAAACACATGTTTGGCATTCGAATAATGTGTCTAGCCCATTGGAGTTGCATTCTCCACAGTAGTTTGAATGCTTGGCAGTTCATCTTGAAAGAGGACCTCAGTGTCCCATACCTTATCCTGCCAGATCTTCAGAATCGTCCTAAGATAATTCAAATGGAATCGATTTGGTTTCCTGGCATGGCGATGGTTTCACAGACATACAACAATGAGGTTAGCAAAATTGCTCAGTAGACCTCTTCTCTCCCAAGTTGAAACAGAAAGAGCCTTAGATTTCAGGTCAGAAAAGAACTCCCACCTCAAACACTTGCTAGCTGTGTGAGTGTGAGCAAATTGTTAAACCTCTTTTTGAGTCACAGGAAAATGTGATCCTTGTGGGGCCCGCTGGAAACCTTTAGGTGCTATATAAAGGTCAGCAGTTATTAACTCACTGCATACCTTCATTTTCTGATTGTTGTTTTGCCACAGAAGTCTTCTTCCTTTAAAACTTTTAAAATTAGTGGCTTTTGTTCTTACATCACCTTAATTTCCAAATATATTTCTACTCTTTAAAAAAAGAGCAAGAAAAAAAAACAAGAATAAAAATTAAAAAAAAAAGAGGAAGGATAGCAGTTCAATAAAACTACGCAACACTTCAAATGAGGCTGGCAGTGTATGCAGCATTCTAAACCACTAGCCCTCCACGAAGGCAAAGGAAGGAATGGCCATGTATTTTCTCAGCTCTCCTCTAGAGAAAACCTTGGTCATTATAATTACCCAGCAGTGTTTTATTTTGGGTTGTTTTTTCCCCATTTACATTACTGTGGTCATTGTATCTATTGCATATCTTACTCTCCTGGTTCTACCTACTTCACCCAGCATCAGTTCAGACAAGTTTTCCCAGACTTCTTTGAGTTCTTCAGAGTTAGGGTTTCTTATGGTACAGTTATATCCCATTACATTCTTGTATGTGTGGCATAGATGGGATGACAAAGATGTCTCCTATGTGTCCTTAGATGTCCAACTACTCTTCTAAGTTGCCATCGAGATTTGTTGTTTTTGATCTTTAAAAATTTTTAATTAATATCCATTAGGCTAATATCACCTTCATTTTCCGATATATGCCCCCCTTTTGCCATTGAAGAACAAAAAAGAGCAAGAGTTGTCCAACAAAACCTTCAGTGCCTCAACTTCCAGAGTGCATTGTTTTTAATCATTAATATTTTCAGAAATACTTTGGAGCTTAATTTGAGATTTTTCCTTAAAATCCCCACCCTTTTAAAAACTTGATTAGCTTTGTTCTTAAATATGGTCTTACAGCCCAAAACAAAACAAAAAAACCCTAAACTCTTTTCTTTAAGCTATCGAGCTGCTATAATAGGGACAGTTAGGTCTTTGTTTTCATATTCCCAGTGCCTCATACAGCATCTGGCACACAGTAGGTGCTTAATAAATGCTTGATGATTAATTGAAGATCCACGAATGTTCTGTAATTTGCAGTCTTAGTAGGAGTTTTTAAACTGAGCACAGTGAACTTTTTAAAAAATACATAACTATTTCAATATATTTGGCTTCCTTTGTAATCCTGTGTCTATTATTTTATTTGTTTAAAGACACTGTCCTGAGAAGTGGTCCAGACAGCTGCCACAGGAGTCCAGGACACAGAAACAAGGTTAAGAACCCCTGCCTGGGGGCCTCGGTGTTAAATGATCTGCCTAGAGTCACACAGCCAGTGTGAGTCAGAAGAAGGGCTTGAACCCAGGACTGACTCTGAAGCAAGTTCTCTATCTGCAATGCCACCTTGTTTCTGTGCCTCAGTTGCCTGAGCTGTAAAATGGGACATTGATTGAATATAACTAAGCTAATATTTATATACCATCTACTATGTGTCAATCATTGTGTTAAGTGCTTTACAATTATTATCTCATTTGATCTTTACAAAAGCTCTGGGAGGTAGGTGCTACTATTACCCCAAATTCTGATGACAGGGAGATTCAAGCACTTGCCCCATTTTCCTCTCCGTTGTAAAATCTCTTGCTTGTGCACCTCTTTTATGTGGGAAAATTTTCCTCATCCTTCTCCCTTTCCCCTTCTCCCAGTGAATCCCTCTTTCTTACCTGTTCATTTTTTTTATATCATTCCAACATAATTGATTCAAACCCATGCTTGTGTGTATGTGTGTGTGTATATATGCAAACTCCTTTTAACTGCCCTAATAATGATAAAGTTCTTAGGAGTGACATGTATCATCTTTCTATAGAGGAATGTAAACAGTTTAACTTTATTGAGACCCTTATGATTACTCCTTCATGTGTACCTTTTTATGCTTCTCTTGAGTCTTGTGTTTGAATGTCAGATTTTCTATTTAGTTCAGGTCTTTTCCATTAGGAATGTTTGAAAGTCCTCTATTTCATTGAATATCCAATTGTTTTCCCCTGAAGGATTATACTCGGTTTTGCTGGGTATGTTATTTTGGTTGTAAACCTAGCTCCTTTGCCACTGGAATATCATATTCTAAGCCTTCCACTCCTTTAATGTAGAAGCTGCACTAAATCTTGTGTGATGCTGACTGTGGCTTCACTATAGTTGAATGGTTTCTTTCTGGCTACTTAAAATCTTTTCTCTTTGATCTGGGAGCTCTGGAATTTGGCTATAATATTCCTGGGGGTTTCATTTTGGGATCTCTTTCAGGAGGTGATCAGTGGTTTCTTTCAATTTCTATTTTACCCTCTAAGATATCAGAGCACTTATCCTTAATAATTTCTTGAAATATGATGTCTAGGCTATTTCTTTGATCAGGATTCAAGTAGTCAAACAATTCTTAAATTATCTCTCTTTGATCTGTTTTTCAATGAGATATTTCATAATTTTTATTTTTAAAAATTGTTTTGACTTTGTTTTATTTTTTCTTGATGTCACATGGAATCATTAGCTTCCACTTGCCTAATTCTTCAGTGAATTTTTGTACCTCCTTTTCCATTTGACCTATTCTGATTTTTAAGTTCTCTTCCATGGATTTTTGTGCCTCTTTTTACCATTAGGTCAATTCTTTATTTTTAGGGTGTTATTTTCTTCAGCTAGTTCTGGAGGTCTACAAGTTTTTGGTGCTTCTAAGTTGGTGTGATCCTGGGAGAGCTGTGGTCACTGCTTTCTTGGTCTCCACTCTGGTATTTACCAAGAAAGGACCCTGATCACCTGCAGTCACAAGCGCTAATGTTCCTCTTTGCCTTGGAATTGTGACCAGGGCCCCTGCTCCCTTGTAACCAACCACCAGTGCTCCTCTTCACCCTGGAAGTATGACCCAGAACTGGGTACAGGCAATAGAGTTGCCAATCAGTACCAGCCGTACCCAGCACCTGCAGAGGATCCCCTGTAATCTCTTTCTGACCAGTTGTCCCACCCCCTTAGCATCTCTGGGCTGGGAGCTCCCAAAGCTGCTACTGCTGCAGCTGCTGTTGCTGCTGCCACATGTGTGGGCTCTAGACAGACCTCCGCCAGACCCCCTACCCTAGTTTTACAGGCTTCTCCTGCTGACCTCCTAAGTTTTCTTAGACTGGAAAAAAACCTGACTTTTGGGGGAGATTTTCTGCTCTGAAATTTGATTTGTGGGTTATTTTAAAGTTGTTTGGAGGGGAATGCTGGGAGAGTTCAGCTGAGTGACTGCCCCTAATCCACCCTCTTGGTTCTGCTCTCCTCCCCATAAGCTCTTGAGGTATCTTTTGGCTCAAAACTCAATGTTTCTGTGACTACCAGATGCTATCCCTTGAGCTATGAACAGAGAGGACCCTCGTAAACCACTAATGGTATTCAACCTCCTCTCTGAGAACTACCATCTTGAGTGGCCTTGCTCTTAGAGTCATTATATTTCAAGGAAAAATCTAAGGACTTATTTCACTATTTCAAAAGCATCCATACTTTCCACCTCCTTTATTAAGATTGGACTATAAATGTATTTCTTCCTAATGTCTCCATTCCCCACAATGCCTTTCTGAAAACACTCTGTACTGTCCTTACATGTGTTCTCTGGTCTTATATCATTTAGTGGTTTTTCTTTTTTCTTATCCCATCTCTTTTCTTGGAAACTAACCACTTGCCAATTCTGGTCTCATCTCCTCTTCTCTTTTTTATTCCTTGTACAGATTTTTCTCTACCTAGAAATCACTAATGAAAACTTCATGGAGAGCCTAGGGTGTTTCTTCTATTGACTTCCTCAAAAACAAAAGAAAAATATGTTCCACCCACTTGGGCATTCCTAGAGACTTCTCAGCCTTCTTCTTTACCTATTGACTCTAGTTCTTGTGGTGAGAAGTTCACAATCAAGGATTCTGAGTCCTCATGGCACCAACACATTTCCACACCTTAGAAATTTCAAGTCCTTGATGTATGTGGAAAAATCACTTTATACTTTGTTTTGAACATTGTGTTTTGTTCCTCGGGAGTTTTGCTGGGAAAAGCAACATGACTATGACCAATTCCTTTCTCCTTTTGCTTTTGTCCATAGGAGGGAAAAGTAACCCATACGGTCTAACAATTGATTGTCAATAGTGAGAGGGCAGCCTGAAGGCCTTTGCAAGGACTAGCAGGAAGCAGTCAGACCATTTTTCAAGTAGATTCATTGAAAACTTTAATAGAAGAAAAGGTGGAGAAGTTTTGACACTCTGTGAAATTGCTGAAAGTCTCAGAGCTACAAAAAAGGAGGTTCTAGCTTTTAATGACAAGATCTAAAACGAGCCAGATCTACTCAAGTCTGGAGAAAATGAGTAGGCTCAACAGTTTTTAGCAATGGTTAAAGGTTAGGAAGAAAGATACTTTGTATACCTAAGTGTTTATATTTCTTTAAATCTTGCTCTAAAAAGTTAAGTGCATAACAAATTATCTCCTCCTTCTACCATCCTACTCTAAATTGCATATTGCCATTTGTGATAATTAGCAAATATTATGCCAAGTTGCTTTAATAAAGAGTGGTATTTCTATAGAAATCATGACTTAGCAGAAACATGTACTATGTTTCCTTAGAGGCAGATAGTACTATTTTTAGGAAACTTAATTATTCAGTTCCTGGGGCCAGAGCCCAGGCTCCACTGGACACCACATAACACCCCATTCCCATTACAGGCATAATGCTAAGAAGAAAATGAACAGCATATGTGTTACTAGACCTAAATATGGAAAGCAAATCTCTAAATAAGCTATAAGATTGAGAATCATGAAAGATCACTATCTCCAAAGAATCAAAACAGTAGGTAACCAGTAGGTAGCAAAGGAGAACTGGGTGTGAGGAGGTGGTAGTGTATTGCCAACAATGATATCTTCAAAGGGTGGTTCAATAGACATAAACCAGGAGATGTATAACTGAAGGAGACAGTGGACAAATCCTGTAAGAAAATGCAGGGATAACAAATGGACAACCCAAGGGTTGCACTGGTATCCAGTCACCTGGGGTCAGGAAAGTCTCCAGTGCCTTGGATGTATTCTCTCTGGAGGACAAAGCCATGCATTACACAAATTGAGAACGTATAGATGGGTTGCCATCTGTACTGATAGAGGTAGTGCCCCTCGCTGGTAAGATCATGAATATACTGAAGCAGAAATGATTATAATGAAGTGTGTTAACTCATTTTGATATGGAGGAAATCACAGCTTTTGATGTATCAAAGGAAGTTCGGGTGACTCTTGGATGGACCGACAATGGTGGTATGGGATTCCAATGCTTAGTAGGCCTACTTGCAAGCTACTTAATAGCTTGCAAAAATTTATCTTTGGGTAGAAAAATCTCATAATGACGGGCAATTGATAAATTGGTCTGCATTTGTTAAGCATCCATCATGTGCCAGGTACCACATAGAGATGAAAACAAAACAATCTCTGGCCTCGAGAAGAAAACATTCCATAGGGAAAAAACAATACACACACACACACACACACCCCAATAAATACAAGTTCAAAGTAAATACAAGGTAATTTTGGAGGCTGGAGGAGAAATGCTAATCATGCAAGTGAGATCAACAAAGGCCTCACGTAGAAGACCAATTTGAACTAAGTTTTGAGGGAAACGAGGGATACTAAGAGGTGGAGATGAGGAGAGAGGGCATTGAGGGGTATGGAGGATAACCAGTGAAAATGCACAGAGGTGGGAGCAAATATTGTATGTTAGGAATAGCAAATAGACCAGTCTGGGGGGTTAGAGAGCGTGTGAAAGGAAGTGACATATAATAATTCCAGAAATGTAGGATGGAGCCCCATTGTAAAGGGTTCTAAACACCATGGGGGGAGCTGTTATTTTATCCAAGAGGTAAAAAGGAACCATTGGAATTTTTGGAGCAGGACAGTGATGTGCTAAGTAAGGCTAATGCTTTAAGTGCTAGGTTTCTTGGGGGGGCAGTGTTTTAGCAGGGGGAAGCAATCGGGGTTAACTAACATGCCCAGGGTCACACAGTTAGTAGTGTCTGAGGTCGGATTTGAGCTCTGGTCCTCTTGATTTCAGGGCTGGGGCTCTATCCACAGCACCACCTACTTGCCTAGGTTTCTAGGCTCCTTACAGGAGATGATTGGTAGATTCTTTCTATTCTATCTTTGCCCTCTGAGTAGTTTTAAGATTTCTTGAAACATAACCTCTAGGCTCTTTTTTTTTGTTCATGAATTTCAGGAAGTCTGATGAATCAAATTCTCTCTCCTCAATCTGTTTTCCAGGTCACTTGTTTTCACTCTGAGGTTCCTTACATTTTCTTTTATTTTTTCAGTCTTTTGATTTTATTTCTAATATTTCTTGCTGTCTCATGGAGTCATTGACTCCATTTGGTCAGTTCGAATTTTTAAGGAATTTGTGGCTGGGGAAAGGTTTTATGTCCCCCCATGCTGAGCTGCTAATTCCCTTTTCATACCTCTCTCTCATTTACTCTCATTTATTTCCTCCCCCCTTTTCCCCCTTTAGCACTCTTCTTTCCATAGTCAGCAAACATTTAATAAGCACCATCTGTGTGCCAGGCACTGTGCTAAGCACTGGGGATCCAAATATGAAAAAAAGAAAGACAGTGCCTGCCCTCGAGAAGCTAACAATCTAGTGGGGGAAGGCAATACACAAAAGGAGACTGAAAAGAAGAGAGGAAAGGTACTTGTGGTAGAGATGTCAGAGGAGTCCAGGAGTGGGACCTGGTGGGAGTGAGATATTCTGTGGCGGATCCCCTCCTCAAAGGGAGGTTTTGAAGCTTATGGCTCCACTCTCCAGTCAGAGGGGTGGGGGCTAATGATGACACATGAGGACCTTGGCTTATCTGACTTTGTGGATGATAAACCTTCCTCAGTAGTGAGCTTCCTGGGGCCTGGGAGAGGGATCAAGAAGTCTTGAAGTAGTGCAACCAGGTGGGAAAAATATTTATAAACCACTTTAACTCTTTTTTTAGTACATGCTTTACCTCTTCCAAGAATCCTAGTGGATGTGCCCAAAGGGCTATAAACCAGGCATGCCCTTTGATCTAGCAATACCCCTACTAGGTCTGTATCCCAAAAGCGATAAACAACAAAAAGGAAATGGAGCTATATGCACAAAAACGTTTATGGCAGCTCTTCTCTTGGGGCAAAGAATTAGAAGTGGAGGGGATGCCCATCCATTGGGGAATGGCTGAACAAGGTGTGGTATGTGATTATGATGGAATATTATTGTGCTATAAGAAATGATGAGCAGGAAGCTCTCAGAGAAACCCAGGAAGACTTACGTGAGCTGATGCAAAGTGAAATGTACTGTGTACAAAGTAACAGCAGTATTGTAAGATGATCAGCTGTGAATGACTTAGCTATTCTCAGCAATATAATGATCCAAGACAACCCTGAAGGCCTTAATGATGAAAAATGCTCTCCATCCCCAGAGAAAGAACTGATGGGTCTGAATATAGATTGAAGCAGACTTTTTTTTGACTTTATTTTTCTTGAGGTTTTTTGGGGGGGGGCATCTATGTTTTCTTTCACAAAATGACTATTATGGATATGTTTTGCATGAAAAGAATTCTAGTTGAGTCTGTGCCCAAATCAGAGTTTTTCTGTGAAGCTTTGCTTGCAGATCCTTTGGAGTCATTCTCTTCTTCTGGGTTTGGATCTTGAGCAGCCTTGCGGCCATGATAGCTTTTTACAGTGGGGTCCTTTTTTTTTTTTGCTCATTTTTCCAGACTACCTCTTAACTTCAGACTTGGTGTTGTTCTCTCAGGAGAGAAGGTCTAGGCTGGTCCCATTGCTGTTTTCTTTGAAATATTTAGTGTTGTGTTATCCCAGGACCTCAGGGACACCTCAGGCTGGGGACCTACAAGCTTGAGGTTCTTCCAAAGTGATCAAGTCTGCTTACTGCCACTCCGGGCTGAATTCAGCATGTTCCTGACCTGTGTTTGGATGTCAGCAATGGTAGCCCGCTGCTGTACTATGCCATTATTGGACAGCTGGCAAGGTCCACAGTTTCAGAGGGACGGAGCTATAGGCTTGCATTTGGTCTGGGTTTCCTATTCTTGTCATTCCTCTGCAAGATTCAGACTGGGCTAGCAGCTGGAACCGAGACCCTGTTCCACTCCTGGGGTTTGAACTAAATCTCTGGGACTTGCTTGCAAATTTGTTCCTTGCTTGGTACAGAGAGTAGAACCCCCAAATGCTCCTTACCCAGAAATGCCACCCCCTTTGTACAGGTCCATTCCTCAGTCCACTCTGGATCTGTTACCCAGAATTGGGTAGTGGGTAACAGAGCTGCCAGTTGGCCACTGTTCACACACTATTCATGAGGCTGAGGAGCCCAGGTATGAGTGTGGTACCTCATCTTGCCCTTGGACACAGTCCCAGGGTTCTCGAGTGTTCTCCATGCCAGGCTTCTGAGCAGACCCTGTCTCCAATGTCCACAAATATGCATAGACCCCTCTGTTTCCCTACGCCAACCTGGGTTGGACAAATGGCTCGTGGTGACTTTTTCTTGGATTCTCCCACCAGGATTCAGTCTGGTGCGTTTTCTAGCTCTGCTTGGAGGAATTTTAGGGGAAGAGTTCACTGTACCTCCTTTCACACTGCCATCTTAGTTCCAACTCCTAGAGATACAGTTTATCTACATTTTTAATAAAGCCTTTGATCATTTCTCATATTATTCTAATGCGCAAGATGGAAAGATGTTGGCTGAGTGATAATACCAATTAGGTGGATTTGGAATTGGCTGAATGGCTGGTCCCCAAGAGTCCTTAAGGATTTGAAGTCACCTCGGAAGGTCTTTGAGGGAATTCCCCAGGGATCTGTGCTCAGCCTTGTGCCTTTGGGCATTTTTATCAGCGACTTGGAAAAAGGCACACTTCATAGACCAGCAGATGACACAAAGCTGGAAGGGAGTGCTACTACAATCATATTCTGAAAAGAATGCTGGGCTTGATATAAGATGAAACGTAATTGGGATATATATGGAAAAATCTCATACTCTGGTTCAAAAAACTCAATGTCATAAGTACAAGATGGCTAGACAACAATTTATCAGAAAAAGATCTGGGGGTTTTAGTGGACCGCAAACTTAATATAATTCCAGAGAGTGATATGACAACCAGAAAAGTTAATGTGACTTGGGCTGCATTAAGAATAACAATTGTTCTACCATACCCTACCCTGATTGGACCACATAGTGTTCATTCCTAGGGGCTATATCTTAGGAAGGGCATTGGTAAACTAGAAAGCAATCAGAGGAGGACAACCAGGATGATGAGGCCTTTCCAGTCGAACCTCTGAGCCCAGAACAATGAGCCATGAATAGATGCTGCAGAGGTAAGTTTAGGGTTATTCTAATGAAAAAAACTTCTTAACCACAGGACTGTTTCTAAGGAGAATGGGCTACATTGGAGGGTGGGGAGCTCTCCCTTATGAAGGTTTGCAAGCAGAGTCTGGAGGACCATTGAGAGGCAGTGTGGAGTAGTGGACAGGGCTCTGAACTCATAATCAGGAACCTGGGTTCGAATCTTCCCTCAGATGCTTGCTAGCTATATGACAAGTCACTTGAGCTCTCTCAGACTTAGTTTCCGCTTATGTAAATTGAAGGTGTTTGACTTGATGGTCTCAAAGGTTCCTTCCAGTTCTCAATCTTATGGTCTTGCTGGACCTCAGTTTCCTCACCCGTAACATTAGGATGCTTCTAAAATCCATGATCCTCTAAGATTCTTGCTCAGGCCCATCTGGACTCGATGGCCTCTGGGGTCCCTTCTGTCTCTGAGGAAATTTCTGCTCCTATCTCTCAAGTCTGCTGCAGGGCGGAGGAGTCCCTAATGGGGAGTGTGAACTCACCTGCTCCTAGAGACTTTGTCACTCTGTGCTTCTTTGTCTCTGGTGGCATCTTCACGGGGTCTACTTCGGGTGCTTGGTGCCATCAGGAGGCTTTGGGACAGGCTTAAGAACCCAAGCATCCTTTCTAACGTTGATCCTTAATTTCAAACGACCAGCTCCAAAACCAAGAGTGGGAATACGAGCCTCTGTATGCATTCAGGAAGCATGACTATCTCTATTGTCTTCTGAGTCAGAAGTCAGATATGTATATCATAAATAAACCTGTGGTCCCACCCATGTCCCACACTTCAGGTCCCTCAGAAAAAAAAAATAAAACCAAACCATAAAACAAAAAACCAAACTAAACCGTAAAACTCTCATAAGAGCCCATAAACAATTCTCTTTCCCATTTGGGGATTTTCACAAAAATCTTGGTCTTCCAGTCTTGTAGCGCCACCTTGTGGTTTGGACTTCACTCAGGATAAGCCCTTCACATGCTGGTGCATTCCTATTTCCAGACTCATAGTACACTCTATGATAGGACCCCCCAACATGCCTCATCATTCCATTGAATCCTACTTTCAGGGCAGAGTGACCAGGCCTTGGGCCCAGAAGACCAACGCTTGCAGTCCTTTATTGGACTGCAACAGAGCTTAAGGTCCTCTCGCCATGGGTGGTGCCAGGCTCCTCTCTCCCTCGCTCCTGAAGGGCAGATACCATTTCTCATAGCACCTGGATGAATGGACAGAGTCCCCAGAGACCATGTTTGTGGGAAGGTGTTACCACACTGCCTCTGGCTCACTGGGCCCTCTAGGCTCTCAGGACCTTTCCATTTGCCCTACAGTCAGATTCTCCATGTGTTGTCTCTTCCAATTAGAATGGGAGCTGCCTGAGAGCAGGGCTAATCTTACTTTTCTATTCGAATCCTTAGTGGTTTAGCACACTGTTTGGCACGTAGTAATCACTTAAACATTATTTATCATTCATCTAAGCAAGAATCTTTTTGGAGGGGAGGAGGGATGACATAAGACAGGTGAGCTCAGTGGTAGTGTGAACACCCACGCCCATGCAGATTAGCAATTCCTCTGCATCTAGGTTAAATGACTTGTCCACAGATATTCAGCCAATATGAATGTGTTGAGGATGTTGGGACTGAACCCCAGACTTCCTGCTTTCTCTCAGTTAGTAAAATTAAATTTCCATAAGAGGCTTCTAGGTGGTGTCTGGGGTGAACCTCTTCCCACCCCTCCAACACACACACTTCTCTGTTCCCCCTTCCTGGTACCTGGCAGCCTCTTCATCTGGGTCTTTGTCTTCTCACTCCACGACGTATATAGTTCCTACTCAACTGAAGCCTCCATTTATCCCAGGTGCCATTTGTGGCCCTTGTCCCAAAGTTCCCTAGTGATGGCCCAGACTGACCTGTGAGCAAAGCTGCCATTTGTAGAACTCTATCTGGCTTCCCAGGGTGGACATGAGCAGGCTGCAAGCTCGAACCAAGGAGGAACTTGGAAGGAGAAGAAAACCAAAAGTCCTCATCGGGGAAATGCACAATAGGGAGAAAGGATGGGTTAGTCAGAGGGTGAGGGTGAGAGATAACAGATGGATGGCTTCAGGTTTCCACTGATGTCCTGGAGATATCAAGGAAAGCCTCTAGTACATCCTATAATGGACTTATAATGGACCACGGCCAATAGTCTTACTGGCTTGGCCCACATGGATAGCGAGGAACACAAATCCTTTGCAGCATTTGGATACCTTTTGTGAGGGGGCAAATAATATTAATAAAATACTTGGCAAGCTTTGTAACACCACCTCAGGCCTGGCACCAGAAGGCTGTAATGGAAGGTGGGTGAAGGAGAGAGGAAAGGGGATGAGCTACTGAGATCAACCAAGAGCGAGAGGCTGGAGACACCTTTGTGGCTGTGGCCCACTTTCTGTGTGCCCAGTGCTATGGAATCCAGGTGACCTTTGCTTGGCATGCTCCCAGTCACAATTGAATTGTTGAAAAGTAGAATTCCAACAGAACAGCTTTGATCTCCGGAGCGCCCCCTTTCTACAACTCTCAAAAAAAATATATCACATGCTGACATGAAACAGTGATAACCCCTGCAACATATTGTCTAAGAGAACCTTCTTCCAGGCCTCTACAGTGGCAGTGCAAAAAGCAGTTTGGATGCCACACCCTTGCCGAAAATTCAAAATCTATGACAGATTTTATTTCCCTCATAAAACGTAACTCAGTTACACTGTATAATTAGACTAAATGAAATGCAAATTAAGCATCATATATGATAATACCAAATGTATATATTTCTAAGATAAAGAATCAATTTTACTTTTCTAATAGAAGATTGCTATGTGATCTTGGACCAGTCACTTAAATTTTCTGGTGCTTTAGACAGTTCTCCCAGAATTTGTTGCAGACAGAGCATTCCCTACATTCATAAATGGAGTTTCCTCACTCAGGAATTCCCTATATTGGTGAAATCACAGACCTAGTCTCCATCCCCATCCCTAATGAAGACTAGAAAAAGGAAGGGGTGTGTATGACTAAAATGCTCCGTTTCGGATGTGTTGAGTTGAAGATTCCTGACAGCCAGCTGGAGATGTCTTAAAGGTAGCTGGTGATGTGAGGCTGGGTTTCAGAGGGGGCTAGGTCGATGGCAAGGGAGAGAGTAGAGAAGAGAAGAGGTCCCAGGACAGAACCTGCAGGACACACCCATGTACTGGGGATCCTTGAAGAGTTTGGCCTTTGTTTCCTTTGATTAATTCAGTGTCTTTGACTGAGTCTTACTAGGTGCTAAGCCCAAAGTCCAAACCCCTATCTGTTAGGTACTAAGCCTATGTGGGTGTGAATTGGTAACTAAGGTGGGACTCCAGGTGGGGCCAACGAAGGGAGGTCTGATTATATCTTGGCTCCCAAGTAGGCCCAAAACCCCTAGCTATTAGGTACTAAACCGATGTGGGTGTAAAGCCCTCAAGGTCCTAGGGGGAGGTGCTAACTCCAGAGCCAATAGTAAGAGCTTAAGTTCTGGTTGCTCAGATGATGTTTGATGACCTGAAACTGTATAAAAAGAGAAGACAGAGCTATTTGCTCAAGGCTCTCACTCCTGGAGGCTTGGGACTCTGGGCAGCTGCTCTAAGGGCCTTCGGGCTGCACTCAGATATTGATGGTTTTCTTGATAACTATGAATTGTATTGGGTCTGTTTGTAATTTGTTTGTACTTGCTCTGAAGTTCAGGGTGCTGGCTTTTTCCCTTGAACTAAGTGAATGGTATTTGTATGCTGGATTAAAGTAAGATTGTTAATCCCTTAACGTTGCTTTCCTTAGTAAAGCAGATCAAAAGAACTTGGGCTTGCAGTGTTCTGTGAGCTGGTTGTTGTTGCTTTCCACCGACCCCCCCCCCACCCCCGACAGCAGCAGCTAGCCAGATTGTTGAAACAACCCAGAGGCCAGGGCATGAGTGATATTCTGCAAAAAGAGTGAGAAGGACTAGCCAGATAGGAAGAGAAGAAGGAGAAGGTCATGAAAACCCAGGAAAGAGTGAATCTCTGAGATGAGAGGGTGAGCAATGGCATCCAGTGCTTCAGAAAGGTCAAGAAGGACCCAGACTGAGAAACGGCCACTGGATTTGGCAACTAAAAGATTACTGCCAGGTACCATTGGGACATATCCTCAGTTAGGGGTTGGAATGTGGATGATGACGTGATAAAGGAGACCAAGAAGGGTCACCCAAACAAGAAGAGAACAAAGAGAGAGCTGGGTCGTGAAAACCCAAGGAAGAGAGATTATCTAGCAGAAAGAGGTGCCAAGTGTCCAATTCTGCAAAGAGGTTAAGGCCATTGGATTTGACAATTAAGGTGCCGCTGGTAACAGTTGAAGAATGAAGTTGGAGGCCAAGTTGTTGAGGAGTTGAAAATGGAGAAAAGAAGTGGAGGCCATGAGGCTTTTTCTAAGAGTTTGGCTATAAAAGGGAGGAGAAATTATAGGTTAATACCTGAAGGGAATGGTAGAGTCTAGTGAGGGTTTGTTAAAGATGGTGATATCTGAGCATGTTTCTGAATACTAGGGAAGGAACCAATGGTTAAGGACAGATTGCAAATTAAGGGGAGAACCCCTTCTTTGCAGAAGTGGAGGACTGTGGGTATGAAACAGGGCACATATGTCAGACTTTGGCATTACACTGGCTAATTTTGCTGGACATCCTCCCCACCCCATTATGTGAAATGGCTCTCTGGGAGGAGTCAGGGAAGGGAATATATTGGGAAATGTACTGCCTAGTGTTTAGCTTACACTTTTTATTTTGCAATGCATTTTGCATACATTATTTCATTTGTTGTTGTCATCCATCCTTTGGTCTCTAAGAGGACCAATGACATCAGGAGGGTGATGTCTTGACTTGCCAGTGAATTGCATTTAAGTGAGGCAGGGCTATGCAAAGTCAGCAGCCTCACTCTCTCTTTCCAGAGCCATCCAAGTGCAGTGGTAAGACAAAAGTCAAGATGACTGGCCTAGCTCTGGCCCAGGATGCAGTGGGGGACCTTGGCCTTTCTAAATTAAGGTCTTTCCCAGGTCTCAGTTTGTCTGAGGCAACACACATTCAATGACTAAGGGCTGGGTAAGAATTAAAACAAAAGATGGCCTGCTTTGCCCTCACAAAAGTATCCTTCTGAGAGGGGAAGACCCTCAGAGTTTCTAGCCAGAACAGAACCAAGTGCTATTTATACTCATTCTAAGCCATCAGAATCTAAACAGTGAGCCGTCTGATAACTCATTGAAACATAAGTGGTGTTGAAACAAAATATGTCAGTGACATTTATTTTATTTTTAAATAACATTTTATTTTTTCCCAATTACATATAAAGACAAATTTGAACATTTTCAAAAAAATTTGAGTCCCAGATTTTCCCCTTCCCTCCCTCCTCACCTCCCCTTTTCCGAAGATGAGAAGCAATTCGATATAGGTTATACATGTGCAATCATGCAGAACATATTTCCATATTAGTCATGTTGTGAAAGAAAACACAGACCAAAAGAAAAAACCATGAAAAAAATAAAGTGAAAATGGTCTGCTTTAATTTGCATCCGGACTCCCTCAGTTCTTTCTCTGGAGGTGGAGAGCATTTCCCATCATGAGTCCTTTGGAACTGCAATGACTTTTAAATATACTAGGGGAAGAGAAGGGATATTTGGAGGGGCGAGGGCCTTGGGGAAACAGGAGAAGGTAGGATCCTGGACACAAGTGGAGAATGTGGTATTATGAACACCTTTGTTTATATTAAATAACATTGAAAGTGAACTAGCACGGTCTTCACAAAAGAGCAGATCTGGGAGTGGGGTCAAGATCTGTGATTTCATCACTGTGTGTTCCCGCTGTGGAAACTCCCTTCACAGGTACAGATTACCATCTCCTTACTAGATCCCTTAAGTGACTTGCCCAGGGTTGCACAAACAAGATGTGTCAGAAGCAGGGCTTGAACTCAAGCCTTCCTGACTCTGATGCTAGGACTCAGTCTGCTGCACACCCTCCCACCCGCATCTGTGCACAGCCGGGGTGCTCAGTCTTTACTGCACGAAGGCATTTTGGTGAATATTGATACTTTCGCTCTCACACAACTAACCAAAGCATCTTCATTCAGCAAAGATTGAGTCTCTTCTCTGTGCAAGGAGCAAAGCTAGGCACGAAAGAGGAGGCAGGGAAGAGGAGGAGGAGGAGAAAGAAAACAGATTACAATGTGCCCCACCCCACAACATGCTTGGAATGGGGATGGTGTACACACACATACTCATACACACACTTATCACACTTATACATACATGCATACTCACACATGCACACACTCATACACACACATACCAATACACACATGTATACACTCCTTGCACTCACAGGGGATACAAAAATAAAAATGAAATAATAGTTGGAATTTATATACCTCTTTGGGCAGCTAGGTGGCACTGCAGCGGGTAGAGCTCCAGGCCTGGAGTCAGGAAGACCTGAGTTCAAATGTAGCCTCAGACACTTACTAGCTGTGTGACTCTGGACAAATCATGTAACTCTGTTTGCCTCAGTTTCCTCGTCTGTAAAGTGAGCTGGAGAAGGAAATGGCAGACCATTCCAGCGTCTTTGCCAAGAAAACCCCAAATGGGGTCATGGAGAATCAGACACAACTGAAAATGACTGAACAACATGTAATGAATGCTTTATATAGAAGATCTCATCGGCTTCCTACCACAACCCTTGGAGGCGTTTGTTATTATTTTGTCCCTGTTACAGATGGAGAAATTGAGACTGAAAGGTTGTAGCCCTCAGGGCTACATCGCCAGTAAGTATCCAAAGCCAGAGCTGCACTTCCAGGCTGAAGGCTCAGTGCCCTAGTTAATTAAACATCTCACTGCCTCTGAGATGTGAGATAGATGGCTCTTGGAGCCCTCTAATGTCTTACTTTGATGATGAGGATGATGACAATTTCATATTTAGTGATTACATCTAAAGAAGAAAGAAGAAAGAGGAAGGAAAGAGAAAAAAGAAGAGGAGGAGGAAGGAAGGAAAAGGGAGGAGGAGGGGATGAGGAGGAGGAAAACTAAATCTCATTAAAGACAACAAAACCCAAAAGTAACAACCACAAAAAGGGAAGATGGAAACAAACAGAACATTTTTGTTACTATCTTGTTACTAATAAACTTAACCCCAGCCCCTGCCAAGCTATGTTGGCTCACTGGTGACAACAAAGAAATTTAATGCCGATAAATAGAAAGTTCTCCGTACCCCTCCCTTCGGGCACCTGCCCTAACCCTACTCTCACAGGTTGGCAGGTTGGGTCCCCATGGGACGGCTGTGCTCAGGTTCAAAAGCGTAGCCAGTGGGGGTCCCCTTCCAAAACTCAAAGCTTCCTAGCCCCCTTGGTGTGTTTTCTGTGAACAATTGGCCAGAAGACATGATAAATTTAGCTCTTAGCAAAAGTATTTAGAAAAATGGCATTGTAAGAACAATGCACACAGATTTTGGCTTACTGTTTCTTAACAATGAGAGTTGTTCCCAATAGAAGGGAGGACCTTGGCAGATGCATCCCCAGTCCAGAAGCCTTTAAACAGAGTGGGATGACCACTTACTTACCAGGAATGTTAGGAAGAAGTTTTGTTTCTTGTATATGTCACTTCCCTTTGGCTCCTCCCCCACCTTGTGCTCCCATTCATAGGTTGGGTGACCAGTAGGTGGTTACTACCTTGGGTTTTAGGGTTAAGCATGTGTACTATACTTACAAAACTATAAGTCCATGATTCCTCGCTGGCATGCTTTAACCATTGGTCAGGAGACACAATTAGCTCTTAGCAAAAGGTATTTACAATGATTGAATAGTTCTGTTTTTTTTAAAATTACTAAAGGACATTTATCCCATGAAACTGGAGGGAGGGTACTCTCCCATAAAAATACATAACATCCATGATAGCCATGGATTGAGATTTGGAACACAATGATACATGTGTGTCAAAGGCCACTCACAACCAGGTACTTCAGGGCCTGAATGCTGCACAAACCTCATGCTGCCTTCTAGGGTCTGTTCCTCTCCATTGTTGGCTCTCTTCTCTGTCTCCAGTAGTCCTGCTTTTCAGAGCTGCTTTCCCCCTCTGTGACTGTCTTATTTCCATATCTGTCTAGAGTTTGTGTCTTGGCTCCTTCAATGGTCTCAAAGAGTTTTCTCCAACTAATGAACCTTAAAATTGCTGGATGCATTAACTAACAGGGATTGGGAAGAAGAAAGTACAATCCCTTCCTCCTCCCCTATGGATGTGTCCTTCACAAGGCCCTCCTGAGCTTGCAATGCCTTGCAATTTGGACTTGATCAAATTCATGGGAGCTTAGCTGTTTAGAACCTCAGGATCACGGCTACTTTGTTTGCTCAGCCAATCATGAGTCTTTGTGACTCAATTAGAGAGATGTTCATACCATCTAAAGGGATCTCAGGGTGTCACACCATTTTCCCATACGACTATCAACTGAACTGAGGGTGTATGTGGGGGAATCATGCTTTCTCCTTTCTTTATGCAGGTGTTGGACTTGGTCCCTTCTAAATCTAAAATTCTATTATTTTGTAATACATATTTTATTGGGATTCCTCAAAAAAACCACTTAATGAATACAGAAAGGCCAATTTTTGTGTGTTATATTCTCAGACCAAAACACAATTTAAAATAAATTAGAAAGGGCAGCTAGGTGGCGCAGTGGATAAGCACTGACCCTAGAATCAGGAGGACCTGAATTCAAATCCAACCTCAGACACTTACTAGCTATGTGACCTTGGGCAAGTCACTTAACCCCAACTGCCTCCAAAAAACAAAACAAAACAAAATGAATTAGAAAACATAATTAAAGGTGCCTACTTCCATGAAAATTTTATCCTTTTCCTCCTCCAAAATACATTACTCTTTAAAATAATGACTCGGTTAGGGAAGAAAGCCAATAAGAGAGTGTTTTAAAACCAATTTTAGTCTTTTCAGGCTGAGTCAGATGTGCTTGTGGCTTAACTGGTTAAAGCAAGGAATCCTGGGTTCAAATCCCAGCAAGGCCTTGGGCAGCTTGCTGCTTAATATCTGACATGTTTATATATAAAGTCCAGATGCAGGCCCTCATGAGTTAAGGTTCTCATCTACAAGGCCTTGTGGCTTAGCTGGTTAAGATGTCTGCCGTGTAAATAGGAGAGCCCGGGTTCCAATCCCAACAAGGCCTTTTTCTTCCTTCTACTTAAAAGGAAGGAAATGTTTCATATAAAAATCTACAGGGTGGTAAGGTTTTCCATTTATCTGGCACTGGCCCTTGAACCTTACAACGACCCTGTGCGCTAAGAAGTACTGGTGCCCGTTCTACAGACGAGTAAGCTGAAGCCCAGAGATGCTAAACGTCTGCCTAAGGTCACATGGCTAATTAGTGGGAGAGTCAGCACTGGAACTTTGGCCTTCCTACTCCAAGTCCAACGTTCTTTGCACAGTCATTCTGGTACTGGTACAAAGGATAGAGCGTTGGGCCTAGATTCAAAGATGCGAGTTCAAATCAATCCTCTGACGCTTCCTAGCTATGTGATCCTGGGCAAGTCACTTAACCTCTGTCTGCCTGTTTGTCTGTAAAATGGGGCTAATAATAGCCCCTCCCTTCTAGGGCTGTTGTGAGGATCAAGTAAGAAAATAAGCGTGAAGCGCTTAATCCAGGGCCTGGTATGCAGCAGGTGCCGTATAAACGCTATTCTCTCCCTCTCTCCTCCATTTTATAGCTGAGGAAACTGAGGCGGTTAGTGTCTTACCCAGGGTCACAGAATTAGTGCCTGAGGCTGCATTTGAACTCAGCTCTTCCTGACCCCCAAGCCCAGGACTCTATCCGCTGCAGCGCCCCCTAGCTGCCTCTAAGGCCCAGAGACGTTGCTTCCCCAGACGGGATCTCAGTTTTCCATCTGTAAAAAGAGGAGGCTGGACTACAGAACCTCCGGGCTGTGATCTTTCCTAAGCGGGAATTCTGGGCAGCTGTATCATCAACGGCTGCTGCGCATGCTATGCCTCCTTGGAGCCACACAGCAAAGGTGGCTGAGCCGCCCTTCCACTCCCTGAACATCCTCAGCAGACAGCCTAACCAAGTCAAGGGGAACCGAGGGGTCTCAGACCTGTGGGTGAATTAGCAGGGTGTCCACCCCAAGCATGTGAAGACTTCCTGCAGTGGAATGGGCAGATGAGAACAATTTGTTCCAAGGGCCATGAAGGCACCATGGAGCCCTTAGAGCTTGGTCAGAACACAGAAGATCTCAAGCTCATCCACTGCATCCTGGGCCACTGCCATTCGTCTTCTTGCATCTTGCCTCTGGACTTCAATGACTGCCTTGCTTCAATCCAAGTCAAGATATCACCGTGACATCATTGGTCCTCTTGGAAAATGAAGGACAAACAACCATTAATGGCTTCCCATTCTGTGCGCCAATTCGTGATGTCTACCCGCCAGTGCTCTTGGGGTTTCACTCAACAAGCTGGGCCTCTTCCTCTTTCTCTCAACGTTGTGTGGCTACCGAGGAAACCCCGGGTTCAAGCCCTGCCCCTGCTATTTATGGTAAATTTCCTTCTAAAGCATAGAAGGGCCACAATCTGCATAAGATAAAGGAGTCCCACAGTGGGAGCTTCCCATGCTGTTTGGAATCATGTCTTAGTTGAAAAGGCAGTCTGATGCAACACGCTCCTTGGAATCATGAAGCCTTGGGTTTGAATCCTGACTCAGTCCTTTAACTGTCTATGTGACCTCAGATAAAGATTCAAGTAGGAAGATAGGTAGTAAAATATTCTGAATAGGAGGCAAGGAACCAAAATTGGTGTAAATCTGGGGAATGGAAGAATGGGTCACAGGAGAAAGAGAAGAAGCTCTGACCCATCTGACTTAGGCAACAGGGATATAGATGGTTTGGACCAGGGGTGGGGAACCTGCAGCTTCAAGGCCACATGTGGCCTTCTAGGTCCTTAAGTGCAGCCCTTTAACTGAATCCAAACTTCATAGAACAAATCCCCTTAATATAATAGATATTGCTGAGAGTTGGTAGGACAAGACAGACAACTGGAATCCAACAGGACTCCGGTGCCTGAGGTCATCTTCCGTTTATTGTTTAAACCCTGTTTGTACATAGTGGTTTGCATCGTGTCTCCTTCATTAAGTGTGAACAACTTGAGGGCAACCTTGTAAGCATGAGGCTGTCCCTGTGGGACACCACCCTGACATTCAGGTGGGGTGAGCAAGCTAGTCCCAGCTAGCTCATCCCAGACCAAGGACAAAGTTGGAGACTTGGGCATTTGGCGCCCCACCTTTTATATCTATTACACATCACACACTGTCCACGAGATAATCTACGTGTGCACAAGGACCACATTGGCCCTCCACATGCTAGGTGTTTTACATTTGTCTCATTGAATACATTAAGCGAGATACCAGATGATGGCCTCCCATAGCGTCCAATCAGACATGAAAGGATGCTTGTCATTGCATTTTTTTAAAGCCAGAACTGTGACTTTATCAGCATAAGGAGCTTTCCCTTGACCAGTGTGGATCAGCACCTGTTGTGAAATTTGGTTTTGAGCTTCCTGGCAGAGCCAGTATGTGGCAGAGCTTGCTGTCTACACCCATTAGAATGTTAGATCCTGGAGGATTAGGGCAGAAATTCTTAACCTGGGAGTCTGGTAAGGGAAAAAAAAAATTCCATCTTTATGTTCACTAACCTCTAACTTAAAAATTAGCATTTCCTTCAACTGTAAATGAAAAAAACAAAATATTATTCTGAGACGGGGTTTACTAGAACTGCCATCGGGGCCTGTAGTGGAGGGAAAAAAAGCGTTAAGAACCCTTGGGTTTGAGCACATGAAGACATTTGCTGGTGACTGAGAGGACAAGACCAGATGTCCCTGAACCAGAATGCAACAGGTGAGGACAGTGCACACAGGCATGTCTTTGGAGAGATTTCTTAGAAATGCCCGTTTTTAATGCCAGTCAGAAGGAAGCTCAGGGGCCATGGAGTTCAACTCCTTAATAAAACATCCTCACTCACCTGCCAGCCCACTTATGTCTAGTATGAATGGGCCCAGGGCAGCTTACTTCCCTAGGCCCTGGCTCAGACCTCTGGGCCCAAGGAGAACAGGTCTCATTCAGATCCCACAAGTCAAACCTTCAACTACTTAGACGGCTCCCACATGCCCAAGTCTGCCCATTTTTGGCCTCCAGATGTAAATGGGCATGTAAAGCTCTTCACCTCCAGTGTACCTCCTACCAGCTTTCTTACCCTCCCCCCATTTTTTGGCTAAATGCTTTTTGATGGAAGTGAGTCTTCTTTCTTGTACTGTTGTGTGAAGTCCTGGGAGAGCTGTTCTCCCTTGCGGTGGCCTCTCTATGGTCTCCGCCTGGAGTGGTGGCTCTCCACAACTGCTTCTTTCTTTGCAAGGCCATCCAGATCTCCCCCCTTATCTGCCTGACATGCAAGGAACCTCACACTTGTTTTGACCCCATGTGTCTGCTCCATCCCCCAACTTTCTTAAAGGGCCCTTTGCTTTCTGCCACGTTCACATCTTTTGGCCAAGAACACACAAGCTCATGCCCAACATCCTAGTGAGTGCAAAGAAATTCTTCAGTTACCATCACCTCTTCTTTTAGGGGGACACCGGCTTTCCTTGAGACCTCATCATTTGGCTGGGACAGAGATGTGGCTGCTATGCTCAGTGCCTCTGGTTCACTGTCCTCCTAAGCACCTCCCCACGACTCCTATAGGTTTGCCATGGGTGGCACCACCCCTCCCTAGCCTCCCATGACCAACGGGTCATCTTGAGGATTGGAGGTAAGATTTTTTCCTGACTCCCTCCATTTCGTCTAAATCTAAAGCTATTTGGGTTAATAGCTTTAGAGGTGGGATGCACTTTCAAGGTCAAGTGTGTAAAGGAGGACGGCAAAGACCAGAGTGGTCAAGTGACTTTCAACATCACACAGGCACTGGGGCCACGTCAGGTTTGCTGGGAGGGGGCCCCAAATCCTCAATCGTGCTCTTTCCCAGATTATTCCTCCTCAGTAAAGGTTTGGTCTTCACTGTTCAATGATTGTACATGTATAGCCTCTATGGAAAGGGAAGGTGAAAAGAGAATCAGGAACTCAAAATCTTAAGAGTGAATATTGAAAACTATCTTTACATGTAACTGGAGAAAATGAAATACTATTAAGTGGGGGGGGAAAGTTTGGCCTTCTCCACAACCGAAAGCCCGTTCTTGCCCTCTAAGACCCATGCTCATCCTAACTCAATTTCCTTAGGCCTGCCTGGTGCTGCAGGGTCAGCTTAGCTCAGTTCATTCTCCATCAGCAGCTCTGCACCATCAAGCCCTACACCCCCATCCTTGTGGGGGCAGGGACTTTTTATTTGTACATCCAATGCTCAACACCTGGCACTTAAAGCTTATTCATTCCTGGCATAGTTACTAAGACTACAATATAGTTAGGGTCAAACATATCCCAACCACCAGGATGTTTGCCATCGAGGATTTTTCCTAAGTGCCAACCTCCGTGAATACAAATTTCCATTGCTGGCACATCATAAAAACAAGGTAAGTTCATTGGCCTGTTTCCCATATCTAGAGTATGAGAGTCTGGAAATTATTTGGATGAGCAGTTTAAAAGTTTGGCAGTCTGGTCCCAAACAAGCTCACATTTTTGTTTTCTAAACCACAGCCCTTTGTGAACTTGTGGTCAACTATGCACTAGTGAGCACCTGTGCCAAGTCCCGGTAACCCCCTGCACCCCCAATGGTATACAGGGAGTGAATCAGCCTTTTCCATCCCCAGCCGCATTCCAGAACTTCTGGAAATGACTATGCCCATAACAACCTAGGAGACAGCCTCTTTCCTGTACAAAAGGGCAATCTTTGGAGACCCCTTAATGGTATTTTTCTTGTGCATCTGGACATGTTCACATCAGTGTTTTTAGCCTTCCTTATTTAAGCTGTAAAAACAAAAACCCTTTAATAAACCTTGATTGGATATAAACTGTGGCCAGGCTGGCCTGTCTTTCCTGGCATGGAGAATGATCTGCCACAAAATCATTCACTTAGAAGCATTTGTTGCCAATTAAAGTGGGTAGAAGTTGACCAATTATTTTCATTTTGAGAAAAAACTGCAAACTTATGAACACCAATTGGGACCCAGAATGTCTCTTCATATCCTTACACTTGATCCCTCAGCTAAATTTTTCAAGTTAACCCTTCTCAAATCTTCCCACATTCAACCTCTAACTTGCCCAACCATTTCACCTCCACAGCTTCCCTCTCTCTACTGGGCAGTTTGGGGCCTCCCCTAGAGGAACAATCTAACATTTCTCTTTATACCTGTCGAGATGCACATTAGACCGAGGGCAGACGTGAGGACAAAGAGTGCAAATATTTGGTCTCCACTCTGCCCAAACACTTTAATGAAGAGAAAGCCAAGTTACTGCTGCTGGATGAAATAAGCACTTAAAAAAAACAAAACAAAACAAAAATTTGATGGAGACCCATTTAAATAAGTTCAAAGGCTCCATTACACTGAAGATATTAGGGACTCATGAGGAATCCTTTCTATAATATTCCGACATTCTCATTATCATCTTAACCATTCAATTTTTTTCTAACTGCACCCCAACTCTATTTCTTGTAAAAACACACCCTTCTTCCTCTCCCCTACCCCCCCCCCCCCACTACAGACTAGTTAAAGAAAGAAAAGAACCTTTTATTAGATCAGGGACTCCACTCTAGGCCTGTGAACTTTAAAAAAATTTATTTAAAATGTTAGTGTAAGGTAAGACTGTACTGGGAGTTATTTTGGGACAGACCCCTAAATGACCAATTGTGAAAGCTGCAATAGCAAACAAACTATGCTAGAATGCAATGAGCAAGCCATTTTTTTTTCCTTTTAAAAGAATCAGTAATGGAAAACTTAAATGTATCCTTTTAAGCAAACTGAACGTGTCACCAACTTGTTCTCTTTTTAATTAAGTTTATTTAAACACAGTTCTCAAAACAGTCGAGTGAATCAGGCCTCCTTTGGTAAGCAAAAGGATCTCAAAATAGGTTCTGAAATTTAACAGGCAAAGTCTTCAGTTCACTCATCAAACTGCTGACATGTTCCTTTCTCCCATCCTTTGTGAAGCACCCATTTTGATCTGTAATCTAAAGCCCCAAAGTTCAGATTACATTTGTGGTGGAATGTCCCCTTACTCACTGATAGCTGAAAGCTCCACCTCACCACCTCCAGAAGAGCCTTGTGAGGAAGATGGGCCTTCTTGGAGGCCTCCAACAGACTATGAGTATTGTCCTCACTTGCTATCTGCACAGATTACATAAAGGCTTGACAAACAACATTCAGACAAGCAGTAAGCAATTGCTGGATAGAAATACCTTTAGTTCTAATACTAGTAATACAGAGTTACACAGTATTATAATCGTAACACTCAGTTGTAGATATATTAAGTATGTTGCTCTCGACATGGCAAGGGTGGAAGGGCATCTGATTTTATTTTCCACAGACTAATCTGAAAATTCCGTTTTCCTAAGCATTGATGTGGTGAAAAGAAAAGTAGAAATCAAACTGTTTATTGTTGGTTTACCATTTGGAGGCATTTTACATAAATGTCAAATCTTCAGGTTACCCTGGATTCAGTAGAAAAACCTTTTAAATGAAGTTTTTGTACAATAGAAACTTCTCAGCAGTCAAAATTTAGACTGTAAAAAAATACATGCAAAACATACTTCTCTGAAAACACTTAACTTTGAACAAAGCACCAAACTACACAAATGCAGAATGAAAACAGCATTTCAACTCCACCAAAAGTAGTCTTCATAAAAGGCGTAAAAGTCGTCACCTATTCACTAGGCACTGTTCACTTTTAAACAGGAGACAATAAAAAAATATTGTCGACAAAACAAAATCCCATTTCAGAAATCCACCATCTTCATGTTTTAATAGCGACCTGCCCCAAACAAACGCACACAGAAAGAAGGAGAGAAGTAAAAATATTAATAATCCTTCATCTCATTAAATAAATCTAAGCCTAGAACCCAGGCCCTTCTTCCCAATAGTTTTGATTGATACTGTATAACTCAGTAAATTAATCTGTCTCTGATTTTTGCAGGAATACACCAGATCTGAGATACTACCAGCTAGAGATGGTGAGGATAGGGAAGACAATGTTCTATCTTTTACAGCCAATGGCTGTACTGTTTTCATTCTATTGCCTCAATATCTCTCACCTGCCCCACGAGGGTACATCCCTTGCTGCCGCTGCCTGCCGCCCCCCACTCCCCCACAACCAGCACATTACTTTTAAGGCAAAAATTGCATCTCATGTACATTGCATCTCAATTATACCCAGAAATTATGAAATTTTGGATATAACGGTTACTCTTAATGGATACTGAAATAAATGACAGTTGATAAATAGCACAGTTTTTGGCAATGGTTTGAATTGGGAGACTAAAAATTGATTAAAATTGGCAAGAGGCAACACTTTCTGATTTAAAAAGGACAAGTCATCACACTTGTGTTTATGGGGCAAACTGCTAGGCTCAAACATCCTGAGCCATTGATGAAGGCCTGCCAGTCTTTGTAACTCAAAGGAAATCAAATATTCTTCACTTACGAGGTGAATAAGATCGAGATCGGGACCGTGACCTGTAACCCCCACGACTGTAATATGGGGATGGTGATCGCCTCCTGGAAACAAATGAAAAGTGATTCAATCCTCAACACAAGCAATGTTACCTAAATGAGCCTGTGGGTACAACTCAGGCAATGTCAGCTTATGGAACCAACTCAACTATGGAGTGCTTCCAGTAACCCGCACTGCTCTCATTAATCCCAGGGCTCAGTTTAGGTTGAGAGCAGTGTGGCCTCCACCCTCTTGGAAATATACAGTTCCCTACTCCAAATGTGACTTAACAGACTTACCAGAAGGGTTATTTATACTGCCCGTCTAAATATGGTCCCAATTGTAATCAAAAGTTTTGGTCGAGATCCCAAAGAAGCTACCTGTGCCCTGGACCCTGACAAGCAGCACAGATACCCTCACTTCAGTAACTCAGCAGCACAGCCAATTCTCCAAACAAAAAGAAGGTCCAAGGGTGGTATGGAGAGACACTATCTCTTAAACCATTTCACCCCTTTCCTCTTTTCCCAAAGCAAGTCTTTTATCTAATAAGAGGTATATATGTGGGAGTTGGGGGAGTATGTAGGTATTTAAAATAACTCGAATTTCAAAGGTGGTGTTTGCCTGTCTATGGGGAACTACAGAAGATGCACACAGGGGTGTGTGTAGGGGTACAGAGATCAAGGCTCTGGGTCCTTAGGTTCTAAATAGAGGAAAACTAGCCATATTTTAAAAAAGATCAACTTTGTAGTTGCCCTGGAGTGCCACTTCTATCTATCCAATTAGTACCTTGTGATTTCACACCAAATTTTAAAAACCATTTTTCAACATCTAGTTAACTCCTTGGCACAGGCTGAAAAATGTCCAATAACCCTAATATGGCATGTCTCTTCATTCAGCCTCGATACATATTCTTACAAAGCATTTTCTAGCTTACAATTTGGTGAGATCAACATTGCATGGAGAACCCCTTGGTCTGACCAAGCTTGGTGTGAGTGAGCCCTGCTGCAATCGGAGACCTTTCCCAACACTAAGACCTCGCCTAGCATACCTGTAAATCTGATCCCTGTCTTGGGCAGCTCTCCACCCTCCTCCTCCTCCACCTCCTCCTCTGTGAAGACACAAGCAAAATACTTTTTTGCAGTTTGGTTTATGGAGTTATAAGTATATTAGATGACATTAAACAACAAATACAGAATCACAGCACCAGACCTCAGGGGTCACCTAGTTCAACCAGGAGCCGAACAAGCATCTCCTCTACTGCCACCAGCCATGTCAGCCTGGGCTTGACCTCCCCGGCACCCCGCTCCCTCCACTTTGGGTAAACCTTTATTGTTTGCAAGGGATTCTTCCTGCCAAGCCTCAAAGCGCCTCTTGGCCATGTCCACCCACTGCTCTTAAGACCAGGGCCAACAGGACACATCTAGTAACTTTTCCACATGACAAGCCCTTTAAAAATACTCGAAGACAGCAATCATATCACCCCTACATCATATCTTTTCCATGCTAGTTATTTAAGGAAGTTGATCCATCCTTCAAAATAGTTAAAATGCTGGTAAGCAAAGAGGGCTCCCTCGTGGCTACACCTCAGTATAATCCCTTACATTTCAAGCTAACCATACTTCTCAGATATTCAACAAGGCCTTACGGTGTTTATAAAATGAACCACAACTACCTGGACAACATGGGCTCTCGGACTCTTCAGGGCTGAAGGCAGGACAAGTACCCCCTGTTCCCCCTTTTCACTTTCTCTCCCCAGTCCCATCCCTTTATCTCAATCTTTGTCTTGAAATAATTCTTTCCATTTGAGTTCTTCCAAGATCTTCATTTAAAAAGTTCATTATGAAAAAAGGTTTTTCTTTTTCAAAGCAAGTGGGAGGTATGACTGTCCACCTAGAGCTTCGGGGTGCTGTTTTCTGTCAAGGGCTTTCTGAGGGAAGATCCTCAGACATACTGAACAATTGTTTAAAGAAAAAGCTGTTTCCTGACCATTTGTTGTAAGATAGGCTGGCTCTCCAAAACACTCACTTCAGCGAAAAGCACATTAGAAAGAGTACTCAGAATGGTCTTATGGGCTATCTTGCGGCTACTAACAACACAAGATTATGGCTTTTCTTCTTCGGTTTTACTTTCCTTTCATCGATAGAATAAATGACCTTCCTCCTTCTCTCTGGTCCTTTGGGATGGGGAAGGAAGGCCAGGCATAGAGATATACAAGAACAGACCAGACTAGTAATGTGGTCCCTACTTTATAGGCTAACAGACATAAAAGGTCCCATCGTGCATTCCAAGGACACAGTTCTACCCGCCCATTTATGTTTTCTGGTGTTTTTAAATGATCACATGCTCCTTGGCAGAGTTCACCTGGTGTTTAAAACAGATTTAAAAAGTCATTTGTGCCACAACGTATCTACTTATTCATGGACTCTGCATTCTTAGCTGTCCAACAGACTACACCACAGGAAAAGCAAATGCCTGTGCCAAGGAGGTAATCAGTGGATAGACTGCCTTGCAATCTAGGTGAAATCCCTGTGGCCCTAGAGTTCTTAAAACAGGACACTTGTCTAATAAAGGCAGCACATTTTAACTTGTGTGTAAGCAAATTAAATGACTACAAAATTCTGAAAGTTCCTGGAACATGGGAAAAGAGCCATTTGATTTCAAATACTACGCCCCCCCAAAGCTATTTACACCAATTAACTTTGCCAGAATGATTTTTAAATGAACAATAGAGTCTATCCAACAATCACCACAGACAAACCAAAGGTTGTGACCTCCTTGGCTACCACGAATTTGGAATACCTCCCAAACAACCTGAACACTAAGACTTCTTACCTGTAGGATCTGCTGTAATAGTCACGGTCATCATAGCCTCGATCGTAGCCTCGATCATAGTAATCACGACGGCGGGAACTGCCACTGCACATGACACAAAAAATCTAAGTTCCAGATGTTATTGGGAAAAAAAACCAAAAAGGACTCTACTTCATACTAGGCTGAGCCCACACAAAGGTAAACACATTTTATCCAAGCAAAACCTTGTATAAAAACTGCAGCAAACTAATCTGGAAGATTCACTTTCAAAGGGGAGGGGAAAAGGAAGAGATAAAATATGAGTTCTTTTCAAACTATGGGTTTATCACTTGTTCAGTTGTTTTCAGTCGTGTCCAACTCTTTGTGACCCCTTTTGGGGTTTTCTTGGCCATTTTCTTCTCCAGCTCATTTTACAGATGAGGAAACTGAGGTATAAACAGGGTTAAGTGACTTGCTTAAGTCACACAACTAGGAAGTGTCAGAGGCCTGCTTTGACCTCAGCTCTTAACCCCAGGCCTGGCACTTTATCCACTGTGCTACTTAGCTGCCCCCAGTTTAGCATTAATTCCTGGCAGAACCTGAGAAAGGAGGGATGGCTCATTATACACTTAGAAAAGGAAACTTTAATAATCACTTGCTTGACTGAGCATAGCTTCATTAAGAATCATGCTTGACTTCATTTTTTGACAGAGCAGGAAAACTGAGGAATGTCATACCCTTGAGGAGACAGTAGCAGTAATGAGACCGCAGCTGCCATGTGGAACACTTGGGAGTACAAACCCACCCACCCAGATCTCAATTTCAACAAGTAAAATGACAGCCTGTGTCAGTCAGGACTCAAACCCCAAATCCTCCTGATTCTAAAGGCAGTCCATATCCATTCTGGCACCATCCAGCTTGCTAAAATCTAACCCCCAATGTAAATTCCCCTAGAACTTCATTCCAAGTGGTTCTTATATCCCTAAACTGATTGTGCCTAACTAACTTCTACTTGGTCTTGAATATAGGCCATGATAGAAAAAAAAAAATCACCAAAATCTGTCTTGAATAGAACTTGAATATGGCCATAACCCACCAGTGTGAGCATTATTCAAAGGTTTACAAAGGGCCTAAAACCCCAAGAAGGTTTGTGCTGCTTCTCACTAAAAACAGAAATCCAGTTAACATGGCATTTTTCTGGAGGATGTCCTTCAGCCACCTGAACACAGACCATAAAGGATGCCAAGAGAGATACAGTTGGTACACTAAAAGAGAGAACCTCAGTAATCAAGAGGCCAGAGGCACACATGCTGACAGTAACAGGAGACCCAGAAGAGCTGTCACCTGAACGCTTTAAGACTTAGATCTAGCCTTAGATGGTGCTGCTTCGTGCACTGGCAGGCTCCAGGGGGAATACATACAGCAGGAGCTCTGCTCCTCTGGGACCCTAAGGCCAGAGGTACATCTGAAAGCAAACCAGAATTCTTCCTTCCCCAGTACTTACTAAGTAGGTCTTCCCATGTAGATCCCAGGGGTTGGAGTGTGGGGTCTTTTTGTTATAGAAAAATCCACTCGAATCCTCCGTCCATCCAGCTCCATTCCATTGGCACGCTCTTTAGCCTTCAAAACACAAACAAACGAAGTGACTTTAGAGGAAGGGGACCTGAACCCAGGTTCTTTGATGCATTAAGATGCATCCTGGCCCAAGCTCTTTCTGAGGGTGGCCTTTGTTAAGATGAAAGGGGACCACAGTAGAGAATGGTTTTTTAATGGCAAAGCACTAGTGAGGTGTGAGTAATTAGGATTATCATTCTTTTTTTTTGATCTGGACCTGTGTTTTCATCAATAGAGTAAATTCCCAGTGCAGCAAATTATCCCACAAATGCAGATGGAACAAAGAACTGCCTGGGGGTGCTGAGGTAGCCTGATGAGTTCAAAAAGCCAACACAAAATTAGGAAGACCTTGGCTGAAATCTTGTGTGACATTCTTATGAACCTGGCTATTACGGTTAGTAATAAAATTAATACTGATCATGGTTCACTTTTACACATTACTAGAGAGGTTACAAAAATGAGTAAAATAAGACACTGAGAAAGCTAAAACCTGAACCTAGAAGAGGTGGCATGATACGTAACAACTAATTAAGGAACAGATGAATTATGAGAACCTGGTAAATAATGCATCAAAGTATTGGGATGAAACCATCTTTGTGCTGCCCAGTGTCTGTGTATTAGACGGCTGAGTGAGGAGGTATCATATAGACCAGAGTACCTCTCAGGAATGGGCAGAAGAGTCAAGGAGGCACCTCTTGTTCACATGTGGAAAATATACTACAACCCAAGTGCCCCCCACCCCCCATAGGAAACCCATTTCAAAACATTCTTTTAATTACAACCTACAACCCTGGGTCCATCTCAAACTACACCCAGTAGAAAATACTTTTCCTGCTCACTCCAAATATTGTTTCCTTTAACCATAAGCAATAATCCTCATCTGCTTCTTCATGAAAGAACAAGCCCCTGCCCTAACACCCTTCTCAGCCAAACCCCCAGCAGGCTTGGGAATGGAAGGACTTGTTCCCATTGAATGAAAAATGAGCTTGAGTCAAGGTGAATCCTTAAGTCAGGGTTGGGGGACCTGCAGCCTTGAGGCCACACGTGGCCCTCTAGGTCCTTAAGTGCAGCCCTGCGACTGAATCTAAACTTCACAGAACTTGGACTCTGTCAAAAGGCCACACCCAGAGACCTAGAAGGCCACATGTGGCCTCTAGGCAGCAGGTCCCCCACCCCCGCGCCTTGAGTGTATCCTGAATTACCTCATATTACCATATTTCAATGAATTGGACTGAGTTTCCCTACACAAAATGTTAGAATTGATGATTAGGTTTGAAGGCCATCTGCAAAAGCCAACTTCCTAAGCTTAAATTTGTTTTTGTTTTTATAATAAATGTGCTCCAGAGCCCAATTCTGCCATTAAGTGGGACACATACTTTGAGACTCCAATTTGTAAAATGGTGGTGGTTCTCCTTTACATTACCAGCCACTCTTGATTAATTTTTAATGACTTTACCAAGTCTTGGTTTTATTTTTAGATACATTAGTTTCATTTTTGAAAACTGTTGCTGCCTTCAGCAATTCCCAATTGTTGCCAATAATCCCCAACCCAGGAATGTCCTGCTGCATTCTATGAAGTACCCAAAGACCCAGTTCTAGGTGCGTATTCCTACTTACCTCCTTGGCGTCATCCACATTCTCAAAGTAGACAAAGGCAAATCCCCGGGAGCGCCGAGACTGCTGGTCATATACTATGGACACGTCTGCAATTGGGCCATATTTGGAAAATACTTCTCTGAGATCCCGCTCTGTGGTGTACAGACTCAATCCAAACACCCCGAGACAACAGTTGGGATCAGGATTGGCCTGCAAGTAAAAATATAAGGACTTAAAAACAGCCTTGAAAAGATTCAAATTGCTTGAAGAGCATAAATAAACATAAGAAAGTCTCAGTTCTTTTTAACAAAGCTGTTAACTGGGAAGACTGTTGCTAAACCCCTTCTCAGTTTTGGGATTTGGTCCCAAACATGGCAGTTTAAGGAGACAATAAATAACAATTGCTATCATTAGTACTAAATTACATAATTATGATTATTAATATCATTAATAAGATTAGAATGACTTAACATACGGTTCAAGACTATGGAATGAAGATGGAATTATGTGCATGTGTGAATGTCTATAGTCAAGTGGGTTCTTCAATCTATTACATACACCAAACTAGCTAGCTTTTAGCTGACTGCAGCTGTATAGTACGGCAGCACAGCAAAAATGATGGATGTCAAAATTACAAACCTGAGCCTACCATTCTGTACAGTAAAACTAGCATGCACTGAGCCTTTACCAATGTGTACTTAGAAATCATTTTATGTTCTACTGCTTGATCGTATTCCTAGAAGATATTCGATATATGCTGAATATCCCAAGGCACTGACACCTGATCGTAACTTAAAACAATCACTACACAAATGGCCATCAAAACACCAAAGACAAGCTCGTAATTTGCCAAACATGAAATGTTCCCTACTTCTGTTGCCAATCCAACATTCTATAGACCAATGTCAAATGACTGCTCACAAACACAAACCAGTGGGAAAAATAACCCAACACCAAGAAACCAAGAGCAGTCGCCAACTGCAATGTTAGGCAGCCTAAATCTGAACAATGAAACTGGTGAGTTTTTCTTACTCGATTCCCCACGTGACGCCTACGGGTAGACATTGGAGAGTGACTGTGGCTATGTCGCCTTCGGTAATCTCGACTGTATGACCTGCTCCGGGACCGTCTGTGGGAGCGGGAGCGAGAACGTGATCTAGTATAATGCCTTCGAGAACTTCTTCTGGATCTCGATCTACAGGACAAAGTATTCATGGTTATGATCATTTGGATCGATGTCCATACCTGCCTTCCCATTCCCCCACAGCTGGCGCCTTTGTGGGGTCAGTCTTGGAAGGGGATAGAACAAAGCCAAATAATTCACAATAGGAGAAATACAGAGAGCGTGGAGTACGGGAGAAACAATGTCTAAGATAGATGGCAGGGTGACGGAGTGGGAGATAAATCAATGAGAGATTTTTAGCAGGCAGTAAGACAATCACAAAGGGTTTGGGGCAAGAGACCTGATGATATCCAGTGCAGGAGGGATTATCTAGCAATGATGTACAAGGACTGCAGAGAGCAGTGAGCAATCTGAGGAAGGATAGTTAGGAAGCAATTTCAATAAATGTCTCGTAGACATGTAGCAGTGAGGTCTGAACAGGTGAAGTAGTAACAGGAACTCTAGGGAGGCAGTACAGAGATAGGAGAAGGCAAAAAAGGCTAGTAGGATTAGCAGTGTTGCGTTAGGGAATACTGGGAGGCTGTAAAAGGTCAGCAGAGTCAAATGTGGTCACTAGGAGCCATTGAATAGTTACGGCAGGAGGGAGAGAAGAACAGATTCCAAGGGGGTGAGAAAACAAACACCTGAAGGATACACAATTTTTCAAATTTAGAGGTGACCAGGATGAGATGATACAGCCTGGAAAGGTGATACAGCCTGGAAAGGTCAAATGCTTTTTAAAAATGTAGGCAAAAGGAAGGGAAGCTTAGAGGCTACTGAGTCAGAATGAGGCTCAAGGTTCTGTGACTTGTCCAAGGGCACAAAGGTAGTGGCAGAGCAATGATTTGAAGTCAGACGTTCAGATGCCCAGTCCATCTTATCTACTATGAGGCACCGTCTCTAAAAGTAGAGACTGAAGATACACACAGGAGAGATGACCGACTAGCCTTGGTAAGGGAAGGCAACATGAAACGTCTGTTTGGAGGGAAGGAGCACAATCTAATACTGAAAAGCTTTGCCACCAGTGACAGAGAAGCCTAGGCAAAATCTAAGGCGTGAGGAACAAGGAACATGCTTAGAAGCCACTTGTGGATGAGGCCAGCTTTTAGAAGAGCAGTTAGTAGCCAATGAAGTTACAAAAGCCACAAAATCATCATTTTCTTTCTCTACTGAGACTCAGTAGCCTTTGCCCCAGCTCCCAGTTTCCCTTCTAGAAACCCCTCCAAACTCAGGGCTCACTTACCGAGACTCAGACCTGGACCTCGACTTGGATCTGGAGCGCCGGGAATCCTCCTTGGATCGTGACCTTGCAGGGGTGTGCCTCGCGGATTTTCCAGATCCATGGGCACTCCCACTTCTGGAAGCGGAACGGGATTCCTAAGTGCAGATTTGTCAAGTTTAATTTGTGCCCTTTCTTGGCCATCGCAATCTAAACAACCTGCAGTGAAACAGTGTGGCAGACTGACCCCCTTGCCCTTCCAAAGAGGTTACAGAAACACCTGTTCAGTAGATAACTAGAGCTTGTTTTGAAGTCATCTATTTAACGTTAATGTTTTCCATCTGGGGTGAGTACATTATCCCATCAACCCCATTCTGTTTCACCTGGATGCAACTGTAACCTTATCTAAGCCTTCCATTGGAAGGGGCACTGAAAGGGGGTGGAGGGAAGAGAATCAAAGCAAGAGAGTAATATGCAAAACCAAAAGATTTTTTTAAAAAAGAAAAGGTTTTTGGGCAGAGTTCCCCAGAGAGGGGCCAGGTGAAATCAAGGAAAGGAAGGAGGACTTGTGTGTTCCATAAACTCTGAGTCAAAACAATCTGTGGGCAGACGGGTTTGGGTCAGGAAATCTGTGAAACTTGGAATTTTTTGCTCTCCTTTATTTCTCAGAGAACTTCAACCACACCTAAGAAACTCAAGGGACAATACGACCCCTTCCATCCGTCAGAAAGACTGGCATATCCCTCAGTGGCGGACTGTAATGGCTCCAAAAGAGAAGCCCACTTTAGTGGAGCTGGTGAGAGCTGCCAAAAGCCCTGGTGGCAATGTTAAGTATCCAAATGAATGAGGTAAACACAGGCAAGCCTGTTACCAAAGACAGCAGAGTAGACAACCCAAAGGCACTGGGGATGGAGTTTGACTTCGAGAGGAAAGGCTAACAGCCCAAGGACCAACGAGCCCCTCTGCCATCATGGAGATGACCAAGGAAGAACTGAAACAGGTGTGTAGTCATGGCCAGATGAAGTTGTGGCTGATGAACCAGAATAAGCCAGCCCATCCAATGAGAACCTGGAGTGGAGCAAAAAGACAAGGATGAGACGAGGGAGCTGACAGAATTAACTCTATGATCAGGCAGGAGCAACCAATTTAATGAACCACAGTATCTTAGAGCATGACCAACAGCTCAGTGAAGATCTACTTGCTAAGATGTAAACTTAGGTGGCGATTCCTAATTTAACTGACAGACCAGAGAAAACTAAATCATAGTAGAATGAACAGGCAAAAGCCTGGTACGTTAACATCCTCAATGGTGGCAAGACAGCTTTTCTACTAGAGCTGGAAGGAATTTAGGAATCACAGTTCCCTGGTCCACTGAAAAAACAAGAAGACCCAGAGGTGAATCAAGATCATAAAGGAAAAAGCAGTAGATTCAAACCCATGTCTTCCAACTTCCAATCCAGTTTACTAACCTGAAGGATGGGATAGCTGTCAATGGACAAAGTTTAGCAGACATTTTTGCAGTAAAGAAATCTGACCCTCTTAGTCTTAGCACGGGCAAGAGATGAAAAGGAAACCCTTAAGATGGTACAGGCACAATAGAGGGAACCAAAGAACAGCCCTCCCTAACAAGGCTGGGAGAGGAACCATAACTACTTCCAGTCATTTTGGGGTTCCCAGAAGTAGAAGATATTTTAAGAAGTTACAAGGTGTGGACACAATTCAAAAGAGAAACAACCTATTGAAAATTAGGTCCAGAGTAATTTAGACTAAAATTCTAGGGGTGGCTGTACTTAAAGTATGAATAGTAAAAACTGAGATATGGAAGATTTCTTTTCCAAAAAGCAACATAGGCCTTTGTTTAGCTTACCTCACAATTATGATGTGGATCTAAGTAGCATTAATCCCATTTTACAGATAAATGCTTAAGGGATCTGCCAATGGCCACACCAAGTTTCAGAGCTTAAATCTGGATTTTCCACCATATGACATAGCCTCTAAAAAGCCAATTTGGAACAAGAAAACAGAGAAAAAGTACCACTTGAGAATAGTATAATATCTAATAGAAAAGTACAGAACCATTCAACTCCTATTTTGCTTTCAATTTCTTCAAGAAATCTGTCTGGGCTTGTATACAAAGAGAGAACTTCAGAGCTGGAAAGGAGGACCTTAAAGATGATTTCTCAGTGCAGGGCTTCATCTCCTTTCTGGTATTCTGGACTCCTCTGGCGGTCAGTCTGGTGAAGCCTAGGGAGCCCTTTTCAAGAGTTTTCAGATTCATAAAATACATAGGATTTACACAGAAAGCCAGTGACCATGCCATAGTTATTCCAACAATAACAAGTTCACAGAACCTATTTCTTAGTTCAATCTCATGTTTTATAATGAAATCAAAGCCAAAAGAGATCAAGTGGGTTTTGCAGGACCCCACAGCTAGGCATGTAATCTTGTTCAGGTATAAGCTATCTTTCTAGCATGCCACACTGGGTTTTTCCTCTGATAACTGGGGGGGGGGGGGGGGGGGGGGGGAATGAAAACCAAAAGCCCTCCCAGATGAGCAGACATCCTGATTTGCTTTTAGTGGGGGAAAAAGCAGTTTCTTAAAAAAGACCAATAATCTTGATGTTGAATGGAATTAGAACTGGATTCAAGTCCCAGTCATGAGCTAAATCCAAGTGGTCCTCCCCTCCCCCACTTCAGTTCCTTTGAGAAACGAGGGAATGGGCTGAGTGCCTAGTATTTGATGTATAGTATTCGGATGGGTCTAGTTGAGCCAACTCCACTTTCCTTTTTTGCTAGATAATGCTATGGATAAGAGCATTTCTTGATTTTGGCAGGCTTCTGGGAAATAAAATCTCTCTCAATATTCTGGTGTACCATGACAAATGTAGGCAGATGAAAGTGATCTGTGGCTGAACAACTATAGCGAAAAGTAACAAACCTACAGCCAGGGTCTTAGTATGAGGCGTCCAGATCCTCAAGGTGTCTGTAAACTTGGATTGGGGGGGAAAAGTACATTTTTTTTCCCCTAGCCACTAACTTAAATCTAGCATTTCCTTTAATTATTTAAAAATATAATTCTCAGAGAAGGTTAGTAGGCTTCACCAGACTGCCAAAGATTAAAAAACTCTGTCCTATGTAGCTGACACCTAGAAGTTAGCCTAATGACCTTCATCTCTGGCCCATTTCTATCAGTGCCTTAAATAGACATAGAGAGCAAATAACAATAAATGGAATCATTAGAATTATAGGGTAGGAACAGATGAAATTGAGTAGGGGATAAATGAAGAACCTCACACTTTGCCAAATGCCTAGGCTGGGAGTTCATGATAGAGAGACCTGGGGCTTCAAAAAACTAAAAGCTCAGCATGTGAGTAACAGGACAGTTTTATCTGTCTCTATGAAAACAAAAACAAAACCCCAGACACTTCAAAGTACACAGTCAAGCTCAAGGAAGGTGACAGAAATCCCCTTGTAGGCTGTGCTGATTGAACTCTGAAGGTTGATTGGTGTACCCTTATAAGAGATGACAACCAACCAAGGTAAACTGAGTACAGTGAAGCCAGAAACCACTCCATGGGGAACGGCCCAGCTTACCTTGCCAAAATAGGAGGCGGCACTTGGTAATTATTGAATGAGCAGGGATATGTAATCTAGAAAAGCTATTTCAGAGGGACCGAGGAGACCTTTTGGGAGGCGTTCAAAAAAAGGGGATGAGGCAGGGTGAGTTTCCTGTCACGAGGTAGGTAAGCAGAGATAACTAATAACCATCTATAAAGAAGTTATTTTTGTGTGTGTACGTGGGGGGGGGGGGGGGGGAGTTGAATCTCAACATGTATGTCTTAGTGTTAACAAGGATTGATGGTCTGTCTATAGCCATTTCCGAGACAAGAACCTGCCAGACAAGAACACAGCAGCTTCGTGGGAATCTCATGTTCTGCCCATCAATTCACTTCCTACAGGGGCCAAGAGATAAGGGGGAATCAGGGTTGGGATAAGAAGCAAGAATAAGCGAAGATGTTTCAGCCATGGGAATATCCAGGGTAAATTTCCCATTAGGACACTGGCTCCCTCCAAAATGAAACCTTCCCTAAGAAGGCAAGGCCTGCTGTATCAAAATTCCCTATAGCCACTGCAGCTTTGACTTGGTATCTATCAGGTTTGTGAACTGAATTCAAGGCTATTTGGGGAGAAGGATTGGTATTTAGAGAATGTTCTCTGAAGGAAATTTCCTGTGCTGAAGGAAGTCACTAAGAAAGCAAAGCAGAATGATGGGACTGGCCAGTTTCTATTAGCTTCCCGTTTATTGTCCATTTAATACTGAATGGAAGAAATAGCAACCTGGATATTGCAATAAATAACTTGAGAAAACTGTCAATGACTGTCAATTAAGGATGTAAGCAATGCAGAAGTAGAGAGATATAATTACCAGGAGCCAAAAAGTCCACACCACAGGCCAGGGCTTTGGGGCAACAAATAAACACTAGAAAAGAAAGGAACTTTTCAGTGGTGTAAACACCACTCCAATAACATCTGAGAATAAGGATCCAAATGAGGAGATATAAGAGGGGAAGAGAAGAGCCTTTCTGAGATAGACCTAAGAGACCTGTCATCTCAACAAATGTAGTTTGTTCATTTCATGTCAAATCATGTGAGAAAATGCTATTAAATTTCTGAGCATTTTCAAAATCTCAAAGATGCCAATAATCTGAATGATTTCTGACAAAGGCCAGTGAGAATAAATACTGGATGAGCTGAGGACAGGAAATTTAACAAGGAAGAATGGAAAGAGCCATGGATTTCCTCCAGCCTCTCTCTACTGGAAAAATCCCCTAATAGGCTGGGATGCACTCAATCAGTCCTGGGCCTAAATACTTAAAAAAAAAAAAAAAAGTGGGGGGTGGAGTGGGAGAGAGAAAAAGGGAAGAATAAAGAGTCTAATTTTGTATGGGTAAAAGGTTACTCAGCAGGCCTCTAGCCTAAGAGAGCAATACCAAAGGCATTCTCAAAACTGAATGTAAAAAGAAAGGATATGATGTCAAGAAAAGAGCCTTTCCCCAGAAGAAACAAAAAGGCACAGCATGTTCAAGTGACAGAATTCACTGATACCAAGAAGGTACAATGTTATATCTCCTGGGAAAAGTTGTATATGTTGCCATTTTAAAACCCTAAAGGGAAAAATATTAGTACTGTTCTACCCCAAGAAGGGGTAAGGCACAAGGAATCTGAAATTGATACAAGGTTTAAGTTCTAAGCCTAGCAAGCTTGGTCAAGAGAGCCTGACTCCCAACATCTACAGCCAGGAATATACTTAATATATTAATACAATTTGAAATAGCTTTTCTGGGGAAATCAGGAACAACCCTGGCCAAGTTCACGATAAAGATGCCAGGAACCACACTGCCCCCCCCACCCAATCCACACAATCTTATTCTAATTAAGTGGCAAAATTTTAAAAACAAAAACTCTCTCCAGTGTGAGAGATGCTGGACGGGATAACTATTCCTAGTTTCCAGCAACCCCTGGAAGTTTTCTTTATTAGTTCCATAATGATTATCTATTTGACTGTGTGGACTATAGGTTCATCCTCATTAAGTCAGAACTGTAACTAACAACCTAACCTGTGAGTGGATCTGCCCAAGTTGTTGCTCAAGTCACATAATGGGGACTGACTGGCATGTCCTAAGTCCCAGTGGCCAGGATCCCAAAGTTTATTACCCCCACAGGGGCCTGTACATAGTATTCTCCAACCTCTTTTAAGCACTAAGGTAGATCTACTGAATGGAATGAGAGGATTGGTGATGATGCATATGGGTAACAATCATTTTTAAACTCAACATAGATATTTTGGGGACATACTAATGTAGTCTGGCCTAGAAGGTACAGATCACAGAATAAGCTAAGAAGTCATATACTTAGGTCACACAACAAAGAGTAGAAAATAGCACCAATCTGGGAGAAAGAGCGTACGCAGATGAAAAGTCCCCTAAACAAAATGTGTTCTTGGGATCAGTATTGTGTTACTGTACATTTACACCCCTTGTCTCATCTTAAAGGGTCCTAACTAAAAATAAACTACATTAAGATAGCCAAGGACTCCTGAAATGCCAGACCATTGAGCAATGAGATCCTATCTTTCATGGAGCAGCCTCAATGGTCCCAGATGATGAGGCCTTATACAGCCACCACTGTTCATGAAATGAGTTATCAGGGCACGTACATACACGCAATATAGGGAGTGACCCCTTCCCCCAAGGCTTTCCTACTCAGGATTCATAAAGTCCTGAGAAGGAAATGCCCCAAAGTGACATCTAGGAATAGGCTCTAGAGAGTTTGCTCAGGGACAAGTAGCTGGCTGGGGTCTTATTGTCCAGGGACAGTTTTTTACTTCTTTGTTCAGAGAATACTGAAGTGGCTCGACACTTTGAGAAACTCCAAACAACTAGGCATGAGTCATGAATTTTAAAGAAATTTGTCATGCTGTGAAGTGTACATCCCTGGAGCCAAAATTACTTTAGCTTTCTTTTTAAAAAGTAGTTTCTAAGGGCTGATGCAGTTTTTTTTTTTTTGGGGGGGGGGGGAGGAATAGGAAAGTAAAGTTAAAATGGAAAGCTACCTGAATTTTTCTCAGGAAAAATGATCCCCTTGCGCTTCCTAAGAGGGTAGGAAACCATCTGTTGGGTAGGCACCCTGATAAGGGCGTATAGTGGCTGCAATCTCCTATGGAGAGTAACAAGTTAATGGTTCTTTGTTCTACCTAACTGAACTTTTAACCTTCTGACTGCTGCAACCCACACCTGAAAATGAAAAATAGGGTTTTTAGGCAGATTTCCCCAGATGGGTTGGGGCAAAGTAGGGGGACAAGAAAGAGCTGGGGAAACCCATATGCTGCACCAGCCAAGCCAATCTGTGGCTAGATACTAGATCAGATCAGACATCTGTACTCTATAAAATTTATCATTTAAGGTGATGGTGGGATGATTAAGGCAAAATGAGTTTGGCCACTGAGTAAGCATTAATGGCTCAGGACTAAGCTCGGGTCTACTTGTGTATTCCCTGGCCCCTTCCTCACTAAAGGCTTGAGGATGACAGTGAGGATGAGTAGGGAATTTTCAAGGAGGTTGTACTCTGTTGCTCAGGAGCAGTGACTATACATAGGAGACAGACTTAAGAAATTCCAAAGAGAACTGTGCATGACATTCAGAAATCAGGTCTGTAAAGGGTGATGCTAATATTGTTTCGTTGACAGGATAAAAGTAATTTGGAAAGACAAGAAGGTAATGAGACCACCAAAATACTGATGCAAAGAAATACAACAGATCACAAGGAGCAAAAGGGTGCTTATTCTTAGTTTATGAAAATTTTGGTGGTTTTCCTACAACTCAACTTTGGCTAAAACTAAAAAGAAAAATAAACTCCACACAGAGTTTTGGCTTTAAAAGTGCCCGAGTGTGGTGGTAGCAGCAATTACCTTCCCCACTCCTGAAGTCCCAGAACCCGGGTCCTCATTGGTCTGGGGCAGGGAAAGTGTGGGGTCAATGGCAGGAGGGGGGTGGGGGAACGAACCCCCTTCCTGTCCTGGGTATTCCACTAGCAGTAGTACCAGAACTCACACCTCCATCATTGGTCAGGGCAGTTGGCATTAAAGCTGCCTGATCAAAAATGCTCCCCCTGGTGGAGGCAGGCTAGGCCCTGCTCAGCCTCTCCCTGGGCCGCAGACCACGCATGCACGCTTAGCAAAATATACACAGGGACACAGAAACAGACTAGTGAGTACTTAGCGTAGTGCTTTCTCATTCCAGATTACTTCTTAGCTTAACTTCACTTTTATTTCTTTTCTTCATTCTTCCGTTTCAAATTCTGACTTCTTTCATCTTCCCCACTTCACACAAACTGCTCAATATTCTATAAGTGGGACTTCTGGTCTGATAATTAGCATGCATTCTTTTTTTTTCAAATTTCAGCTTCACTTATTCCTGAGCTTCAAATAATTCTCATTTATAAAACTTGTCAAATGACGACTTCCGCATTTTCCTTCTTCAACATTAACCTTAATAGAAAAAGAACAGGATGAAGAATATTTTAAAACTCCAGGATAAAATCTAGTGCCAAAACTGAAACTAGAAAAAAAAGCCTTTTTTGTTTTTTGGTTTGGACTTTTAAGAACTAGAATATGCAGTTCAAAAAAACTGACACATCAGGTTTTCAAGCTGGTTCTATAATTGTCAACTCTCAGTCTGTACTGCTAATATAATTACTTATCCCTGTTTTGAACATGAAGTACACAACTGAACATTTGCTGTTCATTAACATTTAAAGCCCTATTAAGTTGACCCAGTGTGAAATTTATTTAGATATCGATAAAGAAAATGCTCAGATGTCAAAAGGCCACAAAGTCTCTAGTCAAAGCAACATTCTGAATACAAAAATCCAAGAACAAAAGTCTAATTCATTTGTACATCTGATGACAACCATTCAGGGCTTAAGTAATTCACATTCACTGTGATCTGAACTATTTAATACTCATTTAAATTCATATATTTTTGCACTGCATATTTAAGGACTTCAGTTAAAGGAATCAAATTATATCACTGCATCTGAAAAAAGTGGGATATTACTGTTTAATTCACCCCTGAAAAATTCTCTAATTTTGATTTTGTTAGCTAACTTCATCATTAAAAAAATCTTTCCCCAAAACAAAAACACTGAATGGTCTGATCGATTCCATTGCATGTTCTGTTAGAATTGATGGTAATTACAGAACTAAAAATAGCCAAAGGGAGGGAAAAAGTCTAAAGACTGTTTTGCATTAACCATCTACTTGAACAGCCAAAGAGCAGAGCAAACCTGAATCCAACAATAGTTATTATTTCAAAAAATTCATTCTAAAGATTAAAACAATGAAAAAACCCGAACAGACAGTTTCAAAGAAATCTAAATGGACATTTTCCTTGAGCATCTAATATTAAGATACTTTATTCATAAGGGAATAAACAAAAATGGAAAATTACTCAAACTAAATTGGCGACCATGAAGAAAAAAATGTTATTTCTCAAATTTAGGTGAATCAACTATGACTTAATAAAGTATTATTAATGCACTGTCTGGACTACTGGACTATAATTTAGATAGCATCACCAAAAGATGCCAACATCACGAAAACGGTGCAACTTTAGCATTAGCCGAGTGAAGACAAAAATGAGCTGTAAAGCTGTCATTGATGCTCCACGTCATCTAAGTTCATCTAATATTACCTACACTATTTTCAGAAAAACCTAATATTTATTTTTGCACCAAGGCAATGAAATAACATCATCATAGAGAGTCCATGTTTCACGGATTAAGACACAAGCAATAAAAATATTTCTGTACTTTGAGTTTCAAAATTCCCTCAACTCAGTTTATGCCATTTTAGTTTTAGTCTAAGATAACTTAAAATTGGTTTTATTTACGGGATAGTTTCACCTTTTACAAAACTTGAACTATAAGTAATTGTTTTAGAAGAGCTGACAGAAAAATGGGGAAGGTGGCTCCTTTGGAGAATCCCAACCGTAATCATGGAATCAGAAGGCCCAGGCACGTTTCCTCCCGATGGGAGTGGGCGTAGGGGTGGATAAAGGACCGGGAATGCCAAGTCTTTTGGATGATACTGCATCTCTACCTACAGTACTGATAACCTGTTCAACTTATGACACCTCAAACCTTAGTTTTTGCTGACTATACCAGCTGCTTATCCCCAGCTCCATATAACCAACTGCAGCAATTTATGCCAAGTTGATTGCAGGCTCAGTCTATCCTGCTTACTCTTCATTTGCTTAATGGCTATAAGAAACATATCTAGCAGGATCAGTAGGTAAGCCCATTCCCCTAATACAATTTTTAAAAGGAAAAATTTATTGCCAGAGATGGCTTTTTTTGAGCCACTGGTATGCTCAAATCCACAAAGCTAAATATTCATAAGGGAATTTAAAACCGATTTTCAAGTGGGCAAAGAAGGAAAAATGAACAGCTATAATAACATCAAGTTGTCCTAAAACTGAAATCTTAAAACAATTGGTTCTCTGTAAACAGCATTAATATTCTCTGGGAGGCGCCCATAGACAGAAGATAAGACTCTAAAAAGCTAAGCTCTCTTCCACTCAAGTCCTTCTGTAATGTCCCATTGTTCATGGCGGTCCTGATGCCTATGCTAGCAGAGCAATAGCTCTGGCAAGGTCCTACACCAAGCTGGAAAGGCTTCTGATGAAGGGCAAAGAGGCTAACTAGACTGGTCAGGAACTGAACAATTGTTGGCCATCGCAATTTTTTGAAGACCATCTGCTCAGTAGCTGAAAGGTTTCATTCAGTCAGTGGAGAGAGTACCCACTCCAACTATATTCCCAGATCCTCGGAAATATGGAAGTAAATAAACACTGAGCCAACAAAGTACCCAATGGTCACAAGCAGAGATGCTATTTTTGTGACCCTGCTTGCCAAAATCCCCCCCAAAACTCCCCAAACCCACCCTGCAGACTGGCACAGTATCACAAACTTTAAATTTATATTCTTAAAGCATTCAACATTTCCCACTCCTTATATAAACCTTCTACAGAACTAGCACATTCTGACATAACTACCTAAAATAATGCAGAAGTTACTGTAACCTTACACTACAAATAGACTGAAGCTAAATTGCTAAAACTGCAGGAATCAGAAAATGATACTCTGTTACTGAATTTAAAAGCAACATATTTAGAAGAACCAAATTTGCCACAGTAAAGAGAAGGTTAATGACAAAGAACTTTTAATTTGAAAATTGCAGAGAATAAGCTATGACAAAATGAATAAACGCCAAACCCACATCAAGATGCTCTATAAACAAGACAGGTAAAAAGATTTACACCAAATTTCCTAAATACCACAATTCTGTCACCAAAACTTAAAAGGGTGACATAAAATTTTGTTTTCTTTCATTAAAAGGATCAGAACCAAGTTTACATGCAACTATAGCTATTCTCTTCATTGGGCAATAATCACTCAAAGCAAGGAACACCTGCTGTCTCTCTGCTCAAATGGGCGTACCGGAGATATCTGAGGTAGGCACCAAGGCGAGTGTCATGAAACGTACCCACCCTGAGTCCTTCCCTTCCATCTTTGACAAAGCCGGCAGTCACTTACCTTGTCATTTTCACTTATTTCAGTTAAACTGTCAGACTTCATTTCCAGACTGAGTGACCAGAAGAATCATCACTGGTTGTCCAGGTTCTTTATGGAGGTTTTTTTTTTTTAAAAAGAAAATGATTTCAACCAGGAAGTTTCTTCAGCACTATACTACTTGCAGTTAATAATCTATCCTGTATTGTGGTGTCAGTTGTCAGAAGAATCACTAAAATACCATTTCCTATTTGGCTGATAATTTCTGAACCTTTGTATAACATCTTTAAATATAGGGATGAAATGCTATGCTTTGAGAACAGAAACTGCTGGAACTAGAGAATTGTTAGTGTTGGAAAAGAAGACACAAGGGCAAAAGTTTAACATTCAAAAGCCTGGAGAGAAGAGAGTGGTGAAATGTATGTGAAGGTTTATTACATGGGGGATAACATCTCTAGTGGCAATAGAGCAAGAAAAGTGGAGCTTTCAAAATCTTCTACATCTGATTCATCATAAGGAAGAATTCTAAGGCTGAAAATCCTATTAGTCTGTGCAAGGTCAATTTCAGTCTCCTCCTGGAAATCTGAGGCAGAGAGATGGAGAGCAGCTAGGGGCTAAGCCAGATAGCTGCCTACAACTGCTGGCTTTGCCCACACGGATCCTCTGCTGCCAACTACTCCTGGGTAAAACACATTTCCTGGGGTTTCTGGCTTCTTTAGGTTTAGTATTCACCTGCAGCTGTCTTATAAGTACAGAAACTAGAGTTGTAATCAATTGATCAATGGTAAGGGCAGGCAGGGACCCACTGACCACATCACTACCATGGCCATTCTAATGCTCCTCCTCCCTTAAATTCACTGTGACATTTTTGTTCCTGTCACTCCTTTCCCTGAATCTTCACTCCTATTTTATCTCCTCCCAACTTTCTATTATAGCTCAATATAGGTTAACTACATGTTAACATAAGCACTCGATTTTTCTTCCTAGAAATCTTGCTAAGCTTTTCAGTGAAAGGGCCAAACTGTAGTTTGACTAGCTAATAAGCACTTTAAAAGAAATGAATCAAAACGTACATACCTTGTCAAGTTCAAGAAAATAAAAGCAACACAATATATTAAGTAAGGAGTAAGTGGGTCAGTAATATGGACTATTAAAAAAGGAGGGGGGAATTTTGGAAACTATCAATAAGTAAACTTTAATAAAAGAACCAAAAGCCATTCAATTAACATCTAAAAAATGAAACCAAAACAACCAATTTGACTCACCAAAATAAATTCAGAGAGGATTCAAAAGAAAAAGTATTTAGTGAAGAAATAAACTTTGTGAGGAATGGAAGGCTTCCCCCCCCCAACCAAAGGAGAAACATTTTCAAGCACATGCATAGCCAGTCTAGTATTAACTGGTTCTGTGAAGCCTTATAAGGTTGACAATTCCATCCATAATAGCTGGCATTACACTGACTGGCACAGCCCACTATTACGTAAAAGTGTGCATCTGCCTATGCTGCAGCTGGATTTGGTTATCACACATGAATCATATATATTGTTTAGGGTTCAATTGAGAAGAGTACCCTAAAACATGCTACTCCAGGGTGAGGTCAGACACTGCAGGCCCTTCTCTTCCCTTGGGAAGAGTGTTTTTACTTTAAAGGCAGTGGTTTTGTGTTGGTTTCTCAGGCTTTTGAGAAGATGCTAAGTGAAGTAACTTTGAGGCTAGGAAGAAAGCCTTTTCTCAGTCCTTTTTGGCATGTACCGCCAAATTAATCAATTTTTTGCTACTTAAGATCTCTCAGTACTTCATGAGATGAAAACACAGTAGTGGTCTTTAAATTCAGTAGTGGTTTTTAAACAGCTCCCTAGGAACTTGAAGAGTTACCAAGCCTCCTTTGGGAATCCAATGCTCTAGACCAGGGCTGTCCAACCTTAGGTTTTTACTGAAACAATAGACAATGTTTTGATTTGCCATTTTAGTGAGAGCTCTGCTTCATTTACTAAAGCCTTTATGTAAATTTCTATGCTTGTAGGTGGGCCGCACATAATCCAGCTCTAGACAATCTACTTGTGTTTAACACTATAAAGCTAGTCCTATTTCATCTATTTCAGGGCTCACCAAATTCTTAGAGAAGACTAAATGAGGGGAGTGGGACTGAGCTCAAATTTATTTCAGCTATCTGGAGGGAAAAGTTCTCCTAATGTCTTCACAGGTCCTCAGGACTGATCACAGGCTCTTAGGATTAGAACTGCAAGGGACAGACGTTTCTTGAGGTGTCTAGTAGTGTAAACCCCTCTCTAGTTCTACAGTTGAATAAAGACTCAGAGAGACTAAGTGACTTCTCAACTCATACAGCCCCAATCAGAGCTAGGAACGGGAACCTCAATCCTCCAGATCTAGTACTTTCCCCACTGCCACAAACTGACTTGCTGAAGAGGGAGTCTACAACTCTATTCCACTTCAGACTCCAGCAAAGAACTTAATTTATCACTAGAAGGACCAGAATTTAAGAATACCCTTAAGAATTTAATTTAAGAATTTAAGAATACCCAATGGCCATTAAGAAGTACAGTGGATTTTCATACTTAAGGCAAAGAACATAGGATGAAAATTTTGATATTGAAGTAAATAATAAAATGCAATGCTTCGATTGACATTTCCAGTCTCACTACTGTATGACTAGCTGTATAGATTCTATTAGGCTGCTATACTGAAGATTTCATTGTTGTTTTCTACCCACCAGGCTCTGGATCACCAGAAGAAAGGTATTTGCAATTTTTATGTGTGTGATGATAACTTCACATGAATTATATATGAAGCACAACAACCTTACTCCACTCGCTCAGTCAAAACCTTTTTTGCCTGAGCAATTTTTCTTTAAGTGGAATTTCAATTTAAAGGTCACTGGGTGGGGTTTATACAATCCCCAAATCTTAAAGGGAAGAGTGAAGCAAAGAGAAGGCATTTTAAGCAATAACCCTTTGAACACTAAGTCTACACTATGTAGTATGTAGACATATCCATGTGGGACCAAGTGTACAGAGGACAGGTTGGCTTGTTATCTACTCCCTGTACCGGATGTAGTGACTGTCTGCTTACATGGCAACTAGCTATTGGCAGCCAACTAGAAGGTACTCAAGAGTTCACAAACTTACTTAGCAACAACAATTTGGTACAAACCTCCACTAACATTTATCTTTTTCCTATGCGAAAAATTTCCAGTTGAGTTCTATGGACATCAAAGATCACACTAGAATGATTCAACTTTGCCATGTTTCTTAACATATTTAGAGTACTCACAGTGGTATAGATGGGGGAAAGCAATGGGTTTGGAGTCAAGTTCCAGGCCAATGACTCAGTTTTTTTTATAAAATGTGGAGGTTGGACTAAATGACACCTAAGATCTCTTCCAGGAAAGTAAGCTTGAGGTCAGGGATTTTTTTTTTTTGGCATTTGTATCCCCAGTACCTCCAACAGTGATTGCTACATGCTAAATACATGTTGATTGAAATTAAGGTCCTAAACACCAGTTCTTTCAATGGGCTGTCCATTAATTTAAAGAATCTTATCACCTAGTACTATACTGCCAATTAGTGAATTATATTTACTAAGCAAGCCATGTCCCAAAGTAGAAAAAGGCCAACAGGCATTGAAGATACTGTTTAGGAAAAGAACCTAAACCCTAAGCCAATATTATTTTAACTAGAAATGTTAAAACACATCATCAAAGGCTGCTTTTCTACCCTTGGATTAGGCCCAGGTTATTGTCTAGCGTTCACGGCACTGACCAAGGGGAGAGCTCATTTCTCAAACATGGTGCACACCCCTGTCACCTATGCTTACAGTGGGGAGACCACACAGTGAAGCCTTGTGCCCTTCAAAGGGCCTACCTCAAAGGAGGCAGCTTCCTTGGTATCTCAGTAACTGGGCAAAGGGCTGAGGGCGTGAAGGCTTGCTGATGGAGAAAGCCCTCGAAGGTGGCAATCCGAGCCAGCTCTGCCCTAACGCTGACTCCCAAATCCCCCCAGCAGCCCGGTGAGGTGGCCGGTCAAACATTAGCCCAAAGTGAGTGTCTTGATGATCCTAACATGGCTCCTACCAACAACTCACCTTTCCAACTAGAGTTTGGTGCAGGGCCACGAGGTTGGACACAGACCTGAGCTCTCTGCACACCCCAACTACACACGAGGGGGTCGCAACGTCACTCGTGCGCCTCGTGACTCACTGTCAGGCACTTTGTATTCCGAGGTGACTTTAAGGTTTCTCATCTACGGAAGGAGCGCCTTCTGCAGACTCAGCCGCGGAGCATCCGAGCTCACGAGGAGGATCGGGCAGGGCGCCGGCCTGTCCTCGGGACTGCCCCCATTTCCCACGGCCAACCCTAGCCCGGGGGTGAGAAGAGGCCTCCCCTTCCCCCCCAACCCCGGGATTGGGGCGTCAGGGGGGAGGGGAGGAGCAAGCCGGGCGCTCGGCCGGGGGAGACCACCTGACCAGGGACGGGAACCTCTACATTTCGGGTCTGGCCAGTCTGGCTCGTCGGACCGAGGCCGGGGAGACGGCGGCGCGAGGTGGGGGGCTGGCTTTGGAGTCGCAGGCACAGATTGGACGCAGGGACTGGCTCGGGGTGGACACAGGACACCGAGGAGCCAAGGGGTTAGAGGAAATTGGGCCCCGCCCCCCACTTTGGGCCTTTCTAGGGTCTGAATCCGTCAGCAGCATTCGAACTCAAAGCTGCCGACTCCAAATCCAGCACCACCTCCCTACGGCGCCGTCCTCGCCCGGGGATTTACGTTGAAAGGGGCCCCTCCCCCCCCGGGTGCGAATCACTGGTTTGATTCGATTTTCTCCACTCTAAAGCACTTATTAAGAGCCCACTGTGTGCCCAGCGCTGCAGGCAGAGCCACGCAGAAGCCTAAACGCGCCTGTGCCCTCGAGGAGCTCACAGTCTAACCGAGCCCGGACCGCCAACGACCCCCGCGGCAGCCTCTACATCCGGGGCCTCGTTCGGCCCCTCTTCCGGGATCAGTTTCGTCCTCCGCCAGCCCCCCCGCCCCCAGCCCGGCCGCCATTTTGTGCCCTTGGCGGCGGCGCGGGGCCCAAGATGGCTGCGGGGAGAAACCAGACACCCCCCGCCGTGACGGGCCGCCCCTCCCCCCTCCTCGGCCCCGGCTCGCGCCCGCCGCCATCTTCAACGGCCTCCCCGCAACGGCCGTGGCCCGCCCGCCCTCCCGCCCTCCCCGCCGCCTCCACGTACCCGCTCGCCGTAGTTCTGCTCGCCGCTGTCGCTCATGATGCCGCCGGGCTGCCTCGCTGCCCTGTCCCGCCGCCGGATGCGCCTCCGCCGCCGCCTCAGCCGCTCGCTGCTGCTGCCGCCGTCTCGACCGCTGCAGACTGACCTCCCGCCACCGCCTCCGCGTCCGTGTCCCGCTCTGCCCGCGTCGGAAGTGACGCAGGGCCTTTTCTACGTCGGTCGGCCCCCGGCGTGCGCGCGCTCTTAGGCGCGGCTCCTCCCTATGGGCGGGGAGAGCCGGCAGGAAATGACGTCAAACAACCCGCCCACCTGTTCCGCTCTCTGCGCGCGCTCCGGAGGCAAGGCCGCTGGGTGGAGCGCGCGTCTTTGTCGTTAGCGGAACGGGGAGGAAACAGAGGGGGAACCAAGGCTGCGAAGCGCCATGTTTTGAGGGTCCCTTCTCTCCGCCCCGCCCCCACGACCGAGACCCCGAGCCGGGGAAACTCCTCGCCGATTCTGGCCCGCCATGGCCTCTTTTGTGCAAAGAGCTCTCTGCCTTTGGAGAAGGGAACTGTGGAGAGGGCGGGAGCCGAAGGATGAGCCCCAGTTACTGCCCGACTCCAGGCTTTTAGCCAGGCTGTGCCCCCTGCCTGTCTGATGGGAACCTCTCATTTTCCCGTTGTTACAGCTCTATGCCACGTCTCAGAGATATTTAATGAACCGTTCATTTTAACCTCACGTGGCTAGAACCTGATCCGCCGAATGATCAAATTTGGGGGAGACTTTTGTACATTGCAGGGGATTATGGATCTTTTGTTTTTAAACTCTTATAGCCTAAAAGAAAGTCCTCGACTGCAATATGCAAAATAATGTATTGCTCGTCGTCTCCGATGTCATTTTTATCTATTAAAAAGCCTCCTTTGAACCCTCGTCTTTGCTCAGGGTTATTTTTCTACCTCCAAAACATGTGCTTCAGCATAAAAAAAAAAAAACAAAAAACCCACAACCACCAAACACCTGTGTTTTGGACAAACTAGGATTTCTGCAGATTCCTTTGGAGACCTCCCGCACCGACCCTTCTGGCAGAAGGCGCTCTCTGAGGTGGAAGTAAGCCCCCCGAGGGCAGGATTTCTTCATCCCCAGGCTCACCGCAGTCCCTGGCACTGAGTGGGCATTGAGAAAGAGCTTGCAGATGTCCCTGCCTGCTCCAGGCTCCTGTCATCCTTGGGCCACTTCTACTTGTACCCGGACAGCCTTTGGTGACCTCCCCACCTGTCCTGGGGCATTGGCCTCTCTCCACTTTATTCCTGGCATTTGACAGTCCCAAAGCAAGAATGGGACAGGGTCAATTCTCTGCCCAAGGAGCTTCCACACCTCCCAGATCAAACTCCTCTCTTTGGCATTTACAAACCTTCACTAGTGGGTTCAAGCCCATCTTTCCAGGCTTATTGCTCAGTACTCCCCCTCCCTTACTTCATGAGATTCCTTCCTCCTCCTCCTCAGGGAACCTCCAGCTTCCCCTAAAAGTCTCAGGTCTGTCCAAAGGCTTTTGGTTATTCTGCCAGCCTTAACTTACCTCTCACAAATCATCATTATGCAGATATCTTGGGTTTACTTACCCAGGAACAAGCTATTTTTCTCCACCCCCCCCCACACCCTGTATTAGGAAGGCAGAATTTATGATTTCAAAGAGAATCATATACATGTCTGAATGGTTCAGAACCGCAGGATATAAGGAATTCCCTAAGAGGAAGGCAGAAGAATTAAAGCATTTATTCAAGCTCCAAAGTAGCAGACCCACGAACCAGCGTCCCCATTTTGATATCTTGGTCAAGAGCTTCCAAGCCCAATAAGTCCGCCTCACAAGAGTAGCCAGGAGGCCACAGAAAAACATGATGGCATTAAACCAAATCATATTCATGCTTCCCCTCTCTGGTAAGATTACCCACTGGCCTCAAGTCCTTGCTCAGCACTCCTCGGTCCACACGAGGTCAGCTCAGCTTTATCTTCAGCTTCGGCTGTAGCTGTCTCTGGCTCCAACAAAAAATCAATCTATCTTCAAGCTGTCTTCTCTCCTCTTATAGTTTTGGACGTCATCAAGCCTCTTCTGCGTGACCAGAGCTTAGACTCTGGTGATTGGTTCTTGAGTTGACCCCTCCCCTTAGGACCCTGGGAGGTTCACATCCACATAGATTAGGTGAACACCTAATAGGGGTTAGTGCCTGGGGCTTAGCACCTAGTAAGGATTACTCAAAGAAAACAAAGGCCATTTTGCTTACCAACACAAAGTTCGAGCTCCTTAAAGAAATAAAGAATAAATTTAAATGGCTAGAGAAAATAGTCAGTACTCATGGCTGGGCTGTGTCAACATCACAAAATGACAATACTTAATTTATAGATCTAATACCATATGGACCAAACTGCAGAGTTAGATACAACAAAATTCATTTTAAGAATAAAAGATCAACCAACATTTTTAGTAAACACCAACTACGTGGAGGCACGGTGCCTGGCTCTGGGGATACAAATACAAAGAATGAAACTACTCTCAAGGACCTTGGTTGGGGAGAAAACGAGACTGTACAAAAATATATGCAGCACATAAAATGAATAAATACAAATACAAATACAAAGTAATTAAATACATGCAACAAAGTAATTAAATACAAGGTAGTTTGAGAGAGAGGGCATCAGCAGTTTGGAGAGGAGAGAGCCTTCAGGCAGAAGATGGTATCTGAGCTGAGTTTTAGTTTTAAGTCCCCCTCCTCCAAAGAGCCATCCCTTATAATGATTTTTCTAAGAGGAAGAAGAGAACTAGCTACAGCAAACCAGCTCAATATATTGAAAAAAAAAATCTGAGGTAGCATGTTGCATAAACCAGCAAAGATGCTGAGGAGCCATCAGACAGGTAGGAGGAGAAGCAGCAGAGAACTGTGTTACTGCAACCCAGACCCTATCCAGAGCTGAAGCTAGTGACACAGGATCCCAGAGCTAGAGCCAGAAGGGACCTCAGAGACCATCTAGTTCAGCTTTCTTTTTTACAGAGAGGGAAGCTGAGGTTCATGATCATTGAGGCAGTAAGCATCAGAGGTCAATTTTGGAACCTGGTCCTGACTCTAAAATTGGTGTTCTTTCCACGGTCCCACACTTGAAGTCAAGTCACAGTGGCAGATAGAGAGTCTGGGACAGAAGCTCAGGTTTCCCCAGCAGCCAAATACTGATCAGAGACCTAGACGATCCCCTGGGATGATCGGGCCTTTGGCTCTGCCTTGTATCTTGGCAGATTTTCAAGAGCAAACCAAAAGCGTTCCTTTCAAGGATCTTTGGTCCAAGAGCACAGATATTTGTGATCTCATATTCAGATGTCAGGCTGCCAAGTTCAAGGTGGTAGTTCTCCAGGAGATGGTAGATTGAGTCACTACACCAACTACAACAAAAAAGAAAAGTAAAAGCTTCATCACAAACATGGATAGATACCAGAACAAATCCTTGCATTGGCCGTGCCTGAAAATGTCTGTGTCCCTGTGGATCTTGTCTGTCACCTCCCTGGCACCATGGGTCATCACTGCATCGAGCAGAGTTCTAAAGTTTTCCACAGTTTTTCTTCCTCTTCTAATGTTGTTGTCGTTGGGTAAATGGTTCTAGTTCTTCTCACTGCGTTTTACATCAATCGACAGAGGTCTTCCCAGCATCCACCATCATTTCTTATGGTACAATAATATTCTATTATATTCAGATATGATCATTTGTTTAGCTGTTCTGCAATAGGAGGTTATTCCCTTAGTGTCCAATTTTGGGGCTACAACAAAAAAACTGAGATCTATTATCTATCTATCTATCTATCTACCTACCTACCTACCTACCTACCTACCTGTCTATCCATCTATCCATCTATCTCTGTGCACACATGTGTGGTGTATATGTGGGTCCATGTCCTTTTTCTTTTATTTCTTTGGGATATGGGCCTAGTAATGGTTTAGTTGGGTCAAAAGGGTGAGCACAATTTAGTAGCCCGGGGGGCCTAATGCCAAATGGCTTTCCAAAATGGCTCGACCAGTTCACAGAGCCACCAGAAGTGAATCAATGTTCCTGTATTCCCAGAGCCCTGATAACGTTTGTCATTTTTTAGTCACTTTGAAAGGAACTTACAGATAAGAGAGGGTAACATTCTCTCTTCCAGAATGCAGGTCAGATAGTACAGCACTCTGCCTTGACCATTACCATCCAAGAGATAGAATTGTCTTATGTCAACAAAGTATCCTGGTTTGGGAATTTGCATAACGACATGTTGTTCAGTTGTTTCAGTCGTGTCCAACTCCTCATGGCCCCATTTGGGGTTTTCTTGGCAAAGATGCTGGACTTGTTTGCCATCCTTCTCCAGCTCATTTGACAGATGAGGAACTGCGGTAAACAGTGAAGTGACTTGCCCAGGGTCACACAGCTAGAAAGTGTCTGAAGTCAGATTTGAACTCAGGAAGATGAGTCTTCCTGACTCCAGGCCTGGCACTTTATGCACTATGGCACCACTTAGCTGCCCAATAGGAATGTGCCAAACCATCCAAACTGGTCACCACCAAGTCTTTATCCATCCCTTCCTTTGCTTGTTGGTCTGGAGCTAGACCACAAATGGTAGGGTGAGTTCAGTAACCTTGGTGGTGAACTGGCCTTGGGTGCCCCGTCTGTATACAGTATATTGGAGCCTTCCTGTGCGCTTCAGACCCAATGCACCAGCCCCTTCCAGCTGGCATGTCCAGGCAGGCCACCCCTTCCTGAGCTGTCACAGGTGGCCTGTGGACCACAAGGAAAGCAAACTCCTTTCCTTGGTGGAGGAGGATGCTATTTTTACAAAACCTAGAGACCTCTCCATGAATGTCTTTACCCAGGGATATGGGTACCCAGGGATATGCAATTTACTCAGGGATAGTTACTGTTGAAGGCAGGGCCATACCCCAAGTAATGTATGCCTTTCAGGATTAACCAACTCTTGTGTTTTTAGTTCAACAGTTTCTAATTCTTGCTTCCTTAGGTCTTTTCATTCATTAACTTAATTTTTTTAAAAACCAATACCAGTTTTGATAATTACAACATATTATATAATTTGCGGCCTGGACATACTATTCCCTAGTTTCTAGTTTTTCATTGTTTTCCTTGAGAAAGGGAAATTTGCTTTTATATCACCCTTTTTGGTATCTGAGCAAACACAGACTACTTTGTAGTTCCTAGTTTGTTTCTGGGTTTTTCGTTATTTTCTTTGAAATTCCTTCAAATGAATTGTATTATTATTATTATTTTGATCTGGTTTCATAAAGTAAGATCCTCAGTTTTGCTAAGTGCATAGCCTGTATTAAGGGGAGTACATCCAAGCTCTTTTCTGTTTTTGTTCAGGCTCATAGTGGCTATTCTTCCTAGGTCTGGGGTCACCTGGCCTCACTTTTTAATATTCTGATGTTTTGAGGCTCTTCGAGGAGTAACCCTAGATCTAGGGCTGAATGAATGGAGAATGAATACCGAAGGATTTCCTAATCAACGGTGGCTTCCTGATCATTGGATTACAGATTTAGTCCAATCCTCTCATATTACAGGTGAGGAAAAAGAGGGAGATGAGGTCACAAGGTGATCAATATTAGACCTGGGATTCAAATCCAGATCTTCTGAGTCTAAAACCCTTTCCACCATGCTGGCGCCAACCACATTCTTGAAATTTTTATACTTTTCAAACAGATTAGATAAATCAAGGCAGGTGAATTGGGGCTATTTGATTGAAATATGGGCATTAATTCATTAAATCATTAAGTCTGTGGTTGCTGAGAGACCAAGAGCACCACCATGTGGGAACTATGTGCCCTACAATCCCATAGGAACAATTGGGGAAATTGATGGGAAAATGGATCTCCTCCCCAGGTGTTCATAGATACCTGTACTTGATGTGTGGAGGAGGGTGCAGTGGAGGAGGGAAATGTCCCAACCGCAGCTCAAGCCTCAATCAAGATGTTCTGCCATTGGGTGTGTGTATGTGTCTTTCACGACTGAATCTGATTAAAGGCAAGCCTTTGCAGGCTTATAGCAGCAGATTAAGAACTGGAAGAGATCTTAGATGTTGTCTTGTTCTCTCATTTTTGAGTCGAGTAACCTTAAGCTTACTTCACCTTAGGAAGTGGAAGAGGTGTGGGTATGGCTGGGTTATATGTATGGGTTGGTGTGCTTGTGCTTGTATGTTCTCCCCTGTGCATGAGTGGGGGAGTGGTGATGTCAGCCTGAGGGAGCCATTTATACTGCACAAAGGAAACCAGAACCAAGCTGGGGCCCTCAATACTCACTTACGCAATATTTGAAGGGTTGTGAAACACATTTTTTGGACTGGGCAAAATATATCAAGGGCCCCCCTAGATTTGGGGGCCCTACCAAAAAGTCCCAGTCACCTTACCTTAGTTGTATCTACAAGCATCCTCATGCTTAAAAGTGAGGAAGCTGGGGCTCACCAAAGTTAATTGACTTGCCCAGGATCACACAGCTAAGTATAAGTGCTGGGATTCGAACACAGGTCTCTCCTGACTCTAGGTCCATCCTACATTAATTAATTAATTGATTGATTGATTTAATTAATCCTGAATTTAATTGTTAATTAACCTGGAAAACTATGATGTACTGGTGGGTCAGAGAAGGCTTTGAAACCCTTTAGTTCTGCTTTGTTTGAAAATAGAGCAAGATTAGGGCAGGGCAGTTTAATGTCTAATGCAATTAAAAACAAAAAAAGAATCCCACTCCAGATACCTACTTAGTCCAAGGATTCTTAACATGGGGCTCGTTGTTTAGTTTGGATGGCTTAGAATGAACGTAAAGAGCAATTGTTTTCTGTTCCAGGCAGAAACTTTGAGGGTCTCCCCTTCCGGGTTAGTATATTTGTGATGGTAAACTAGACCATCTTTTGTCTCAAGCAGCAATTCTTACCTAGCCCTTAGTCATGGAATGGGCAGTGTCTCAGACAAACTGAGACCTGGGAAAGACCTTAATTTAGAAAGGCCAAGGTTGCCCGCTGCATCTTGGGCTGTAGCCAGTTGTCCTGACTTTTGTCTTGACAGTAGATCTGGGTGACTCTGGAGAAGAAAATGAAGCCGATGACTTTGTACACCTCTGCCTCTCTTAAATCCAGTTCATTCAAAAGTCAAGATATCACCTCACAATGTCATTAGTCCTCTTAGAAATGAGGGACAAACAACATCATGCTTCCTCTCAGGCTAACTGGAAGTGTGGCAGTCTGGGGTTGCTGGGAAGCCTGAAATGCAAGGGTACATGGGTCTGCCCTGAAAGAACTTGACCAGTCAAGCCTACTTTCAGTCCAAGTAGGAGTTTATTAAGACACTGCTTGGGTGGGTGAGATTCCTAGTGAGTCTGTGGTATTTGTAAGGCCAATAGGAGTGGGCCAGATTCTTAAGGAATCTGCACAGTTTAATGAGGATGGGACTGATATTTTTATACAGAAAGACTGGGAAGATCTGGATGGGATTAAGGAGTGGCAAGTAGCCTGGGATGGTCTGGAGGTGACAGAGAAAGGGGCCTGGATGAGGTTAAGGAGTGTCAAGTAAGCTAACTGAGTAATGTGTGAGGTAAATGTGAAGACTTCACAGAGAAGATATGTATAAATATAAATATGTATCTATATTAAGAAATGTTTAAAAATCAAGAAATAGGGAAGTGAAAAAAATTCTGAGGCCATGAGAGTCTGATGGCTCAGCCTCTGGGGAAGCTTCCCCTGCAACTTTTTGTTCTTTCTTCTGGCTCTGGTTTGAAGATTTGCTCAGTAAGAATAGGGTCACTGTGACCTGCTTTCCTTTACTGTAAAAATACTGTAAGAGAATGGAGAGGGTCTCCCCCTCCCCTTATCCTATTCTCCTTCTTCAGATTTATAGATATCATCTCAGTTGTAGTCATTAACTAAGGGAATGGGAATTGCAGTTTCTGTGCCTCAATTTCCCAGTTCTTTGTCTAGCTTTCGTGCTCAGATTGTAAGCCCACCTCCCAGCCAATGGTGAGAAGGGTCAGAGGTGGGTGGGAATTCTCTTGTGTTAGGTATAATTATTGGTGCTTTGCCCCTTATAAAGTGCCTTCCTTGCTAGATCTGTTCTAGCAGAGGATGCCCCATTCTCGAGATTTGAATAAAATTTATTTCTGTTCCCACCCTGAGATGGCTCCTTATTATAAATTTAATTGGTGAGGGTCTTTCATCCCACAAAAGTAATCAAGGTAGGCTGGGGTGGGTCAGATACCTCAGGCCAACACCAGGGACTGGGTTCCTAAAATTTGTGGAAAAGTTCAAGGGCTTTGCCTCTTAGGCATCCAGACCCCCCGTCCCCATCAGAAGCCTTTCCTAGAAAAGGGAGGGTTGGTTGGGAGGTATAGTTGGTTAATGATGGGGGGTCCCATTAGTGAAAGGAAGAGAAATGAGCCAGATGTGATCCAGAAGCTGGGTGGACAAGACTGATGCCAATAAACCAGATTGAGGTGCCAGAGAGATCCAACACTAGGGGTGTGAAAAGGATGGGATCAGTTACATTGCACATTGGCATTAAGTAATCTAGACTGGGTGCAATCATCTTGTATCTGGAAATAAGCATCCAGACTTTCAGCTCTGTGCCCTGTGACAAATATAACACCACTCTTCCCCTCCTGTTCCTAAAGCACCATTCAGGGCTTGAGGGGCTCATGGGGGTGTCACCTGTGGTACCCCTTGACTGGTATTTGGGGCAGAGTCAGTAAGTCCTCATACCACCTCCAGTCTCTGACATTTCTTAACTGTGTGACCCTAGGCAACTGCTTTGGTCCTCAAGCAAGTCCACAAGGGGTGGAATGAACCTTCCCTGGTGGAAGGAGCGCCCGGAGCAAGAGCTTCCTATGCTGCCAAAATCACAGATTCCTCTGGAATGCTCAGAGTTGTGTCGTTGTTCTTCAGTCATTTCAGTCGTGTCTGACTCTTCATGGCCCCATACAGGTTTTTTTTTTTTCAAATATACTGGAATGACCTGCCATTTCCTTCTCCAGTTCATTTTACAGATGAGGAAACTGAGGCAAGCAAGGTTAAGCGATGCTAGCTCTCGGTACCTCTCGTGAGGGTCTCAGGCCAGCTGACACCCTAGATCATTGCACGGAATGAAGGGGCGGGAGCCAAAGATGAAAGCAACTCCATGTATTGTTACAGCAAGCAGGATTCTTATGCAGGACTAGCCTTTGTTTCTGGGTGCAAGCAAGCTCATGCACGATCCTCTAAGCCTATCACGAGCCCCAGGGCCATGCATCACAGCTCGTGGACAATTCATGTCCAGTGCTTATTTGGAAGGGGGCATATTCTGTTCACAGCCTGCCTTATCAGAGGAGGAGGACTCAAGCTGGACTGTGTAGTCCCGGATAATTCCTTTTTTCCCACGGGACTGTCCGTGGGCCTCAACTCCCCAGCTCATCAGGCTCTCAAGAGCACCTTCCAATTCCCCCTTTCTGTTTTTCGGCCAGGAGTCAACAAGTACCGAATCAATGGCTGTGTACCGGGTCCCAAGACACATCCTCAGCACTAAAGGAGTGCAACAGCATAGCAGAAGGGCAAGGCCCCCAACGATGGCCACAGTCTCTAAAATGTGAGTAAGCCATTTGGGGGTTAAAAAGGTCTTAATATGACTCAGAAACTTGTCTATCACACCGTCAGGTTGTAAGTTCTCATGTGCTGCCTTTTCTTCCTCAGTGGCCAATTGCAACAACTCGGCAATTTCCGCTATAAAGTTCTGATTATGAAATAAGCCTTCCTCATTCCTAATGAGTCTTTCTATAGTATCATTGGTAGCCATAGCGGGCAATATGCAGATGTCAAGTAATCTGTAGTCACACCGGAGGGACTGCTGGATCTTTAAAAGCTGTATCTCTTGGGCCAGCAGCTGCAAGTCCTCCAAAATCTGGTGAATGGTGGTAAAAAGTTCTTGATCAATATATGCCTGTGTTTGAAGAGCGATGGAAAAATTATGAGCTAATTGATTCAGGAAATGTCCTTGTAATGCCAAGGTACGTTGGTTTTTTTAGTGCCTGATGGAGGGCCAAATCGGAAGTGATGCCTGCTGCAATAAGCCCGAAACTTCCTGCAGCACGCAGCAAAGCATAGGGGACATTGTTTAGTCTGAATTTTCATTAGTAATTTTGACCATCATTGATCACCACGGGATTGACTCCACCCATCAGTCTGTACGGGAATAAGCGCGAAATCTTTCCTGCTCAGGAGAAAAATTGTATGGTTAGTCATGCCTAAGTCTCCTATGTTTATATCTTGGGTAGTGGAGGTAATGCATTGAGTGATGTTGCATCCAGTGGCATCCACATGCCACATGTTATTCTTTTTGGATATGTTAATTTGAGCCGAATTACAAATGGCAAACACCTGCCTGGTGTAAAAGCCAAATATTAGAATCTTTTCTATATATTGTACATAAACTTGCAATTTCTCAGCAAGCCCAGTTCATTGTTTAGAATTTACATGACTCAAACAAGTTCTTTTTCTGGGGCTGATGACCTTGCCCATGCAGATAGCTTCCAGGGGCCTTGGCAATTTTGCAAAATAAAGAGGAGTAACATGGTGTCCAGGAAGGGGTTAATAGAAAAACCTTGGGCCTGTTTGCTATCCTTTGCTGTTTCTCTGAGCACTCTTATTCAAGGTTGATACGAACACACAATAAAGCTAGGAATGAAAGTTAAATAAAATTGAAAAATTCACAGTAGGTTTGGACATAATTGTCATCAATATCAAATTGCCGCAACACATTAGCTTACAAATAGAAATTTAGTAGGCCTTCTAAACATCATGGAAAGGATTTTACGAAGCATTTCTAACGGTACAATTCTTAACCTAATAACATTCAGATTATTGACAATACAGTTATTGACCAAGTTATGCGATAAGGACAATTTTAGGAATATAACAACATCATAAACAATTATTATCTATTAAACTTTAAAACCAAAACCAATTAATTACCATTCCGGAGACTTAACCACAGTCAGTTTTCTCCTTCAGGCAGAGGGATTTGCTAATTAATTGAACAGTAATAACGTCTTACAATAACCAATATCTTTAGGTGGACATAATTCCTTGTATCTCTCCAAAACTTGATTGGTGTTTAACATTAAAACAGTAATCCCAAATAACCTAGTTAACAGTCTTACAAGTTTCGTCAGTGCTGGCTGAATTCTTTTAACTGTGACCTTAACAAGGCAGGGTTAGCAAGGCTGAGAAAGTAACTTAACCAGCTTTACACAATTGTTTTCATCTTGTAGTTTCAACAAAGTTCAGATTAAAGATTGCTTTGTCTAACATCATTTCTAGTCACAAGTTTTATTTTACTACAATTTAGAAATACAATAATAGTACAAACAGAAAAATTTCAGATGACACTAACTGCATTCCCAAATCATTGCATCTACTGGGCTTACCAAGTGTAGAGGCTTTTCTTCTCTCCTCACAGCTGCAGAGCCTGGCTGTGGACTGGGGGGTGCTGGGAAGCTGCAGAGATCAGCACCTGAATTAAAGGTCTAAGGAGTCTTTGAGGAGGGCCCCTGAGGGACCTTTACTTTCTAATAGGGGTTGCTGGGTTTGGGACACTAGGAGCAAAAATTCCAGGTTCTGGTGGTGTGGGAGCAAGGACTTGGGGGCTTGAGAGGAGAGGTTCCTCTGCCACCTGTTGCCTAGAAGTGTGGGCTTCAGGGTGCCCAGGGGTCCAGGGCTGTGTCAGTGGGGTATGAGAGGGCAACAAAGTAGCAAAGTTGAGAACAGGGAATAGAGCCTTTGTTGTGACATGTATTTTAATTTCTACAGTTTCTATGTTATTATGATTTAATTTATATAAGGACTTTTAGGTGAAAGACACATCAGAATAAAGGGCCTAAATAAGAAAAAGCAGCTAGGTGTTACACAAGGCAATTATTTTGAAAAGAAGCCAACTCTCTATTGTATATTTGCGAATCACTTTTTAAACTTTCCAAGTAGCAAACGTAGGAAAATCACAGCGAGCTAGAAATGTTTTCACCCGGGTGGCCCTGGTTATATCTATGGAGATAATTCATATCCAAAGAAGTATTTTTGTTTCTCAGGACTACAGTAACAGTCTTTTGGGTAAAATATGTTCAGATTGGCTCTCACGTTTGGCTTTCATTTCTCTGTTTTGGAAGCTTTAAACCACCTGTTTCAAACTCAAATAGGAATGAGGGTCACTAAATTGCACATAAGGATCTCTGTAGTTGTATATTGAAAAGTACTTATTAACTCTATAGATTTATTTAATACCTTTGTGTTATTAAATATTTTCCAATTTTTTATTTATACTAGTCTCATGGTGATTCTCATTAACCACACAGGAATTAAAACATCTTTGTATATACTTCTGACATAGAGCTGGAATTCTTAACCCCCCAAGGAGTCTACGGATTGGAGGGGGATACAGAATATCTTTTGTCATATAAACTGGTTTTTCTTCACATTCATACGTGTATTATTATTTTGAAAAAGGTTTCATATACTTCACCAGATTATCTATGGTTAACAGAATCTGCTAAATCAAGATCTTAATGGTTCTAATTTTTTCTCGAGTAAATTTTACTTCTGTGTTCACTCCTTAAAAACTTTTTTGGAAGTGAGAGCTTTGAATTTGCCAGTCAAAGGTGAATGGGACTCTGGAAAAGATCCAGTGGCGCCTTGTTCCTTCTCCTTGTACTGGGAGACTCAAAGTGTCTCTTTTTCAGATCTATGTATTTTCCGAATTTGCCTTAGTGCTAAATGGTATAAGAAATTCTGACTTTATTTTAAGCATCAAATCAGGAGTAACACGTTTCATTTAAATTTCAGGGAAAGGGTCCCCGCCTCCTTTCTTATCTCTCTTCACACTCCTAATTGGCCAGATTTGGAATGAAGGGAGAAAGAAAGAACATTATTTCCAACAACTTTCCGAAAGTTTCTGAACCTAATTACTTTCAACACCTCTAATCACATTGTTTATGCAAAATAGACTATGCCTTCCTTAAACTTTCTGTACCTCCTCCTCTTTCCTACATGCTTAAACTTTCTTGCCTTTCCTTTCTGGTGGATTATGATTAAAGCCCCTTTTAAAACTGCACATACCTTATTTCTTTCTTGTTCTGACCTGACACTTCTCTTACCCTCTCTGACTTGCCTTTTCCATCAAACAAAAACTGTAAAAAGAAAAAACTGCTAAACAAGAAGACATTTTTTTTTTCTCTAGAGATGATGGACATTACAGGGTGTCAGATTATACACTCTACACGAAACGCAGATACAGAACACAGACACAGGGACAGAAAACACAGAGAGGATTTTTTGAATCCTATACACAAATTGCTTGGCTCTCTGATGTAATGGAGGCCAGGTGCCATGCTTTATTGGGGTCTCAGAGACCCTGCTTTTAAGATGATCTGGGGCAGATCCCTGGCTGGTCTCTTCCAGTTGTATAAGAGACATCTTTCCCTTACTAGCTTCTTTTCCTCCCCTGTTATCATGGGAGCCTCAGGCTCTAGGGGCTCCTCAGGAGTCTGCTTGCCCGAATTGAAAGTAGAAGACTGAGTAGAGGTTTGTGTCTGTGCAGGAAAACTCCTGGGCTTCAACAAATGCTCTGGGGAGGCAAGCTCTAATTTAATATAATGATATAACTGGAGCATGTTCTGGGGAACATGGCCAGGGTGGTCTGTGATGAAAGAAGAGAGCTGTTCTCCAACTACCACCCAGTCCAACAAGCTAGTGGGAGGATGGCAAGACACCTAAGGGGAAACATTCTTAATAAGCTGTATAAAGTTCCTGATCTCAGAGGGCTTAACCAGACTGCCCCTCTTTTTGGCTGTTTTATATATCCACCTAACCCACGAATGCTGACCCACGGTCAGTGCAAGCCTGCCTCTCCAGGGTCTTCTCCCAGAATCCAAGTGGTGGCTCCTCCTTACTTTGGGAAGCCTGTCAGCAGTGTCCCTGAAACCACTCCGGGTGCGAGAATGTGGTTGCCGGTTTCTTCTCCGGTACTTTCCTCCACTGAGACCCTTACTTGGAAGACTCCACATTGGGATGCCAATCTGCTAGCTCTCGGTACCTCTTCTGAGGGTCTCAGGCCAGCTGAGACCCTGGGCCATTGCACACAGGGAATGAAGGGGCAGGAGCCAAAGATGAAAGCAACTCCGTTTATTGTTACAGCAAGCAGGATTCTTATGCAGGACTAACCTTTGTTTCCGGGTGTACAATCCTCTAAGCTTATCAGGAGACCCAGGGCCATGCATCACAGGGCGTGGACAACTCCAGTCCAGTGCTTATTTGGAAGGGAGCATGTGCTGTTCACAGCCTGCCTTATCAGAAGAGGAGGACCCAAGCTGGACTGTGTAGCCCCGGATAATTCCTCTTTCCCACGAGACTGCCGGGGGGGTCTCGACTCCCCAGCTCAGCAGGCTCTCAAGAGCACCTTACAAAGTGGTGTGCCCGGGGTTGAACAGCTAATGAGTGTCTGAGGCAGCATTTGAATTCAGGTCTTTCTGATTCAAGGCCCAGTATTCTATTTACTTTACCACCTCACTTCTTAAGGAAACCCTACCACTCAATAATTTCCCATTTTAACAAGTAGGTACTAAAGCTCAGTTATTTCTATTTGCTTCAGAGCATAGTACTATCTGCGCTCTCCAGGTTTGGGAGCCCTAGTGACAAGCCCTGATCACTTTGTCTTAGTTATATCTACAAGTATCCTCATACTTACAGATGAGGAAACTGAGGCAAGCAGGGTTAAGTGACTTGCCCTGGGTCACACAGCTAAGCATCAGTGGTGGGATTCAAATTTAGGTCCAGGCTTCTTTCCACTGTTAATTACTCAAGAAAACTGCAATGTCATGGTGAGTCAGAGAATACACCTAATCCCTCTTATTCTGGTTTGTTTGAGGATTGGGCAAGAATAAGGCGGGGCAATTTGATGGGCACTGACTTAAGAAGCAGGGCTTGCCAGTGTGGTGCTGAAGCTGGGTAAGGGAAAAGCTCTCAGACTGTCCTTCTGCTGATACTACGCTCAGGAACATGGCCAGCAAGAAAGTCATTGTGGTGTTTGGGGCGACAGGTAAAGAGAACTTCCTTCTTCCAATGGGAGGAAGGTTGGCTGAAGATTTCATTCATGCTTCTGACTGTCCACACTTTCCTCCAGTGGGGGCAGACTTGGGCTGTCTTATCATTGGACGACTATGGGAGAGTGGCATGTGGAAAGAACAGAGGCAGATCAGGCACAGGGGGCACAGGACTTGGGTTCAAATCTTTCCTCTGCTACTTAATACCTGCATAAGCTCAGGCAAGCCTCTTAACCTCTGCACCTCAGTTACTTCATGTGTAAAATTAGAGGGGATTGGACTTGCTGACCCTGTTCAAGCTTGGGCAAGGGTTTAGACCTTCTCAGTCCTCAGTCTCCTCACCTATCAAATGGGTAGGGAGGCTCATGGATCTCAAACTCTCAGTTTTCAATCTGATTCTTCTAGTGACCTTCAACAAAACAATCCATTGGAATTTCATGTGTTGGCAGCAAAAAGTATTGAATTTGATTGGATTTCAGGAAATGTTCTTTGAAAGACTTCTCTGTTAGATGTTTCTCCCTTTGTTTATTTTTTGGGGGAGGGTCCATGCCTTGGCTTGGACCTGTGCTTTATTTAACAAGGTAGGCTGTGTCTTCAGTTCTCTCCTTGCCTTCATTTTCTCAGTTGGAAGAAGAATAAGAAAGTGCATTTGTGGGAGTTTGGGGTGAATGGGAAGAGCTAGGAAATGTATTCTTCCGACAAGAAGCTACAAGAGGCAGTGTGGAGAAGCGCATAGTGTTGGATTTAATGTCAGAAAGATCTGTGTTTAAATCCCACCTCAGATGTTAATGATCTATTGGGAAAGTCACAACCTCTCCAAGCCTCAGTTTCCTCATTTGTAACATAGAAATGATAATAGTAGTACCTTCCTGAAGATATTGATCATAGATTTAGAGTAGAAAGGAAACTTAGAAGCTATTTTAGAGTTGAGGAAGCCAAGGCAAACAGAGGCCAAGTGACTTGCCCAGGGTCACCTGGCTAGTGAGGATCTGAGGCCAATTCAAACTTGGGTCTCCCTGACTGCAGGCCCAGGTGGAGGAATTCCACAAATGATAGGCCCAGTGAGCTAGATGTTCTCTCTTAGGAAGATTCTTGAGCCTGGTTTTAAAGGGATGGTCTGTGTGTAATTGGCAAAGAAAATGGTGATCACCAAGAGCCAGCAATGCTGCTTCTGTGGTTCCCAGAAGATGGTAGAGAAGCCTCTGATCCAGTGGCAAAGCTCTTGGACTTTAGATAGAGGAGCAAACAGCATCCAGGGGGAGAGCTGGAAGTGCCAGAACAGCAGGAGAAGAAGAAGGCTCGAAGGGGCCCTTTCACCAAATTATAGCATCAACCAGTCACAGCTTTTTTGGTCCTGTTGGATAGCCAAGCTTTTAGTTTTTGAGTCTCCAGCTTAAATATGGACCCTGCCCTCCTAACTCCCAGGTGTCCTACTGCATCTGCTAACACTTTGTGACTTGACATCTTAGCAGGGTGTGGTAGTACTACCAGCTTCATCCTGGAGCAGAACAGACTTAAATTTTTAGTGTCAATGACCATGCCTCAGAGATCAGTGGCTGTTATAAATCAGGGATTTATTGTTTTGCTATCTTTCTAGATTTAAGAAAGAGGCTAAGGAGGCAGGTTAAAGTTAAGAGTATGAGGTCTATACACTCCCCACCCCATCCCCACCCAGCCTGATTGTTAAACATTTCCCAACACACTCTGATATTGCTCTATAAACATGGCTGGGGCTTAGCAGGAGGGCAGTAGAAGGCCCAGGCAGTAAAGTTATTACCGTAGGCTGTTGCTGCTAATAAATAATAGCAGGAAGAAGAATTACTAGGATTTGTATAATGCTTTACATCTAGGATTTCATTTGAGCCATCCCCCCACACCTCCCCATGCCCCTGGGTGCTACTCCCCATAGGAGGGCTAGAGTAGGATGGGAAGGGGGGAGCTCCCAGAGAAGGGGTGGGGCCCACAAAAGGAGGGACCAAGGACAGGCTTGTTCTGTTACATACCGTCAGTTGCTTCCTAGTATTCCTTTTTATATAAGTGGGGACAAGGGTGGGGACAGTTGGGATCATAATGCTCCAATCCAACCCCTTAGTAGTGTTTGTATTATTGGATCCATTTTATAGATAAGGAAACAGAGGATCAGAAAATCCAAGGATTTCTGATCCTAAGCCAAAGGTTCTGAGAACATCTCTGATTCCTCACACAGACACACATGCACACACACACACACACACACACACATCATGCACACACACACACACACACACACACACATATATACACATTTGTCCCTTCATTCATTTATCAAGGCATTTCTTCATTTTTAAATTGATTTTCTTCCCTACCAGGTCGTCAGGGTGGTTCTGTTGCCAGAGCCATTTTGGGGAGCAAAGACTTTTCTGTAAGAGCATTGACTCGGGATGTGACCAGACCTGCTGCCCTGGCCCTACGAGACCTGGGAGCTGAAGTGGTGAAGTGTAACCTGAATGACCAAGAGTCTGTGAAGGAAGCATTAAAAGGAGCCTATGGTGCCTTCCTGGTGACCACCTACTGGGAAGACTTTAACAAGGAGAAGGAAGTGCAGCAGGTAGGGAACAGGGGTATGCCTATCAAAGGAAGGATTCTAGAGCTTGGGCAGCCCCTGTCCAGTGCTGAAGAGTAGATGGCTTTATGCCCCAGTAAGAGCACAATCTACTTTTGTAAACTCTCAGGACCTCATTGTCTCGTGCCCAAAGTTGATGGTTCTCATTCGAATCAATACAAGGAAGTGTGGGTGAGGCAGGGTTCCCCCATCCAGCCGAGCATATCTCTCCCGCATAGAGTATACACGTGCACCGGCACCTTGAAAGGACAGTTTCTAACTCCTAATTGGGTCCCAATGATTGGGACTGCTCCCAAGATGGTTGGCTGGCTGGGACTCATGAGGATGGTCTTACTGTAAGACCCTCTCCTTTGTACTGGCCTGTAAGTGAAAATGATAGCTTCCTATTCTTGTCCCTTTTGCTTTTTTCTTGGATGGCAGAGTGTTAGTATATGATATGGTAAAAGGGATGTCTCCTTTTCCCCCTTCCCCATCAGGAGCATTGATGGGCACTTTCAGCACAATCACATGACTGGCATCGACATGTGCTTAGTGTAACCCAAGAGGAAAGAATGGATTTCCCCATCTAAGAGATGGTGGTGACTGGGGCTCTGAGAGAGTCCTTACAAGAGCACATGGTGGAATTGACATGTATGTGCCCATTTGTTTAGAGGAGGGAGCTAGGTCACTTTGTTTTGCTTTTATTTAGTATTTGACTTTTCCACAGTTAATATAAAAATAATTTTTAACACTTGTTCTTAAACCTTAGATTCCAAATTCTCTCCTTTCCTCCCTCCTCACTTCCCTCCCCCGCATTGAAAAGGCAAGCAATTCAATGTAGATTATACATGTGTAGTCATGCAAAACATATCCGTAATAGTCATGTTGTGAAAGAAAACATAGACAAAAACCTCAAAAATAAAGAAAGTAAAGAAAGCCTGCTTCAATCTGTATTCAGACACCATCAGTTCTTTCTCTGGGGATGGGGAGCATTTTCATCGTAGGTCCTTCAGAGTTGTCTTGGATGGTTGTATTGCTGAGCATTGCTAAGTTATTCACAGCTGATCGTCTTACAATATAGCCGTTACTTTTTACACAGCACATGTCGCTTTGCATCAGCTCGTGCAAGCCTTTCCAGGTTGTTGTTTTTTGTTTGTTTGTTTGTTTGTTTTTTTGAGAACATCCTGCTCATCTTTTCTTACAGTGCAACAGTATTCCAACATCATCACATACCACAAGTTGTTCAGCCATTCCCCAATTGATGGGCTTCCCTTCAACTTCCAAGTCTTTACCCCCGGAAAAGAGCTGGTGTAAAGAGCTATCTCCTTCTTGAACAACCCAATGTCCTGTATAGAAGAGGAGAGATTTCCAATATTCTGGGCATCGTTGTCCCAGAATCTAGCCTTCTGCCCACAAAGAGAAGATTTCTTGGCACCACCAGCCATGAGTGTTGGCTCATGGGTGAGGTCAAGTTCAAGTGTTCAGAGTATTGGTGACTCCTGGGCAGCTTTGCCTCTGGCCTCTGTGGCCACAATGCAAGTCCAGTGGGAAAGGGAGTAGCTGTTTAGAAGGTCCAAAAACTATTTCCCTTTTAGAAAAGCCTAACCCACAAAGTGGCAGCACTAATCTCTCTCTCTCTCTCTCTCTTCCCCCCATCCCCGACTATGTAGAACTTAGTGGAAGGGAAAGATTTCACTTGATGTGAGATAAAGGCTTAATGTGAATTTATTACCTTGAGCTCTTATGTGGGAACTGTGGATGCTATCACCCACATTTAGGGAATATTTAGGATAATGAGAAGTGAATGCCCTGCCCAGGGTCCCCCAGCCAGGATGAGTCGGAGGAGACTTGAACTGTCTCCAAGGCCATCTACCTCTAATCCCAAATTGTTGCTTTTATTTAGTTATCACTATTAGTCTCTCTTATTTTGGGGCGGGGGAGTTCCATGAGGATGATAACGACAATCAGGGAATAGATGTGAAAGCAACAACTTTGAAAAATGAAAAAAAAGGGAATTAGGAAAAACGCAACCAAAATTCCCTTTTATTTTTGTATCTTTGATTCACAGGGGAAAATAGTAGCTGATGCCAGTAAACAGCTGGGCTTGAAGCACGTGGTGTACAGCGGCCTGGAGAACGTCAAGAAGTTGACCAGCGGGAAACTGGAGGTGCCGCACTTTGATGGGAAAGGAGAAGTGGAAGAATACTTCTGGAACCTTGGAGTGCCCATGACCAGCGTCAGGATACCCGCCTACTTCGAAAACTTTCTGAACTTCTTTAAGCCTGTGAAGGCTTCTGATGGCAACTACTACAATTTGTGTAAGTTAGAAAATGGTTGGAACAGTTAGCAGAGAGCAGTGCTGTGCATTCATTCATTCCTTCATGCATTCATTCATTCATAGTTCATTCCTTCATTCACTCCCTCATGCATTCACTCATAGTTCATTCATTCCTTCATTCAAATAGCTACTGAGAGGCAGTGTGACTGTTAGCGCATAGAGGCCTGGATTTGGGATCTGAAAGACTTGGATTCAGATTCTACCCATGACACTTGCTGGCTGTGTGACCTTGGGCAAGTCTCATTACTTCTCTGGACTCAGTTTCTTTGTCTATAAAATAGGGAAGAAGGAGTTGGACTAGATGTCCTCTGGAGTCCCTTCTGGACCCCTTCTAGTCTCTGATCCCATGCAAGGCCCTGGTGGAGGAGGGAGGGAGGTGCAAAGATGAATAAAGCATGTATGTGGGAGGCACTGTCCTGGCATGGAAAGAGCCCTGGATTGGGGTCTGAGGACCTAGGTTCAAATCCTGCCTCTGACCCTCATGACTTGGCAGGTCACCTAACTTCCTGAGCCTGTTTCTTCATCTGTAAAATGAGGGAGTGGGTCTTTTCTGGCTTTAGAAGTATGATCTTCTAAGTCACTTAAGCTCCCTGTGCCTGTTTCATCCTCTGTAAAACAAAAGGGCTTGGTCTCTGAGGTCCCTGTCAGGTCTCGATCTGGGATCCTGAGATTCTATGACCAACAGCTGGTCTCAGCCTGAGGCCAGCCAAAGCAGAAGGGAGCCAGAGCAAGGCACTCAAAGCTTTGCTTAGTAAATATTTTTGAATGAATGAATAAGTGAATGATCTGCTCCAGGTTCTTGGGCTACCCGAGGCTTTAGGGACTTCCAGACTGTGGAGATTCCAAAACAGTCTCCAATCAATCCCTAAGAATTTTTAAAGCATGCAGTGTGTCAGTTTATAATTGCTAATCTATAAATATATTGATCTATAAATGCTAACAAGCTAGCATCTGTTGAGCCCCTGTACCTGCTGGGCACTGTGCTGAGTCCTGTGAGGACAAAGAGGAAAGCCTTACAACAAAAGTCACTGCCCTTTAGGGGCTGACGTTCTAACGGCGGAGACAACAGGAACAACAGACACATGTCCCAATGTGGAATTGGTCCAGGTATTGGATAGGGTCTCACTCAAGATTACATGATGAGTTTCCTGCCTCCGATGTCACAGATGGGGCAGGTGGGGTGCACCAGTCAAGGAGGATTCCCCATTATGGGGGTTTCAAAGAAAGGACTGGTTGGGGGCACTAGAGCTGAAAGGGATCCCAGAGGCCATGTGGTCCATTCTGCTCATTTTACATAGGAGAAAATTGAAGCCTGGCATGTTAAAGCAACTTGCCCAATGTCTGAGCTTTGAACTTGAGTCCTCCAGCTGCCGAGGCAGTATCCTTTCTCCTTTACCACACTGCCTCCCAGAGGCCAGGTCTAGAGCACAGACAGCCTGTGGCCAGAGAGGTTGGACCCAGAAAAGTCAGAGCTTTCTCTGGAGACATTTTCCCTTTGCATGGACTCTCCCTCCCCCACGCCTGGAATGCACTCCCTTCTTCCCTCTGTGTCTCAGACCCTCTAGTTCATTTTAAAGCTTGGCCCAGGGACCCCTTCATCTAGTCCCACTCAGGTGCTCGTGCCCCCGCAGACTCTACCAATTACCTTGCATTTATTTTGTGCATGTATTGTCTCTCCCAATAGAGGGCAAGGTCCTTGGAGGTGGAGACTTCCAGGTCTTTGTCCATGCAGCCTTAGGGCCTAACACAGCCCCTGGCCCAGGACAGCATTAACAAATGCTCGTTGATGGATTGTGGTCTCCCACATGCGTGTGGCTTTTAACCACTTATTGTGATTGTATCCAGCCCATGCTGCAGCTGAATGGCCAGTGGATTCTGGGAGGAACCTTCTGTGGGAGGGTCTGTTGTAATGGATCTTTCTTCTCTGTTGGCCAGCGCTGCCTATGAAGGACATCCCCATGGATGGCATCTCTGTTGCTGACATCGGACCAGCGGTCGCCAGCATCCTCCGGTCCCCAGATGAGTTTGTGGGCAAGGCCGTGGGTCTCAGTGCAGAAGCTCTGACGATTCAGCAGTATGCTGACATCCTCTCCAAGACCTTGGGGAAAGTGGTTAAAGACTCCAAGGTGAGCCTTGACAGGGCAGAAATGGCAGTGAATGTGGACCCCTTTTCTGATACTGCAAGGGAGGCATCTGCTTCACACATGAATTCTGGGAAAATCCTTGTGTATGGGGTCAAGCCAGTCATTGTCACTTGGTGGTTGATAATGGGATTTCATAGGTAACGGGGAAGGATCCTTGCACTTTAAGAATTAATAATAGCTAGCATTTATATCACAATTTAATATTCTCTAAGTGCTTTTCATATATGGTCTCATTGGAGCCTGACAATGACCCTGTGAGGCAGATGATATAGTAGCCTCCATTTTACAGATGAGGAAACTGAGGGAGATTCAGTGACTTGACCCACCCTTTATAACCTATTCCACCTCTCATCTCTCCAGCCTTCTTCCACTGCTCTTTGATCAATCTCCCTGGCATCTTGGCTGTTCCGTGAACAAGACCCTCCATCTCTCAGCTCCAGGCATTTTCTCTGGCTGTCCCCATGCCTGGAATGCTCTTGCTTGTCATCTCCACCTACCTGCTTCTTTTAAAGTTCCATTTTGTCTAGGAAGCCTACCCCGACCCCTCTTAATTCTGGTGGCTTCTCTCTCTCATTTACTTCTTTATTTATCCTGTAAATAGCTTGTTTGTATATATCTGTTTGCTCATTATCTCCCCCAGTAGACTGTGAGCTTCTTGAGGCCAGGAACTATTCTTTTTTTTTTTCCCTTTCTTTGTATTCCCAGAACTTAGCATAGTGCCTGGCACATGGTGGGCATTTAGTTACATTTTTTAAATTTATTCATTCACTCACTCATTCATGCATTTTTGCATTCCTTCCTTCACCCAGTCCATTCATTCATTGGCTCATGCATTTATGCATACATTTGTTCATTCCAGACCTGGGAGACAGCACCTATGTAGCCCAATATGGCTCGACTATAGAAGGGGAGTAGTTGGCTATAAGCCTACATGGGTTGTCTGGAGCTGGAGCATGAAGGACTTTAAGTGACAGAGGAGTGTGCATTTTATTTTAGGGGCAGGAGGAAAGCTTCAGTACTTTGGCCACATTACGAGAAGATGAGACTCATGGGGGACAAAACACCCTGATGTTGGGAAAGATTGAAGACAAAAGGAGAAGGGGACGGCGGAGGTTGGGATGGCTGATAGTGTCATGGAAGCAACGAACATGAGCTTGGACAGATTTTGGGAGACAGTGGAGGACAGAAGGGCCTGGTGTGCTGTGGTCCGTGGGATCACAAAGAGGTGGCTATGACCAAGTGACAGAACAACAAGGCAGCCATTGGGGCTGTTTGAGTGGAGGGGTAAAACGGTCAGACTAATTACCACTTTGGGCATCTCCCAGGCTGCGATGACCCGATACAGGCCTTTGTGGTGACATGGCCTGTGGGGCCGGGTTCCATCATCTACAAGGTCCCTTCTAATGCTGTGATCACATAAGGACCCCAAGGGCTGAGTCGTCAGAGTTTTTGTTGGTTTTAATGAACATGTTTTAGAAGGCTTGAGGGACTCGACGTGGCCACACGGTGGCGCCCCAACCTCAGCAGTGAGCCAGCCTCTGGTCTGCCATTTAACGCTCCTCCTGGTGTGTGGGCTGGTCTACTGGCCTAGAAATGGTGGAGAAAGATGTGACTCCTTTTAGGCATTTCTGCTGAGCCCTTCCGGAAGGCTAGTCCTGCCTCAGCAGACAGCCAGGGCAGCTGTCCACAGACAAGGCAGGCAAGGAGCCCAGCTCCCACTTCTTTAAGGCTCACCAAGCCCGTTCATCCATGCAAGGCACGGTATCTCCGACAGAATTAAAGCATAGGGATGGCCGATGATCACAGAGATAGATGGCAGATGGAAAGGCAGCATGATGTGGTGGTGAGAACGAAGGTCCTGGAGTCAAGATCCTGAGTTCAAATCCCTCTTCTGCCACTTAACTCTGTGAGACCTGGGGAAAGTAATTTCACCTTTTGGGGCCTCAGTCTACTCACCTGTGAAATGGGAGGGCTGGACTAGATGGTCTCTAATGTATCTTTTGGGGGCAGCTAGTGGCTAGACTCATCTTCCTGAGTTCAAATCTGACCTCAGATACTTACTAGCTGGGTGACCCTGGGCAAGTCACTTTACCCTGTTTGCCTCAGTTTCCTTATCTGTAAAATAGGAAGGAATGGCAAACCACTCCAGTGTCTTTGCCAAGAGAGCCCAAATGGGGTCACGGAGAGTTGGACATGACTGAATAACAACAACAAAGGTCTCTTCCAGCTCTGGGTCTGTGAGCCTATGAAACATCTCTGGGTCTCAGTTCCCTCTTCTCTGAAATGAGGGGGTTAAACTAGGCCTCCAAAGACCCTGGGAGCTCAAGCTCTCAGATGCCAATATTCTGCCATTTAACCTTCTAGGCCATAAAGTGGGGGGAGGTTAGACTGTGGCTTTTGAGGTTTCTTGTGGCTCCAGAGCTGGGATCCTAAGTATTGGAGAGAAATTCAAACCCAGGTCTCCTGCCACCAAAGGAAGATGCTTCCCTCTCTGTAACATTACCCTTTGTGGGCACAAACCTGTAAAGAGAATCGGACATTTTGATGTGAAGTATGGTTATTTAGTTATTGACAAAGAGCCGCATCCCTGGCTCCAGGAGGCTGACCCAGTCTGCCTTGCCAACACCAGGGCTGCCATCTAATCTCCTGCCTCCCATGACCCTCCTTCCCCGTCCATCCTCAGGGCTCTCCAGCAGCCTAAGCCTGTAACTCACGGCTCTCATTTCTTGCTGCCCAGCTGTCCTTTCCCTGGAGGATCAATTTGCCATCATCTTTCCTCTTTAGTCTTTGTATATTGTCAAGAGATTCAGGGACTGTATCCTCCCTAGGGTCTGTTTGCTCCCCAGTACTGGGCACCCAGAAACCAGTCAGGCCTTTGGCTAATTTGGTTGTGATCTGGAGAGGAGATCTTACCTTACCTGTCTTACCTTAGTAAGCAGCTGGAGTGGCTGCAAAAGCAGATTTTTCAGGACAGGCAAATGAATGGTGTTTGAACCCTTTCCCAGACTTTTTGCATTACAGAACAATTATTTGCTTTATAAAAGGATGCATAGGCTCATATCTGTAGATCTGGAAAGGGATGTCAAAGGCCATCTAATCTACCCCCCTGGTTTTACAGATGGAGAAAGTGAGGCCCATATAATTAAGTCACTTGCCTGAGGTCACACAGGAGGTGTCCAAGGAAGGAACAGAACTTTCTAGGCCTCAGTTTCCAAATCTGCAAAATAAGGGATTTTCCTTAGATGCCCTCTAAGGCTCCTTCTGGCTTTAGCTCTAGGGTCCTAAGCTGGACCAACAATGAATGGAGGACATTAGATTTGGAGACTAGGAAGTCATTAGTGACCTCAGAGACAGCAGAGGCCAGATCACAGGTGGGGCATGAAGGAGTAGAGGCTTCAGGTGTGACAAACTTTGCCAGAACATTATCAGTGAAGGAGGAGGGGACGGCAGCTGGGAGAGTAGAAAGAGGGAAGGGCTGGAGAGCATGCCTGAGCAGGTTTGCAGCTAGATGGGAAGGAGCCGGTGGAGAGGGAGGAACTGAAGATCCATGAGGAAGAAAGGATGGATTCTGGGAAAGATTCTAGGGGAAGCAGGGGACAGGAGGAGCAGGGGCCAGGCACAGGGATTAGCCTTGAAGAGGAGTAGCCAATATCTGGTCCTGCTATCTCCCCCTATTACAATTTGATCTCTTTGAGGGCAGGGACTGTCTTGTTGGCTGGTTATTGTACCTTAGCACTTAGCAAAGTGCCCTACGTACATGCATACATATGTATATGTATGTATGTATATGTATGTATATATGTATATGTATGGATCTAAGTGCTTAGTAAGTGTTCCTCTATTTCTCTGTCTCTGTCTCTCCCTCTCCCCTCTTTCTCCTTCCTTCCTTTCTCTGTCTCACTTTCCCTCCTTTCTCTCTGCCTCACTTTTTTTCTCCATCTTTCTCTCGTTCCCATCTTGTAAATAGTATTTAATTTTTTCGAATTATACGTAGAGATCATTTTCATCATTCACTTTTATAAAATTTTGAGTTCCAAATTTTTCTCCCTCTCTTCCCTCCCCCACTCCTTCCTCTCCCCCCTCTCTTCCCTCCCCCTCCCCCTTAACTCCCCTTTCTCTCCCTGTCCCCTCTTCCTCTGCTCCCCCTCTCCCTCCCTTCCCCCCGCCACAAGACAGCAAGCAATCTGATATTGGTTGTACCTGTGCAATCCTGTTAAACATTCTCCTTCCCTTCTTTCTCTCTCCATCTCTCTCCTTGCTTTCTGTCTGTCTCTTTCTGTCTCTCTCTCCTTGCCTTCTTTCTCTCTCCAGCTCTGTTCTTCCTTTCTCTCTCTCTGTCTTTTTCTGTTTCTCTTTTTCTCTGCCTCTCTCATCTATCTCTCTAATCTATTTCCTTGGCTAGAGAGAAAGAGGAGAGAGTCTGACCCTGCTGAGAAGGGGGATAGGGAGGACCTTCTAGGGAAAAGGAACAGTCAGCACAGGCACAGAGGCTCATTCATCCAAAACTGAACTGAGAGGAACCTTAGAGGCCAATGGGTCCAATCTCCTCATCTTAAAGATGGGGAAACTGAGGCCCATGGAGATGAAGTGATTTGTCCAAAGTCACATAGGCAATAGCATTTGTTTGAATGTGGGTTCTCAGGGCTAATGCCATGATGTCAGGCATAGAGTGCCCCAGTTTGGCTGAGTCAGGGTTCGGGGGAAGGGGAGCAACAGGAGATGAGGCTCAGAAAGATTGTGGAGGCCTTTGGATTCTGGGTAAAGCACTTTGAGCTTTTCTGAGTGGACCATAGGAAGCTATTGAAGGGTTTTGGTCAGAGGAATGACATGACTAGAGGAGATCGGAAGAAGGAGGGAGGAAGCCATGGCAGGAACTGGGTGAACGGTACAGGGAACTCTACTGAGGCAGTGGGAGTGGAGAAGAAGGCACCGCGACAGGGACTTTGTGGATGAACACCCAGTATCAGGTGAGCAGTGAGGGAACATTGTCAAAGATAACAAGGTTTTGAAAATGGGAGATTGGATAGAGGAATGGTAGCTCCCTAGATAGAGAGAGAAATCAAAGGGAGGCTCAGATTTGGGAAGACATCATGTAAGGAGGTCACTTTTCAACCTGTGGAGCTCAAGCATTGGTGGGAAATCCAGGTGGTGATAACTGTGGGGGGGCGTGGGGGGCTGGTGGTGGTAGTGAAGATGAGAGCAGAGCTCAGGAGAGAGGTCAGGGCTGGAAATACAGATCTGTGCCTTCTGGGGAGAGCTGCTAGTTGAAGCTATGGAATGTAGTGTTAAGGGCAAGGGATTAGAGAGAAAGGAGAAAAGGCCCCAGAGAGTCTTCAAGGGGAGGTTGGATGACTATTTGTCTGCTTGTCTATAGAGCGAATTCTTGCTTTGGGTAGGACTTCTTCTTCTTCTTCTTCTTCTTCTTTCTTCTTCTTCTTCTTCTTCCTCCTCCTCCTCCTTCTTTTTTCTTCTTCATCTTCCTCTTCTTCATCTTCCTCTTCCTCCTCTCCTCCTCCTCCTTCTTTTTCTTCCTCTTCCTTTTCCTCCTCCTCCTCTCTTCTTTTTCTTCTCTTCCCCCTCCTCCTCCTCTTTCTCTTCCTCCTGAGGTCCATTTCCACAGCTGAGATTCAAGTGAGGGTTTAGCTTGCCAACAATCTTGTGTGTGAATCTTTCATTGACACATTGTTTGAAACTTGGCCTGTAATGTTTCTTCCTGAAATTTTCTTTTTAAAAAAATATATGTCACAGGGAAATTTGCTTCTGGGATAAGTTTTCCCAACTATAAAATGAAGGGGTTTTAATAGATGGCCTCTGAGGTCCCTTCTAAGTCCCTTTAAGGACATGATCTTGTGATCCATAACTTACTACCTATGCATCTTTGGTCAAGACAATGTACCACTCTGTGCCTCAGTTTCCTTATCTGTAAAATGTGAAAGTGAACTTAATGTCTTCTAAGGTCTCCTCCAGCTGTAAACCTATGGTCTTATAATCTTATCAACAAACACTGACACAGACAAACATTTCCATAGACAAATAACACAAAAGGACAATCATATGATACTGTAGATCTCAATTATATACAACTTATTTTTGAAAAATACATATCCCAAATTTGACATGCTAGTCAGGCAATAACATTTCCTTCTTTGCTCCCTTTCTCTCTTTTTTCCTTCAAAGATTACTCCCGAAGCTTTTGAGAAGCTGGGATTTCCTGGAGCCAAGGAAATAGCTGACATGATGCGTTTCTATCACACGAAGCCGGACAGAGATGTGAAGCTCACTCACAGGCTGAACCCCAACGTCAAGAGTTTCTCTCAGTTTATCTTGGAGAACAAAGAGGCCTTCAAGGACCTGTAGGAAGCACTCAAGCTCACTCTCTGGCCAGTAGTTTGACAACTTCCTCCATGACAACGTGGTGCCGTGGTCAGAGTGCTGCATTTGTAGGGAGATCTGGGTTCAAATTTTGGCTTTGCCACTTACAACCTCTGTGACCTTAGGCAGTTACTTGCCCTCTCTGGGCCTCAGTTTCCCCATCTGTAAAAAGAGGGGGTTGGACTAGAAGGTCCTTTCCAGCTCTAAATTGTATCATGATCCTCTTATAGGAGAGATGGGCAAAGATTTGAAATGACTCAAACCAATCCAGTGGAAAGTGATTTGTTTACATTATGAAAAGATTCTTAGAAGCCTCCTCACCAATGGTGAATATTGTTATAATTTACATATATTTACCCAATTTACCCAGGGGCAGCGGGGCATGATGGATAAAGGGCTAGATTTGCCATTGGAGCATCATCAATTTAGACTTGGAAGGGGATTTAGAGGTCACCTAATCTGAGGCCCAGAGATGGGGAGTGACTGGTCCAAGGTCATACAGATAATAAGTAGCAGAGCTGGGACCTGAACCCAGCTGTGACTCCAAATCAGGCACTTTCCACTGTGCCATGTCAGGAGGGCTCAAGTTCAAATCCTGCCCCTGAGATCACAAGTAGCTTTACCTTTTTGAGCATCAGTTTACTTATCTGTAAAATGGAAATGATTATACTTGTAGTTCCTCACAGTGTTGCTGTGAGGCTTGGATGAACTTCATGTCTTTAAAGTTCTTTACAAACATTAAAATTCTTTATAAACATGAAAGAGCATATTATCTGTTATTAGTCCTCCTTCTCTTTCTACTCCTTCTCTTTCTCCTCCTCCCCCTTCTCCTTCTCCTCTCCTTCTCCTCCTATTCCTCCTTCTTCTTCCCCCCTCCTCTTCTTCTCCTTCTTCCTCCTCCTCCTCTTCTTCTTCTTCCTTTTCCTCCTTCTCCTCTTCTCCTCCTCCTCTTTTTTCTCTTCCTTTTCCTCTTCCTTCTCTCTTCTTATTCTTCCTCATCTTCTCTTCTTCCTCCTCCTGTTTCTCTTCCACCTCCTTTTCTTCCTCCTTCTCTTCAGCCTGGGCTTCTGATAGTTTTTACCTTCCTGGACATTGAGCTGCAGCATGGTTTCGACCTTGGAGGCCATCTGATCTTGATTTTGAGAAAGAAAAAGTATGCTGTTGTCAAGAAGATCTCCACGTCCTTCCTAGAAGTACTCTGACCTATCAGAAAAGGTGTACTAATTAATTAATTTACCCATGCATCTATCCATCCACCCATCCATCCATCCATCCGTCCATCCATCCATCCATCCATCCGTCCTTCCATCTGTCCGTTCATCCGTCCATCCTTCTGTCCGTCCCTCTGTCCATCCATCCATCCAACAACTATTCCACAAGCATAGTTCTTGGAACAGGGTAGGTGCTTAATAAAGGCTTTTTCATTCATTTATTAAACACCTGTGCTATACTGGACACTCAGGAAGATACCAAGACAACTGACCTGGAGCCGATGCTTCTCTCCCATTGTGGGCAGAGAATCAAGTCTTCCTAATCCTGTATCTCACTGAAGGTGGCTCTTCCCTTAACACTTGTGACATCGCTAAGTATAAACACATGGGAGGGGAGTTTTGAAGGATGCACCTACAAAGTACTTCTCTCCTATCTCCCGATGCTTTGACCTTGGAAGGAGCACTGGCCTGAGAGTCAGGAGGCCTCGTTCTGGTTCTTGCTCTTTTTCTTACAAGCTGTCTGATATTTTGTGTCAATTCTCTTTTCTGAGCCTCAGTATTCCCGTCTATTAAATGGAAATGGTAGTGTCACCATAACACGACTGTTGTGAGCATCGAATCTGAAAATGGGTGTGAAGGTTTTTTTGTCTTTGGGTCCCCATAGCTTGGCAGGTTGCCTGGCACATAGTAGTCATTTCTTACTGGGTTGCCCCTGAATCTTCTTTGCTCCAGATTTAGAGCCTCACCTGTGCCTCCTCCCCCACCCCATTTCTTCTCCCTGCTCCCTTGGCTGGGTGAGAGGTGTCCCCAGCCTCGTTCCTCTGGTCTGCCTGCCTGCTGGGCACACCTGCCTACCTGCCCTTCCTGGCTCCCTCTCAGTCCTTACCTGGGCTATCTCACTGCCGCAGCTCTCTGCTGCCCTCTGCTGTTACTGGTCTGATCTAGAATGCCACTCCTTGGCTTTTCCCTCCCCTTACCCCAAGGCACGGAATGAAGGGGCCAGAATCCCCCTCGAAAGCTAATGCCGATGCCCAGAATGTGCACCCTGACATTGCCCAAAGGGGGAAAGCAGAAGGTGATCTCCTGTACACAGCCAATGGCTAAAGAGTCTGCTGTTGCCCTTTGTCCCTGCCAAGTACAGGACTGGCAGAATCCCAGGAGTCAGTCCTTTTGTCTTACAGATGAGGAAACTGAGGCCCAGAGGGGTGGAACTACTTGCCCAGGGTCCTGTAGGAAGGGAGAGCATCAGAGACAGGATTTGAACCTGGGCTTTTTGACTCCAAACTCAGCGCTCTTTGGGCTCACTCTTCGTGGCGCTAGGGCCAATGACACTGTGTTCTACTGTCCTGTCCTTTGCTACATTAGAAGCCGCCCAGTGCTGCTGGCCGTGGGTCAGAGCTCTACTGGACTTTTATTTACAATAACTTCTGCATACCAGCTCTGTGTGCTGAGGTGGCAAAGACCTTTTCATGGCTATTTCATAAAACATGAAGTCTCAAAGCTGGAAGGGAAATGGAGATCATCGTTTGCAGCTGCCTCGTTTGACCTCCTCATCACTGCCATGTACATTCACCTATTGCTCTAACATTTGCAAAGTGCTTTCTGCAGCAACCTTGGGGCATGGCCAGTGTAATTTATTATTATCCCCATTTCTCAGAGGACAAAACAGAGGCTAAGTGACCTGCCTTTGGTCACCAGCACGTTGTGAACCCAGGCTCTGCCTCCAAGTCTGGTGCTGTATTTACAATGCTCTTGGGGTCTTTCCTATGTGGAATCTGAGGCCCCAAGACAGGGCTTTGTAGGAGCCAGCTCTAATGCCTGAAAAGTTCATTGTTAAATTTTCGATGTGAGCATTTATACCTCAGATGCTGGCAGACACTAGGCTTGATTTATTGTTTTGTTGATTGTCTAGGTTTAAGAAGGTGTTGGAGAGAAATGTTAATAATGAAGATTAATCTTAAAAGTGTGCTGTATATGTATTTCTTTTTCTGGAGAGCCTGTCGTTAAACATTACAGCATCCCCCTAGGTAAGTGGCAGAGCTGGCCCTAGGATTCAGGTCTTGCAGCCAGTCATGCCTCTGATGCTTGTGACAGAGATACCTGCAATAAACAAGGCCCCATCCTTGGTGTGGGGAGCTTCTGTTAAGGAAACAGAGAAGCAGATCCATCATTTTCCCAGCAGTTTAGAGAGTTGCCTGGGGCAATGAGAAGTTGAATGACTTGCCCAAGGTCACACCTATAAAATGTACCAGGTATTCTTGAATGTTTAGCCAGCTTTCTTTCCCCTTCGCCATGCTACCTTTCAGCCCCACCATTATTTTTTGATGTATATTTTTATTCCTATCCTTTGTTTTCACATCTTCTATATTTCCCAAAATATCCTTTCCAGAGAACTTCCAGTGAGATCCCATGGACCTGCCCCTTATAATGAAGCAGAAAGAGGAAAAAGAAAAGGATTCAGCAAAATTAACACATTGGGGAAAAATGGATATCATATGTTCTGTACCCACAGTTCCTCCTCTCTGCCCATTGGGTGGGGTATCTTTTAATATCTCTCATTAAAGCCTCATTATTTTTTATGGATCTTTCATGTCTTTTGGTTCCAGCCCCACCTGGAAACCTGGGAAACACATCCTACTAGACAGCCCAGTGTTTCCCCACTGGAAAGTAAGTACTCCAATCAGAGAGTTTAAAAAAACAAAACCCAGCCCTTTTTCTTATTATGGGTGGATTTCAGCTGTTATCACTTGATGTCTGTTTAACATATTCTTGATATTGTAAAATTGCAGTCATAACATTCTGAAAAAGTCCCTCTCTGGGGGAGGGATGAGTCAACAAAGAGAAGTAGGTGAGTCTGATAACCCCAGTTGGGAAAGAGCTCAGGGCCAGTCAGTCATCTCAGCATCTCAGCTTCGTGAATGAGCTCCCTTGAATATCCGCGCCACCGCACCCCCCCCCCTCGACCCGGGGAAGCCCTGCAAGGGGCAAGGGTTTGGAAATAGAAGGAGGCAGTTCCTCCTCAGAGATGGGAAGGGGGTCAGGCTGAACATCTACAGGGTTCCTCCACTGAAGCCATAAGGCTTCCAGAGAGATTCTCTACTTCACATCCGGATCACACTTTCAGCTTTGCAAAGTTACCTGCTTCACAGCTTTATTTTTATTTTTTATTTTTGGTCCTGCCTTTAGGTAGCACAATGAGGCTGGAGCTGAAGCCAAGAAGACCTGAATTCAAAATGTGTCTCAGAACCTTATTAGCTGTGTGACCCTTTTTATAGATGGTCCCATTTTATAGATGAGGAACCTGAGGTTCACAGGTAGTAAGCATTAGAGGTCCAATTGGAAAAGGGTCTTGAAGACTTTAGAGTCAGTGTTCTTTCCACTGCTTCACATCATCTCCTAACTAAAGATTAAATATTTGATTGGGAAAAGAAATATCCTGCACCTCAAGGTCTGCCAAGCACTCTATAAATATTGTGCCATTGTTCCTCACAACAACCCTGGGAGGGAGTGACGCTATTATCCTCATTTTACACGCGAGGAAACTAAGGCAAACAGAGACATGGCTTGGTCAGGGTCACACAGCTAGTAAGTTTCTGAGGCACATTTTGAAATCAGGTCTTCTTGACTTCAGCTCCAGCTTCATTGTGCTACCTAAAGGAAGGACCAAAAATAAAAAATAAAAATAAAGCATGATATACTCAGGAGCCATTAGAGTTTATTGGAGGGGTGGGGGTGGGAAGAAGGGTGATATAATCAGATCTGCGCTTTAGCAAAATCACTTTAGTGATTGAATGGAGGAAGGCTCAGAGAAGGGAGGGACTTGATGCAAGCAGAGCCACCAGTAACTATTGCAATAATCCAGGCATGAGGTGATGAGGGGCTGCACAAGGGTGGGGCCAGTATCTGAGAAGAGAAGGGGATGCATTCCAGAGATGTTGCAAAGGTGAAACCAATAGACCTTGGCAACAGACTGGGCTTTGGAGAGAGTGATGGTGTGTGTGTGTGTGTGTGTGTGTGTGTGTGTGACAAGATAGCAAGGAATGCAGGATGACTTTTAGGGTGCAAGCCTCAGGGAATGGGAGGATGGTGTTGCCCTCTACAGCAATAGGGAAGGTAGGGGCAAGGGAGGGTTTGGGGGGAAGACAATGAATTCTGTTTTGGACATGATGAGTTTAGATGTCTTCTGGACATCCAGTTTGGGATGTCTGAAAGACAGTTGGAGATATGAGATTGGAGGTCAGCTGAAAGGTAGATTTGGGAATCTACATAATAGATCTACAGCTGGAAAGGAACTCAGAGATCATCTTGTCCAACCCCCTCATTTGATAGAAGAGGAAACTGAGGGCCAGAGAAGCGAATGGCTTGCCCAGGATCTCAGAGGTAGTAAATAGCAGAGGTAAGATTCCAAGGCGGAATCAATATGAGTTGTTCTCCATTCACCCTGACTAACTGGTACCTGTGCTTGGGTTAGTTGAGGAGGAAGGGGAGAAGGGTATTTGGGGCTAAATAGGAAAGTGCCAGCTTTATCTAGAGGTGAGATGATAAAGCGAAACACACAGGGTGACTCCATTACAGCTGTGTTGTCAAGTCAAGCCAAGCCAAGCCAACCCAAGCCCTGTCACGTCTTGACTGCATTCCAATTGAGATAAGATCCCCATGTGCTGAAAACTCATTGGTATCTACTTTGTCTCTACATTTTGTTTTGTTTTACTTTTTCTTTAGTTACCTAGTAAATCTCTTTTCAGAGACCCCCAAACCTTGTTTTGGTCACCTAAGAGAAGTGACTGGGTCTCCATAACCAGCCCAAGAGAGCCAGGAGGATCAGACTCTTTTCTAGAAATCAGGTGTCAGAAGTAGGGCCAAGGACATGGTCTAGTTGTTTGGAGTCTGACCAAGAAGTCTTTAGACTAAAAAAAAAGGAGGGTTATGAGGTGGGAAAAACTGCCAACAAATATCTGCTAAGCTGTTACCATGGAGAGAAAGCAGAAAGAACAGCAGAAGACAAGAAGGAACTGGGCCTATTTAGCCTGGAGAAGAGAAGGCTTATGGTTACTCTGAGAGCTGTCCTCAAGTATTTGAAGAGCTCTCACGGAAGGAAGTGATTAGACTGGTTGCAATTGGTCTCAGAACTGGGAGTAATGGGTGGAAGTGGTAGGGAAGGACACGTTTTAGCTTGATGAAAGGAAACTCTTTGCAACAATTTATTAAAACAATTCCAAAGCAAAATAGGTTGCCTCAGGAGGTAGTGTCCTCCGGAGTAGCAACATGTTTGGACTGTTGTCAAGGGAATTCTCATTCAGGTGGAGGTTGGGCCTCTGTGACTGTCAATGAGGGATATGTGTCCTCATTCATTCCACAGACTGTCTGCTGAACGAGTACTGTATGCCAGGACCTGTCCTAGGTACTGGTGGGGATGCAATGATGAGTCATAGCATCCTAGCTCTACACCCTAGAAGGGACTTCAGAGGCCATCTAATATCTATGAACTGATGCAAAGGAAGTAAGCAGAATGGTTTATAGGATGACCACAAGAATTTAAAGGAAAACAGTACTGAAAGACCTCAAAAAGGTGGCCAAACAAGACTTCAGAGGACTGAGGGTGGAGCATGCTCCCTGCCTCTCAGAAGAGAGGTAGATGGCTAGAAATGCTAACAAGTGTCTTAGGTGGGATTTGAAGCCAGGGCTTTCTGACTCCAAGACCACCATGCTGCCTACACAGATAAAACGTCGTGCAACATACCCAAAACATGGTTTTTTTTTTTCTGTGAAAGGAGGCATGGAGCGCTGACAAGAGGTTACAGAATCTTGAGAGTCGCAGAGGTTGCATGACCATTGCTGGAATGGTTGGGGGTAGGACCTAGCATCTGTATCAAAGGGAAGCCATGGGTTCTGCCCCCTTGGAGGCCTTCTAGATAATCACTTGTCTGTGGCAGTGAGAGGCATGGATCAGATTAGTCATCTGCTGAGCCTCTCCCCACTCTGGAAATCTGTGATTCTCCCATTGAAGCCGTGATTGAGCTATATAATACAGAGCGTTCACTTGCTCAGGACTGCCTATAATTGACTTCCTCATCTAGTAGGGACTTCCTTGCCTGAATCTCTCTGCTCTCGGCATGGCTTTTCCACTGTCTCAGTGGAATAGAAAGTTGGAGTTGGAATCAAGAAGATCTGAATTCAAATTGTGTCTCATATTTAGTAGCTATGTGACCCTGGGAAAATCATTTAACCTCGGTTTCCCAATTGTCTCATCTATGAAACATGGGGGGTTGGACTTGGTGGGCTCTAAGAATCCTTCCAGCTTTAAGCTTGGATTTTTATCATTTTCCAGACCTGTTGGTACCAACTTGGTCTGGTTTGTCATTTGCACATGCTTCCTTCCCAACTCAACCTCACTTTCCTCTGCTCCAGGCAGGAATTTCCTTTTCCCCTGTTCACAAGTTTGACTAATACATAAGGTTTGCCTTGAGAAGAACATAGTTCTGTTCCTTCTGTCTCCCCTCTTCCATAAGCCAGGTATGTTTGGGCCGAATGGTCAGCAGACTATTCCTTGTGGCAATCCCCATAGTCCTCTTGTTCATGAACATCTCTGGCCCCTCCAATTTATGCTTAGGCTCGAACTCAGTAAATCACTTTTTAAAAAGCCCCTTCCTTCCACCTCCCCCTCCAACCCCTCCTTCTTTGTTTTTGTTCAAACAAACAATGGATTTGGTAACAAAGGAGAAAATGAGATGCAGGTGAAAGTTTATTTTTAACACTAGGGCCAAACTGGTATTTAAAATGAAAATCAGAGTGCTTGTAAAGCATCAGTCTGGACTAGTCTCACTTGGGCTCCTTCCAAAAGCAGGCAGAATCTGATTTCAGGGGAAGACTTCAAAGTCTTCCTGTCTTGAGGGATTTCATTCTTCCTTTTGGCGGGAAACAAGTCCTGACATTGTCGGTTGGAGGTGGGGTCCCATGGGTTGGGCTGATGGAGTAGCAGAATTGGGAAGGGGGGGGAAAGGTGATCTCCTGGTGACTCAGCTCACTATTCAAACTTGACCCTGGGTTAGACCTTTCACATTTGATTCCTACAGAGTCTCACCTAGCAAGGAAAGCAAGGAATAAATAGATGGTTAGCTTTTGGGGGCAAGGCAAAGTGGCACTGTGGACCTAGTGCTGCATGTGGTGTCAGGAAGACCCAAGTCCAAATCCTGCTGTAGCTACAGGCTAGCTGGGTGATCCTGGGTAAGTCACTTAACCCTCTGCCTTCCTCTGTTTCCTTATCTGTCAGATGCGGGGGGTGGGGGATAATAAATAGGGTAGCAAGCCTATCTCACAGTTATGAGGATCAAGAAAAAGAGAGGTGAAGCCCTTTGCAAACCTTAAAGCACTGGCTATTTGTGATTCTTGTGCTCCCTTTTAAGCTCTCCACAGGGTCTTGGACTATTTGTGGCGACCCGAGGTAAAGCCTTCAAGCTTGTGTTGGTCCGATCAGCCATAGTCAGATTATAGCTTGACCCCAACATAGTGAGGTCATTTTGGTCTTCTTCAAGAACCATGGAGTCTAGCTCTATGTCCTACAACTGGCTCATGAAACACATTGAAGGGGGTTGGGAGAGCGTTCCCTCGTTTCCCCCATCCCGTCCTCTGCATCAGTGATGAAATTCGAAGACACGACACCGGCGCATTGCCCAGATCCAAGTACTCTCCCATTAGGGAGTCAAGGTGATCACAAAGTGGGCTGACATTTGTTCATATGAGTCTGCAAGGGCTGCCAGAGTCCAATAAGGCTGGCCAAGGCAGGCCTGAGAGAACAAGGAAGGCAACAGAAGGATCCCAAGATGGCAGAGTTAGAGAAGAAAGGACCTTCCGAGCTCATCTAGTCCATCCCTCGTTTCACAGATGAGAAAACTGAGGGCTGGAAGGAGGGGAAGTGCCTTGTCTAATAAAGTCACACAAGTAGTACTCATCACATGTAGGACTCAAACTCTGACTCCACTGACTCCCAACCTGGTGCTCCTCCTGCTGGTCCATGGTGCTGTCCAGGGTCTACTTATCCCTACGCTTGGGACATAAGACTCTACTATCAAGCCGTTTCATGCTAACTCCTATTTCTACGGTGCAATGATGTCTGCAAAGTGCTGATCGTCTCAAGAAGCTGACGAGGCAGGTGCTATTTTGACTACAGATGAGGAGACCGAGGATCTGAAAGGTTAAGCAACTTGCTCAGTGTCACACTGTAGTAAGTGGCAGAGGCTGGATTTGAACTCAGGTCCTCCTGACTCCAAGTCCCATGGTCTTTCCACTAAGCCACACTACCTCTGCACAGTAGCTAGTAGGATGTCACTGCCCTAGACTTTCTTCAGGGACACACCTAACAAAGGGAAACACAACTTGCATAGGGAGATCCATTTAAACAACCAAGTTCCCCAGAACCACATTGCTCTGCCCCACAGAGGTCTAAACTTTGCTTCCCCTTCTAATAATTGTCAGTTCTGCAGAGCCAGTGTAGAAACATTGGCCCAGAAGTCCATGATAGCCTTGCTTTTTTAATGAAGGGAGGGAGAGACAGAGATACAGAGATAGAGATGGAGAGAGAGAGAGAGAGAGAGAGAGAAACAGAGATAGAGACAGAGACAGAGAGAAGAAAGAGAGAGACATACAGAGAGAGATAGACAGAGGGAGGGACAGGGAAAGGTGGAGGGAGAGAGATACAAATAGAGAGGGAGAGAATGAAGGACAGAGACAGAGAGAAAAAAAAGAGGAAGAGAGGAGGAGAGGGAGACAGAGGGAGAGGGGTTCATCCCCTTATCAGGGTTATCTGAAACAGCTGCTGCCTTTCTGTTTGACAGATTAATTGCCCTGCATTTTGGACTGTGGTATCACAGCTTGGGCTTTACAATAGGAAATGGTTTGGCAAAAATAAAGATGAAAAGAAACAAAAAAGGCTTTGCTTTCCTTTCAGTTAACTTTAAGCTAACCTCCTTTGGGGTTAACCTAACTTCCTTTTCTGTTCTGGTTCTTCAGTTCTTAGAAAGTGAGAATTTGCTGAATTCTGAAAAACTGTGGTGACTGTGCTGAAGCCCGGGCTTCTAAGAGCTTCCTTACATGATCATTTCAGCCTTTTAAGTTTTCATTATCTTCAGAGGAGCAAAAATAAGGGACTATGAAGAAATTGGCCTGAATGGGCTGAGGGGAAAACAGTAGGATAGAAGGGTAGGGGTTGATTGACCCCATCATACCTATAAATTAATTACCTTAATCAGGTGAGAATACCTTTATTAGAACAGGTACTAAACTAGGTGTGAAAAATCCCCAATCAATTTGGAAAGAATGAAAACTATTGGATAAAATGAAATAGTGCTATATAGGAAATACATTGAGAGTCTGACGTGACTCAATCAAGTTCTGTAGGCATGGATAAAATAGTAGGACAATTCAGGATCCCAGGCATTTGAGTATTGGGGAAGTCCAGGGGCAGAAGTAATTTCTGCCAGTCTTGCCAAGCCCCAGACTGGGAATTTCTTGGAACGGAGGAGAAGAAAAGCCTCTTACTTCTCTCCACTCCTACATCAACCATAGGATGTGAACTTCAAAATGCCAGAAGATTTTAAACTTTCTAAGGGCATGCTCCTAGTGATTCTGGAACACCAGAGGCTGATGGCATGATCTACACCAAGAACAGAGAACAAACTATACTCTCTGAAGAAACGCATCTTCAGGACTCTCCAAGGTGGAGCAGAAAGCTGTACCATATATAAAGGGAACTTTATGAAGGTCTCATGAAGGGAAGACAAAGACTTCTAGCTAAAGGATTCTGAAAGACTGCTCTAATCTTGAATATACTTCTCCATGGACTCTGTATTTATGGGAGAGTGTGCTCTCTGATGTGGCAGGGGGTGGGGGCGTATTTTGCATCAGCTTTTCTTACTATATGCCTAAATAAATGTTTCTAAAAGCTAATTAAGTCTAGCTGGCTAGTTGATAATGATATCCTTGATAACTGACATAAATTGATAAGGAATAGGGAAGCACACTGATGGGGGCTCATGATCATGAGCACTGGAAAGACAAGAGCCCCCCCCCCCAACCCCCCTGAGGAAAAGTAGCCAAATGCCCTTTGGGTACTCAACTGCCAGTGTGAATGGGAATATGGGATAGTATTCCCAGAGCATATTCTATTGGCAGATGAGGAAAGTAGACCGGAAGAGATGGCAGGCTCTAAAGATAGAGAGTTCTTGATAAGCAATGGATTGGTGATGGCAAATTGGAAATTAGCATCCCTCCTATGCATCCTCATACCTCTCACCCTCCCAGATGCCCTAATGTGCCCACCGTTTCCTTCTGTCTCTTCCTTTCCTCACCCTTTCCTATATGACTCTCGCTGCCTCCTCTTGAGGCTTGTCCCATCTATCATTCCCTCTCCACTTTGTTCTCCTCCCTTCTAATAAGCTTCCTTTTGATCTGTTTGCTCCCAACCCATCTCCTCTATCTTTTTCCCTCCACCATCAACAGTAGCTTAACAAAAAAAGCTTAATTAAGTATGGCAAATATGATGGAGAACTAAAATACATAAGGTATACTGTTAAAAACTTGTAAAGGTGATTCTCAGTCCATAATGGATTGACCGTAATGGTCAAAAGCATATAAACAGGTAATATTCAAGAGAAGAGACGGAAATGGTCAACGATCACTTCAAAATGCTTAACCTCAATAATAAAAAAGATGCAAAGCAAAGGTTGTGTTCTACCTTACACCCATCAAATTGGCAAAAATAATTAAGACAACTGGAACAATTCTGGTGGGACTGGGGAGAAATAGATACACTCATTCATTGCTAGTGAAATTGCAAAATTATAGTCTTTTTGGAGAACAATCTGGTGAAATGCAGTAGAAATTATAAAAATAATTGTATCCACTTATTCAGCAATACCACTATTGGGAATATGTCCCTTAAAGTGTCACAAAAACCAAAAAAGGACTACGTGGAGAATGTCCAGAGGAGGACCACCAGAATAAGGAAAGGCTTTGCATCTATGCATATGAGGCTCAAGTGAAAGAAGTACGGATGTAATGTTAGCCTGGAGAAGAGAAGACTCAGAGATGGGGTGGGGAGACACAATAGCTATCTTCGAGTATGTGGATTCTTATATGGAAGAGGGATTTGGCTTGTTCTGTTTGGTCCAGGAGGGGAAAATCGGGGAATGATGGACATTTTGGCTTGATGTCAGCTCAAGTCTCCTAACAGTCAAAGCTGTCTCTAAATGCAATATCCCATCAGGAGGTAGCAGATTCCCTTTCAACAGAGGTAGGATGACCACTGATCAGATATATTGAAGTGGGGTTTCTTGGTGTGGGTTGACTCTGACAGCCTTGAAGTCCCTTCCAACCCAGAGACTCATTCATTCTGTTCCAAGATCTTCAATGTAGGACTATTTGTAATCTCAAAAAAGGCCCAACCTGGAAGCAATCTCAATGTCCAACAATAGAGATATGGTTGAAAAAAGACCATGGCCTATGTTGCAATGAAAGCCAATGAGCAATTAAGGTAAGGAAAAATATGAAAAAATCTGGAAAGATCTTTAGGAAGTTATACTAGATGAAAGAAAGCAAGGTGAGAACAGAATGCATGTCATGACCATAGACGAAAAAATTAATGGAATGAAGAATCCTGATAGAAACTTGGGGTTCCCGAAAAGTTAGGATTGTTTATTGCTCCAAATTTTTTGTATATGTATACATACACACACACACAAATGTATGTGGAAGCAATCAGGGTTAAGTGACTTGCCTCCAGGATCACATAGCTAGTAAATATCTGAGGTCAAATTTGAACTCAGGTCTTCCTGACTTTAGGGTGCATGCTCTATCCACTGTAGCACCACCTAGCTGCCCCTTAAACATAACTACAAAGCAGATTTAATTAGCTGTGGATTTGAAAAGTCTCTATTTCCTGCCTCCATTATATTAGCTCACTCTTTAACACTTTGCAATCTGGCTACTCTCCTGCAATGGCTACCACCAAGGTTACCAATGACCTAATTAATGACCTTTTCTAGCTCTCCATGGCATTCTAGAGTTCAGGCTGGAAGGCCCCTTAGAGGCTATCTAGTACAATTCCCTAATTTCTTTTCTTTGTTTCTTCTTTGTTTCTGCAGATGTGTGATCTCATTGGGGGTAGGGAAATCTCAAGATGGCATCTTGACAACTCTTCTGACAGTCTGAGTCTTAGAGTTGTCTGGGACACAGTGTTAGGTGACGCAGCCCATATGTGTCAGGTTTGAACAAAGGTCTTTCCCGATCACCAAAGCAAACTCTCTCTCCACCACAGAATGTTGGGTCTCCCTCTCATTTATAGATGAGGAAACTGATGCCCAGAGAGGATGAGTAACTCACCCACGGCCACCCTGGTAGCAGGCATCAGAAGTGGGATTTGAACCTGGGTCTCAGTCCAGAGCCAGGGCTATTTCCACTCTGCACCACCTTGTCCCCACCTGGGCTCCCTCCATTACTCGGACAAGATAGATGTTAAAGAGAGAAGCATGGTGGCAAAGAGCTGGAAATTGCAGGGATGCCCGTCAATGGGAATGGCTAAACAAATTGTGGCATGTAATTGTGATGGAATATTACTGCGCTATAAGAAATGATGAGCTCATTGGTTTTAGAAAAACATGGAAAGACCTGAACAAAATAATGAAGAGTGAAACGAGCAGAACCAAGAGAACACTGTATACAGTAATAGCAATATTGTTTTAAGAACAACTTTGAGTGACTAAGTCATTTTGAATATGATAAATACTCAAATCAGCCACAAAGAACCTATGAAGGAAGACACTATCCATCTCCAGAGAAAGAACTGATAAATAGAAGTATATGTATATTAGCATTTTAAAATATATACACATTTGTATCTAATGGTGACCATCTACCATTAGATGTAGGGTAGGGTGGGGTGGGAGGGAAAAACATGTAAGATGTACACAGCAGAGAATAGAGGAAAATTAAGAAGGAAGCATAGAAAGCAGAGTAGTTTTGAAAATGATGGGTAGTGCATATTTTATAGTTTTTTTTTAAAAAGTAAACAGTGTGAAATGTAACTTCATGGTTTTACAGTCAATCCTCTTTTTTATGTTGTGCTGTTCTTTTTGTCTTTATTCTTTATGTGTTTAAACTCATATTGAATAATTTTTTTTTTAATTTAAGAGAGAGAGAGAGAGAGAGAGAGAGAGAGAGAGAGAGAGAGAGAGAGGAGCATAAGCCCAGTGGCCAAAGACTACAATGGGCCAAAGAGGATGGAGCCAGCAGGAGGGATCAATACAATACAACAAAAATTTATTAGGCCCCTACTATGTGCCAGGTGCTGTACTAAGTACTGGGGATCCAAACAAGAAAAAAAAAAGGCAGTGCCTGCCCTCAAGGAGCTTATAGTCTAATGGAGGAAGACAAAACACAAAAGGAAGCTGAAAGGTGGGTGGAGGCTGGGTGAGGTCAAATCAAGCAGTCCAGCTGCTGAAAAGGAAGAGCTGGCTGTGCTTCTGGGTCCTGGCCAGGCTAAGTCTCGATTTAACAGCCATGGGTGGGGCATGAAATACGATTCTGGTGAGGCTGAAGATGTTCCAAAAGTCTAGACACCTTGTGCTCAAGATTGGAGGACCCTGGTGAGGCCAGCTGGGCAAACTCGCATTCTTTCAGGCCACTGGTGGAATGGCTCTGGAAAGCCACAGCTCCTTCTATTCTTCCTCAGAAAAGCACAGAAAGCACGGTACTGGGGATTTATGACCAGATGCTGGAAAAATGGCTCCCTGCCCTCTGAGGCAGCCCCCCTTTCCTTATGTCCTCCTGGAAAAGGCTGGCAGAGTCTGAGGGGGAATTTGATCCCAGGTTGTCTTGAGTTCAAGTCCAGTGCTCTGCTCACTAGACCACACTGACTTCTTGGTCCTAGAGGGAAGAACCAAGAGCAAGGGATCAAAGTGGTAGAGGCAAATTGAGATTTGATGACAGGAGAAAATTTCCTAACAGATCAAGCTGTCCTGACATAAAATAGGCTTCATGGAAAGGAGGGGAGTGGGGGGCAGGGGGGTTCTCTCTCATTGGAGGTCTCTTTGGAAAGAGGTTGGATGGCCTCTTGTCAGGGATGTGGGAGTGGAGGTTCTATTTGGGGCATGAGTGGGACCAGATGGCTGTTGAGGTCTGTTTAAACTCCAAGTTCTGTGATTTTATGATTTCCGAATCATAGGAGAAAATTCTTTAGGGGGAAATGTCTCTACTCCATGCTAGGGTCTCAACCATTCTCCAATGCTGCTTAGACCAGGGGCTTAATTTAAAGTTGTAGGCACCCAAGCAACCTCCTCCCAAGAGCCCTTTTTCCCTAAACTGCAAAATAAACAGCTTTGCAGTGCAGGGGAGGCCCCCCCCTTTTCAAGCAAAGCTGGGGGAATTTTCCATCCAGTCCTTCAGCTGTGTTCCATCTAGAGCACTACTGGCTCCTCCTAGTTGGAAAGTTCTAGGATTCTGTGAGTTTTCCTAGGCAGAATCACCATAGAGGCTTCTCAGCCTCCACCAAGCTTGTTGCTGGGGAACTGGGCTGACAAGGCTGAAATATGCAGTCAGGCTGGTGAAGGAAGGGTCCTGCCAGTCCATGAACATTTACTACATGCCTGCTCTGTTCAAGCCACCATGCTAAGTGCTGAGGGTACAAAAGAAGGCAAAAACGTGGTCCTGTGCCCTCAAATAGCCACATTCCGATGACTCTGTTGTGTGAGGTGAGGTGGGGGGGGCAGAAAAAACTTTATGGCTAGAAAATGCCCTGGGACTACCCAGCAGGAAGTAAGTTTTTAATCTTTATTCCACATCCTCATGTCTAGCACAGTGCCTTACATATAGTAGGTGCTTTATAAATAAAAGTGTTATAATTTGAGTTGAGCCCTGTCCCTGATTGGAAGCTTGCCTTGTATGTAGTGGGGAGGGCAAGGGAGGGAGGGAAAGAGAGAGAGAGAAACAGAAGAACCATTTGTCCCATCTGTCTACCACCTCTACCTGGACCATCACAACATTATCCTGGTTGATCTTCCTGCCCCAAGTCTTTTCCTTTTCCAATCTGTCTTCCACATGGCAAGCTGCCCAAGTGATTGTCCTAAATGCAGATCTGAGCCTGCCTCCCATTGCTCAGTAATTCCCAATGGCTCCCTAGTAGTCTAGGATTACACACAAACTCTTCTCTTTGGTATTTGAAGACTTACCTTTTCAGGCTTCTTACACATTACTCTCCTTCACTCACTCTAGGATCCATCTTTACTAGAATACTTGCTGTTCCTCATGCGTGATGCTCATTTTCTGATCTTTCTTCCCTTGCTACCCCTCTGGGACAGCTATTCAGTTTAATGCCTGGGGCTTATGGGATCCATTGTGTGAGACATGTAACATGCAGGCATTCTGGTCTAGAGATGAGTTTGGATCTGTGAGCCAGGGACTCAAAGTACTGACTGGTACTGGTCATGTTACAGAGCTGGTCCCCTGGGAAATGGAACAATCGCCACCTAATGGAAATTAGGTAGAACCAGAGGCCAAAACAAGACAAAAAAAAAGGGAACCTGCCAGTCACTGGGAGCTGAGGAGAGCTAGATGAAACTGTCATGGAACGACGTAAGATGGCTAGAGGGATTGCCTGGGACAGAGAGCAGCAAATGAAGACCTCAACCAAAGAAGCTAGAGGACTTGCAGAAAAGGAAGAACACCCTACTCCCTGAGTGCCTTCTACTGGAGGCTGCCCTGGGCAGTTCTGAAAGGGACTTGTTAAGTACAGGTTACCAGGGAGGAAGGGGCAGCTAGGTGGCGGCATAGTGAATAGTGCCAGGCCTGGAGTCGGGAAGACCTGAGTTCAAATGTGACCTTAGACATTTACTAGCTATGTGACTCTGGGCAAGTCCCTTAACCCTGTTTGCCTCAGTTTCCCCATCTGTAAAATAAGCTGGAGAAAGAAATGGCAAACTACTCTGGTATTTTTGCCAAGAAAACCCCAAATTGGGTCATGGAGAGTCAGACATGACTGAAATGACTGAACAATGCCAAGAAGAAGATTTGTCTCTTTGTGACTTGCAATTTGCTATGGGCTCTGACAGGAGTTCTACTCATTTTTATGAAACCCTGCAGAACTTGTTCATACTTCGAGTTCTGTGTGATTGTAAGGAAAGTTAGTGACCACACTGTGAAGTGGGGTTATTGTCATACTGAAGCTTCTAGCTCATCAGAGTGGAGGCAATTAGCCAGAGAAGTAAGTAAGAGGTCCCTTAAAATGGACTCAGGACATCAACTCTGACTCTGTGTGTGTGTGTGTGTGTGTTTGTGTGTGTGTGTGTGTGGTGAGAAAGACTGAGAGGCAGAGGGAGAGAAGGAAAGCAGAGTTAACCCAGGAAGGAGGGATATTTTAACTCAAATTTGAGGCAGTCAAATCTTCCCAGAGATCACAGTGAAGAAACCACTTGTAACAGTGTTTACAGAGGCAGGAACAGCAACAGCATCGAGCCAGGCCTCGGGGAGAGCAAGGTGTGAGCCATCCCCAGGCACAGCCCAGGAAGCCTTAGATACCAGGCTGATTGTGGGCTTTTTATGGCAGGGCTGCAGCAGCGTCAGCCGCTGGTGGTATCTAGACTAGCTGACCTCACCTTCTGCGCCATCAGAAGGAAGAAAGAGCAATTATGAGAAGTAAGAGGGAAGCGCCCACACAGGTGTGCTGATATGAGCAGGGTGGGTCTTGGCAGTCCTGGGCTTTAGTCCTTCCGTTTAAGCTGTTTGCAGCTCACTGCGGTGCTCCTCAGCTATACAGGACAATTAGAGTGTGTGTATGTGTATGTTGTATTTCTGCATGTACGTGTGTATGTTGTGTGCATGTGTGTATATGCTGCATGTGTTTTGTGTGTATGTTGTATTTGTGTATGTATTTTGTGTTTGTGTGTATATGGCGTATGTGTTTTATGTATGTGTGTGTATATATGTGTGCATTGTATGTGGGAGAGAGAGAGAGAGAGAGAGAGAGAGGGAAAGAGAGAGAGAACAGAAGTACCACTTGTCCCATCTGTCTGCTTACGTCATGAAGCAAGCAGCTTGGGGATCCAGGTATAACAGACGCTACCAGTCAATTAATCGATCAACAAATGTCTATCGAGCACCTGCTCCATTGTGCTTAGTTGTTATTCAGCCATTTTCAGTTGTGACTCTTTCTGACCCCATTTAGGGTTTTCTTGGCGGAGACACTTGAGTGGTTTTACCATTTCGTTTTCCAGCACATTTTACAGATGGGGAAACTGAGGCAAACAGGTTAAGTGACTTGCCCAGGGTGACCCAGCTAGTAAGTGTCCAAGGCCAGATTTGAACTCATGAAGATGAGTCTTCCTGACTCTAGACCTGTTGCTCTGTGCACTGTAGCTGCCATTGTACTTAGAGTTTAGGATAAAAAAATAAAAGTGAGACAGACCCTGTCTTGAAGGGGCTTACACTTCACTAGGGAGATACCACATACATCTGGGAGTGGTGGCCAGGGAAAGGAGCTTTGGTCTGGATAATTAAAGGGATGGTGTATGGAATCATAGGGTAATAGATGACTGTACCCTTTCCAGTAACAATGGTCATATTGATTTGATTATTGTTTTCTTAAAGACGGGGGAGGGCAAGGAGGGGAGAGCAAGGGGTGCAGCAGCAGTGCAAACGGCAAGATTCCCAAACTAGCCCTTGTGTCTTTGTGTCTCAGTAGGAGAAAAGCAAGCCTGTAGAATAAAAAAATGTCAGTAAGGGCAGCGGAAAAAATAGAAAAGAAAATCCAAGAATGAGCACAACCATGACTTATGGCAGCTGGGGTTAAAGAAAATACTCATTTGTCTCAAAGTGATGTATATATATATTTCTTTAAATTTTGCTTCAAATGCTTTCCCCTCTTAATGTCAACATATACAAGTAGGAAAACTCGCACTTGGTCAGTGTTTATGCTGTTATTAAAATAAAGTGCTATGTTTTTATAGAAAAAATATACTTGGCTAGATGGTGTGCCTTTTATTGGGCATAGTCTCCGCCTGTGGTCAGGGTACTTAAGGACAAGGAGACCTCAGAGGAAACCATGGCCCAGGCCATATATTGCTTTACGACCTTTGGGAGCAGGAAGTAAGAGTGTAGATTCTCAAAGAGGTCCATAAAACCACCAGTGACACTCATTCAGAAACTCTAACTGGTTATCTTTTGCAGGTAGTAGCAACAGCTGAAATTTATGTTGGGTTTTACCACATGTAAAGCACTTTAGAGACATTATTTCATCTTAGCCCGGTAACCATGGTCATGTTTCAGTTGCCTTACAGGAGATGCAGTTCAAGATGTCCAATAGGCAGCTGGAGATATGACTCTGTAGTTTAAGAGAGAGGTAAGGGCTGGATAAATAGATCTGAGAATCATCTGCATAGAGATAAAGGAGAGACTATACAAATTATTATAGCCAGTCTGGCTCTCCACACCTTGCTCGGGATGTGAGAATTTTGATCATCAGTGTCAGACTTAAAAAAGGAAGGTAGAAAGGAAAGAAGGAAGGAAGGAAGGAAGGGAAGAAAGAAGGAAGGAAGGAAAGAAGGAAGGAAGGAAACAAACATTTATTAAACCCTTTTCGTGTGCCAGAAACTGTTCTAAGGGGTAGCTATACAAATACTATATAAGCCAAAAGAAACACAGTCCCTGCCCACAAAGAGCTTAGGTTCTAACTGGGGAAGACAACCCACAAAAGGGGAGGAGATGGGAAGAAGTGAAGATACCTGAGGGGAGCAAGTTTCTGAAGTCTGGAAGCCAAGAACAGGGCTGAGAAGAGCATGAAGGCCAGCCTGGGCCAGACTGAGGTCACAGTGTAGTTGGATACTCGAGGGAGAGGGAGGCCCAGGCATGAAGGAGAGTTCTAGGATAAGACAGCATTGATCAGAGTCTAGAAACCAGAATCCTGGTCTAGAAGAAGCCTCAGAGATGACTTAGTTCAAGCCTTTCATGTAACAACTGAGGAACCTGAGTCCCAGAGAGATTGTGACTCATTCAAACTCACACAGGTAGTAGGTGACAAAACCAGGATGTTGAACCAGGGTCCCCGGATGTGAACCCCAAATCTCTTTCCCTGTGAAGCTGGATGCTTCATAGCTCTTGACTCAGTTGCCAGAATGGAAGTAACAGCAAGAACTTCTCTCTTCATACTCCGTGGGCCATCTCTTTTTATGAGAACAGGAGGAATCCAGAGGGACAGGGCTGCTTTCTGAGGCTTCTGACCTAGAGCATTTCCCGTGGGCTCCCTCAGGGCCAACAGAGCACTACACTCAGGCTCTAACTCCCATACTTTTTAAAAAAAAGTGGGGTAACAATTATTGTTCAGTTGCGTTCGACTCTCTGTGACCCCATTTCAGGTTTTTCTGGGAATTTAATTAGCCTCAGTTGGCTTTTTTATGTAGTTCAGTCATTTCAGTCACGTCCGACTCTTTTCTTGGCAGAGATATTGGAGTGGTTGGCCGTTTTCTTCTCCAGCTCATTTTACAGATGAGGAAACTGAGGCACACAGGGTGAGTGACTTGCCCAGGGTCACCCAGCTAGGCAGTGAGAGCAGATTTAAACTCAGGTCTTCCTGACTCCAGGCCTGGGTTCTGTCTGCTGCATCACCTAGCATTGATGTCGCACTTCATGCCTTCCAAAGCCCTTTACATGTATTATCTCATTTGATCCTCATGGCAATCCTGTGTGTAGGTGCTAATATAACTCCCATTTTACAGATGAAGAAATTGAGGCTGAGTGCTAAGGTGACTTCCCAGAGTCACATAGCCAGGAAGTATCTGAAGCAGGATTCAAACTCAGGTCTTTCTGATTCCAAGTCCAGCGCTCTGTCCATGGTGCTGTCTAGCTGACAGAGTTGGACAGGATCTGAGAGACCATCATCTGACTCTTCATTTAACAGATGAGGAAACTGAGGACCAGAAGTTAAGAGACTTATCCAAGGTCACATAGTAAATGACAGAGTGAGGATTCAAACCCCTGAGCTTTGGATTTCCAACCCTCTCCGTTTCGCCGGGCCGGCTTCCAGGCCTCACTGTGGCCGCCTCTGCCTTTCCCGGTGCACCTGCCCATCGGAGGCTCCTTCCTCACTCTTTATACTTTCTCCCTCATGCACTCGCTTTCTCTGTCTCCTTGGGCTGACTCAGGCCTGCAACCACAAACCCTCATTCTCGGTCCACACCCACCTCACCCCTCCCCTGTTGGTCTGTAACCACTCCTGGACCAGATGCCAACCCTGAGGTTACGTGTGTCCTGATGCTCTTAAATAGACCTGAGGAAGAGCCAGCACCTGCTTCCCCTGGCAGGCCTCCCGTCCTCTCCTCCTTCCCTGTACCCTGACCTCGCGCCCTGCCTCCCCTGCTCTCACTAGGCTTCTTGTGTGGGTACACACACACACACACACACACACACACACACACACATAATACACACACAGCACTCACATAATACACACACAGCATAAACACACACATAATACACACAGAACACATACATAATATACACATACAGCATACACACACATATACACAATACACACACAGCATATACCCACAACACACAGCACACACACAACACACACAGCACACACATACAGCACACACAATGCACATACAGCATACACACAATACACACAGCACACAAACAGAACACACACAACACACACATAATACACACAGCACACAAGCACATGTATATACACAGAATATACACACACAGAACACACACACAATACACACACAGAATATACACAATACACACACATATGCACACAATACACACAGCATACACACAATACACACACAGCACACAAACAGAACACACACACCACACACATAATACACACAGCACACAAGCACATGCACACACACAGAACACATACACAATATACACACAGTACACACATACACACACACACACACAGCCCTCCAGAGCCTCCTCAGCTCTTCCTGCAAACCCTCCACGGTAAGGTGGAGGAGGCAGCGTTAAGAACAATCCTTACCTACTTTCCAAATCTCTCAGAAGCCATTTTTCTAAGCCACTGCACCACAATTTTCATTTAACACAACGCAGGTGGGAAACAGTAATCAGCTTAATTGCCAACTCCAGCAGAGAAATTCAGTGGCTGGGTTTATATTCTTTCTCCAGAAACAGCAGTGGCTGATTCCACCTCCTGGGAGCTAGAGTTCTTTCCGAAGCCAAATGAAGTCTACAAGCATTTATTAAGTGCCTGCTGTGTGCTAAGCACTGGGCCAAGCCCTGGGGATACAAGGTCCCTGCCCTCAAGGAGCTCATATTCTAATAGGGGAGACAACATGCAAACAGCTACATAAGAATAATGTGTATGTAGGGAAATTGGGGGGAATCCCAGAAGGAAGGCTTCCTGCAGAAAGTGGGATTGTGACTGAAACCCAAGGGCAGCCAAGAGGTGGAGATGAGTAGGGAAAGAAGTCCAGGTCTGGGGACAGCCAGTGAAGAGGCTGAGGTCAAGGAAGGCTGAGCGAGTTGCTCAGTGTCCCTGGACGGTAGAACGGGTAGAGGGGAGTGAGGTATAGGAAGGCTGGAGAGATGATGGGGTGGCACAGGTTAGGAAGGGCGTTAAAAGACAAATGGGGATTTTGTATTTGATCCTGAAGATGAATTTAATAGCTGAGGGGAGGACGGATTGGACTAGAGAGAGATGAGGCAGAGGGACTAACCAGCAACTACTGAAATCATCCAGATGTGAGGTCATGACGACTGGCACTAGGGCGGCAACCGTGGCAGAGGAGAGAAGGCAGAATGCAGGATAAAATTGACAGGACCTGACAAGGAATTTGGGCCCAGGAGGGAGAGTAAGGCATCAGGGAGGGAGTCTAGCTGGTGAGCTGGAGACGGGGGAGGCATGGGGGGGTGCCCTTGACAATAGTGGGGATGTTTAGAAGAGGGGAGAGTTCGGGGAAAAGATAAATTCAGTTTCGCACATGTTGTGTTTCAGTTGCCTTATAGGAGATCCAGGGCAAGATGTCTAATGGGCAGTTGGAGATACAACTCTATAGGTTAGGAGAGAGGTTAGGGCTGGATAAATAGATCTGAGAATAATCAACACAGATTACCATTAGGTAATTGAATGTACAGCAGCTGATGAGATTGCCAAATGAAATAGTAGAGGAGGAGGAGAGAGAGCCCAGGATAGACCCTTAGGGGATAGCCATGATTAGAGGGAGCAACCTGGAAGAAGACTCAGTAAAGGAGCATGAGAAGAGGCCTTCAGACAGGTAGGAGAGCCAGGAGAGAGCAGGATTCAAGAGGAAGATGGCGATTAACGTCAAAGGCTGCAGAGAGGTCGAGAAGGATGCATTGAGAAAAGAGCATAACAAAGCCAATGCAAGCAAGATTAGAAGGGAAGTAGAAAGCTTGGAAACAACTTTTACAGCCATTGTTTCCGATAAAGGCCTCATTTCTAAAATACATAGAGAACTGAGTCAAATTTAAAAGAATACAAGTTATTCCACGATTGATAGATGGTTAAAGGCTATGAAGACAGTTTTTAGATGAAGAAATCAAAACTATCTATAGTCCTGTGAAAAATTGCTCTAAATCACTACTGATTAGAGAAATGCAAATTAAAACAACTCTAAGGTGCCACCTCATACCTTTCAGATGCGCTAGTATGCCAGAAAAGGAAAATGATAAATGTTGGAGAAGATGTAGGAAAATTGAAACATTAATACATTGTTGGTGGAGTTGTAAACTGATCCAACCATTCTGGAGAGCAATTTGGAACTATGCCCAAAGGGCAACCAAACGGTGCATACCCTCCGACCCAGGAATACCACTTCTAGGGCTGTATCCCCAAGAGATCATAAAAATGGGAAGAGGACCTACATGTACAAAAGTCTTTATAGCAACTCTTTTTGTGGTGGCAAAGAATTGGAAATGAAGGGGATGCCCATTAATTGGGGAATGGCTGAATAAGTTGTGGTTCTGTTGTTTTATAAGAAATGGTGAGCTGGGGAATTTTGGAAAAACCTGGAAAAACCTGTATGAACTGATGCTGAGTGAGGAGGGCAGAACCAGGAGAACATTGTACACAGTTACAGCCGCATTGTGTGATGATTAATTTTGATAGACTTGGCTCTTCTCAGCAATACAATGATCTAAGACAACTCCAAAAGACTCATGATGGAAAATGCCATCCACACCCAGAGAAAGAACTCTGGAGTCTGAATGCAGATCAAAGCATATTATTTACTCTCTCTTTTGTTTTGTTTCTTCTTTCTCGTGGTTCATTCCATTGGTTCTAATTCTTCTTTGCAACATGACTAATGTGAAAATATGTTTAATGTGAAGATATATGTAGAGCCTATATCGGATTGCATGCTGTCTTGGGGAGGGGGAAGAAGAAGGAGGGGGAATAATCTGGAACTCAAAAGCTTGTGGAACTGAATGTTGTAAACTCAAAATTCAAAAGTGTCCATTCGGCAGTGCTCGTTTTTCCTTATAGTTCAACTCCTACAGCCATACATTGCTACTGGGAAAACCATAACTTTGACTATATAGCCCTTTGTCAGCAAGGTGGTGCCTCTGCTTTTTAGTCTGCTGTCTAGATAACTTTTTTTTCCTAAGGAGCAAACATCTTTTCACTTCATCACCAGCTGCAGTCATCTTTGAGCCCAAGAGTGTAAAACCTGACATTGCTTCTATTTCTACCCCTCTGTTAGCCAGGAGGTGATGGCATCAATTGCCAAGATCTTAGTTTTTTGGATAGGAAGCTTCAAGCCAGCTTTTGCCCCCTCCCCCAATCTGCTCTGGCTAGAGCAGGACCTGTTGGCACCTGAGTGGAAATGAGTTGAGGTCCCCTGGAACATGTGGGGTGAGCTCCATCTGCTTTGGCTCAGTGCTGAAGTACTTGGTGCATTGGGAGGATTTCTTAGCTCATGTGAAGGTAGAAGCAGAAAGGCGATGAGCCAAAAGAGGACTGGCTACTGAACCACCAGACTACACAACTGGTTTCTGTGAGAAGTGGGGGGAGGGGCACTTCTGCCCCCTGAGGGCGATGATGGCTGCTCTCAGCTGGCAGTGGGTGCATGTGCTGCCTAAGTGAATCTGGGCCCAGATCTCAACCCCCAGCTGCCTCTTTTGTTGTGTGTTTCTTAGCATAGGTGACTGAAAAATGATCCTGAAATGAATGTTTGCAGCCTGGGTGGCAATAGGGTTTGGGGTTCAGGTTCAGGTTGAGTCCAGGAGGCCAGAATCTTGTAGCTTCCTCAGGTACAACTAACCAGCAGCAGGAGGAATTTTCTGCAAGTCCATCCTCTTCAGAGAACATGATCCTTGACAGGAGGGTGAGCTCAAGACCTTATGTGGTGCATTAGAAGATATTGACCTTAAGGAAGATTTTTGGGCAGTGCAGAGTCAAGGTGAAGGAGAAATGTCTGTTGAATAGTCCCAAACAATGCTTCATGTTTTAATCTGTTAAGAATCAACCTCCTAAGAGATGTCTAGAGTAAATTCAATGCAGGTAGGCTGAGGTACAGACTTTTAGCTTACTAACAGTGATGCCATGGCTGTCAACGAAGTGGATGAATAGCCACCTCAGTTAGACTGTGCACCCCGCGTGAGGGCTGACAGGGTCTTTTAAACCTAGCTGTGTCTTTCTTCTGATTGGCCTGAAATGTACATCATTTGTACCTTCCCTGACAAAGGTAAGACAATCCTGATTGGTAGACATTTTAGTAGGAGGCAGCTAGGTGGCTCAGTGGATAGAATGCTGGGCCTGGAGTCAGGGAAACCTGAGATCAAATCTGGCCTCAGACTTTTACTAGCTGTGTGACCCTGGGCAAGTCACTTAGCCCCTTTTGTCTCAGTTTCGTCATCTATAAAATGAGCCGGAAAAGGAAATGGCAAAACACTCCAGTATCTTTGCCAAGAAAACCCCGAATGGGGTCACGGAGAGTCGGACGTGACTGAAAGTGACTGAACAACAAGATATTTAAATGAGGAGGTGAGTTAAGAGTCACCTCAGCTCCTTTCCAATACTTCTGAGTTGAGAGATGGGAGTAGTCCTCGGGTGATATTGTTCGTCCAATAACATGACTATGCTGGGGTCAAGGTACAGTGTGTTCTATTGAGGCAGATGAGACAAATACCCGCTGAGAAGGTTCTATCACAGATTAGGCACAAATAATCTGTTTGAACATTTGGGATGGAGATGTCTCTAGATCTGTGCATCTTATGAGCTACTGCAATTATGCTTTGCTCATAGAGCACACTGCCATCTTTGATGCGGGCACATCATGCTGGGCAATCTTGTGCCAACATCTCCCATGTTTCATAGTCTATAGTAAAGTTCTTCAGAAAGATCTTGAGTGTCCTTGTACCACTTCTTCTGACTCTCGTATAGGTACTCATTGTGTGTGTGTGTGTGTGTGTGTGTGTTCTCCATAAAAAGGTCTTTTAAGCGAAGATATGTTTGGCATTTGGACAATGTGGCCAGGCCATCTGAGTTGCACTCTCTGAAGTAGAGTTTGAATGCTCGGCAATTAAGCTCAAGAAAGGACCTCGGTTTCTGGTACTTTATCTATCAGGTGATCTTCAGAATCTTCCTAAGATAATTGACATGGAAGCAGTTTAATTTTCTGGCATGGCACTGGTAGATTGTCAAGGTTTCACAGGCATACAACAATGAAGTCCGTACAATGACTTTCAGTTTGATTGGAAGCCTAATGCCTCTTCTCTCCCACACTTTCCTTCAGAGCTTCGCAAACCCTGAGCTAGCTCTGGCAATGTGTGTATCAACCTTGTCATCTATGTGGACATCCCTGGAAAACACAAAACCAAGGTAAGTGAACTTATCCACAGCATTCAAAATTAGTCTGCAGACATGGGTGTAGTCTGCACTGGCTTTGACTGAATCAACTTCAATCTGAAGCAAATTGAATTTGAGTTAAGTGGGTGGTGGGTGAGGTTATAAAGGTAGAAAATACAGGGGTGTTGATTAAATTTACAGGAGAATTGAGTCCTGAGTGGAGGTCATCACAAGACAAAAATTTGGCCATTAGGTAAGTTTCTATAAATAAGATGGTGAAGTCCCTGAGGAAGGGTTTAACCTCATATGGCATGGGAAAGTATATTAAAAATAAAATTAAAATCAATTTTCAGTTTCTTAGAGAGTATATTTGGAGTTATTGTTTCATGTTTTTGGATTTTATCAAGGCGTGCTTATCCAGTGTTCTAAGCACTTGTTTGTATGTAGGAAAGAAATAACTGTGCTATGTAATCAGTTTTCAGATGAAGTAATCAGAGCTATCTTTAGCCATACAAAACATTCTAACTCACTACTGATTGGCAAAATGCAAATTAAAACAATTTTGAGATGCTACCTCATGACTATTAGATTGGCTCATAGGACAGAAAAGGTAAATAACAAATGTTGGAGGGGATATGGGAAAAATGAGACACTAATGCACTGTTGGTGGAGTTGCAAACCATTCTGTAGAGCAATTTGAAGCTATGTCCAAAGGGCTATAAAACCAGGCATGCCCTTTGACCTAGCAATACCACTACTAGGTCTGTATTCCAGAAGAGAGAAAAAACAAAAAGGAAAAGCATAGAGGGCCAGCTCTGAGAAAGGCCATTCTGGGATAAAATACAGGCCAGGTTTTTACTGAAGCCTGTTCTTGCCCTTGGGCTGATAGCTCAGGCTGTGGGCTCTCCAAACCCCCTCGGCACACACGTGCTAAATACCCTCTGTGGGTTATTAACACAATATTGTTCTGGCAACAAAGCACGAGGAAGTCATGCAATGTTTCACATGAGAACTTGTTCATCTGCTTGCCTAAAAAGTATATAAGCCCTTTCCCTTGGATCAATAAACGGAGCTGTGCTATACTCTACCGCCTGGCTGTGTGCTCTTTCCACCCTCTGTGGCATCCTCTTTCCCTCTGGTTTCCTGGCCCCGCAGCCGCTGGCGGCAGAAAAGGATCTACATGTACAAAAATATTTGTAGTAGCTCTTTTCTGGTGGTAAAGAATTAGAAATTGAGGGGATGCCCATCAGTTGGGGAATGACTGAACAAGGTGTGGTATGTGATATGATGGAATACTACTGTACTGTAAGAAATGGTGAGCGGGAAGCTGTCAGAGAAACCTGCAAAGACTTACATGAGCTGATACAAAGTGGAACGTACAGTGTACAAAGTAACAGCAGTATTGTAAGATGATCAATTGTAAATGACTTAGCTATTTTCAGCAATGCAGTGACCCAATACAACTCCGGAGGACTTAGGATGAAAAATACTACCCATCCCTAGAGAAAGAACTGGTGGTGTCTGAATACAGATTAAAGCAGACTTTTCTTTTAAACTTTCTTTATTTTTGTAGGTTTTTTTGTCTATGTTTTCTTTCACAACATGACTATTATGTATGTGTTCTGCCTGACTACACATGTACAACCTATATCGAATTGCTTGCCTTCTCAATGAGGGGGGTGGGGAGCGGGGAAGGAGGAAGGGAGAGAATTTGGAACTCAAAGTTTTAAAGACAAGTGTTAAAAATTGTTTTTACATGTAACCGGGGAAAATAAAATACTAGATAAAAAAAGAAATAGCTGTCCTATACTTGATATGCATTTTACATTGAGTACATTCCCACTGCCTTTTGGAGAGACTCTAGATGTGATCCTAACCTAACCTTTAAGTGATTTTCCCTGGGGCTGAAAAGCTCTGGCAAAAAGAATTAATAAGAAAAGAACCTGACCTTGTTTTCTAGAGATCATGCTCCCCCAGAACTGATCCTGGTCCATGAGAGCCCAGGACTCCATAATGGGAGAGAAAGCCCTAGGTTCAGGCTCCTGGGTCAACTAAGAATTTGTTATTGAACCAATGACACAGATACACCCAGAATGACTGACCAGAGTTGAAGGGAATTAATAGATGTAGAGGGAGCAGGTTAACTCTAAGGAAAGCCCATTGTTATCTGTGTGATCTTAGACAAGTTCCCTTCCCTCTCTTTGCCTCAGTTGTGAAATGAGGGTATTGGGATAAGTGTTTTCCAAGGCTTCTTTTAGCTTAAGTCTATGCTCCAGTGATCTTATGAATGGAATCATGAATCATAGATTAATCTAGAATACAACAGGGGTCATCAAGGCAAGCTTCTTTGATGTCTTGACATGGGACACAGCTTGGTCAACACTCCCCAGTTGATAAGCGATAGGCTTTTGTTGTTCATATCATTTATTTCCCCACATGCCTTTGCCTCCCTTTCCCCCATATTGAGCCCTCCCTTGGAACAAAGTTTGCATCAAATGATTGCATCTGATGATGGGGTTATCAGGAGAGTTTCATTCCTGACCTTTGCTGCTCCTCATCTTCCCTATCTTTGTACTGAGAGGAGGGAAGCATGTTTCATCATTATATTAATTTTTCATGGACAAGACTAGTGAAAAACAAAGACCCTGGCATTCTACCATCAACCAGAAGTACTTAATTTATTGTACTTTAAGGTAGCTAGGATTTTTTTTCAACTCTGCACACTTTCACGAAGCTATTTGTGGGGGCAGAGGCTCATAGAATGGTAGAGCCAGAAGGGACCTTAGAGAGAAATTCTAATTCAAAGTCCTTATCTTCTTTCTTTGGACTAGACTGGACCTGGGATTTTATGGATGTAGGGAGCTCTAGGGAGGAATCCTTTTGAACACTGACTCCCCCTTGCAGTGGCTAGTCATTTAGAGAATTACCTCTAATAGGTACTGAGGACCTGCTTCGAACAAAAATTTGTGAGGGACATATGAGACACTGTTATTATTATCATTCTTATTCTACTAATTCTGTGATTTCTTTGGAGTAGGGAACTTCCGGTGAGGAAATTCCCTCTGCCAAAAGAGGTCAGTACCTGCTCCCCAGCTCAACGTCCTAGAGAGTTGCCTAGAGGGTCAGTGAGAAGCAAAGGATTTGCTCAGAGTTCCAGAGCCAATAGGGATCAGATAGTGATGTGAATGCAGGATTTTCTGTGTCTGCAAGCAGCTTTCCGTTCACTACACACACCACACTACTCCTCTCTTCTGCTCTCATTTCACAGCTGAAGAATTGGATGCCCTGGGAGATAAGTCGTGCCCATGGTCACACAGGTAGGGCAGCTAGGGGGCACCATAGTGCATAGAGCACTGGGCCTGGAGACAGGAAGGCTCATCTTCCTGAGTTCAAATCCAACCTCAGACGGTTACTAGCTCTGTGAGCCTTGTTTGCCTCAGTTTCCTCATCTATAAAATGAGCTGGAAAAAGAAATGGCAAGACACTCCAGTATCTTTGCCAAGAAAACCCCAAATGGGGTCACAAAGAGTTGGACACAACTGAAAAACAACTGAACTGAATGGTCACACAGGTAGTTAGTGGCAGAGTTAGGGATCAGAGCTGCTACCTGAGTCTGATTCATAGGCTCCTAGGTCTAGAGCTGGAAGAGATTTCCAAGGCCATCTAGTTCAACCCTTTCATTTTACATATGAGGAAACTGAGGCCAAGTGTAAGAGGTGGTATTTGAAACTGGGTCTTCTAACTCTAGAAACCAGAGCTATTTCCATAGTGCCATTCCACAGTCTTCAAGCAGCTAGAATTCTTAAAAGAAGAAAATGAGGGTTTAAGATGCTTTCAACATTTGAATATTCAGTTTTGGATTCTTCCTAATGAACTGTATATAATAAACACAGATCTATGGTATAGCAAAATGGGACAACAAGAGAAAAAAGCCAACCCAAAACGGATGGATGATCCCTATACCTTATTTTTAAGTCTCCTATCAAGCAATGAGTCACATCCAATTAGGCTAGATGATTCAGAAGGCAACTGTAGATGAAACTGGAAGATATACAATGAGTGGAAATTGCAGAGAGACCATTTTAGACTTGATATCAGCAGAAATTTCCTAACAATGAAAGCTACCCAAGAGTAGAATGGGCTGCCGTGGGAGGGGTGGCTTCCCCTCCCTGGAGATCTTTGAGCAGAGGAGGACAACACCGGTTGGGTATGTGATAGTGTGGCTATTTGTCCAAGCTATTGGTTGGACTCTGAGGTTCTGTGATTCTTTGAGACAGAGGTGATACTGAACAGATCTGCTCAAGCTTCCAAGTGGATCTCTTCTCACTGACAACTGTAGACTCGCCCACTGAGTTTGGACCTGAATGCCTCAATTCCTGCTGTGCCATAGGAAAAAGTGAAAATGGCATTCATGAAAATGGTATCAGGAAGAGCAGCAACTGGATCTAACCATATGTATCCAGAAGGAAGCTGTGTTGTAGACAGGTATCTCAAATTTAAAGGTGTCCAGGAATAATTTTTCAAGGGATCTCACGGAGGGGCCAGATTACAAAAGACTGGAAAAGATCACAGACTTCAAAGAGATGACTGCAAAGCCATTAAAAATCTCTATAAAGTCTTTATGAAAATGGTCTATGTTTGCATTAAGGGTAGCCTTGATGAAAATAAGAGAACAAGCAGGCTTTTAGAGATACTTCTGTACAGTAGACCATATCTTCCTGTTCATACATGAGACTGAAAAGTGTAAGGAGTACAAGATGGTGCTGGTTAATTTATTTTTGTTGATTTCTAAAAGAAAAAAAATATTTGTCTTGGTAGAGTTAGTATAGCTCCAAAAGCTGCCTTCCAAAAAGACATGCATATTGTTATAACCACACAAAATTCGTTGGTAGATATGACCTTGGTAGATCATGTTCAATGATCATTAATATCAAATGGTGCACAAAATAGGAAATATATGTTCACCAAAGGTGTTCATCACTCTAATGGAAGATGTCATGTTCAAAGCCCAAAAGGACATTGGATTCTTCATAGATGGGGAAGTTCTTCAGATGCTTCTCCTTGTGGAGAACATTGTACTAATTGCATCCAGCCACAAGACACTACAGGACCTCCTTAATGGCTTCCATGGCCACTCAAAACAGATCGGCTTAACTATCCACACAGGGAAAACCAAGTGTATGAAAAATACATATTGTCCAAATGATGGTATGCATTTGGAAGGCACAAACCATTGAGTTAGTCCATCAGTACATCTATCTTGGATAGACACAGCAGTTCAATAATTATATGGGCCTAGAATTGAACAGGGCAGCTGGGTAGCACCATGGATAGAGTGCTGGACCTGGAGTCAGGAAGACTCATCTTCCTGAGTTCAAATCCAGCCTCAGACATTTACTAGCTATGTGGCCCTAGGCAAGTCACTTCACCCTATTTGCCTCAGTTTCTCCTCTGTAAAATGAGCTGGAGAAGGAAATGGTATCTTTTCTAAGTATCTTTGCTAAGAAAACCTCAAATGGGGTCATGAAGAGTCAGACATGACTGAAAAAGATTGAACAACAAAAACAACAGAATTGTACAAGAAGAAAGAGGGATGGATTTAATTAAAAAACAAACAAATTTTTAAATTAAAAAATTATTTCAAGATGCTCCTTGATGACAAAGCACATGCTTTTAATATCAGCATTTCTCCATTGATGCTCTATGGCTGTGGATCATGGAATATCACGATCTCAGAGGAACCAAAATTATTCTGGGTACCCCCAAAATCAGTGCTGTGGTGGGGGGGAAGTAGCTCAAAGCTGAGTCCTACAGTGACTTACACAATATTTGTGGCCAGCGCCTCTTGGTGAGCAGAAGGAGTCTGTTCTCCTCTGCATTCTCCACATCTTTATGTGAGAAAGAGGAAGAATTACATAGTAGTCCCAGATTTACTATAAAAGGAAGTGATAGGGATAACATTGTTTTCTTCAATGGTTGAACTTTTAAAGGGGAGACGTGATGCCTTGACCTCTGTCTCAGTCTCTGTCTCTCTCCCTCCCTCCCTCTTTCTCTGTCTCTACCTCTCTCCTTCTGGTTTGTGTTTTGATGTGACTGACCGCAACACCAGGAGAAGATGCTGAAAAGGCATCAGACTGCATGAGTCTCAGGCTTCCTAGGACCATCACATGAAGGCCATTGATCATTGGATTACCTGGTGAATGTCTAGCAGTTTGTGATAATTGCTAGAGCTAATCATGCAGACAGTGGGATCCAGTGATGGTGAGGTGGTTTTCTCTCTCCACTTGTGATTTTGAGACCAAGCAGTAATGGGTAAAAAAAGGCCTTTGGGTGTGTCTATAAAAAGAAAGAAGATAGGGTGGGAGGAGTGGAAACCCAGACATTGCCAGGAGGGGCTATTTACAGCCCCCAGAGATGTCTTGTAGTTCCCTTTTCCTTCCATAATTCACATTGATCACTAAGACTGAAATACTTAAGGATTCCCATCCTAAACTCTTTCATTTTCATAAACAAATCTGCATGATCCAGATCCAGGCATTTGCTTCTTTGTTGACATATCGTTGGTTGACATCATGGGGATGTCACCCATGGAGGGCACTCAAGAATGCGAACTCAGCCACAAGCCTCCACATTAAGCTAATCTAAGACTCTCCTTCAGAAACCCAGGCTGCTTTGGGAAGGACCTCACTCTGTAGGGCTTGAAAGAGGAACAAGAGAGTCTCAGCTGAAGGCCTTCTGCCATGGATGCCTTTTATCCTAAAACCATCTGTTATCTGTTCTCATCAGCAAGCCAAATCCTGTTTCCCACAGGGACTGGTGGCACTGAGTGGTTACCGCCTCCTCAGGGCATCCCTTTGAGTGATGGTGATTTCAATTCAGAGGGTCCATCTTAGCTGTACACACACCTGCTTTATTGTTGGCACCAGGAGAGTCCTTGAAAAACTCCAAGGGCCCAGAAAATCATGTTCCTGAGTAAGAAAGTGAGAGGGAAAGGCCTTTTGACTTACAGAGAAGCTCACATTTTGGGCTAGTTATAAGGGAGAAGGTTTATGACTTTCAAGTATGAAACACCTCATAAATGTTTATATAATTAGGCACGAATAAAGTCCAAGTCTCCACTGAAGCCCCAGTAGGGACAATTACATTTCACCAGAGGGGTGTTACATAATACCTCACAAAACTTTTGTATTTCCTCATTGCTAATAGGGAAAAAATCTAAACTCTCTCTGGCATTTAAGGCCCTTCACCATCTGGTTCTCACTTATTCATTAATTCATCTAATTAACAAGCATTTATCAACCACCTTCTGTGTTCTAGGCACCATGGAAAGTACTGGGTATAGATAGAAAGGCAAAACTAATACAGTGCCTGCCTTCAAGAAGCATACATTCTATTGGGGAGTGAGAGTGGGCAATGTGCTACAGTGTAAGTGTGGCACACTGTCTCTAAACAGCAGAGAATCTAGGCTCAAACCAGCTTCTTTTGCTAGCTACCTATTGGACTGGGAAGCTAGGTGGCGCTGTAACGGATAGAGCGCCAGGCCTGGAATCAGGAAGACCTGAGTTCAAATGTGACCTCAAACACTTACTAGCTATGTGACCCTGGGCAAGTCACTTCACCCTGTTTGCCTCAGTTTCCTCATCTGTAAAATGAGCTGGAGAAGAACATGGCAAACCACTCCAGTGTCTTTGCCAAGAAAACCCCAAATAAGGTTACAGAGCCAGACACAACTGAAATGACTGAACAACAACAACTTATAACTACTGTTACACTCTTTATGCAGGTTGTGACAGACATTACGCCTTGAAACAGTTTGCAGGGCTGACTGCTAGAGAGACATTTCCCATTTCACCTCAGCTCCACACTGTTCAAACTATTCCATGTCATCTGGTATACCTGGTCAGGGTGTGGGTTCATCTCCTTGTGGTCTTGCTCTACAGGGAGTACTGATGGAGTTGCCAGGACATCCTCCTGAAGCATAGTTGGAGACTGAGGACCAGGACATCCAGACCCTTTGGACTCACTAGGTTCCCTCTCAGGCTAGAAACACCCATCTCAGGATCACTGTTCCATCACCTATACTCAGGAAAGAAACAAAACAGAAAAAGAAAGCCCCAAATCGAGGCTCATGCTGCCTAGGTAGGACATGGGCTTCAGTTGTTATGGGCTCTAAGCTACCATGCTGCCGGGGTGCATGGAGGACATCCATCCCCTTATCCACTCCTCCAGGGAGAGGCTCAAGAGGACAAGGAGAGGGGAGAGAGAAAGAAGACAGAGATAGAGAGACAGACAGGAGAGGGAGAAAGGGGAAGAGGAGGAGGAGGAGGAAGAGGAGGAGGAGGAGAGAGAGAGAGAAAGAGAGAGACAAAGAGAGAGAGAGAGAGAGAGAGAGAGAGAGAGAGAGAGAGAGAGATGGAGAGATGCTCTTTTTTAAAGGTTAATTAGCAGCTCTTCTTATTCATCTTAAAGTGAAAGGCTTTCAGCACTGGTGCACACATTTCCCCAAGGTTGCCCGGGCAACTCAAAGCACTTATGGGATGGCTGCTCCAAACACGTTCCATGGGGTAGAACCTCCTGCTATACATTTAATTGTGCGCATGTTGTATCTTATACTCAATAGAGCATAAACTCCTCGAGGGAAGAGCCTGTTACACTTGTGTCTTTGTGTCCGTAGTGCCCGGCACAGTGTCTGTTGAGTTGAGACAAAACAAAGTGTTTACTATATAAGATGTCATTGTGAGGTTCCAAAGTTAAAGTTACAATAAAAGAAGCTTTAATTTCTTGAGCTCATGGTTCTAAATGTTACCGACTATACACTAAGTTTACTTATGAAACAGTAAAAATCTATGAGGGAAGTAATTCTTTTTTAGTTTTTTACTCAGTTCAGATCAGGCAGGCCGTGGCTGCATCCTGGCAGATTCAGAATGAGTGGGATTCAAATGAGTCAGATTGTATTATAATTCACCACTGATTTGGAAATAAAAATGGCCTGAGCAGGTTTGCCTTAAAAAATCCAGAAGAAAGATACTCTTTTGCCAGCTCAGAAAATCTCACTTTCTTGGGCAGAACTGGAGAAGCAGAGAGGTTCCTGCTTTCGGAATCAATGGTTTCCCAGAAATTATACTTTGAAAGCAGCTCTCCAGCCCCATCACAGCATAAAGATTGCTAGCTTTGTCTATTTGGTCATCATTTAATAAAGGGCATTTCTTCAGCACTGCTTTATCTCTACAGGGAGCTGAGAGGCCCCAGCAAAAGTTCTGATAAGAGGAAATAGGATTGTGAGACACTGAGAAATAAGAGTGCCATAATCCTCCCAAGGCAGGAGAGAAGGCATGGAAGAGATGAACTCTCTGAATGGATGTGGAAGTCTAGGTTTCCCTTTTCCTTTCATTGCTCTTGAAAGAAATTTCCTGGTTGCCATGCAGGGCATAGGAAGGAGGTAGCTACTGTGATCAGTGAGATCTGGGACTACCTACTTGATGTGTGGAGAACTGAGACACTTGGCAGCTGCCAGGTTACTTATCTCAAAGTAGAAGGCTTTTAGCCATGACCTATCCATCATTCACATGGTGAAAATGACCCACATCTATCCGCAGTCATGGATCATCTTGGGAGTGGGCAGCAAATGACTTGGGGGTTGGGGTTACTGGACTGTGACAGCCACAAGCTCTCCTGGTCAGAGTCTTGTTGTTCAGGTTTGGGATCAGCAAAGGATGAGCCATGGGCACAACTAGTGATACTCAAATCTATGGTTCTCAGAGACCTGACCAGGAACTGGAAATTCCATTAGCTGTTGATGAGATGGCAGAGAAGACAAGCCTCTCCTGCTATGTTTCCCTTGCTTTCTTTTTGGTATAGACCCTGATTCCAAGAGAGGTCCTAGACACTCAATTTTTTCCCTCATCTTTAACACGACCTGCAGGGTGTATGGGTGTTTCAACAATTCCTGATGCTGTAAGTGAAAACAGGTTGCCTGCCTCCTGGGCCAGAGGGGCGTTGCAACAATCCGGCTAGCAGCTGCTGTGGGGTGAAAAACCAACACAAGCCCAATAACAAGAATGCTGCCAGCACAGATTCTTTTGATCTGCTTTACTGAGGAAAGCAATATTAATGGGTTAACTATCTTACTTTAATCCGACATACAAATATCATTCAGTCAGCTCAGAGGGAAAAGCCAGCACCCTGAACTTCAGAGCAAATACAAACAAATTAGAAACAGACATTTATGAACAGACCAAATACAATTCATAGTTACCAAGGAACCATCAACATCTGAGTCCAGCTGAGAGTTCGACAAGGCTGGCTCAGAGTCACCCGCCACTCTTCCTGTGGCTCAGAGTTCCGAAAGAGAAAGCCAACCTCTGCGTTTATATATTTTGTTCAGGGTCAAAGGTGAGTCACACTTGCGACTCACCCATGTGTCCTAAAATCATCACAAAAATGCGACTTAAACCCACGTTGTCTAAAAGCCTCTGATGTCACAAACGTGTCACTCAAACCCATGTAAACTAGGCTTTCCCTTGAGGCAAGGAGGTCATCAGGGACTCCTAATTTAATCAAGGGAACAAAGGCCAAACTCTTCAAGGGCACTTGGTTGAATAAGTGCTAAGAGCCCATCTTGATTCCCAATCCAATGGGCTGTTCCAGGAGGACCATCACCTTTGCTATGGGGGCTTGCTAAGTACTTTTCAGGGAGCGCATTCACCTTTGGAGTCTACCTTTCACCTAACTCTCTCCGAGAAGCTGGAACGCGCACAGTGGCCACACCCCAGTAAACCATTTTGGCAGACGGGCTAAAAGATGAGGGTAGTTGACAGACCTCATACCCATTGGTGAGTTAAGGGATTGTCTATTCCAAGCATGCGAAGACTTCCCTTGGTGGAATGAGCAGATGAGAACAATTTGTTCCAATGGCCATGAAGATGGCTGAAGTAGGCACTGTGGAGGGCTTAGAGCTTGGTCAGACATTGAAGGCACCAAGGTCGTCCATTGCCAGTCATCTTGACTTTTGTCCTATCACTGGACTTTGATGACTCTGGAAGAGAGTGAGGCTGATGACTTCATACAACTCTGCCTCACTTAGCTCTAATTCATCCACAAGTCAAGATATCACCCATGATGCCATTGGTCCTCTTTGGACAAAAAACAACAATGACCATGACCTATAGAAACAGGTAGTTCAAGAGTATTTCCCAGTACCATAAAGATCTTGGAAGGTAAGTGGGACGAGTTTCAGGAGATGGTTGGGGGAGACGGACTCTGTTTTCCCTTTCATTTTCGCTATATTCAAAAAACTATGCCACAGTATATTGAGTTCCTATGCCCTCTGAACATGGCAGGTCATGGGTTTGAGAGCAGAGATTCTGGATGAGGACAAGGACTAGAGCCACAGATTTTCTATTTTTAATATTTTGATCAATATTTCATATCATCTCATTTATATTCCAAACCCATCCAATGCCACTGCTTGAAACCACTTGCCTTGGCTGTGGTGGGCACCAAGCTGGCAGGCTGAGAACTCTTTGGCAACCACTGAGAATACTAAGTAGCCTTTTGAGAGGCTATGCCATGCTTTCTCAGGGAGGAACTGAGGTAGCTCCTGGCCCAGTGGCTGGAGCAAAGGTTCCTTTGCTTGATGACTCAGATACCATATGCACACAAAGTGACCTGAGTCATCCACAAATGCTGGCTTTGAAAATTGTCACTGTCAGATAAACAGGGAAAGGTGGTGTGAAAAATGAAACAGAATCTTTCTGAAGCAATATTGAATGACTATGGCAGTGACATTCACTCATTCATTCAACTCTCATCCGATGGGCATCTCTGAAAAATTATGCGCAAATATGGCTAAAATGGGAATGTTTTGTATTACTGAACAACTATAATCTATATCAAACTGCTAACCTTCTCAAGGAAGGGACAGGGGAGGGAGGGAGAGAATTTGGTACTCAAAATTTAATAAAAAGCATGTTAAAAATTTTTACTTGTGAGAAAAAAATTATATGCAATGCTTTGGGTAGTCATTGAGTGGCACCCAAAAACAAATGAGACCCAGTATATGTTTCTTCTGACTCAGAATCTATGATTCTGTGATCTGTCCTCAAGTTACCTACAATTAGACATGGGGTGACATGGACAGCAAGCAGTGGGGACTGCATGTACTCCACGGTAAGCACAACTATATATTCCAAGCCAAAAATGAAGACACAGTACCTGGTGAGTTCTTCCTCATTTATGAATTTACTTTTGTGAATTTTTTTGCCTGGATCTAGAAAGGATCTGTGATTTTGCCAGTATTGGGAACTTCTGGTGTGAGAACTCCTTTTACCAGCACAGATTGCAACCCAGCTTAAGCAGCTAAGTCTAAATGAATAGCCTGAGAGACATAAAGGTTAGGTGACTGGTCATAGCCACAGAGCTAGTATTAAAGGTAGGATTCGAACTCAGGGCTTTATGACTCTAAGTTTAGCACTCTATCCCTTATACTAGGCAGCCTATAAAAATATTTTTTAAAGTGCAGACATTATATCCTATTTAATTACATGCTTGATAAATCTTTTTTTATCAAAGAGTAAAAATAACATGAAAAGAAATGCTATTTACCAAAAAAAAAAAAATGTATCTATTAGTGAATCCAATATCTGAGCTTCATCTTTATTCATTGCTGTTTGAATAATGTAGCTTCCTTGCTCAATAATCGCTTATTCCGCTTAAGTTCTTCAGATGTCTCCTGGCGAGTCTCTGAGTAATCCATTTGCATTGCCAAAAAGGATTTTACAGTTTCTGCGACTGCCAATGATTTTTCTGACACCTGAAATTAGCAAAGTGATTGTCTTGGTCAGAGAGTTCACGGTGGGCAGCAAGAAGATGAGTTAGACTCCTTTCCTTCATGTTTTCAGTAGAATGCAAACTCCCTGAGGTCAGGGGCTGTTTCATTTTGTCTCTGTATCCCCAGTGCCTTGCACAAAAGAGACGATAAACATTTGTTGAACTGAAATCAATTTGGAGTAATTATTCTCCCATGACTAACACCTTTAAATACATTCAAACATGTCTGATCGGCACATACTTCCATCTCGTTGGGCTCTTACATTCTCAGAGCCCAGGACATGTATTTCAGAACCCACAATTCATTAAAAATCATTGTGTAAACGTCAGTTTAGGGAACAGTGGTTGGAAAAATCGTCTGTCCTCCCAGAAGAGAGGTAGGGGACTACAGGTGCAGAGAATAGCATATATTGTCAGATACGGTTGCTTCGATGATCAACTGTACAAGGCTATTTTTCTTTACTATAAAGGTGTGTGTGCGTGCGTGTGTGTGCGTGTGCGCGTGTGTGCGTGTGCGCGCGTGTGTGTGTGTGCGTGTGTGTGCATGTGTGTGTGTGTGTGTGCATGCGTGTGCGTGATATGTGAGGAAGTGAATATGATATAAAGGAAAAATAAAAGGCATTAACAATGAAAGACATTTTTTAAAAAAAGTAAAAGCTGTTTTGAAAGGGGTCCAGAGTTACAGAATTTGAGAGTTGGAAGGGACCTCCATGACTCATTTACGAAAGAAATTGGCACCATAACACACTCCAACAAGTTGTCATCCAGGCTCTGCTGGGAGGTTCTAAGTCAGGGGAGCCAACCTGGGGTGGCTCATGGAATGCTGGGAAAAACTTCCTGACATCAAGCCTAAATCTACATCTTGGTGACCTCTGCTTTCGGCTTTGGGTTCTGTCCTCAGGGGCCATGTAGAACAAGTGGAGCCCCCCCCCCCCGCCGCCTTCACATCAAATAATGGAACGTTTCCATTCATGGCCCAACTTGGATGAATGCACAGTGTTTCATAGAAACTATCAAGATTTGCCTCCCAAACATCTAGATCAGGGGATCTTAACCTCGTTTATGTCATGGTGCCCTTTGACAGCTGTCTGCTGGAAACTGTGGACCCTTTCTCAGAATCATGTTTTTTAAACATATAAAATAAAAATAAAAATAAAAGCCATAGGATTTCAAAGGAAGTAAATTACATTGAACTAAAGATGTAATTTTCCCCCCTTATCTAACTAAGTTCAAAGGCCCATGGAGACCCCCAAGTCTATGGACCTCAGGTTAAGAATTCTTGGTCTAAATCATAGGTTCCCAAAGTGGGCGATCCTGCCTCCTTGGGGGTGCTGGAATGATCCAGGGGGGCAGTAGTAGCCTCTAGCGCAATTGAGGGTATTGAATAAAAATTAGGGGGCAGTGGAAGCATAAGGAAAGAAGAGAAGAGAAAAAAATTTTGAAAAAGTGTTTGTGAATGTTTCATCTGTTGTGTAACAGAGTTAAAGTAATAGTAAATACATTATTTTCCAAATAGACACACAAAATGCAAGTCATAACCCATCAGTGGTCAAGTCTACCGGCAGGTCTTAACAAGCGAGTGTTGGCAAGTGAGCGTGTTGCGCATTGTCGGCAGGAATTTGTTCATGTAATGACTTGTTTACAAGATGATACTACACAGTTACAGAATGCAATACTGCATCATCAGAATTTCAATGCAGGAAAAACCCTACAAATTTACAATAAATTATTAAATTTAAGATGCGTCATTTAAAAAAAAACTGTTAAAAGAGTTAAAGAAAGTAGATTTCCAGGGGGTGCTGAGTAATTTTTCTTTTGAAAAAAGGGTGATAGGCTAAATAAATTTGAGAAACTCTGGTCTAAATAATCTGAATCATTAATAAAGAACTCCGCCATTACCTATTGAACTAGATTGAAATAATGGAAAATGCTATCATTAGCAATTTTTCCACTCCTCTTAATTCTAAAACCTTAGTTTTTTTCTCTTTTGAAATTCTTCTGCTATTATAAATATAGTGTGTTCTAATTTTTATGGCACTGCTGGGGCTTATCTGTTCTGCCCTTCCTTTTTCGAAAGAGCATCACGGAAAGCAGTGGAGATGTTGTTGAGATCCAGGGCCAGGATCCTGACTTAGGCTCTTTGAAGAAGTTTTTTAAGCATAAGGGGGACATTTTTACCTGATAAGATGGAAACACTGTTGGCATATTTTCCAGAACTGGCGCCAGTCTCATGAATCTTAGATTGAAACATGATGGCTTCTCTGGGTCACATACTTTGGCAAAATCACAAAATGTGAATATTTACAGTAACAGTTGCCATGTCAAGTAGAGGAAAATCAGTTACGTTATTAATACAGCTGTTGCAAATGTGTACCACAAATGTTGTGACTATCTGATCTTTTCAGAAAAAGTTCTTAGAAGCTAGACACTTTGTCCCTCTGAAGTCATGCCAGCTTTCTTGGACACTGTGTGACTCAATGGGCAAAGGCACTGGGTTTGGAATCAAAAAACCAGCTCTGCCACCTAGAATCTGCGTGACCTTGAGCGAGTCACTTAAGGACAGAAGGAAGGAAACAAAAATTAAGCAAATATTTGTGAAGTTCTGGGCTCTGTGCTAAGCTTAACCTCTTTTGACCCCAGTTTCCTCATCCGTATAAAGAAGGAATTAGACTAGATGACCTTTGAGATCTCTCTCGGCTACATGTCTATGACCTGAAGATTCTAGCTCTGGCTTTGCCAATCAGAACCTGCGTGACCCTGGGTAAGTCACTTATCGTCTATGGACATCAGTTCTTCATCTGTAAAATGAGGAGACTAGAAATGAAGTGACTTGCCCAGGGTCACACAGTTAGTAAGTATCTGAGGCCAGATTTGAACTGATGAAGAGGAATCTTCCTATATTGGCCACTTGTCTTATCTTGGAGGATATTAAGTTTAAGCTCATTTACATTTACTCTAATTAACATTTCTTGGCATCATGGACCCCTTTGGCAGTCTGCTGTTGTCTGTGACCCTTTTCCAGAATTGTTTTTACATGCCTGAAGGAAATACTAAAATTTCACTTAGGGGTTAATGAGAATAAAGATATAATTTTTCCCCTCTAAATTCACTGACTTCCTGAAATCTATCCAAGGACCCCTTGGTGGAAGGTGGGGTATCATTGGACCCCAGGTTAAGATCCCTGCTCTGGTACTTTCATGAAAATGTCTTATTAAGATAGGAACAGACTTTTGTTCTTTGTAGTTTGTTGATTCTGTCATAAACAGGAGGCCAAGGAAAAACTGAGGCCCAGAGAAGTTCAGTGACTCTCCCATGATATTACAGGTTGTAACTGCCTGGAGTAGGATTCAAAGCCAAGTTTTCTGACTCTAATCCCTGTATCCAACAAGAAAAGCAGAAGTCAGCTGAAATACAGTGAACAGATTAGGAAGAAAGCAAAGACAAACTCTGTTACATTTATGAATTTTTTTCTTTTTTTTTCCTTTACAGGAAAAAAAAAATCCATCTGAAATGCAGTCCTAAGCACCCAGAAAAGCCAAGGAGATAAACTCAAATGGCTGACTGGGACCTTCAGGGAAGCAAAAGAAGATTTTAATTCAGATAAACAATCTCAGAAGGGCTGATAAAATTTATGAAAACGAAAAATAATGCAGAAGGCCATGATTGAATCAGCAAGAAACCAGAAGCGATGTAGGAGATAGGGGAGCTACAGACTGTCTGGATCGAAGTGAAGAGCAGACCCAGACTGTACAGGGAAATATGACTGACACCGATGATGGATTGAACAGATCACGTCTTAGAATTACTTCTGGTCCTCAGGACATGGAAATGAAAGGAAGGGGGATGGAAGGCTTCAAGGAATTATCCAAGGAGGTTTCCCAGAATGACCAAGAACAAACTGCACTCTATAAATGAAGGGTTCCCAGGTTCTGAGGAGAAATCCACACTTGAAACTGCCAAGTCCATGATCATCCCATTTCAAAATGTAGGAGATTAAGAAGGTAAATCCTTTAAGCCACAAGAAAGTAGGGAAAAAAATCCCTTATCAGAATGAACCAATCAGATTGTTTGGCCAAGCCAGAAAACAAGGAAGCTGGACTAGAATGTGTGTAAGCCTGAAAGATGTGAACTTTGGTCATAAATCCATTCCTCAGCCAACCCAAGAATTCTGAGGACAGATGATGGACATTTCGAAGCCAATAAGCCTTTAGAGAATTTGCAGATCAAAATCTTCCATTGAAAAGCTTTTTAAAGCAGAGGAGCCAGCACCCTGGAAGGGATAAGTAACTACTAAAAATAGTGGGTATTTAAAGTCTGTTAATTGTCACAGCTGAATCAACAAAGTAAAGATCTACATGCCTCTAAATGACAGGTCAATAGAAATGCTTTCTTGTGATGGCTAAATCAACACATTATGGTTTTGTAGTTCGGGATGGGGGGCATCTTGTGGAACATGTGTGGTATTGGGCCTGTCCCGGCTCTTTCCCGTGGGCCATATGTGTTAGGACCCCATTGGTCTCTGTGACAGGAGCCAAGGAATAGGGCCCTGTATCAAAGAGGACTGGAGACTGAGACAGGAAGAGCTGTCCAGTCCCTGGCTATGAGAAGTGAGGATATAGAGTTTCCAGTCTTTTTAAGGTGGCCTCTGACAAGAAGCCCAGAAGATGAGATGAGAAGGATGGATTGTTATCAGTACTTTTGGAGGGAATAGTCAAATTGATGAGATCATAGAACCGTTGAAGATAAGGCTGTTTTTATAAGAAATAGGTTGAGGTGAGTTTTAGTGACCCTGCGGAGACTCAGTAAGTCAATGGATATTACTCAAGCTATATAATATTGCGATGTAGCAGCTGAAAAATGGAATGCAATGTTTCATTGAAATTCATCTTGTTCAGCCCTCCGTTCTCCATGTGACACACGTTGTTCTTTAACTTGGCCTTGTGGCTTTTTCATAATTCCCCTTCCATGTAATTTCCATGTAAATGGGTTTTAATGACTATATATTATCTCCCTCTGGGCTATTTCTCCTACTTAATACTCACTTCTTGGTTGGGGCCTCAGTAGCTGGCTGCTACCTCATATTCTAGGAGTAACCCTTTGGGTCTACATTCCTAACACTAGAGCTCATGAGCCCCCAATGGTATTCTTCCCATCAACGATTAGCCAGTAGACTCAGTTACTTCTTAGTAAGGGCATTTACTAAGATGGTATAATAAAAACACTTGCTACAAAACATTCCTGGAGTATGCTTTCCCACAAATATGCATCGTGTCCGTTGGAAGAGTAGGTTCAAATTTAGAGAAGAATGGTGGTGCTGCAAAAACACTTCACAACACCTGACAGATATTCCAGGGACTAGAAGACCTTGCTCTCTTTGTAGAGTCCTCACACCTCCTTCCTTGAATACAGTAGCTCAGCTGGGTTCCCAGGGTCTGCTCTTCTTCATAGCCTGATTCTCTTCTGTGCTTTCAGAGGTCAGGATCTATGAAGTTTTTTAGGTGACTGTTTCTCTGAATCCATGTCTATCTGGATTGTGTGTGTCTTTGCTCCCTGAAGAATGTATCTCCTACAGTTCCAATAGGTCCCCTTCAAAGCAGGGAGAAATGTGTCTAATTTAATGAAGTAGCCCACTGGTATTTTGTTAAATCTATACATTATTTTGGGTGGTTTTATACAATTCTCCACTTATTTTATTCACCCTTTTCTACATTGGACGTATTTTCTATTTATTTATGTATGTACATGTTAGGGGCAGCTATGTGGCAGTGGATAGAGGGCCAGGCCTGGAGTCAGGAAGACCTGAGTTCAAATCCAGCTTTCTTATATGTAAAATGAGCTGGAGAACTGGCAAACCACTCCAGTATCTTTGCCAAGAAAACTCCAAGTGGGGTCACGAAGAGCTGGGCACAACTGAAAACTGGCTGAGCAACAGCAACGAATGTACATGTTTTCTCTCCAACAGAATGTAAGCTGTTTCATTTTTACTTTTGTATTACCGGTGCCTAGGACAGTGCCTGGATCATAATAGATACTCAACAAATGCTTGGCGATTGATTGGGGTGTTTCTGCAAAAATTGTCCTGTGGTTCAATTCAATTCGTTGTTGGGTCATTTCAGCAGTTCCAACTCTTTGGGACCCTATTTGGGATTTTATTGGGAAAGGTAACCTTTTCCTTTTCCAGCTCATTTTACAGATGAGGAAGCTGAGGCAAGCTGGATAAAGTGACTTGCCCAGGGTCACAAGTATCAGAGGCTGGATTTGAACTGACGAAAAGGAGTTTTCCTGACTCCAGGCCTGGCACTTTATCCACTGCACCATCTAGTCACCCCAATTCTAACGTTAAGAAATACAATTACTCTGTTCCAAAAAGCCTTTTCCAAAGTCTTTGGAAAAACCCTTGTAAAGCAAACATTTATTGAGGGCCTACTATGTGCACAGTACTATTGAGATTATAAAGACAGAAGGACAATCATGGGGCCCTTCCCCCCAAGGAGTATACATTCTATTAGCGGTAGAACATCTGCCTGGCACATAGTAAATGCTTAATAAATGTTAATTGGCTGACTAACATGTACACAAGTAAAAAACAAAAACAAAAAATAATATGTTTGTATTTCTATGAACCTTGTGACTATCTTAGCCTATTAGTTAATCCAATTTGTCATTATGTAACTGGTATATTTTAAACTATCAAGTATTTCCTGGTTTCTGTTAGCGATACAGTATATGAAAATGAGATAATTTTTTATGGGTTTATCTTCTATCCCCCTATCTTTCTAACATCATTTATTACTTCAATTGGGGGGGGGTGGGGCATTTCTGGTTTTCCAAATGTACCGTCACGTTATCTACAAATAGAGATAATATGGCTTCTTCTTTGTCATTGCTTATTACCCAATAATTTTGTTTCTTTGCCTTAGTGTTACACATAGAATTTCTAATTCTGTGCCAAATTAAATCTAGAGTGAAAGCCTTCTTCCTTTTAATGGAAATGATTGTTTTCTCATTGCATAGGAGGCTAGCACTAGATTTCAAGTAAATGCTTTAACATGATAAATGTTAAAGAAAAATCTTACTGTCCCTAAATTTTTAGTGTTTTTTTTTTAAGCATAAAAGGTTGCTTTTCTCAAAAATCTCATCTGAATTCTTATGAATATGATTTATTTATGCCGATCATTTTTCTGACATTAAACCAAACTAGTCTCGCCTTCCTTATATAAATCTTAATTCATCATAAGGGATAAGTGTGTTTTCCTATATTATTGTATGCTATTTGACAATATAACTTGTATTTTTATTATCAGTTGTAATAAGGGATTTTGACCTATAGTTTTTGGGTTTGGGGTTTTTTTCTTGTTGTTTTTGCTGTTATCATTCTTAGGCTTGGCAATCAGAACCATATCACTTCACAGAAAGGATTAGGTAACCTTCTTCTGCCTTTCACTATTGTTGAAAACAATTTGTGTAATAGAGAGATTATTTGTGTCTTGAATGTTTGATAGAATTCATTTGTGAATCCATGTGGTCCAGGTTCCTTTTTGCATGTCAGTTCATTAATGGTCAATTTCTTCTTTGGAAACTGACTCTCTTTGGTTACTTGTTTCTCGTTTTGCCAGTGATGGTATTATTTATAAATATTTACCCATTCTTTAAAATTGTGAATTTTATTGGTATAAGGCACTCTCTGAAAGTTTTAAAAAATTTTCTTTTGCATTTATTGTGATCTCCCTCATTTCTGATTCTAGTAATTTGATTTTTCTTGTTCTCTTTAAAAAAATTGCTAATGTCTACTGATTTTCCAAGGCTATGTGGAACATGAACATGGACAAGAGTTGAACAGGATGGGTATGAATGGATGATGGGTTGTAATTTACATGACTGGTGGGAAAAAAAACATTAATGAGACCAGAGATACACTGGAATATTTTAAAAGCTTGTTCTTGGTTTTATTTATCAATTTGATTTTTAAATTCACTTATTTCTCTCTCAACATCTTGTCAAATTCCATATTGAATTATTCATTTTCTAATTTCTTCTACTGAAAATGCAAATCATAATTTTCCCTTTTCCTCTCAATATTTTCAGAGATAAATTTACTTCTTAGTACTGCTTCAGCTTCATCCCATAAACTTTGATATATTGTATTTATGTTTTCATTCTCTTTGAGATAATCTTTTTTTGTTTCTATAATTTTTCTCACAGCTGGGTATTTAATAATTTCTATATGTGACAATTGGCAACTTTTAGGGATCAGGACATTTCATCATTTATTTCTAATTTTATTTCATTATAACCTGTAGATATAATGCTGAATATTTCTGCTTTTTGGAGTTTATAATTTTTTGTGGCTTAGCATTTGATTAATTCGTGAACATTCCATGCTTGTTAAAACAAGTAAACAAACAAATTCCACATGTATTTGGAGGGAAAAAAGGACTTTTTGAATTTAGTTTTTCCATGCCTTTGAGATTCAGTTTCTTCAGCACTATATTCAAGTTGTTTCCTGTTTGACTTATACTCTGTTGCTGGATGTAGAAATCACAGAAATTCTTCCACTAATATTGATTTTCTATCTAATTCTTGCAAGTCAGCTAACTTTTCCTTTATTAATTTCACTGCTACATTATCTATTTTGTGTAAACATATTGACTATTGATATGCTACTATTCTAAATAGTACCTTTACATGTCACATGCCTTTTTTTTTCTTGTGATCTCTTTCAAGGTACTCTGGAAAACCCAGGTCCAAATTCTGCCTGTGTGACTCTATGCAAGTTACATAATCTCTCACTTCTTCCAGGCAGTTCTCTAAGCCTGAAGAGTTCCTAACATAGTATGAGTGTTTCCTCAACAAGAATTCCCTACATGAATGACATTGTGTTTTTCCCTTGCCCCAAATCTCTCTCAATCCTTTTCATTTGAAACCACCTTTTCTAGATATCACTGCAACTCCATATTTTCTTAAGCATGCTGCAGCATGATAAAATTTACCCCATCTTATAATGTCATCTATGTATCTCCTTTGACATTAGATGTATTTTCTGTTGGCAATGTATTTTTTATAATCCATTCTATCCTTTTTATTTTTTGTAGGAAATTTCATCCATTTACATTTAAATATATAATTATTTAATTTGACTTATTCTCAATTATTGCTAATTTATTTACTTTGTTCAAAATGAGTAAAGCCTTCCTTATTACAGTAACTCTAATCTGTCACCAAATTTAACAAAAACACTATGAAGATTCTTATATTTCATTCTACTTACCTCCACGATTTTACTAAAACCCAACCTCCTTTGTTAAAGATAGGGGTTTCGTTATAGAATTTTCCGTCCCTTTTTCTTCCTGCCTTAAAAATTAATGTCTTTTAATTATTTTCATTATTTTTAGTTTCATATTCAGCTCTTTTTAAAAATAATGCCCAGTAGTCTCATTCATTAATCAACCTAAACAACACAGCTGTTCTTTTTCCTCTGAGACTACACTGAGAAAGCATTTAGTTAATTCTAATTATAAAATAGCCAGTGTTCAAAGTACTTAGCTCAGGGTGCGGCTCAGGTCTTTTCCAAGGGTTTTTCTATTTGTTCTCTTAAACTTATAAGCTATTCAAATATTTATTATTTACCTCTGCTGTTTCTCTAAGTCATAAAACTATTCTGAGGCTGGGCTTTTTTTTTTTCTTTCAGGATTTGCTCACAATCATCTCAGTCTTTGCATGGTTCATTAAAAAAAAAAAAAGCTTAACTATTCTCCAAAGCCAAGTCTGAGATCTATTCCTAAACTCGGTGCCATATATCATATTTCAGCTTCTATTATTTCTCATTCTTATAGAACAATCGAAACCACCTTTCTACCTAGTTTCCCTGTTCCTATACCAGGCATACCATTCTTCTATTTAATTGGGTTCATGACCCTAGAATTATCATTGACTCTTCTTTTTCCTTCACTTTTAATATAGAGCTATGAAATTTTGTGAATTTTTCCACCTAATATCCTTCAATCTTCCTCCTACTTTCTATTCACACAGTAATCAGCCTATTTCAGACCTTCATCTCCTGGGCTATTTATTATAAAAGCCTCCTAATTAGTGTCCCCTATGACATAAGCTCCCTGAGGGCAGGAGCTATTCAGATTTTTGCCTTTATGCCCCCAGTGCATATACAGTTCCTGAAACACAGAAGGGGCCTGATTGCTTGAAATCAATAGAATCTGAATTGCTATAGTTTTACATAGTTATCTTTCCTCCTGGATGCTTGCAGGATTTTTTTCTTTTTTATCATTTTCAAGTTTGACCACAATGCTAGGTGGTGCAGTTGGGATAGAGTGCTGGACCTGGAGTCAGGAAGACCTACATTCAAATTCAACCTCAGACATTTGCTGTGTGACTTTGAGTGGGTCACTTAACCTGCCAGCCTTAGTTTTCTCAACTGTAAAAGGGGCATCATAGACCCTATCTTTCAAGGATGTTATAAGAATTGAATGAGATGTTTGCAAAGCTCTTAGCATCATGCTCAGCACATAATAAGAGCTTAATAAATGCTTGCTCCCTTCTTCCTAAACTTTGACCCTTTCCATGTTCATGGTCTGTCCTATTGTCATATCTCTGTTGTTTTTGAAATTTCCTTTTTTAAATTTAATTTATCATTTGTCATATTTAGGTTTTTCCCAACTGTCTCCCTGTCTGCCCACCTTGCATTAGGGATGGCCACCATTTGACACAGATGGATATGTCTATAAAACCATACCATGCATACTTCTGTTTATCAGCTCTTTCTCTGGAGGTAGATAGCTTCTTCCTTCATAGGTCCTTTGCTGTTGATCATAATATTTTTAATACTCAGTATAACTTAATTTTTCAAAGTTATTCTCCGAACAATATTGTCATTACTGTGTACAATGTTCTCTTGGTTCTGCTCGTTTCACTCTTCATTATTTCATGCAAGTCTTTCCATGTTTTTCTAAAATTAACGAGTTCATCATTTCTTACAGCACAGTAGCGTTCCATCACGATCATATATCACAACTTGTCCAGTCATTCCCCAGTTTATGGGCATCCCCTCAATTTCCAGTTCTTTGCCACCAAAAAGAGAACTGCTATAAATATTTTAGAACATATAGGTTCTTTTCCTTTTTCTCTGATCCCTTTGGTAAACAGACTTAATAGTAGTATTGCTGGGTCAAAGGGTATGCAGAGTTTTGATAACTCTTTGGGCATTAATTCCAGATTGCTTTGCAAAATGGTTGGACCGGTTCACAGTTCTACCACCAGTGTATTATTAGTGTCCCAGTTTTTCCACACTCCTTTTTGACATTGACATTTTCTCCAGTTTTTTAAATTTTTCAGGAATTTTCTTGTACAGGTACCTGAAATACGGTAGGCAGATTTATTCCTTCTTTAATTTTCAGAGAACTAGATAATCCTCAGATTTCCCTTTCTTGATTTGCTCTCCATATCCAGCTCTGGACCTTCCATCCTGGGGCTCTACTGTCCAGATTGTCAGGATTGGGTCTTATGTGGCCTGTTATATCTAGGCAGGCTTCATTTATGGCCTTAGTGTACTCCCCACCATTTTCTTGTCAATCGATTTGCAGTAATGCACGGACCATTTCTACCTGTACCCTCACTTACAAATTCTAGGATTGTAATCAAATTAATATTGCCATTGCTACTAGAAAGGGTGTGTTAATCCATTCCATCCACAATTCCTGTAATTTTCCAAACCAAAATATGCCAGCCTCTGTATGTATTGTCTCTTTCCCAAGAGAAGGTAAGAGTGACATCATGGCTACTTGGAAAGCTGGCCTTGAAAACAGGGAGATTTGGGTTCAAGTCTCACCTGACACATCCTAGCTTCATGGACTCTTGGCACATCACTTAATCTCTTAGTGATTTATCCAATTCTCTAAAATTACAAGACTGTAAGAAAGTGCCAACCTGCAATGTTAAAGGGACTAAAGAGAATGACATGTTTGCCACTCCATGGAGAATTCCTATCCAGAATCCAAATGGAAGGTGAATTTCTCATAGCTGATGAGTGACGGAGTGCTCTGGGTGCTCGTTTGTTTGGGTGATGGTGCCAAATGTCAGCTAGGTTGTACAGTGGATAGTGGGGCGGGTGAAAGGGGAAATGACTGAGGAAACAAAGGTTCGAGCTTCTGAGTATATTGACTTATTAAGCAACGCATGCCAATTGCATAACAAATCAGGACTAGGATTCCTCAGCATGGCACTGAACCCCAAATACAGGGGGAGGCAGATTTTTATGCATTAAAAACAATTAATTGATTAAGACCAATTAATTAAAGGAAAACAATTAACCAGGATACAAAATTAAGTAATTTAATTTCTAATTAGAGGAAAGATTAGGGACCTTCCAAGCTAGGAGGAGGAGAATGTGCAGACATAATTCCCTGAAATCAGAAATAGAGTTGTCCCACTCCCTGGAAGTATCTAAGCAATCAAAGGAACATAGAAACAATACCTGATTGACCAGTATGGGGCCAGTTTTCAGGTAAGACATACGGGATGCTTGAGATGTATAATTGTGAGAAAACTCCTTTTGCATCAATCTTTGGATCTGACCGTGTTTCTGGTTGGCATAACCTGGGTCCTTAGTTAAGGGTCTCTAAACAACAAACAGAGGTGGTCCAGCTTCCCAGCCACACAGGGCTAGGTTCAAACAGTTTAATAAAGTTTTCTCACAATTCCCACAATTGAATACAGTTTTGTCGCAAGAAAGAAATCGGACTAGATCTATAATTGAATAGAAAGGGAACTGAGCTAGCTCCAGAATTGAGACATAAGATGGAGTCAGTGTGATTAACTCAATTCCCACAATTCCTTTTCTGATTCATGAGAGAGGGGCCAGCCCATTTCCCCCATGGATCACTTATCTATAGACCAAATCTATAAGGTTTTTCATATATTCATAATCAGAATAACTCAAGTCAGACAACAAATAAAACTACTTAGAGGGCTCACAACGAACTAATTTGGAGAGGGGAGATTTACATGTCACCAAGGTAACCAGGAATACTCAGTAAATATAAACATCATGAAACAAAAGGCGTAAGTAATATGACAGACGATGGCCATCAATATTAAATAACATCGAGTCTCCTTGTAACCTAGTAACATACCCCCAACATCCATTTAATCATCACATTTTGTCTTTAGTCCCAGATGTTCCATATAGTCATCTAGTCCCTGGAGATAGCTTCTCTTGGATGTTCTGGAAGAGGTCTCATTCTCAGGACAGCTCAGAAAGGGGCTCTGCTTCTCTGGTTCCAAATCACTTGTAGAGATTCCTAGATAATTCCCCTAAAATCTGCCAGTAACAAGACTTAATACAATTTAGTACAATCTCTGGACAATCTTTCACCCGCCATAATAGAATGCTGAACGTAGAGTCTCAAGACCAGAGTACAAATCCAGCCTCAAGCACTTATGAGTTATATGAACTGGGCCAAGCCACTTAACTTCTGTCTGTCTCTCTGTCTCAGTTTCCTCATCTACGAAATGGACAGCCTGCCTTCTCAATATTTCTTTGCTGGTATTTCTTTCCTTTCTTCCTTTCCAAAGTTGTTGTCAAGGTCAAAAGAGGTCATATTTGTCAAGCACTTTGCAAAACGAAGTGCTATAGAAATACTAAGAATTCTTACTGTTATCATGAAGCCTGAGAATGCGATGAGGCCATCTCAAGGAGATCCACTCAAAACAGACTCGTTTAATAGTCCATGCAAGAAAAAAAACAAATGCATAAGAATGCCCACTATCCAGATTATGACATGCCCTTCGATGAAAGAAGCAAGCATTTCTTAAGTGCCTACTACATGCTAGGCACTGTGTTAAATGCTTTACAAATATTATCTCATTTGATCTTTCCAACAACCCTGGGAGGTAGGTGCTATTATTAGCCTCATTTGAGTTAGGGAAAGTGAGGCACACAAAGATTAAGTGACTTGCTCACTAGTAAGTGGGCGTATAGCTGGTAAGTGTCTGGGGCCATATTTGAACTCAGGTCTTCCTGACTCCATGTCCAATATTCCATCCACTGTATTACCTAGCTGCTATGGAGACAGGGGAATCCATCTCCAGGGCACTGCAAAGTCCTCCTATCACATGGAGAAGATATAACTGAGAAAGCCAAGGTTCACCCATTCTAAGCAGAGTGAGGGTATTTGAATGAGAGTTGAATGACAACAGAATCCAAGAGAACAGACAATTCCTATTCTGATTCCTAAAAGAAGGAAACTTTATTTCATGCCCAAAAGCACTTTAGAAAAACAAGTTTATTAGACTGGTTGATCAGGGGAATGCTGTAGACACTACACCTCAAGGAGATATCTTTGGGGACAAGATGGAGATATGAATGGGATGCTAGTACAGTTGGGTGGATCCCCAACTGGTGAATTATTAGATCTGAGCTGAGGGTGGTGATTGTCAACTTGGAAGGAAGTCTCAGGATGAGGGTCACAGTACTCCCCTTGGTCCCATACAATTCAACATTTTTATGCATGGCTAGGATGAAAGCAAAGATAACATGCCTTATCAAGTTACAGTTGACATGAAGCTAGGATGAAAAAAAATGTTTGGATCTTATGGCAGAACTGGGATCCAAAAGACCTCAAGAAATTTGAATGATAGGCCAAATGCAACAAAATTCCATAGAGACAAATGCAAAAATTACATAAGATAGACTAAAAGTTAATTGCATTCACATAGGCAGAAGAGATTTAAGTCATGTGGAAAAGACTAGCACACTTCAGTGGCCTGTTACCTCCATCTGCATCAACAGTGTAACAGAAGTCAAAAAAGGTCATGTGATTCAGGGAAATGTTCCTTCTCTGCATTGAATAGGACCAAAGACAGACATCTGGAGTGATGTTGCAAAGACATCAGATGTGACGTCATGATTCATGCATGAATTGAATTGAAGTGAGGCAGCTTTGCGCAACGTCTCCAGTCTCACTTTTTCCTCCAGAGTCACTGAAGTCCTAGTGGCAAGACAAAAGTCAAGACAACTGGTGATGACTCCTGAATGACCTTGATGTTTTTGATGTCTGACCAAACTCTAAGTGCTCCACAGCGTCTGCTCCAGCCACCTTCATGGCCACTGGAACAAACTCTTCTCATCTGCCTATTCTGCTGGGGGATGTATACCTCTAGCACAGGGAGACCTCCCCCAACTCACAAATAGGTTGGATGCCTGTCAGTTACCCTCAACCTGGTTTAGCCCATGTACTGAGACGATTTGCTGGGATAGGGCTGCTGCACATACTACAGCTCCATGGAGTGCCAGGTAAATGCCAAAAATGGATGAGCAACTCTGAAAAGCCCTCGTGCCAGAGGTGCTAGTCCTCTTGGAACACCCCATGCACCCAGGGAAATACTAAAAGCAAAAAGTAAAGTGGTTTCTTTTATTTTTTTTTAAAGTATTGGGTAGTCTTATGAGAAAGGCATTATATACACAGGTCAAAGCAGGAATATCTCAAAAAGAACAGTGGAAGGGTATATATAGAGAAAAACAGCTGAGAAATTTCATCAGAGCAATTAGAGGCAATTCCCAAAGAACAATTAGGTTTTATTCCATGCCAAGCACAGATTATTCTCCACAGTGTATTTTCCAGGCTCTTTTTTCCAGTCCTCTTTTAAATGATTAACCATTTCCTTTGAAAGGCTGCATTTGACAATTTTTACTCGGTGCAACTGATCCAGGTAAACGGTCCCCCCCACCCCTTTATCTTCATTGCTGCCTCAGACTCTATATGACCTCCCTTTGGTCTGTGCAGATCCTCCAAGGAGCTGGTATGGGGTTCTGGACACCTTGAGGTGTTGATGGAAAGTATCTTTGTGGGAGTTTTCAGCTCTGTTCTTTCCATGGCCAAGAAGAGTGGCTTGAGTGACGCTGACATTTAGCCAGTAAAGACCTCCCCTCCACCCTAGTAGAATAGAAGCTCTTTGAGGGCAGAGACTACTGAATGTTTATCTTGGTATCTTTACCACTTAGCCCAGTGACTTGCAGAGGGTAGGTGTGGAATGTTTGTTGACTTAATTGAACAGCTGTTAGAACTCAGCCATGCAGCCAGAGGACTTGATTCCCGCTTATTCTCTAGCTATGGTAATAAGACTTTCCTTCTGCCAGTTCAGCTTGGAAGCTTAATTCAAATGTTTATGCACGCCAGCAATACACTAGACAATCCAATCAAACAAGCATTTATTATGTGCGAGGCACTGTGCATACAAAGACAAAACAACAACAAAAAAGAGTTCCTATCCTGTGCTTACAATCCTTTGGTAGCGGGAGATACTGCACATGGAAACACAATCATCTGAGTAGGGAGCAAACAAACTGTAAGCGAAGATTTCCCATTGGAAATGGAGCAGGATCTGAGCCTTGAGTGAAGGGAGGGAGGAGGGCATGGGAGACTGCCCATGAAAAGCAGGGGCAGGAGGTGAAGTAGCGGGTCTAGGGAAGAACCAGCAGGCCAGTCTGGCTGATACACAGAGTACATGAAGAGGAGGGATGCGTACTAAGTCCGGAAAGATGGGCTGGAGCCAGATTATGAAGCACTTCAAACAACGGACAGAGAAGTTTACCCTTTTTAGTGCCTGCTGGCTCTGTCAAGCTCCTTCAATGTGACTGACCCAAGGAAAGGTCAGAATTCACTGGTGTTATTGACAAAGCATACACTACCCTGTCCTCTCCCAGATTTTAAACCCCTGATTTCTCTGCGCCAATAGAAACAACAAATACTGGTATGATCAATCCTGAATTTGGTGGGTTTGGAGGCAATTCATTTTCTTCGCTTTTGTTTCAAGAGCTACATGCAAAGTCCTAAAAAGGCCTCAGAACCCGTCGTTGGCCATGCTAAATTCTGCTACTGCCAGCAATCAGTTGTCCTTCTGTATGGAAACCATTTTGATTTTCATTCTGCATCCACTCTCAAACCTGCCAGTTAACAGGGAATAATTCCTTTGCTTTATTCTACTTCTTAATTCAGATATTAAAAAACGGAACATTATTATACCCTATTTGGCTCATGAAAAAGGGGCAGCCAGGTAAAGCATAGTGGTCTCCAGAGTGGGAGCCCTGCTTGTGGCAAGACCCCAAGGGTGTGTGATCAACCAGTGGGAAGTGGGTTGCATACCATCCTCTCCAGAGAGCCACTCATTGGACTTACTATCCAACACTTACACTGCCTCCTTCAGTTATAGCTCAGAAGCTCCCCACCCCCTTCTGCCCAGCCCTCTCCCTCTTCTCAGTCAGATGGTAGTCTCTCAGGGCAATTAACCCTAACTCAGATACCCACAGTAGTAACTTTGCAGGTAGCACTGGGAAAATCTACCTCACTCTTCTCCTCCTGAACACACCTACCAAGAAAAAAAAAGTTTGTGATATATTTGGGTGCATGATCAAAAAAGTTTGGAGACCTAAGGTGTAGTGGATAGAACTAGCTAGTTTTAGAAGGCTCAGGTTAGAGTCTCATTTCTGACAATACTGGCTTGGCTATGTGACCCTGGACAAGTCATTCAACCTCAGTGTTCTAAGCAACTCTTTAAGACTAAATTGTAGAAAAAATGCTGATCTGCATTGGTGGGAGTTTGCTCATCCAGAAATTCCCTAGATCAATGAAATCAAAGGTCAGCCCGCATCCCTAGGCTCATGAAAGGAGAAACCAATTATGACTACACAGCACGTTTTTTGTATGTCCTTGTCCTAGTTCAAACTGCTAAAAGGGAGGCAGTACATTACGAGACATCATTAGATTAAACCTTGATACAGGGCACGAGCTGGGGAATCTGCCCTTGGATAATGGAAGGAGTTGGACAAACCTTATTATGCCCAGAGCCAAGAGAGCCAAGCGCTGGCAGCATCCAGCCAGCCTCCCCAGCTCCCTCTTCCCTTCCCTTCAATGCACCTTCTCTTCATCAAATGAAGCCATTAGATTGATCTGACAGGGACACGCAGTCATTCTTCAGGAGTCTTTATTCCAGGGGCCGATCAGCTATCTCCAGTCCTACAGTCACACACTGGCTCAAATTGCTTTCCAAGCCCTTCGGATAGCACCGAGATGCACAGGCAGCCCTCTTCTCTGAGACCTAAGGGAGGTCATGCTGTTGTTTCCCTTGTAACAAGAGCTCTGAAAACCCAAATTCATTTAAACCCATAAGCTAGGAAGAGGAGAAGGCACTAAAAAACAAAACATCCCACACAAGGCCCTCAATTTCTGGTACTTTAGGCCTTTCGGAAAGAACGGACAGATTGGTTGCAAATTGGGGCAAATGATTTCTTTTATGCAGTTAGGGAAATTAAAAAGATCCCCTAAACTTTTAGAACCTATTTTAAAGAACCAACTGCTAAAAAAATTTAGAAATGGAGAGAGAACTTTTAAATGGGTAACTAGAAAACTCAGTTGTCATGGTGGCCCTTCCCCTGTTGGGCCTCACGTAGGCCTTTTCGTGACCAATTTTGGCTATTGGCTTGGGTCATGCATCCCCTCATTAGATTGGATGGAAGCTCCACAAAGGTGAGGGGCAGTCGGTCTTCTCTGGAGTTTGTGTGGCGAGTGCGGAAGGTGCTCAAGTCACTGGGCCAAGCTTCCAGTCTTGCCACTTACTTGTGTGACCATGGGCAAGTCTCGGGACTTTTGGGAGACTTGGTTTCCTTTTCTATCAAATGAACGTTATCATACTTCAAATATACATAAAGTAGAGGTGTCCCTATTGTGCAGATTACGGGGTCCCAGAGCTAGAGCGTGAAGAGACCACCCTCAAGCCCACCAAGAGAGGGGGACTTGGGTACCTAGATCCAGAGCTACAGGGGACCTTGAGGTCATCCTGCCCAACTCCCTCACTTGGGAGACAATGCAAGAGGCCAAGGGGGGTTGAAATGATTTGCCCAAGGTCACAGAGGCTGTAAGTAGCAGAGCTAGGATTCCAGCTCAGGTACTCTTATCACAAATTCAGTTCTTTCCACTACACCATACTGCTTCCCTAAGGAAGGACCTGAATCTCATATTCAGCATCTATCTGCAGGTCCCATGGCTGGTAAACATCTGGGTCTGGGCTTGAACTCCTCTGCCTCCAGGACCAATGACCTGCGATACCACACAGCTGTTTATGCATGTTCTAGAAATGACTTACTCAACCATAGGACTGTTTTTTCTCTGGCAAGAACTGTGCAGTAGGGGGAAGGCTCAGTGGGACCCATGGTTCTTCTCTAATACTTTGAGGGTAAGGAGAAAACAAAGTCTCTTCACACAGTTCCTGTGGCCTCACCAACAACCAACCCCATTCCTAAGGCAACTATGAAGAGGAAGGGGCTCCGGCTCAACAGAGTCCAAGTGGATGGGACCTGTTTGGCTCCTCCCAAGACAGCCTGAGACAGGCCCCTGGTGCACAACTAGAATGTTCATGAATGGCATTACGTAGGAAGGATAGCTTTTGCTTGCTAATTGAAGCCGATGTTGGAGGAAAGAAAGAGGCAGCTTTGGAGAGCAGGGCAAACTGAAAGCAAACGTCTTTATTGTACACAGTACAGAATGTAATGCAGCTTGGCAGGATGCAAATGGCCCTGCTCAGGGGAAAGGCTTTCAAACCAACTCCCAGATTAAACCCTTTCTGCCCTGGAGACTTTCTCCACTCTGGAAAAGAACCCAAAGCCATCCAAGAGGTCAGTGAATCTGGTTCCTGGGAAGGCCACACCGATGCCACTATCCTATGCCTTGGGACAGACAGTAGGGGGGAGGAGAGCTCAGCCTACAAAGAATTAGCGTCACCCTGACTAAAACAGAAGAAACCCATCCAAATAAACCCCAAACCAGTGAAAGTAAAAAGAAAGGAAGAAAAATCCTATACAGCATTTACAACAAATAAATTTTTAGCCAGCTTTTTTGGGGGGGAAGAGGGGAATAAAATATGCATATATGTATAGAATATGTGTAGGTTAGAGAGCTATAATTACACCATCTGGAACAGTTGTCTTGATTACAGTATGGTGCTAATTAGGCCAAGGTCACAGGTTCAATTTATATGGGCTAATTAGCTTTACACAGAGAAACACTCTGTTCCATAGCCAGACAACACCCCTCATCCCAGCTGATGACCCAGCTCCCAATGTGCTCTTGGGGATGAGGGGGACTATCTGAAACAGTGGCTGGCCAAGCATGGCCCATCACCCATTGATGGAAAAATAACTTGGAGCACATTTTATTGATAGTGAGTCAAAAGGGTCATCTTCACAGACAAAGACCAATCCGTTCACTCTAATTATCTTAGATGGCTAGGGAAGCTGAGACTGACACCTCAGATTGTGGCAGGGGAGCACTGTCAAAGAACAGACATTCTCCCTAACTAGGCTTCAATGTCTTCTAAGCCTTGATTGGCTGCTGACACACTGACAGAGAAAAGAAATCAATGAAGGGCCCAGAACAATATAAGAGGGAGATATGGCAGGGAATGGTGCTATTTACCTGTATGCAGGTATGCGTCTCAAACCCCATGAATCCTATATGCAGGGTTGATAGACCAAGGTGAGGAAGAGGATGAAATGGAAGTCATCAGCTAGATCCATAGAAATAACCTCAAAGGCTCCCACACTGTGACCAGGTTCCAATGGACATGAAATGCATTATGTACATAGACTTTCCAGATAGAGTATGCCAGTGAATATGGGTAACTATACACAGAAGAGCTAGGAAGAGGATCCATGCTGCCCCGTTTAAGCTTCCAAAATGTACAACACAGGTGCAAATGTTCCATTGGGTTAGTGGGGGCAGAAGGCAGAAAGCCCACGGCAGATGGGCTTCAGGCCTGGCTCTGGTGGGGTCCCGAGCAAAGCCCTTTTCAAGCTGCAGCATCGTGGGAGAGTCAGCAGAGCCCTGTCTAAGGAGAACGGCGCTGAGCTTCCAACAGAGAGGATTTTTGCTTTAGATACCAAAACTACAAAAACCAGTTTTTAGAAACCGCTTTGCCAAAACAACCTTCCCCCCACCCACTCCCAAATTCCAAATCAAAAGCAAAACCAAATACTGTGAAGAGTGTTAATCACCCTTGTAAAAGTAAAGCCATCCCCAGCAGAGCCTGGTGATCGGGAAGAGGACGAAGGCAGCTCGTTCCACTGGTGACAGGATGGGGAGGGGCCCCTAGGGAGGGTCTGGGGTGTATGACCTGAGAGCCATAAAGTGGTAACATTGTCCTGATTTTGCCTCCTCTTTCTTAGTCAAGAGAAAAGAGCTTGAGTCTTCATTTCCAATTGAAGTCTTGTAGCTTTGAAATCCAGGGCTATGGAGTTCCACGTCTGTGATTTGAGCCTCCCTCCCCAATTGAGCCCAGCTAGTCTTGGGTCAGTGTAGAATTTCTTTTTCAATTCACTGTTTGTGCAAATTAGAACTACTTGAATGGAACATGAAGGTACCTCTGAGCCTTGATCAATGCAAAGCGACTATCACAACAACTTTCTCCTGACACAGTCTCCTCAAGTCCATGAGGGCCATCTGTCCCCAACGTCCAGCTTTGCATACACTGTCCAGAATGACTCCATTGGCATCCTCTTCTCCCCAACTTCTTTAGGGTGACAGCTGAGGTTCCTACCACACTTGGTGGCTCCCTTCCTGCTCCTACTTCCCTGGCTGGGATCCTTCCTTCGAGGGTGCCAATCCAGGCCAAGGCCCACCAGAATAATCGGGGCAAGCTTTGGGAATGGCGGAAAAAAACCCAAAAACAACCAATAATAATAATAATAATTAATAATAATCAAAGAAAATCACTGCCTTCATTTGCCTGAATGTGAACTGCTCAATCTGGCACTGGAGCTGCCAACTCAGCCACTCAGTAAGCGAAGCCTTCTGCATAGGGGAGGCTGGGGCAGCGATCCATGTCGAGGAGGTAAGCGGGGTTGTCCTCAAAGTGAGTCAGGGGTAAGGTCTCCTCCTCGTTCAGGGGGCAGTCAGACTCAGCCTTCAAGAAGGGACGCTGATTGTCTGGAAAGGCCATGGAAAAGAGAGCATCTGGATCGCAGACAAATTTGTAGACGTACCGCTCGCCAGCCACCTGATGGAAGAAACACATACCGTCTGTCTGTAGGTCTGAACAGCATGAAGGAAGGTGTGGGTGGGGGTGGTCTATCTCTCTGGAAGCCACTAGGGAAAGGGCAGAACCTTCACTGTCCAGACTGACCCCACTACATCTTGCCTTCTGCTCCTTGCTGACCTCTCCAGCCTTCACCTTTTTAATAAAGACCCCCTCTTTTTCCTTTCATTGTTTGCCTTTGAGGGTCTTGGCCCACCCACACCCTCTGGCAGGTGGCTTAAAATTGACTTTGTTCCACTGTTCACTAAAGAACCTGTCAGTGTTCAACCTTATAAAAATTGGCTTTGCTTCAACTGAAGCCACCCATCTTTCCAGAATAGGGGGACCGGGGGGCCAAGATGGAGAAATGTACAGCTGACCTTAAACTCAGGCTCCACAGGAAGGGCTTAAGATTTTGAAATGCTATGAATCCCCAGACCAGAGGGCCTGTGCCTAATGGAAGGTCTTTCCAATGCAAAAGAGAAATGATCTAATGCTCACTGGATATTCTGCATTCTCCAGGCCATTACTTCCCTATGCTCAAGTTAGACAATTGAGAAACTACCCTCAAGATTTCTTAGTAATGGAGCAGCATCCCCAAACTTGCTGGTGTAGGCTGGATAACGAAGGAGCCAAGTCCTTGAGAATTTCCCCTCCATTCTTTCTTGAGCATCTCCAAGGGGTGTATAGAGACTTCTGACTTAGCTGGAAGCTCAGAGAAGACTAGGTGTGACAGACAGGAGGCTAAAACCGTAAAACCAACACCTTCTATCATCTATAGACTTCATTCAGACTAACCATCGTGGAGGAATGAAAGTTGTCTCCATTCAATGTGACTAAATTCCAGCATGTGTTTACTTTATTGGCTGGCTCTAAGAAAATCTCCGACTGGGGAAATGTAGCTTTGCTTCAAGAGCCTCGTTTTAAGAAGTTTGTTTATTACAGTGGCTGGACAGAAGCATGGTTCTGATCATTTCAAAAGCTCCTAATTTAAAAGTGCAGCCCCTTGCTCTGGAAGATGACAAGGTGGATCTGTGAACGTGGTTGGCTATGCCCAGTGCTCTCTGGGGCACGAGCAATGCTACAAAACCAGAGCTTGAGGGCGTGACATTTGTGATGGGCTCCCCTAAGATGATGACTGACCCTTAGCAAAAAGTCTTAAGGAATGAGGGCAACATATTCATGATCAGCTCAATCTGCCTTGAAATCAGAAGACTTCTATTTCCACTTATTACAGCTCACCAATGCTCAGGCCTCATCTATCTTTCTAAAGTTCCTAGTTACTCCTGGTCCACAGGACATGTAACAGCCACCAACTACAAACTGATTTGATTATCAGAGATCAAGTGTGCTTTTTTTTTTTTCCAAAAACATAGGCATCTGTAAGTGGGAAGAGTTTCTATTTACCCAAGTTACTGGGTCTCCTAATAGCCACAGCTTGGCTGCCCCCAAGGATAGAGGCCTCTCTCCACCATTACTGCAGGGGAGGGAGAAGGGCATTAGCCTCCTACAGTTTCTCAACCATCAGACCTGGTGGCAGGAGTAACAAGGCTAGAAGAGAACCAGAGAATCTTGGGATTGTTCCTCTTTTTTACACCTGCCCTCTACTCCCTGTTGGACGATTCCAGGCAGAGGCTGATGACTGTTCTTAAGTTGCACTTGCAACATAGTTTAGGACTGGACCTGTGATTTCATTCGGTTGGCCAACCTTCTGGTGAAAAAACCACTCCTGTGAATGTTGGTTGGCACCTTCTCCACAGCTTAAGAGTCTCAGGTGGCGGTCTGGGGTCATGCAGCCAGCATGTGTGAGAGTACCAGCTCAGGTACCAGTGTTCAAAGGCTCACCGTGGCACGATGCTCACTGGCTGCATGACCTAAGGCAGGTCACCTAGGTTCTCTGAGCTCCCAGGACCACAGCATGGGCAGTAAGCTCTCCATCAAGCTTACCCACCTGAAATGTTGCAGTATAAAACAGGAAGAATTTGGCAACGTCCACCTCCAAGGAGCAGCACGGTAATTAGAAGGAGGGGCCACTAATTTCTTGTCACTCTATTTACCCTATTTTTGGTTTCTAAATTCTGACTCTCACTTGTCCCATCCAGGGAATTTCAATGCTCCTTCTAAATCTGTTCTAACTTAGCTCTAAATCTCCTGTTTGTTGGCATGTTATCTCCCTTTAAGAAATCTGGCAATGGGGGGGGGACTGGGGCTGAACAGAGATCGCCACGTCATAGAAGTCACCTCAATTCTAGTCTCTAAACCTCCAGTGGGAGAGTCTGGATTTTCCAGGGAATCTCCGCCTTCCTGGTTCATTCTGAATCACTGAGCTAAGGCTCCCGCTCTCACAAGCTCTTGTTCTGGCTGTTACAAGCTGGCCTGTTTCAGTAAAGTCCTTTTGCAGGGAGTCCTTTCTTTCCCACCACACTTCTCTGGGGGCCTACCAAGTCCCTACCTTCTGCATGATACCCTTTTCATAATAATAGCGCAGAGAGCGGCTCAGCTTGTCATAGTTCATTGCTGGTCGGTTCTTCTGGATGCCCCATCGTCGAGCAACCTGAGAAGAGGAAAGCAGAGGGTGACAAATGGACCCCACGGGCCTCAGTCGTGTTCTGCAGAGCTGGCCCTGGGAGCTTGTGGCTTCCTGACCCGCTAACAAAAGGGCCTAAATGTTGATTAAATGTCATGACTAACCCCCAGATGGGCCTGGAGGGTAAAATGAGTCCAAGCCCTTTAAGGCTACAGTGGGTTCAGCTAATGTCTCAGCGGAAGCCGACATACTTCTCTTCTCCCCTGTATGAATTACTGACCAATGCCCAGAGCTATTAGCATGTTGCCGTTAAGTGCTGTGGTTTCTGTAGCAGTCAATAAGGAATAATTAGAATGGTCATCCCTGAAACATTAGAAACACACTAGTGAGTTGCTAATGGGCTAAGAGAACCAAAGTTCAATTCTAATAAGATTGGAGAGGGGCTGGGAGACATATTCTTTTGCAGCTCCCACAGTGAAGGGGAATCAGATGGTTTGCATCTGCGACCATCCAATCCTAGGCTCCCAGGGGACTTTCAGAATGGGCCTGAAAGCTTGGAGCACCATTATCTATCTAATGAAAAATTAATAGGGCTTCCCAAACAGTGCTGAAGTGCATTAAATCCCACCCAGTCCACCTGAGGCTCAATGATGGAGAGATGAAATCTGAGGCCTGTGTAGACAAACTGAAGCCAACAGCCAGGAAGCCTTTCCAGTGGCTTGATGAATTAGCACGCCAAACCATCTTTTATCTCATATGCGTGCTGAGATACATGGACAGATATTGAAACCCCACAAACACTCTGCATTTCAGCTTTTTCTCCTATTAGAGCCCTGGAGCTCCCCAGGTGGTCCAGCCAAGAGTTTTCACTTTTGTGGATGCATTTTGGAAACATTTTCTGCACAAGATAATTGCTGATTGATCAGCTGCAAATCTTTGTGCTTTTACAAACTCAACATTAAACATGTGGTTGTAGGCAGGGAGAGGATTTCTCAGAGGGAAGTCAGGCCCCTGTGCTCTATACTGTGTATAGCCCTAAGGCTCTGTGCTTGGAGACAAAGACAAAAACAAACCCATCCCTGCCCTCAAGGAGGTTATGTTCTACTGGGCAGTGGAGAAGGAATGTAGCTTGGTTATTATCAACTATTTCTCCACTCCAATTTAGTATATGAAAATGAATTGTAAAAGCATTCTAGAAATAACCTGATAGCTAAGAAAAAATGTACACAGAAGTCAATCTTGTGCCCGTACCTCTACCATATGTAGAAAAGAAACTGTCTCAAAGCCCAAATTCAATAGGTCTTGAGAAATGTTGGTCTTCATTGCTGAATCTGAACTTTTCAAATATGGTGGAGGTATGGTCACCAAATTGACTTCTATGTACATAAAAGCACTGTCCGAGGTTCTGAGGCCATAGAGATTTAAATGACATTAAGTCAGGACACACATAAGTGATTTCATTTTAGGGGAAGAAAAAATACCACCCTAATTTTAGCCTTCATTAACCTGTTATTCCTTGTGTTGCACTACTCAAGAATGAATTCAACATAAAGGTAAAATAGTCAAACAGCTTAAGAAAATTAGAAAGAATAATTAAATGCTACAGAATGGAAATCCTTCGTTTCATCAACAGCCCCATGATCTAATGAACATGGGAGCTTGCTCCAGTGGTGCCCTCACTCCATTCCCTCCTGTCTTCTCATCCTAGGGATATCTTGCCCCCAATCTCCCATCAGTCCTCTGGGAGATCTCTTCAGGAGGCTGAAGGCATGCCTGGAGGCCTCTTCCTGACCTCTCTGTGGCCATCAGTGTGCTCGTGAGTCATTGTCTCGTTTCTGTTTCCTCTACATGCCTGGTTTCCCTCCTTTTCTGATCACACATTTTTCAAATGGTAGCTCTAACATGAGCTTCTTATGCTACCGCCAGCTTATGCCCATCATTCTCCACAGCCAGGTCCTGGCAGCCCCTGGAACCTACTGTCCAGGAGGTACCAGCATACTGGAAGGCCCTTCCTTGGGGGCTGGCCACTAAGAGATGACTTCTTTGGTCAAGGCAATCCATGGAGAAGAAAAGATACAAATAAAAAAATCCAAAAGAAACTAGAGGGAGAAGGGACAGTTACTAAGACAGAAAACAGTCTCTCTCCCCTCCTAATGTACAGTTTGGCGGACATGCTCAATTATACTAGAGCACGACTGCCAGCCCAGCCCCCAGGATGTATGCAGAAGGGAAGCCCAAGCACATGCTCTCAGCACATCCTGCAGCTTCAGGGCTCAGCTCTCTCCCTGGCATCGCTCACAGAGGCAGAGTTTCGGGAACAGCTCCTGGGAGTGTCTGCCCTGATCTCAGGCTGCTCTGGTAGCCATAGTGACAAGTTCTCATTCGGCACCCACCCATGCTGAGCCCACTCAAGAGCTCCTCGTTCCTTGGTGCTGCCTGACACACAGCACATCCTACATGGGGCGGGGGCGGGGAGCCAGTGGTAGAGTGAGAAGCACCCCGTGTTTGTAGTCAGAGGCTGTCCACACTTGGGCCATCTCAGTGGCCACTTACTACCTGGGTGACTTTGGGCCAGTCCCTTAAACTCTTTGGGCCTTGAGATCTTCTATAAAACAGAAGTGTGGGGCTGGATGACCTCCAAAGTTTCTCCCAGCTCTAAATCTGTGACCCAAGTGGGATTGACTAATTAGGCTCTACAGGGTCAGACACATGACTGGGTCCTCTTTAGGATGACATATGGACCAGTTCTTTCCAAGGAAGGCTCTTTTTAAACATTCCTGTTGCAGTCACCCAGGGCAGGGGGAAGGGCACAAGACAGGCACTGGAAGGAAGTTCAGCCCTGAGCCCCGACAGGACCAATTCACTGTGTGACCTAGGATAAGTCACTGAATTCAGGGTTCCTCATCATTAAGAGGAGGGGGCCAGACAAGGTGATCACTAAGGTCCCTTCTGGCTCTACAATCTGTGAATCAAAGCAGTGATCTGCCCCGTGTTCTATCAACCCTTCTCCCCCACCCCCAAATATTCATTAATGCAGATTCACAACTAAAATGGTTCCAGATTAAAGCAGAGTCTGTCATAATTGAGAGGGTGCTAAGCTGGATGACTATCAAGAGACATTTGATTAGGGGGACTGCCAAAACGTACAGCGTAATGGATATTGTGGCTAATTACCCAGCTTGCACTGCTCAGCTCCACAGCTGCCTACAATTACGTCCCAAACAGCTTTTTCCTCGGCTTCACCCTTCAAACTACTCATGAGATTTCTCCTTACAGTGATTTCAAGGTGTTACTTAGAAAACCTAGCCTTGTCCTGGGACTATGTAGGGTAAGACGCCCAAACCACATAGGGAATTTTTAAAGGAATGTTCTAGAGGGCAACAGAAGCCATTAGTGGAACCAAATCTGGACATGGAAGAATAGGAAAAGGCCATGAAGAGGCCTGAGTTGGGGGCAGTGGAAGAGAAGCTGATTCGTTTCAGGGCCCAGCACCGTGGGCTGCACACAGTAGGTACTTAAAACACCAATTTGCTCACTTATTCAGGCCACCCAGAGGGGCCATTCCCTCACTTCTGTCCTGGCCACATGGTCCCATTAGTTCTCCAGAGGATAGTTTCTTATTAAATTAGAAAGCCTAGGTTGGTCTTTTGGCTCCACCCCTCTACTTCCCATCTTCGTTACTGACCAGGGGGCTGGTGGTGTGACAGCCCAGCAGATGCCAATATCGGTGGTCCAGAGGCTCAAAGCCCAGTCCACCTGCTGCTGCACAGTGTGCTTTAGGGTCTGAGCCTGTTGTAATAAAAGGGCCGCACACAGAACAACGTGGGTCCCAGCGAGGTTTGCTGAATTCAAGGGCCCAGGCTCTCCCCTCACTTGGCTGCATCGACACAGAACACACAATCTTAGGGCTGAGTGAAGGATCTGTGGGGAATCAGCTCCCCCCCCCTTTCTACTCTCTCTTCATCAGAACCCTAATGCAGCTTATGTAACTTAACCATTGTCCTTGAATCATCCCTCTGGCTCTGGAGCTGGGTTGGGTCTTGATGGAAACAGAATGACTCATTCTATCTTGTGATAACAGAGGTTAGGATAACCAGGGGAGTCATCTCTAGAGCTGTGGCTTTCCAGGGAAGCACACTGTGTGTCCCTAATCAGGACTCTTAATGACTCCAGTCCCTAAGAACCTGCTTTCCAATCTCCTACAGTTACAGGCTGAACAAAGTCCAAACACCTTGGCCCACACAATGGACACAATTGGGGGGGGGGGTGATCGCTGTTATCTTGGCCTCATTTCTTGTTACTTACTATCTGGCCTGGGCTCATTCTGCTCCAGAGACTGAGCCTTCTTCCCTTCTCCTCCTCCCCCAATCCAACGCACCTCACATTTTCTTACTGCTGATGCCTCTGCGCCTGCCATCCCTTCCTTTCGAATGTCCTCCTCCTTTTTCTGATAGCCAAGCCCATTCTTAAAGCTCAACTCATGCCACCTCTTACATGAAGCCTTCCCTGAACCCCAACGGTAAAGGGGTTCCCCTCAAACCTCATTAATAAACTTGGGTCATACCGTGTGGGGGCGATCTGCCTGTAAGTCTTTCTTACTCTTAAGACCCCTTAGCTTGTTCTGAGCTCCATGAAGTCTGGGATTCTATTTTATCGAAATTTTCTAACAGCATCCTACATGCGGCAGGTGTTCGCTACTCGCTGAGCTGAATTAATTTGCATGCCAGATTTTCCTATTAAGGTGCAAAAGCTGTGCTCCATCTTTCTACTATTCTAGCCTAGCCCAGTGAATGGTAATTTTACACTTCAGGCCACAAGCCCTCAGATGTAGCAGAGAACATTTTCATTTCTTCTGCCCGAGAGCCTGGTTTCTTTCTTCTCTTCTCCATTTCAGAATAACGGGAGACAGAAGCTGGCCTTTCTGGGTGATGCTGGATCCAAAGCCCAGCCTGATGTCTTGATTCGCGTAGGACTCAGGAAAGGGGAGCAGAGCTGCAGGCCCTTTCCTTCCTCATTAAGAGATTGGAATCTATTTTGGGGGCAAGAGGAAATGGGAGCGGTTCCATGCGGAGGCCTTTATGGCCAGAGTTTGAGGAAACAGGGAGGAGAATGTGTTATTTACAATGGAGGTTTGGGCTATCTGCAAACCATTCCGATGCCGCAAACCATTCCAACGCTTAAGTTCACACAACGGACTAGGCAATTCTATCATCTGCTGCCCCTCTAGGCCAGGCCTGCTCCTAACAAGCAAGGCTTAGATGAAAATGGTGCCACAGCCCACTGTCAAGGCCTCCCAAGTGGGGCTGCCAGGGAGGAGAAATGGAACAAAGATGGGCTTCTACCCCCACAACACCAGATGTGGGAATCTCAACAGGAAGAGCAGAGCCAGAGGAAACACCAGCCCTTACCTGAAGTCTTTTGGTAGAAATACCAACGCTGACAGAGAACTCTCTACAAAATTGCTCTATTACCATCCCAAGGTGGTCTCTGAGAAGACATCTCTGTGGTCGAGAACAGAGCCCATATGGGAAGGGCAGGAAGGGCTAGCAGGCCTCCAAATATAAAAACAACAAAGGAAGCCAGAATAAACTCAACCACCAGCCTGTCTGGCTAATGAAACTCATACCTCTTCTGGTTCTATCAGCTTGAACTCCATGCCTCGACCTGTCCAGGCAATGAAGTGGGCGTTGGCTGGGTCATCAAGGAGAGTAACCAGGAACTGCCACAGCTGGAGGGAGCCTCGTCTCTGGTAAGGGGGCCCTTCCCGATACATGGTGGGCTCCTGTTTGACTTTGCCTGCTTGGACAGAGAGATTCATGTAACTGCCATTCCAAGGTGTGAAGGCAATCTGGAGGAAGGTTCATTACCTTGTTTGGCCTCCCTCCCTCCCTCCATCAACTTACCCTCCAGCCTTTCTGGTACGACACACGTGTCATCAAAGTACAATCGAGGATCTTTGTCACATGAAAAACCTGGTTGGGAGATTCAGAAAAAAAAGGTGGAACGTTTGGTTTTTAAAGATCTCAACCTATTTCTCTATTAGACCCTTAGTTCTGAAAGCTGAAATAAGGCGATACAATCTCCTGATATGGAGCTGCTGCATCAAGGCTCAGATAGAATCGGAGGGTTTTCTAAAGACTTTCTCCTTCCTGTTCTGTAAGAGCCGACTGAGCCCCAGTCCCCAGATGGAATCAGTTTTTGCTCTGAGACTGATAGGGCTTGTGGTGAGGGAGACAGGAGCTAACCACACATTTCCTTACACCTTGTGTAGAAATTCAGCAGGGATCAAGCATGACTGCCACCCTAACACCGACAACCCTGTTGTAATGTGAAGAGGCTACCACACACCTAGGACACCCTGCTGGCCTCTTCCTGGGCAAGTGCTAGTTTCAACCTTTCTGATAACTCTCCATAAAGAAAACCAGCATCACAAGTCTCACATGTTGGCCTTGGCAAACAAAATGTTCTTCTACAGTACCCCAAAAATGAGAATCAAGAAAAGGAAAGAGCCACTAAAATGGCTGGAGGCCTGTAGAAAAGCATCTGGAAGTGAAGAAGAATGAGCCCAGGGTACCCTGGAGACAAGATATATAGCTGAGGAACAGCAAGCCCAGACAGGATAAATGACTTGCCCAGGGTCACATATCTCTAAAGAAATTGAGAAAGGTGACAGGTGCCACACTGGGTAGAGAGTACTGGTCCTGGAGTAGGGAGGACCTGAGTTCAAATCTGACCTCAGACACCAGTTGTGTGGCCTCAAGCAAGTCACTTAACCTGGATTGCCTCCGAAAAAGAAAAAAAGAAATAGAAGAAATGACAAGATTTTCCAAAAAAGGTAGAAAATTATGGGAGGAAAAGGAGAGGCTAAGAAGGAAGATCTGAAATTCCAGGGCCTTGGAATTCTCTTTAGGATCATGATGGGACGTCCTAACCTATCCCCAGCATTTCCAGCTAAGATCAGAGGCACAAATATGCAAAGGATAGTCTATTTCCTAGATGTGAGGACCAATGTGGGAACTCTCTCCCCTGATAAAGACTGTGACCCTCCTACATTTTGAAACACCAAGCCTGAGTGACGTTTAGAAGGCACACGGAGAAGGGATTTGTTCACATTTTCACATGGGACTGCTAAGTGTCAGAAGTAGAGTGTGAACGCTGCAGGTCCCCTTCTGGCTCCAGGCCTAACTTAACTCCATCCCCTCTGACAGCGTCAGAAAAGACACCTCCGAGAAAACCCAGGGCATCTACCTCTTTGCAGACAATTCCTGCCTGGAGGGGAGGGGAGGCAACACTTGTGAAGCACAGAATATACAGAATGTGGTGGCTCCTTCTTTTTGTGCGATCAACACCATCTGACTGGGACAGCACCATACTCGGAAGAACTAAAGTTGGAAGTGGTGGAGGGGAACAGAGAGAGGGCGGCAGCCAGTCCCCTCTCAAAAAAATGAGGGTCACTGAAGCATCTTAAAAAAAGAGGCAAAAGAACAGAAGAAGACTAAAAGGCCAGACAGGCAGAAGAGCTTGAATTTATCGTCTAATCAAAAGAAAGGTCGGCTGTCTATAAGAGACTTCATGTACAATCCCCCTTTTCTGCTCTACTGTGCACGAGGAAATGAGCATCCTATTGGGATTCAGAATAAAAATAAAAATTAATTTAAAAACCTAAAGAAATACAGTAAAGTGGGGGAAAAAAGATAGAAGCATAGCCATCCTTTAAGGAAAATAAGCATTTCAAGAAAAGCCCTTTCTGATGCCTAAAGTTGTTTTTATCCCATGGTTTCAGAGGTTAAGATCTCTCTCAACTTTGGTCACTGAAGCAATCTCTTGTCACGAAAAGCCATTTGAAACAATCTTCTGCTTCTTAGAATGGGCCAATGGTTTTTACATTTTTTAAAAAGAGGGGGCTGGGAGGTAGGGAGAGCCCTAGATTCTATGACACTGGAGCAAGACAAGAGGAAAGCTGGTGTGTTGGCATGGAGATCTAGCCTCTGAATGCATGATTTGGAGCAGTAACCAGAACAAGCACTAGGTAAGAAATGCAAAGCTCCTAGAACTCCTTAGAGTTATCTGAATACAGGACCAGCCCTAAAATGCAGAGGCCATAGAAGTCCACAGCGGAAATGCCCAACCTGCTGCTTTCCCATGGCAGGCGCTCACTTGCTCGCTCTCTCTCTCTCTCTCTCTGTCTCTCTCTCACATATCTGTCTCCCTTCCCCATTCTCTATGCAAAACAAGATACTCCTCCCCCCCACCATCTTCTTAAGTCCAAGGTCTCTCTTCTGCATTTATACTCAGTAAGAGTAAAAGGTTCTATTAAGGCAGATCCTGGGATGTTTATAGAACTGAGATCTTGAGGGATAGGGACAGGCCTCTACACAATGGGTTTAATGGACAAAGCTGGAGGAAGGTAGAGAGCATAAGCTTAGATTCCCTTTGTCCACCCTTCCCATGAACACGAATGCCAGCAATCAACAAAACCTGCCCTCCTAGTGTGAGTACTAAGAAACTCTTGGGGCTTTAGGCTCCCATTTTGATTCCTAAATCTCTATGAATTCCAAATTTTCCTTATCTTCAGGTTGGGATAGGGACCTAGCCACTCTCTGGTATGTAGTATTCTCCCTGAAGACACTGATAGGGATATTATTTAAGTGTGTTAAGGGATCAATGCTAGGAGACAAAAGAATAACATTCTCTAAAGTCTACAAGATGAAAGAAAATGGCCTCAAACACACACATATACCCTCATAAAAGCACACACGTACACACTTCTGTGCTGAAACGAAGCAATAAGGACTGAATCACAGAATCATGGTCTATCCCATACCTGGAAAAAAATAAACCATTCCCAAGGGAGAGGAGAACCTGTTCTTCATTCTTCTTTTTGCCAGCTGGAAGGAAGGTTTTCCTGATATCAAGCCTATAAGTTTGCCTCTTTACAAGCTTTGCCCAGCATTCCCGGTTTTTCCCTCTGGGGACCAAGAGAACAAGTCTCTCTTCTTTTCCACACAACAGTGGGGGCGAAACTTTTAAAACCTTGCAGCCATTCTCTTCCCCCCACCTCCAGTCTTTTCATTCCCAGTTGCTTCAATGGATCCTCATGTGGCCTGCACTCCTGAACATCTCCTCTGGCCACCGTCCAGCTCAGTGACATCCTTTCTAAACCCATGCTCCAGGTGTGGCCTACCTAGGACCTCTCTTGCACCTCTTCACTCCTGGCAGCCCAAGGGGCTGAACTGGCACTTCTGTCTGCCATGACAGGCTCTGCTCTCATATTGAGCTTCAAGTCCACTGAAGCCTCCAGCTCTTTTTTCAAACCAACCACTCTCTGACTACAATGCTACCATTTTGTATTTATGAAGAAGCTTCTTTGGAAGTTAAACCCTCTTGAATTTCATTTTCTTGGCACAGCCCAATGCTCAAGCCTGTAAAGATTCTTCTGGATCTTGACTTTGATGTCCAGTGTTTGCTTCCCATTCCAGTACTGGCAAAGGCACTGAGCATACCGCACAGATTTTAATCCAAAGCACCACTAAGAAGGCCAGCCAGGCTCAGATGCTTGTACCGTTCCTTTCCATTGCTGCTGTCAAACCATCAATGACTATTCAACCATCTCTAGGCCCTCTAATTATGCTACATCTTAGCCCAAGACTCTCCATTTTTAGTTAGAGAATCTCACTACTTAATCAAATGCTCTGCTAAAACCTACCTCCATACCATCGCCCAGAATCTACTAACTCAGCAACCTTTCAAAAAAGGAAACAAGACCTGTAATGACTTAGTTCTTGATGAGCCCATGCTAGAGCTTTGGAATCATCACATCCTTTTCTAGATGTCCACTCATCATCTCTTTGATAACCTATTTCAGAATTTTCCCATGGATCAATGTCAACCCTACCATAAGTCTCTCACCTTCTCCTTTTTCTGAAAACTGGGACCTTTGCCAGCACTTCTCCCACTTTCCATGATCTTCCATCTATCAATGACAATGGTTTGACATCCCATGTGCCAGTCCTTTCAGCCCCCAAAGATGAAGTTCATCTGGGTCAGGTGACCCAAATTTATCAATGACAGCTAGGAGTTATTACCAGAGAATTTCTGGGGGCATTTCCTCACCAGGGAGCTGCCTCTGCCAACAAAACCACAGCTCCAGCCTGGGTCACTATTCCTATTTGTTTTTTGTCTTGTCCTTTCCAGTCCAACAGTCCTTCTTGGGTGAGAAAACAGAAACAGCCTAGAAGTGAGCAACTCAGTCCTTTCTCTGTTGTTGGTGATGGGCCCACTTGCCCTGAGCAGCAGACCAAGCCCTCCTCTGGTCCTCTTCTCTCCCCTCTGTCATCCTCAACCCCTGACATTCTTCTGGAAATGCTTACTTCTGGATTCCTTCTGTTATCTGACTTTGTATCCCTCTGCTGTAAAAAAAGACAGGGCCAGGGCCAGGGCCTAGAGCTAAGACTGCACCAGCAATGGGTATTCTCTGGAGAGGAAACGCCACCCACTAATGCTGGTCAGCATCTTCTCTGCATAGTTTTAGAGAGTGTCTGGAGCTGAAAGGTTATGTGACCTTTCCCTGGGACACACATCCAGGGTGGGTGACAGGTGGGACTTCAGGCCAAGTGTACAGGCTGCCCGTCTCCACTACACATTGCCCTTCTTTGAGTTCTCTGGACATTCACGTCAGCCTCTTCAGAAAATTTTCCTGTTTATTCCTCAGTAGAGTTGTTTCCTTTGGGTCATCTGACTTTTGATCTGACTTTTTCCTCTGAACTCTTTGAAACCTGTCCTCCCCAAGCCTAGGCTGAATGTCAGACCACACAAAGCTTTTCATTCCTTTTCTTATCACAGACTCTGCGATGGCACCTCGGCCCTTTTCCCAGAGTTCCCTTCCTTCATTTCATTTCCTCTAGTCTAAGACTGGACCTTCCAAAGAGCATCCTAATGGGACATAGTGCTGGGAGACTAGAGCCTGTTCCCCAAGCTCAGGTCATTATTAACTTCTCTTTAGACAACTCTTAACAGTTCCTTAACTGGTCCCTTCATGCCCAAGCTCCAATGCCATACCCCACCGGCCCATTCCTCTTCCCCATCCTGGCTTTCATAAAATCTTTCCCATGCTCAGCAACATTCGAAGGGTCCCCTAAATAAAGCTTCACTTCTTAGCCCAGAATTCAAGGGCCTCCATAGCCTGGGCCCAACCCTACTCAATCTGGCATCTGGGACAACTGTAGACTGATCACTGCTCTTCTAAATTTCAGTCAATCTCAACCCCTGGAGCTCCCTTTGCCCTGCCCTTCTGTTCCTCCTTCCAACCTGCTTCTCTATCAAAACCCTACCCATCCCTTCTAAGGTCCAGATTCAAATCCACCTCCTCTCTGCCACCTTCCCTGATGGGCTCAGCTGCAAGGGATGTGCCCCTTCTCTGAGTACATAGCACCTCCTTTGGGCCTTCCACAAGGCCCTTCTCATAGCCTGCCTTTTATTGCAGGCCCTGTGTACTTTCTCAATCTCTATTAGCTTGTGTGCTTCCTGAAGGCAGGGATAGGTGCTTCTGATGCATCTTTATATCCTTAATGCCTGGCACACAGTGGGTACTACACACTTACCGAACTAAAGTGAAGCAAACAAAAGAGATCGTACAACTTCCTAGCCTTATAGGATGCAGAGGAATTGTATCAGCTGGGTGGTGCAGTGGGTAGAGTGCTGAGCCTCGAGTCAGGAAGACTCATCTCCCTGAATTCAAAATGGCCCTGGGTAAGTCACTTACACCTTGTCTACCTTAGTTTCCTCATCTGTAAAATAAGCTGGAGAAGGAAATGGCAAACTGCTCCAGTGTCCTTGCCAAGAAAATCTCTAATGGTGTCATGAAGAGTCATACACAACTGAACAACAAATCAGAGATACACAGTGGAATGAGGACTGGACTTGAGTAAGGAAGGGCCTGGATTGTGTAACCATGGGAAATCACTTAACTTCTCTGAGCTTCAGTTTTCTTATCTATGAGGAAGAGACAACACCTGCAGAACTTCTGGGATGGATGTGAGGATTACATGACATATTACACACACACACACACACACACGTCATTAAGCTACTGAAGCTTCAGGCTGCACTAAGACTTTGGGGACACCCTGTGTACATATATTAAGTGCTCAGAAAGCCTCAGTGTTCTATAAATGTCAGTTATTCGGTCTTATTTTTGTAGTCTAAGGCCACAGGTAAAATGCCAAATTACATATTCTCTCAAAATCTGTTCCTATCCACTAATTTTACGTTTCAGCTCTGAAAACACAGACTCGGAATCTAAGTCGGAGAGTCCAACGCCATATTTCAAAGTGTACAGGCCTGCTTAAATTAGCAAGTTATTTTTAGGTCTTTTTTTCTTTCTCAAAGACTAAAATATGCACAGTATAGAAAGGAAGAAAAGGGAGTTTCAATTAGATGCTAGGTATGGCTTCCTGCACTCCTCCGGAGCAGGCCTGCCTGTCCAGATGGCATCGTGCCTCTTGCTGAAACATCTGGCAGTTGCCATGAGTTTGGGTGAAATGTCAGTTACATCTGCATTAGCGGTCGCACCGGTTGTGGACAGGAAGGAGGTACTTGCTTTAGGGAGGAGGCGGGGAAGCATTAAAGGGTTCATGGTGGCAGCGAGGGGATTGATCTCAGATGCAGTCACAGACACTTGTTTCTCTAACTGCTTCTATAGGCATCATCCAAGGATGGGAAAAACATGGCGGGCTAATTTAAGGTAGTCGATTAGACTAGCCTCGAAGAACACATCTGACTTCTGAAGTCTGTCTGGGGGATGGAAGTGAGAGAAGACAGGAAGAAAGCACCCAGGCTGAGCTGTGCGCACAGAGCAACCCAATGCATCTCCTAAAACACCATCTTTAGGTATGTGCTCTTTCCCTAAATGGGGCAATTAACACTTCCCACCCCCTTTTTCTGCTCCTCAGTTATATGCTGCAAACACTAGCTGATGGAGCTTGTGAGTCCCTCAGAACTATGGCTGGCCAAGGCATGGGGCCAATGGGCAGCTCTTTCTTGCCAGTGACTGGACACTCTCTTAGAACCCAACATGACCATTTCTGGGGCTGCAATCTTCCATGGATCTCGGTGTGAAAAACAACACTGTTCTGAACTAATGTTTCCAAAAAACCCAATCCTTCTTAGGACTGCTGATGATCTCTTTCACTCAAATTTCCCAATTCTATGGAAAAGAGGTTCTTGTGAATAAATACAGATATTGTAACCCTACATGAAGGATACTCCTGAAACCGAACTGGCTTTCTATTCAAGAAGGGGAGCGTGAGATGCCTCATCAACAAACCAAGCTGTACGCTAATGTAGCTGGCTGCCCTCCTTTCGAGACCCTCTCCAATGCCTCAGCCTGGTGCAGAGGTGACCCTCAATCTGACCAACAGTATCAGTGATACCTAAGCTAAGAAAGCCTTCACCATTGCTGTATATGCTGGCTGAGGGCTATCCAGTTACACCCTTAAGATCAAGACCTGGGTCAGATATTTTTTATTTGGGTCATAGAAATCCATGAAGGTAATCTACAGAGGGAGGTGTAGAGGAGCCGAGGTTCTCATCGGAGGAGGGCAAGCCCAAGTGATGAAACTTCAGACTGTTCAAGGGTTAAAGCATGTGACTAATTGACAGTAGGTTGGCAGCACAATCTTCATCTATCAATGACAAAACATTCTGTTCTCTATCTGTTGTTTTATCTCCCGCTCTACATGTAGCCTCTTCTCCCTTCACTAAGACAAGTTATAAATGGTTTATTCTTTACCATGTGGCCCCTTCAGGGTGACACCTACTTATCAAGGCAAGGATAAATGTAATTAATTTTTGTTACCCTCATCCCTGCCTGCTCTCAGATAAAGCAAAGTCAGGATCATAATTCAAAACTTTATCCCCAGGCCTTCCTTTGTCTGCATAAAAGTATTTACAGCAACATAATCCCAACCCTTTTCAGTGATACTAAAAAAGGTGATGTAATCTTTACTTTTTTCTAACGTCTTAAGTCCTCCTCTGATGCCTAACAATGGCTTTGGAAGCCGTATCACAGTGGAGCTCAAATCCGTACAGGTCCAATCCCACACAAGAAGGTTGTTGAATACAATGTTTCAATTTAATTCAACTTAACACAAATGTATTAGGAACCTACTACAGGCCCAACCCAGTAACAGGTGATAGAGACCTAGGACAAAAATGAAAACAGTCCCAGTCCTCAAGGAGCTGACACTCTAAATCCCAACGTGTCCACTGTTCAAGGACCAGCCTGCCTACATCTGCAGAAGCTTGTCAATCAAGAGGTGGCTGTCTTGTGAAGAGTGTTTTCAAGCTCCAGCTCCCCAGGAACACCACCAGCTAATGGAAAGCAGCTGTACTGAGTGCAGTGAGATCTGGTCCTTGAAGGACGTGAATGCACGTCCTTCCCTTCTCCAGAGAACAGAGAGCGGTCTCTTGTCATACAAGAGAAGATGAACAGATAAGGTGTCAATATGACCTCCTCATGATACAGTGTCTAAACAAAGCTTCAGAAACCTCCTTGGTGCTTCCTACAGCTCAACTAACCTTTGCAGCCATTATAGAAACACAGTTGAGCCTGTGATAGGAAATGTTAGCTTCTGACATGCATGACTCTGGGCTTACTTGGGGCCACACAGCCCAAAAAGTTAACTGCTTACCATCATGGCTGCTGGAGAAATAGCCTCCTCTCATGTAGGATGACTGGCAGTTAGGCACTTCTGAAAGCAAAGCACAAAGCGGGATCAGTCATGTAGTGGAATAGAAATGTTCATTTGACAGTTGAATCCAATAGGGAGGCGTCTCAGGGAGCTGGCAACTTAAACCACCTGCCTTACACAAGGAGAGGCCTTTTTGGTCCCCCAACTGGGAGCTGTGCAAGCCTGAATCCGAGTAAAGAACGTGGCAAAGGAACAAGGATGATCAGCCTTGGCGGATAGGAGCAAGAGGGGCAGTGGCAGGGTCTGAGATCTTAGGTCTTTGCTTGGGGTTCATAGTTTCCTTTCAAATTAACTGTGCTGAAGAGAGAAGTCTGGGCATTGGGGGAAACCTTGGGCAAAGAGAAGGTCAAGCAGAGGTCCTGAGAGTGCCAGCAGCCCACCCTGGTGGGGAGACAAGAGCACCTTTACCACTATCTGTGGAAATGGTGACACTGTATTAATATCCTTCATTTTAAAGTGTCTAATAGTGAAAAAGAGAAGCAAGCTCTGCAATCCTCCTAGGCTGCTGGAGTGGGTAGGGAGGGACAGCAGCCTGAGAAGTCTCCCCACCTGCTCCATCTGACTGCCCATGCTCACATTCAGAGCTCAGAGTATTTTTAGATCTAAAGAGATTAGGGGATTTAAAGACAGGCCTAAAGCTAGCCGTACTGGGAGATTTGGAGGGTTTGGCAAAGGTATTTCAACCACCTTCTAAGAGTATCAAAGTGAACCAGGAGCACACTCAAGCACCATCTTCTCTGGAGAACTCCTGAGCACACCGTCCACCGGTAACAAAGGCAGATGAACCTGCCCATGCTGGGTGTGCAACCCCTACGTCCCCATTCTCTAGTCCACCTCGATCCGGCTCACATTTGAGGAACGTGGATACAGCAACTTGCACATCTTACTTTAAACTGAAAATCCACTTGAGAAACAAGACTAGCTGAAAATCACCGTTTCCCAGGTCTGAGAAGGAGCTACTCTTGACTATGGCAAGCTGGTCACATGAACTCCAAGAAGTATTGGGAAGGGCTGGGTGAGAATTGCCACGGAAATCTGAGAGCGACAAATGCCCCACCCTAAGGTTTTGTATTTTTCTGGCCTGAAGCAGCCAGCGCCCTCACTGGCTGACCCTTCACTCCTTCCAACAGGTGCCTGACATGTGCTAAACTTGATCTGGGGGAGGATGACAGAACATTCTAGTTCTCCTTCTGCAAAAGCAGCAAATGAAGTTCTTGCAAACCTGGCCCCTCAAGGAGGAGCCGCTCCACTCTGCCTTGGGCAGCCTGGGCCAGCAAGGGGCACGAAAAGGTCAGGGTTAGTGCAGAGGCCACAGCCTCTGAAACATCTCTGTCACGTTGGTGTGGGGGCAGAGCCCAATGGAGCCCCCAGTCATCTGGGGTAGAGGACAAAGGTGAGAAGACAGCAACTACCTTGTCATGACCAAGAGACAAATTCCAGTCCCTTCTGCCCTAAAGGGCCCACCTGCCAAAGTGGGTCACTCGGGTGCATTTTCAAACGTGGGCTAACACGTTCATTTAAGCTGGAGCTTTAACAATACTTCCTGTAACTCAACACCAATCTCTCAGTTGCCTTCCCAGGCCACATTTCTGAGGCTTGCAACTGAATGGCTCGGGGAGATCACTGGCATTTTTTTCCAGGTAGGAGGCATCATGATTCAACAGGGACAGTGAAAAACAACCAACAATGTATGCTTTTCCAGGGAGAGCTAGGATACATGCAGCTCTGAATTACAGATCACTCTTAGAAAACCTCTCATTATAAAAAGGAGAGTGATACACTGAATACTGAGTCTCTCTTTTGTAAAGCTATTTTGAGGCCCTCAAGAGTTTGGCGGATTCCAACAGACTGCCACAAGCCTGGGAACAAGGCTACAAGCAATAATGAAACATCCCTCACTCCACTGCTCCCAGGCCTCATCAGTTTTGGAAACAGCTTCCTAAAAATGAGATTCTAAATGAGTTTTATTGGGAACACAGTCTGTCACCATGGCATCCTGGAGGAAGGTCCCTGAGGGGCCTAGTCGAGGCCCCACCAGGACGATCCTGAGCTGCTGCTTTCCTTTCCCTCATGGGCCTGTCTGTCATCCAAACAACCCAGGGACACGAGGGCAGGGCAGGAGAGAACAACCCAAATCTGAGGGAGGCAGGGCGGCAATCTGCGGATCTGCAGGTGAACCTGGCCTGGGTGTATGCAGGGCCAATAGCAGAGAGGCCTGGTTCAGACTTGCCATTGGAACTGGAATTTATGGGTTCTGCATTTTCTGAAATCCTTTGCAATGCTCTATTAGAATATTTCTTCTTTTATGATAGATGCAGTTTCTCTTGCCTCCCTTCCCATCTCCTAAGAGGCTGAAGGGGGGACTCTTGCTTTTGTGGGAATATGGACTAGAGCCAGTTTAAGAAGTGCTGAAGGTTTTGTGAGTGGAAAAAGTCCTGGACTAGACCATCTCTAAAGTCCTCTTCCAATGTTAATACTGTCTCCTGTTATGGCAGGTGGCCTTTCCTGTGGTGCTATTCCTCTGAGTGCCTCATCTCACCTACCAGATTATAATCCCCTTGAGGGTAACAGATCTCTTCTTCAGCCTCAGTCAGGACATCACCTTCATGATATAGTCAGTCCTCTTTGAGAAGGAAGGACCATTGCCACTGCCACCACCACCACCATCACTGCCACCGGCACTGCCACCACCACCGCCACCGCCACCACCACCACCACACCTTAGGACAGTGCCTTGCACCCAGTTGTTGCTCAGACACCATTCATACAAACCTGAATCAATGCAGTAATCCCTGGGCTCTTGCTTGATACCCATTGGCGACTGGTAGCCATGTGTCGGTGGCACTCCAGGTATTCCTGGAACACCATGTTCATAGAGAGGGTCAGGATACTCTTGTTTGAATCCCTGAGGTGGTGGGGGAGCTGCAGGGACAATAGGCTCGGACATCTGTCGGTGGTACCCTGGACGATTGTCACCAGGAGGAAAGGGGTGGCAGGGTTCAGACATCTGTCTCTGAAACCTGGAGGAAGAAACAGTCATTTGCTCAACTAGAGATATCATAAAAGGACATGACACATGCAGCATATGGAAGGAGCGGACTTCAAACCCTACGCTGGGGGGGAACCTGTGGTCTCGAGGCCACAGGTGGTCCTCTAGGTCTTCAAGTGTGGCCCTTTGACTGAGGCCGCAGGTTCCCCATCTCTGCTAAGAACACCTAGCTTTGGCCTGGAAGCCCAATACAAGGAGATGTACAAGGAGGGGTGTTTGCCTTGAGGGTGAACAGTCTCTATTCTTTACAAACATGATATGGTGCCTAATTTTCAACCTCTTATGCCTAGAGGAGGAAGGATGAAAAAAAAAAAGATTTCTTGACAACACTGGGGTAACCTCTCAACTTTCCATGAATGGTTTTTTCACACCTGGCATACTGCTTGGCACACTCTGCAAATCAGATGTACGTGTCTTCACATTTGCAAACTGTACTAACATAATTCATGGTCACTCCTTCCCAGCAGGTACTAAGTAGCCAAAACCCCGAATCTCCTGAAATCAGAGAATATGAAACAGCTGCCGACCTACTGCATGCAAAGCATTTGTACTGTGCTTAGAGGAAAATGGGTATGAATATGTGCACAGAGAGTAGAGTTGGAATATGTAGCAATTTGGAGAATATAAAGCAAATTAATTTTGAAAAAGGTTTAAGAAAACCACAGAAAGAGTTCCCAGAGAATCTGTCACAAGTTTTAGAAGAAAAGCTGAATCCAATCAGTCAGAGGCAGCTGGTGGGACAGCTGCATGAGCACTAGGCCTTGAGTTAGGAACACTCAAGTTCAAATCTGTCCTCAGACACTAGTTGTGAGACCCTGGGCTGGTCACTTAATCTGTTTGCCTCAGTTTCTTTAACAGTAAAATGAGGATTAAAAACACCTACTGCCCAGAGTTATTATAAAAAACAAATGAATTATTATTTGGAAAACAAAACACCCATCAGTGTCTAGCACATAGTAGGCACCATGTAGATGAGTGTTCCCCTCCCTTTCCCTGGGGCTCTGATCTGGTCAATATTTTTTTTCTCAGTCTCTTGAAGGAATAGATGGCAAGCTTAACAAACTGGCAAATGACCCAAAGCAGGGAGGGACTGCTAAGATACTAGAGAGACCTTGCCAGGCTCTGTAAAACAAAAGGCCGAAGAGAACCAGTTTATATTCAATAGGGACAAATATGAAACTCTACACTTGAGTTCAGACAAGGAGACAGCCCATCTAGGCTTGGGGTCAGCAAGCTACAGTCAAGGGCCAACATTTTTTTCCCATCTTTTATACAATAAAACATTTAAAAATGTAAAAACCATTGAGAGTAGTTTGCAGACCACTGATCTAGACAATTTTTCACACAAAAAAGACCTGTAGGTTCGAGCTAACTCAAGGAAGTGTGGGTGTACAAATAAAAAGGCAAGGTGGTCCTCGCTCTGAGGGGGCTCTCATTCTATGGGGGAGACAACACAAAGGGAAGGTTTCAGCCGCAAGCCAGATGGTGGAGACCCTGGCTCCTCAAAGGCAGCAGAAAGCAGATGTGAACGCCTTTTAGCATCAGCTCCTCCAATAAAATCATGTCAGTTTCTGAGGCTGACCAGTGACTGGACAGTGCCAAGGCCTCCCTTCTATAGGTCTCCACTTGCTGAGGTTGCAGGTCCTGCAAGAGCCATCCCCAGGCTGTATCTCCACAGGGGCCACTTCCCCAGGATGTCAGCTGAGGACAGTGGGCTGGAAGCCTGGCTATTCCCAAGGCTCTTAGCTTTGGGCTCCTGGGCTGTCTCCATCTGGGTCTGAGGGAAGGTGCTGTTGGGGGCTTTAACTTGGCTGGCACAAGCTGCCCCCTGTGTCTCCCTCAGGGGGCCCATTGTTTTAGCTATGCTGATAAATACCTTATGGAGAGCAGTTGGAAACTGAGAAGCGTAAATTCTAGAATGAGAGAGGATGTTTCTCCCCACCTCACCCTTTCTGCGGTGAAGAGGGTCTAGATCAGGAGTTCTAAACCTGGGGTCTAGGCACTTGTTTTTAAAAATATTTTGAGAATTGCATTTCAATAAAATCGGTTTCCTCCGTAAGCCTATGGATTTCATGCACTTGAAAGAATGATTCTGAGAAGGGGTGGCTCTGGAGGCTTAACTAATCTCTGCTCCAAAGGATGACAGCAAGGAGAAGGAGGGAGCGTGAAAACTTGACATGCGAGGCCTAGTGAAGGAAGTGGGGAGCTTTGGCAAAGAGCAGGAAGACTGTGGAGGGGATGAGGAAGCTTTGGGTGAATTGATCTGAATGGATCAGATTCTGCAGCAATATAGAGAATGTTCTAGAAACAGAGAACTAGTAATAGTTAACAGTACTCACGTTTATATCGCACTCACCACATGCTAAGCGCTTTACAATTAGAATCTCATTTAATCCTTACAAGGGAAGTGCTATTGTTAGTCCCTTTTTACAGATGAGGAAACTGAGGCAGGCAGGAACGTGACTTGTCCAGGGTCACGTGGCTCTTAAATGTCTGAGGCAGGATCTGAACTCATGAAGATGAATCTCCCTGACCCCAGGCTCTATGCGCTGTGGTTCCACCTCAAGATCCAGAGCTTGAAGGAACCTCAGAGACCACCTAGTCCCACCCCTCATTTTTTACACATGGGCAAACTGAGGCCCAGGAAAGTTCAGTGATTTGCCCAAGGTCCCACAGGCAATGAGCATCAGAGGCGCCTCTGATCCTGGTGCCAGCCTGCTTTCCATCATGTCAGACTGCCTTCCCCACCAGAGCTGTCCAGAATTAGACTGGACCCCCCCCCCCATCTTGAAGCTTTTCTCACCATTATTTTCTTCATCTGTAAATTAGGACTGAGACTGTGATGAGTCTAGTGCTTTGCAGACTCCAAAGCACCAGAGAAATGTGGCCTCATCCCCTTCAGGCTGGATGGTCACAAGCTGGTGATATGGGGAAGGAAGCCCTGGACCAGCCCAGGTTTGGCCAAATGACCTTTACAATCCTGAAATGCTAGAATTGCATCTAAAAATGCATTTTCAATTGACTGTGCAGGACAGAAGGGCCTGCTGGTTACGTGTCAGTATTTGGTGCATCTCCTAAAACACTGTCAGTGCCAACAGTATCATTTTAGACTGTGGACAATGGGAGTGATACGTGCCCAGTGGCTCACATCCACACCAGTGGGGACTAGGCCAACCCCTGCTGTACAGAGGGTCGAGCTCACTCCAGTGTGTCCCAGCCCAAGGGCTGAGGGGGTCGGCATCTGTGGGATCACAGACTCACAGGCCCTCTCCAGCTTGGCCACCTCCAGTTGTTTCCATGTATGGTAGTCTCTCGATGGGCTCTGAGGGCATGTTTATCTGAAACCTGAGTTTCAAATGTCTGACATTGAGAGTGTGCATGGGCACTGTGTGACTCGAAGGGGATTTTCAAGCAGGGAATAGAGAATAGGGAAGAGGCCAGAAAAGGAAGACTTAATCCCAAAGACCCTCTCCACTCCGGAGGGGAAAGACATACCTTTTCTCTCTCTCCCACAGCTTCTACTCCCCTTTCTTATCCTCCACCTCCCTCTCCCTACTCCAAACACCTTGAAAGGCTCTTTCTATCAATCAATTGCTCTTGATGGCACCGAGATGGCCAGGGTCCCTGTGGCTTGTAACCAGAGTCTCTACAGCTGACAGGCCCAGATTACTCCACTTCCGCTCTGTGTCCATCTCCCCTTCTAGGATGAAACCCTAGAGCCAGGCTGGTATGGCCCCATCAGGAAAAGGCATTTTCAGAGGGCCACCAGCCAGAAATCTCTGAATTTGACTTGAAGGTAGCTTACAGCTCAGATACCTCTTAGCTGCACTGATTCTGAAGCTCAGGCCATTTAGGAATGGCATGTTTGGAGAGGGATGGAGAGAAAGGTAAAGGGCTGGTTGCCTAGTGCAAGGGAGAGCACGAAACACCACTATGTTCAGGAACAAGCTTGATGCTGACTTTCTTTGTGCAAACAAGGGAACTGATTCAGTTCTTGTCCTTGAGTTTGGCAGACCATACCCTGACCTCTGTTTGAACTCTCCCCCTCCCCACAATCCTGGGAAGGATCTCGAGTGTGGCCTGTATGCGACACAAGGACAACAAAGAATTCTCTTGTTTACGGACTTAATGAAGGCCCTTCCTCTAGCCCATGCCCCCAGCAGAGCCCTCACCATCATGAGGCGACCTCTGACTACAGAGTGAGCCCAACTGGCGCGAGTTACAGCCGAAGGCTCTTTCGGTGCCCATCTATTTAAGGAACCAGCTATTTGTTTGTCAGATTTCTATGGTGCCTCCCTCCAAAGAGCTCACCCACGCTACCAACATTTGGTTTACATTAAGAAAGCCGCCAGATACTTTTTCTGCATTTCCTTTACTCTGACTGCTGCCAATACACACAGTCAACACAATGCTTATGGCAAAAATGAGAGAAGCGTGCGTTAGATGACACACAGGTGCCCTGGGGGCCACCCCAAGCCAGCTGCAAGATAACCATTAAGTCCCTCAAGAAACCAATACCATTTAATGCTTTCATTAGGGTCACAGAGGAAGGGGGAAAAGAAAAGATGTGCCAAACCCAGAAGCTCAGCAAAAATAAGGCAGCTCTTAAGGAAATGGAAGGGAAAAAAGGTGTGTAATGAATATACAGAGTGCAATAAGACAAAGGCAGCAATACAATTACAGGCAGGGGAATAGTAAATCACATTCCTCATAAAAAATGCCCCAGAAGAGAGAAGATGACAGACACCATCTAAGACTTCCTATTACTGTTTATTCTTCTCCTGCCATATAACTTAGAGATAAGCCATTGTAAAAAAACAAAAGCCTCAGGCCTGAACTCCAAGCCTGCCAACCCCGCCTAGATTCAATTTTGCCTTTCCATAAAATATTAAAAGGTCTGCAAAGATAACATCCTCCTAAGGCTTAAGAAATGTTTAATCGATTTCTGTAGTTCAAACACAGGAGCAGCAAGGTGATCAAGGGTGTAGATATGTTGGCATGATATTTGAAGGCTTGGATATACAATGCGTCTATTGATAAAGCAGAACAGCAACAGGAAAGATCAGGGTTTATTTAAGTTTAAAAAAAACCCACAAAAAACAAATTCCTGATCTCTAGAGAAAATGGAAATATGAAGCCTGTAACAGCAGTGAGGCGATTTAAGCCTCTGAAAGGAAAGCCTATTCATCATTTCAAGGCACAAATACAAAATATCAGCAGTCTTCTGCAGAGTAAGTACAATCTTTTTTTTTTTAATTTTGAAAATTTAAATCAGATATTAAAAAGTTTTACAAAAAGTTTGAAAATACATTGAAGCTCAAATGTTAGCATAGAATGAATTTCTTAATATGCTGCATTTGAGAATGTATATTCATGCAGTCTTTTTCATTTTACAGCTAGGTCACAAAAGGTCCTGTATCGTCTGGAGGGCCCAATTCTACAGACTTCCCTAGGATTTCTCTAAAGATTACTTAATTGTTTTTTCTGACTCCTTATCCATTATTTTTATATCCTCCATTACACTAGATGAACCTGGGTAACACTATTACCCAGGAGTCTATTTAAAGGGCAGACACATCAAACGGGCTTCCAAAGAAAGGAGGAGACTTAGAATCATGCTATGTGATAGATAAGACTTTGAAGGAGGAATTGGGATGTTTCTCCTGGAGAAGAGAAGGCTTAGGTAGGGACACAAATCCTGTTTTGAAGATCTTTTATGTGGAAGAAGGATCAGACCTGCTCCAACAGCAGTGACCATCAAAACTATCTGGTCCTGGCTAAGAAATAGACTTGATGGGTCAGTGGGATAGATTAGGTGCACAAGAAATAGTAGGAAATGACAATAGTAACTTAGTGTTTGATAAACCGAAAGACCCAGACTCTGGGATAAGAGCTCACTGTCTGACAAAAACTGCTGCGAAAACTGAAATGATAGAGCACAAACTAGGTATGGAGCAACATCTCACACCATACACCAAGATAAGGTCAAAATGGGTACCTGATTTAGACATAAAGGGTGACACCATAAGGAAATTAGAAGAGCATGGAATAGTCTAGAAGTCTAGAAGAATTCATGACCAAATAAGAGATAGAGAGCATTACAAAATGTAAAACAGATAAATTTGATTATATTAAATTAAGAAGCTTTTGCACAAACAAAACCAATGCAACCAAGATTAGAAGGAAAGCAGAAAGCTGGGAAACAATCATTTCTCAAATACATAGAGAACTGAGGGCAGGAGGGAGAAAAATTTTGAACTCAAAATCTTGTAAAAATGAATGCTAAAAATTCTCTTGACATGTAATTGGGAAAAAATGCTATTAAAAAAAAGCACAAAAAGCTACTGCGACAATCCAGGTGAAAGTCAGATAACAAGCATTTATTAAACATTCAATTTTTTAAAAAGCCAAAAAACTCTCAGACCTGTTCTATCAAGTTTCCAAGGGTGGACCCTTCCCTCCCCCAACAAACCCAACAAATCAGAGAATGGGGAGGAATTACAGATGGGGAGAACTCAGCTCAACCTCCACGGAAAAATATTAAGAAGAAATGGCTGAAAATGAAAGGAACCACCTCACCATTAGTCAAGATGTTCAGAGCAGGAAGTCAGTGATGACCTGTTAAGGCCTCTGAGAGGCAGCGGGCCTAGCAGCTGCCATGCTAGACTTGTAAAACATGGAAGACCAAGGTCTGAATCCTGACACACACACAAGCTAGGTAATCCTTGGCAAGTCACTTAACCCCTCAATTTCTCTTCATTTGTAAAATGGAGAAAAGGCTTGTCCCTTCCTACCTCCCAGGGCTGTTGTAAAGCCCAATGTTTTACGGGAGCAGGCTAGAGAGGGTCAAGCTGCATGACCTCTACAGAGACTCCCTAAAGCCAAGAGTCTGTGCTTGGGAGCTAGAACAACCTGGTATTTCTGTTCCTCATCCTTACTTGGCTGCAATCATCACCACATCAGAATACATCCTTCTAACTCACTGGGAATCCTTCAAAGAAAGCTCCAATGAGAGAATGCAGATGGAAGCTGACAGCACATTACAAATGTTGGCTCTTTTACAATCACAAAGCCAAATAGCTCATTTCTTGGGACCAATGTGCTGATGTTCCAGCATTTCTGCCTTCACGAGGCCCTCATGTTAGCAAAAGCCTTTGGAGCTTCCCAGAACTTGGGCTTTTCCAGCAAGACCCCTGGGGCCTGGCTCCTCTGGCTCAGACAGGAACATTCAGCCTCTCACTTACCTGTCTTTGACTTTCTCCCTCTTTCTGCTTGAACAAGGAAGAAATATAAAAGTTGGTGACTCTTCAGGAGATTTCTGCTCCTCACTTGAGTTTCTTTTTCTTCTTTCCACGAACCAGAAGGCAGAGAAAACTCTATGCTTTGTGTTAAGTGCCCATAATCAATCTTGTCCAACTCTGAAGGCTACTTGGATACTTGATGCAACTTTTTTACTCTGTAAGAAATAGCTTTTCTAGCTCCCCACCCCTCTCCTAGTCAATACCACCACCATCATCTTAACATTTACATAGCACCTACTGTGTGCCAGGCACTGTACCAAGTGCTTTACAAATATTATTTCATGTGATCCTCACAATAACCTAGGAGGTAGGTGCTATCATTTTCCTCATTTTACAGGTAAGTAAGGCAAACTTAGGTTAAGTGACTCACCCAGGGTTACACAGCTAGTAAATATCTGAGACTGGATTTGAACTCAGGTCTTCTAGACTCTATCAACTGCACCACATTTCTATTAACAATTTTCTAGCAGTCTACAAATTTTAAAACTCACCTCTACAAGAGAGAGCCTCAAAACCTTTTTCTATAGGGGCCAGAAAAAATTAAAGCAATCTTGGTAAACAGAAAATTTCATGTGATGCTAAAATCAAAATTTGAAGTGAACTTTAGGCAGATATTTAATGAAGTTTCACAGCAGCTAATGAGCCACAGGGCATGTAATAAGGGCCAAACATACAGAAAGCAACTACATAATTTGAGAGAGAAATCTATATCTTACACATCCTTGAAAAATAAGGGCAAAGAATACGAAACTCTATTCAACAGATGCAAAAAAAAGAGAGACCTCCCTTGTATTCTATAGTCTATATTATGAAAAGTCAAGAAAAGGACATTGAGGGGAAAGAAAGTAAGAAATATAGAGGGGAAAAGACTAACAGAAAAAAAAGACAGAAGACAGATGAGAGAGGGAAAAGAAACCACACATGCCTATGTACATGTAGGTCAAGGTAAGAGATCCCAGAAGACAGAGATAGATAGACTTTTATATTGACATAACATATCCATCATGTATCTTGAAAAAATGCTATCATCAACAAATCAAAATCCTGTGCAAGTTTACAACAAGAGGAACAAATGAACATTCCACTTTGGATGGGTATTTGCTCCACGAGAGGGGTGAAGTTAAATGTCAAGGCATCAGTTTCAAACTGGCACCAGGCAAAAGCGCAAAGTCTTGGAAGTTGAATTCTGCCCTTATGAAAACAGGGCAGTTCAACAGGCATTGGGCATGTGCATTGGACAAAGACATCGAAGGCTCTGGCTGATGGAATGAGGAATGGGTGTTGGACAAGAAAAAAGAGGAAGAATCATTGTTTAACCTGGAGGAAAATTCTGCCACCAAATTCTAATTTATATTTTTAATACTTCAAGATGACAGATCATAGTTCTAAGGAGCCATAAGGTGTGTAATGGGGTCCAAACACACAAACAGCAGCTAGATAAGTGGAGAGACTGCCAGAGAATTTAACCTGTCAGAGACAGATCATAGCTCTTGTACTAGATGGGGCATAACGCCTGGCACACAGTAGGCTCTTAAGAAATGTTTATTGAATGAACGCATGAATGTGGTTCTAAAACTTTAAAATCAAGAAGCATTCCTCTAGTACCTACTCGGGCCTCAAAACTTTTTTTCTACAGGGGTCAGAAAAAAATTAAGGCAACCTTATTAAACAGAAAGTTGAACATGAAGCTAAAATGGAAATTTCTGGTGAATTTAGGCAGAAATGCTAGGCACCAGGAATACACATCCAAACAAAGAAATAATCCCTGCTTGGAAGGAACTTACATTCTTCCATAAAGGACATGTCTAAGTATAATAAAGTGGAAAGAGGGCACTGGTAGTGGAGGTGATTAGGAAAGGCTCTGTGTACAAAGTGATGTGAGCGGTGTCTCGGAAGGAAGAGAGGGATTCAATGAGACTGGATGCATCCTAGGCAGGGGAAACAGCCAGTGCCAGGATTTGGCAACAGGAGATGGATGCTGGGTATGAAGAAGAGACAAGGGCAGTTTGGCAGAGTCATAGAGTACAAAAGAGGAAAGATAGGTTAGGTAGGGAAAGGTTTAAAAGCTGAACAGAAAAAAAAGGGAGGAGTGGCACAGAGATGACTGAGCTTCTAATCTGCCAGAGAAGATTAGCTTTAGCAGAGAAAAGGGCTCCCCCTCTTTCTACGAGATTGGGAGAAAGGAAGAGAGAGAGTGGGAGATGATGTCAAAGGGTTCTGAGAAGAGGCAGCTCAAGTCAAATGGCCTTAATTCTTTTAGTAGTGTAAGAGGCAAGGTCCTCAACTAGGAGAGGTATGTGTGGTCGGCTGGAGAGAAGGGTTGGAAACACTTTTGTGGGAATAAGATGGGGAATCAATTAGGGAAGGATAAAAGCACTGCCTTGCTACAGTGAGGGACCAGTTGAGGTTGTAGTACATACATTTATGTTGTACGTGAATATGAGAATGCACAGTTAGCACAGTTTGACTTCCTCCATCTCCATTCAGTAGTGAGCACAAGTGGAGGGAGGGAGGGAGGGAGTGATTCAGGGTTGGAATCTGTCCAGAAATGAGCAGCAAGAGGACAAGGAGGGCAATGGATTCAAGAGGAAAGGGCAGTGTAGAGCTGAATGTGTTAACAACAGTGAAGATCCCAGAGGGAGCAAAGTCAGAACAGGCAATGAAAGGGTGTAAGAAAGAGGACGTGACAAGAAGCAACCCTATTCATTAGAACTTGGTGCTTCCGGAACCTTTGGTCCTCACTTGTATCTTCCAAATGATGGCTTGAGAACCCTACCAGAGTCAATCAGGCCCACTGTCTCTTTGCCAGTTTGTGACTGTATGATCAAGCTCTTCCTTCTCTCTAAGACTTTAAAGAATGAAAAATAATTTTGGGGAGTGGAATAAAGTTGACAGGGTAAGCAGACCTAAAATGCAAGGAGAAAGAAATAGTCAAATAACTTTAAACACGATACATCCCATAATCCAATTTGGTGAGATAGTCCCCATGAGTGAACCCTCCAGACCCCTGAAATTTACCCCCTCTCAGTGTTAATTTTTTTTTTAATTAGGAAGAAGGGGGGAAATTTTAAGCATTTGAAATGGAAATCTTTTAGAAAATGCATTCAATACTACTTTGTTTTCAGAAACAGGGTTATGTGCACCATGATTCCACCCTTTCTCAGTAATATTAGCATATCACAAGGAATGACAATTACTGTGCTTTGCTATTAAACAGTAATGTTGCCTGTAAATTAGCCCCAAGATCTGAGTTCCTGTCGGATGGCCAACCCACAGACCCCATTCATCAGTAAACAGTTTAAAACCAGCAGCATAAACGGACTGTGACCTGGGTTAGAGGTGGTCAGAAGGACCAAGCTGGGAAAGTGCCACGTTTTCTTAACATGCCAACTCTCTCCCTGGAACACAGGAGTATCTTTGCAATGGCCACACTCTCTCAACATTGTCTTATGGCTGCCAATCGCAGGAACAATACTGTCTCTGAAGAGTCACAGCTGAGGATTGACCAAAAGATAAGAGACGCGTAGGAGCAAACCCACAGCATGACTGCAGCAGACATGGAGGGAAGGAAGGAGGGAGGGAGATCCATACTGACAGGGTCTCAGAGTCATCTGGGTATCTGAGTCTCCTCTGAATTTTTCACTCACTTCCTTTGATGGTGGATTGTCAAGCCATCACATCTAAAATCTGACCGGACTCCTTCTAACTTACTACTTCAAATCTTCTACAGAATGGGAACCCCATACCTAAGGTGGTTAGCGTAAATAGCCTCTTAGTGAGAGTAGAATGTTTCTTACAGGATCATAAGGCCATAGGCTCGAGGTGGGAGAAACTTTGGAGGCCTTGTAGGCCATATCTCTGACTTTACAGATAAGGAAACTGAGGCCCAGAGAGGTTAAGTGACTTGTCCAATATCACACAGGCAGCATGTGGCAGCCTGTGACTCCAAGTTTGGTAATTTTTTCCATCATGCTTCGAAGCTTCAGATACTATTACCTGAAGAGGTAGAAGCTGCCAGGCTCACAGAGCGAGAGGTGGAAGGGACCTCACAGGCCAACCAGCATGAGCCCCCCATTTTACAGATGAGGAAACTGAGGTCGCAAGAGATTAAATGACTTGCCCAAGGTCACACAGGCAGTAAGGGGCAGTGCCATGATTTGAACTCAGGTCCATCATTTTTTCCACTGTCCATAAGCCCCCCAAGGGCGGGGGCTAGCAACTTTTTGTCATGGCATCTTCAGTGCCTAGGCACAATGCCGTGCAAGCTGTAAGCAATTAACAAATATCTGTGGAACTGCTTATGAATAAAAAAGTCGGGTTTGATTTTCTTCTGGCAGCTAAAGGGGTTTTACTCTCTTTGGAAGTATCACAGTAAGGTTTACTTTGGATTAAGATTTCACCAATCTGAAATCTAACGTGAGAAGAAAAAAGATCTGTCCTGAAAGTAGGTCAGGGAATGCATAGGAACAGAGCTATGAGCCAAGAGGGAGGTGTAGACAAACGGGGCACGGGGCTGGCAGACATCCAAGGGCACCAGCCAGGGCCTGGGACACAGACAGCACAGTCAGGGGGACAATGACCAGGCCCATTTACTTGGAGAAGAGGGTTTGTATGAGAAAGCAGACAAGGATCAGACTGCAGTGTTCTTCAGCAATACGGGGCTTAATAATTGCTTGTACCTGACTCCCTGCACAGTTAAGGCAATAGGGACCAGTGTGGAGAAGCTGAGTCCTGAACTAAAGAATCTGCCCTCCATTTTGCTGGCAGTGGGACCAATGGAAGGCTTCCAAGCAGGTAAAACGGGGTGGACAAAGTGGTGGTTTAGAAGATCAGCCTAGCAGTGGGGTATAGACCACTGACAGAAAAACAAGGCTGAGAGCTGAGCCTTTGGGGTGTGCCCACATTTGAAGACGGGGGAGGAAAAAGGAGAGCCAGAGGACACAGAGTAGTAACCAGAGGAGGTAAGAGAAGAACCAGGACAGTGTCATGTTCCGGATGTCAAGAAAGAAGAGAATTTCACACTGGACGGTCGAGTCAGCAGTGTCAGAACAATGAAAGGGAGGACCAAGAAGCCCCTGAATCTGGTGGCCAGCAGCTTCTGGGGCCTCATGTAGAGCAGCTTCAATAGAATGGTGAAGGCTGGGAGCCAGACTGCAAGGTGCAGAGAATGCACAAGTAAAGAAGCAAACAAGGAATAAAAACCACGCAGGGATCCTGTGGAGATGAGCTCATCACTCCATTTTACAGGCCAGAGGGGCAAAGGAGGTAGCATGGGGCACAGTCAGGGTTTGAACCCAGGATCTCCCACGTTACCACCGGTATTATATGCCTAACCTTGGGAGCAGTCCTTAAGCAGCCTCCAGGAAGGGCTGGTTGTACATCACGAAGCACTCTCCCAGCTCCCAGAATCCACTGGGGAAAATGTGGCTAATGAGCACATCAACAGGAAGACTTAAGAAAGGGAAAAACCAGACCAGACAGGGCCAGGAGGCCCCTTAGTGACTGACGACCTTGGGAACCTTACTGTCCAGCTCTGTCTGGGCCACCAAAAGTGTTATTTTACCTCCATGTTCATCATTGCCAACGAAAAGGCGGATAATCTAAAATGATTAGTATTATCGATTTAGAAAAAGGGGACTGCACCGCCTGGGACCAATTCCCTGAATTTTCTCAGCTCTTCCTTCCTACAAGGGGGTAACTGGGTTGGAGCTGGTCCAGCCCAAAGATCTGATGCCAACCTGGGGGACCGTGAGGGGTTGACCAGCACCAAGAACAGCTGTCTGCAGCTTCCTCTGGCACTTGCTTCTGAAGGGACTGGGAAACGGCAATCTTGGCTCAGCGTGAGAACAACTAAAATAGATTATCTCTGGACAGTCAGAGCTCCCCCCAACTTGGACATCCTGCTTCTTTTCATCTCATGCTCCCCGATCCACTTGTCCTACCCACCATGGAGGGGGGAGCAAGATGTTCCTGCTGACCTGGGCATCTCCCTAACGAGCCTCCTCCAGGTAGCTCCTGCTACGTCTGTGTGTGTACCCCCTTCCTTCAGGAATACCAGTTATATACTTTAATGCTGGAGAAATGAAATGTTGAATACATGAACACAGGAGCATTTTAAATGAACTTATTCAAGCACACCTAATCATTTTAATGTCAGGTGGCCTTTGGTGAACACAAAGTCAATGGCCGTTGGGGCAGCTGCCTTTTGCTACAAGGACAGTGTCCTGGACTTTTATAGGGCCCAATAATAACATGTGAATAAGGGAATAGAAGAGCATTTATTTCTAGGTGCTAGGTCCAGTGCTAAAGGAAGCAAGTCTTTTGCTGTAAAGTCAAGTCCTTGCTCTCCAGTGAGTCTCCATTCCATTCTCATCGAGGAAGACAATGTGCAGGGGAGCTTGAGCACACACATATGGGGATGGCTGGGCAGTGTGAGTGGCAGAGCCCAGGGTCCCAGGGTCTTGAAGTTTTCACAACAAGTAGCAGGCAGCTAACTCAGTGGTTTTCAAAGCCAGTCCCCTGTACCCTACGGAAGGCCCTGCTTTATTTACCAAGGCATGGAGTTGAGGTTGGTACTTCTTCTTTCCTATTCTCCCAAGTACAGGTAGAACCAGGGGGCCCTGAGTGCCAGACTCCAAAAGTACACTCCAGGGAGTATACTCCCTCAATAAAAGAAAAACATATCATCCAATTCTTCTTTCTTGGATAATTAAGGGGACAAATATCACCCCACCCCACCTTAGGTCCCCAATGCTTCTGGTCTTTGATGCTCTAATTCCTAGCTTCATCCTCCTCGCTTTCTGAGATTGCCACTCAACTTTCCCCCAGGCTTCTCTTACAGCAGTACACAAAGAAATGCCCTATTGTTGACTCATTTGGGGGAGGGATGGTGTGGCAGAGACACCATTAAGGAGTTAGGAGGTACCAGACAGAAACAAGGAACCAGCATATCAAAGACAAATTTCACAATTTTGCCCAGGGTCTCCATTTTTTCTTCAACTGCACAGCACAAACATTCTCTGTGAGAATATATTATCTCATTGCTAATGATGTGAGCTTAGTTTACACTGTTAAGAAGACTTCCACTTATCTGTTTACACAAATTTCCTACAAAAGCAACAGTGATTGGAGACGCAATGCAGTGAAACTAGGAGTATGATAGCATAGTTTTATCCACAGCCTCCCCCTGGATCACTGCCTTGTCATGGTGGAGGGGCTTGCATAGCTCAATGACACTAGGAACTAGGCCATGCAGTTACCAAGATGGACATGTCACAGTGGTGAGTTCTGACAAAAAGTTATCCACAGGGGAAGAAAATGGAAACTACTCCAGTACCTTTGCCAAGAAAACCCTGTGAACGGGACTAAAATGACAAAAGAGATGACACTGGAGAATGAGCCCCTCAGGTCGAAAGGTGTCCAATACGTTACTGGGGAAGAGCAAAAGACAACAGGTAGTTCCAGTATTGATGAATGGGCGGGGCCAAAGCTGAAGGCAGCTCAGCTGTGGAGGCCTCTGGGGACAAAAGGAAAGTCTGATGCTGTAAAGGTCAATATTTCATAAGAACCTGGAATGTAAGATGTAAGATCTATGAACCAGGGTAAGTTGGATGTGGTCAAATAGGAGACAGAAAGATTAAACAATGACATCCTGGGTGTCGGTGAACCTGAATGGACAGGAATGGGTGAACTGGTCCCACCACCTACCTCCTGGCAAACAGAGGGAGAAGAAATGGAAGCAGATTTTATCACCTTACTGACAAAGGTCTGTATCATCAAATCTATGGTTTTTCTAGTAGCAATGTATGGCTGTAAGAGTTGGACTATAAGGCAAGCTGAACACCACACAACCAACGCTTTTCAACTGTGGTGTTGGAGAAGACTTTTGAGAGTCCCTTGCATAACAAGGAGATCAAATCAGTCAATACTTAAAGAAATTAAATCAGGCTATTCACTGGAAGGTCAAATACTGAGCTTAAATGCTTTGGCCACCTAATGGGAAGACAGGGTTCATAGGAAAAGAGCCTGATGTGGGGAACGACGGAAGGCAAAAGGAAAAGGGGACGACAAAGGATGAGATGGATAGAAAGCATCATGGAAACAACAAACCTGAATTTGGACAGACTTTAAGAGATGGTGGAGGGTAGAAGAGCCTATGCTGTGGTCCAGGGGGTCCTGAAAAGTTGGGTACAACTCAACGACTGAACAACAACCAAAGCTTACTGTACTCATTAGACTGGTCATTAGAGAAGCTAGATGGCTGGATGGCTCAGCACAGACCCTCACAAATCTACCAACACTCCTCTGCTCTTTTCTCCATCTCCATCCTTCTCGACCTCTCTACAGCCTTTGACACTTAATCGCCATCTTCCCCTTGAATCCTGCTCTCTCTTGGCTCTCCTACCTGTCTGATGGCTCCTTCTCCTGCTCCTTCCACATACATAACTGGAGATAACAAACACATCCAGAGTACGTGGAAGACGGTTTTAGAGGGAAGGCCCTGGCCGGGATGGACAGGCACTGGGAAGGTCACAAGGTAGGATCTGGGCTGAGTCTTTAAAGCCAGGTAAGCTAAGAAGCAGGGGGGAGGGGGCAGAATGTTCCAGGCCTGAGGCAAAGGAAGGCATGGTGGTCAAAGATGGAGGAACAGTGAGTAAGCCAATGTTTGGAGGACAGTAAAGTGTTAAGAAAACCAGTAAGGCAAGAAAATGTCTGGTTGGGAAGTGCTTGCCATGTGAAACGGAAGCTTTTGATCCTAGAGGTGATGAAAGCAGGGCACTTTACTTTGGTATTTGGGGCTCTAGCCCTCAGATCAGTGCTTGGCATACAGTAAGCACTTAATAAATGCCTCTTCTGACTTTCTATCATTAATTCCCCACTGCTTCTCCCCTCTGGAAGGCTGGAGGGTAGAGCAATAAACTCCTCCCAAAGCCTTCCTTCATAGAGGGCTCAGATCTCGGCATCAACAGCTCCCCAGGGACCCCCCTGCCCTCTTCCCAGCTTCCTTTTGTGTGTGGTCTTCCCTCATTAGACTGTAATCTCCTTGAGGCAGGGAAGGTCTTTTGCTTATTTGTATCCCCAGCATTCAGCACACTGCCTGGCACACAGAAGGCCCTTAATAAATGTTTATTGAACTGAATTCATTTATTCACTTACTGCGATTCAAGGGCCTTCTTCCTTTTGGGATCCATTTTCTACTCTATTTTCTACTGCTTCCTTCAGACACACTTTAGGGCAGGCAAACTGAAATATCCCAGTTCTCTAAACATATCCAACACTTTCTGGCCTTTGGACTCAAGTTTCTTTTCTCTCTGCCTGAAAGGCCTTCCCACGCACCATTCAAAGCTTTGCAGAAAACCTTCCCTTCTTTCATGCAGCCTTCCCTGATCCCCCAAGGCTGGAATTCTTCTCCCTCTTTTGAAACCTCACAGCACTGGGAGCCTTTTCTTTGTGGTACTTTCTACACTGGCAATTATATCCCAGCTGTTTGTATAACTCTTCTCTCCTGGACTAGACCGTAAGCTCCTCAAGGGCAGGACCTCATCTAGCCTTACGAGAACAGCAGGGGCAGAGCTGGGCTTTTGCAGAATTCCTCTCAAAGGGTGGATTCGAGAGGCTGGCAATGAGACAGGAAGCTGGGCTCTCAGGCTCTGAATTTTAGCCATGGTTCTTCTGGACCCTGCCCAAGGTGCCTCAGATAGAGGAGGGCCTTACCCAATGTTTACTGAATTGAAATTCTTTTCCCTTGAAAATGGTTTCCCAAATACAGTGAGGGCCTCCCCCTGCTCTAGGTCTGTCTGCGTCCCCAGCACCTAGTAGAGATGCTTAGCACATGCCTGTTGAATGAATAAAAGCCTCACCATCTCCTAGCCAATCGAGGGAAGAGGAGGCTTTTGTTAGTAACCACTCCTTCCCATCCCCTACCCAGAAACAGGACTGTTGAGGTACAGTTTGTATTGTTTGTGCCTTTATGGGAAAAGGAAAAGAAACTGGCCACAGAGAAGCAACAGAGTGAAAAGAAGGAAAGAAAGAACCTAGTGTGTTGTTTAAAACCAAAGGCGGCGGCAGCATCCTTCCCAGTACACTGCAGATTCAGGCCTGGACAGGCTCTTCCCTTCTCAAGGCCAGGAGAGAAGGCTGCTGATCTTACTGGGCAGGGACAGGACAGCAGCTGCCCAGAAGCTCCCATTTCTGAGGTGACCTTGTGGTTTTTACAAACCTCTTAAGCTCACTGATCTTCCTAATAGCCAGGGAAGGGAAGTGGGGAGATGGAGAGGGATCAGAGGGACACTTTTGTATATGAAGAAACTGAGGCTCCATCCCATAGCTGGGGAGAGCCCAGGTAGGGCTGTGACCCATCCATGTAAGCTGAGCTGCAATCAGCCCACTTCAACCTCATCGGTCCTACTGCCTTCCATGGGGAGAGGTGGCGGCAGACTGGGGCAAATTCAAAAGCACCTCAAGTGCTGGACTGTAACCGGCTGGCAGCGAAAAAGCCAGTGGTGGCTTTCCCATGACCCTGGACCAGTCTTTGTGTCTCCATTTTCTTGGAGGAAAGCATAAAAAACACTGACCTGAAGCCAGATTTCTGTTGTGAACCGGGTCATTAAAATAGGCTCCCAAAGGCCACTGAGACCAAGCCTTCTGTTTTACAGATGAGGAAACAGGCCCAGAAAGACTTGGGAATGTCAGAGACAGGATTTGAACCCAAGGCTGCCTGACTCCGAGTCCAATGCTCTGTTGATTGCACCATGCCACCTTTTATAAGGTACAAGCTGTTTGCTGAGCCCATCACTTAGAGATCTTCCCTAATATGGATGCAAAAGGCAGCAAGGGAATGCCAGGCAAACAGCCCCAAGGCCCTCGGCTGGCTGTTGGTGGTGGCCTAGGAGGAAGGAAACCTGAGGGGAGACCCAGGCTGGGGGCAGGAGCACGTGCTGACCTGTCTGACAGTGTCTGTCTCTGTCTGTGTCTCTCCAATGGGAAGAGCAGCATTTCCCCAACCCTGGCCCACTTCACAAGGATGGTGAAATGTCTATAAACCACAGGGGATGCCTCCCAAGGATACCGAGACATTATGAGGGCTGGTACCTGGGGCTTAGACAGCGGGAAGCTGAACAGCGACATTCCTTGGCCCTTGCTTCCTGGGCAAGCAGCAGAAGAGAAGGGTCAAAGGGCAAGGATACAGACCCAAACTGGAACCTACCTCGGTTCAGATGGATACTGGTTCTCAGGCATCATCTTTGGCATCGGCATGGGTTGATGTGGTGGCCGAGGGATGGCAAAGGTTTGCTGCTGTTGCCTGGGTTCATGAAGGGAGTGGGTGGCAGGTACAGGAGTGGGGGTGGGAACAGGGACGGGGGCTGGGGCAGGGGCTGGGCCTACCCCTTGCACAGGGCCTGCCGTGGGAGCATGGGCTGAAGCCTGCACAGAAGTGGGAGGGGGTAGCAAGGAATTCTGATGAGTTGGTGACAAAGGGGTGGTGGGAGGGGTTAATGGCTTGAACCCAGAGGGGGGCTTCCTATCGTAGGCACTGTAAACAGAAGAGAAAAGGAGAAGGACCATCATGCGGCAAGTAGGCCACTAGCCTGGCTCCCCTGCCCCTTCCAAGGCTTCTTTGCATCTCATTGTTGTCAGGAAGTGAGAGCATTAACACAGTGAAATTGCTGGCAGCCCCAAGGGAATGTTTGTACCTCAGCAAAGTGGCTGCGTCACAGACTTAACACTTGGAGTGATTTTCTCAAAGATAATTTTAGCCCCTGCTTCCGGTTTTTTCTTTTAAATAATCATTAGGGCTATTTTTTTGGAGGATGGGGAACCACTGATAACCCACCCATAGCTTCCCTTTAATATATTATATACTGCATAATGTATTATGTTAGAATTACCTGGAATGAACCAGGCTCTTTACCCAAGAATTTATTTCTGCTAGCACATTACTAGAAATAACATGACTTCTCCCCTCCCGTGCCCACCTCCCTTTGCCAGGCAGATCTACATTTACTGTATTTAGAGCAAAGAATGATTGCAAGTAACCTCTATTCCCAAAGGCCTGGATATTCCTTAAGTAAAGGGCACGGCAGCGAGGCCTTCTGCATCTACTCCCACTTCTAGATAACATCTTTGGTGTTTAAAGTTCACATTAACATAGGACAGACCTGAGGGGGAGGGGCAGGAGAGGAGAAGGGACCCAAGTACTGGGGGGCAGTTGGTCTGTGGCTTTAAGGGGATCATTTCAAGACTCTCATGGTCCTCAAGCTGCAGTGATTTCTGTGTTTCTTCTCAGAACAATGGCCCCAAGTAGAGAGGCCCAAGGGGCTGGGCCCTGGAGAGAAAGCCCCATGCACCGGCCCCCCAGCCACCTACCAATAGTTGTAGAGGCACTTCTCGCCATAGTTAGCACCAAGGCCTTGCTCATGGCTACAGGAGGACAGCTCGGCAGACGGGCTGTGCAGCTCACGCTTGATCTTGGCTGGAGGCGGGGCATGAAACACCACTGAACACCAAAAATAAGGGAGAAAGAAAGAGAAAAGGGAACAGATGAACAGGAAATCCACACAGCCTCCTTCAAGCCTTCAGTGAGCAAACAGAACTCGTGTCAAGCCATGTGACGGAGAGCCACACACTGCACACGAGAACTTTCCATTCTAAACCGATTAAAAGTAGTTTAAAGATGGAACCATCATCTGACCTTTTTATTAGCCAAGTCTCACATTTCCTGTCTAGAGGCCGATTTCTGAAGAGGTTCAGCTCAAATCCTACCTTCCACAGGAGGCCTTTCCCAGGGCCTGCCCATACCCTCCTTCCCTGAGATTTCTTCCAGTTGAGCAGATATTGACATCTTGTTTGTACATAAGTGTTCCAACAGCACCTCTGAGTTAAGACTCCGAGCTCCTTGTGGGCAGGGACTGATTTTGCCTTTCTTCTGTATTCCCAGCCCTTAGCCCAGTTCCTAGCACACAATAAGCCCTCAACAAATGCTTACTGACTGAAACCTTTTGAACTATCTTGTATTTGGTGGGCTTTCTCACTGTCTTACACAAGTTGGTGGTAGATTTACAGGAACCAAAGAGCTTTAAAAGACAGGTCACAAAAGACAAGAAAATGTAATCTGAAGATCACACACCCCACTATCTGCTCTGAATTGAATGTCATGATTTCAACATTATTTTCTGATGGTAATTATATAGTTCCTGAAGTTACTAGAAGAGATAATGCACCACTGGAAGAACTTTTGAAGTAAAAAACAATAATTGTTTAGATAAACATATGTATACAAAAAAATCAGAAAAAAATTTGAATTTTTCTATTGCCATTTGGGTCAACTACAACTGGGATTCTTCTGAGATCTGAGTGTCCCAAGACCAGGCATCCATATAGTATCACCAAGAGAATGAGATTCCTGGCAGCAAGACGTGGTCCAAAACTGCTGAAAGCCCTTTTCAACACCGGCCTTTTCACAAGTGCAAGTCAGTCTGCTCTTCTATTAAATTCTGGGCCCAGAAGTAGGACCTGTCCAAGGTACAGGTGTTGATGGAGTAACTCAAGCATCTACCTAACCAATGGCACCTCACAAGCCTGGGCACATGCAGTCCTCACCCATTCAACCACTTGGCTTTTGCAATGTGCAGAATGCTGGGCCAAACCCTTCTGAGGGCACATGGCTCTCATTAAGGAGGTGTGATGGCATTCCAGGATAGCTCTCTCTCTGTTATGCTATACAAGGTAAATTAAGGTGGGGGGAGGGAAGCAGCTGTGAGCTGAAGTAAACAAGAGATTAGCAAAGGTGAGAATGAATTCCAGACCTAAGGTGACAACCAGGGAAAAGCCAGAAGGTAGAAGATGGAATAGAGTGGGCAAGGGAAGCAGCAAAGTCAACTGGCTCAATCATAGGAAACAGGAAAGGAAGCAGTGACGTAGTGATAGAGAAAAGTAGGTTGGGGCCAAGCGATGAGGGACTTCAAAGTTGATCAATGTGCTATCTGATCTGAGGAGTAACTAGGAGTTTACTGAGTAGGGAGTACCAATGAAGCAGAAACTGCTACCTGCTAAAACCATCTCTTCCACTTTGAGACAGTTCCAATTTTAAGGCAGTTTTTCCTTATTTCAAACCTAAGTTTGTTTCTACAACTCCCACATACAGCTCCCAATTCTGCCTTGTGGAGCCAAGCAGAACAAGTCCCTTTTTCATGAGCCAGCCCTTCAAATAGCTGAGCTGTTATGTCCTTCCTATGTCTTCTCTAGGCTAACCATTCTCAGTTCCTTCAGCTGACCCTCGGATAGCACAGGCTCCAGGCCCTCGGTCATCCTGATACCCTTCCTCTGGATGCTCCTCAGCTTATCAGTAACTGACTGTGACACTCCAGATGTGGCCAGACTGATGGAGGATGCAGAACTGCTCTCCATCCGGGCTCTATTCCTGGACCCTGTGCATCTTTCTAACGCTGTCTAAGACTGTGACTGCTTTCTTGGCTGCCAATTAAGCAGAGCTATTCAATTTATTTGGCTTGCTTTCTCCACCAAGGAGAATGACCTATACGCCGGAAATGAGAAGAAAAAACTGACTCCTTGGGCTTTAATATCTAAGACAAGTAAGATTAATAAGAAAGTACCTTACATCCTTGATGGATTCGAGTCCTGTAGCCCAAAGGAACCATTTCTTTCAGCACTAAACCAGCAGACAGGACTGCTGCGCCATTGTCAATCATAGGTGAAACACCATAGGAAAGAGGAGAGGCCCCACAAGACCAGAGAAGAATAAATGTGGCCCCAGTTTTCTATAACGGTGAGAGAGCAGAATCTGCAAACCATAAGTTGGCAAGTTTACCTTGGATTTCTGGGATAATTCTGGCTTAGATATCAAAAAGATTAATCTCTAGTAAGGGAAGAGGTGATAACAAAGAGCCAGCCAGTCTGGCTTCAGCAAGAACAGGTCATGCCAGACTAACCTTGTTTCTTTTTTTGACAGGGTTATTCAATTTGTAAAATGAGGGAATTGCAGTCCATGGAGTTCACCTAGACTTTTAAAAAGAAGTTGATAAAGTGTCCCATATTATTCATTGATGAAGATGGACAGCTAAGGACTAGTGGTACATGGTGCTAACTGTCATTACCAGCTGGGGTTGAATGATGGGACTCAACACACAGTTGTTCATTCTCATTCACTAGGGCAGACATGTTCCAGTGGGGAGGCCCAGGGAATTGTACTCAGCCCAATGCTGTGACTGGGGTCAAGGCACAGGTAGATGAAATGCTCACTTTTGTAGGTCGCAAAGCTGGGAGGGCTGGCTAATACACCGGATGATAAAGTCAGGAGAAGCTAGAGCATTGGGCTGAATCTAGTAAGATAAAATTCAATGGTGATAACCATACAGTCTTACACTGGGTTAAAAAAAAAACCAATCCCACATGTACAGGATGGGGGCAGCAGTTAATCTGAAAAACAGCTGGGGGTCTTAGGGCAAGCAGATCAAAGTGGTGGCCAAAAAACTCACTGGATGTGGGGCTGTACTGAGAGGCCCAGCTTCTCCCTCTGTCCTCTGCTCTGGTCAGGCTTCATTTGGAGCACTCTGCTCAATTCATAATTTAGGGGAGACAATGATAAGCTGGAGATCAGCCAGAGGAAGGCAACAGGTGTGACAGCAGTTCAGGTCATCATCTGAGGATCAGGTGAAGGAGTTGGGTTATTGTGTTGCAGAAGAGAAAAGTCAGGGAGGCTTTCATGGCTGCCTTTAAATATCCAGAAGACTGTGGAAGAAAGCTTCGGCTTGTTCTGTCTGACCCCCCAGGACAGAACCAGGACAAGGGGTGGAAGTTGCAACAGATTTAGGCTTGAATTCAGGAAATACTTCCCACCAATCAGAGCTGTCCAAAAGTGGTAGGTTCCTCTTCCCTGGTGGTCTTCGAGCCAAGGCTGGACAACCTGACCACTTCTTAGGGACATTACAAGGAAAAAATCCTTATGTGTATGAGTTACTTGGTGCCCCCTGGGGTCCCTTCCAACTCTCCAATTCTGTTAATCCATCATGGATTTCTAGTGGCCAATAAAGCTAGCTGCAAAACAGGACAGGAAGGTAAAACTGGAGAGCACTGCATTTGAGAACCTGGGCCACATCGACAATGCTCCAAAGCTGCCTGTGGCCTCAAGAGCCCATCTTTTTAAGACCCAGATGCTCCTAATAACTCTCTCTAGCTGTGGATCATAAACCAGCAATTCTCCAAAGATTTTTTAAAAATCAAGTTAACTCTTAGCGAGCCTGCTAAACATCCCAGATCTCTGAGTGTTGTCTAACCATAAGGAAGGATCTTAACATGGACATGGCCAACCCTTTGTGGGAGGAGGACTTTAAGGCTGACTTGGTGTTTTAACAATTCAGCTAGCAGCTGCTGTGGGGGGTGTAAAACCAACAACAACCAGCTCACAGAACGCTGCAAGACGCTGCCAGCCCAGGTTCTTTTGATCTGCTTTACTAAGAAAAGCAACGTTAAGGGGTTGACAAGTTTACTTTAATCCAACATACAAATACCATTCACTTAGTTGGGGAGGGGGAAGCCAGCACCCTGAACTTCAGAGCAAATACAAACAAATTACAAACATCAACAGTCAGAGCAAATACAATTCATAGTTACCAACATCTAAGTGCATCTGGGAGCTTGTAACAGCGGCTGGCCCAGAGTCACGAGCTTGCTGTGGCTCAGAGCTCTGAAAAAAGAAAGCCAACCCCTGGTTTTATATCTTTTTCAGGGTCAAGGGTGAGTCACACATGCGACTCACCCACGTGAACTACAATTGTCACAAAAACGTGACTTAAACTCACGTGGTCTAAAAGCCTCTGATGTCACAAACATGTCACTCAAACCCATGTAGACTACTCTTTCCCTTGAGGCCAGGATGTCGTCAAGGACTCCTAATTTAATCAAGGAAGTAAAGGCCAAACTCTTCAAGGGCACTTGGTTGAATTAAGCACAAAGAGTCCATTTTGACTGCCAATACACTTGGGCCCTACCAAGTCACATGCTTTTGTAAGCAAGACCCTCAGCTAGTCCTTACGTTCTTTAGACCACTCATCATTATGACTATCTAGAGGTGATTTGTTATAGGAAATTGTCTGCAAAGGTTGCCACGTTCCCTTTTCACCTCTGTTACTGGAGAGATCATCAGAACATACATCTACCACTCTCAGCTGGCATTTAAATCAGTGGTTGCTGTCCCTTCTCTCGCCACCTCTTTGGAGGCTTTGACACATGTATCCAGTGCCTCTAAATGATGCTCACGTATATTTCTTCTTTATATTTTTATGAGCTCACAGGAGTGTAAGGGACCTCAGAGGCCTTCTTATCCCATTCACTCATTTTTACAGATGAGTAAATTGAGGCCAGATAGGTGAAGTCAGCTGCCCAAGGCCACACAGACAGGAAGTATCAGAGGCAGAATTAAACTCAGGTCCTCTAGCTTTGGAGCCACAAGTTTCCATAGGTCCAGCAACCCTCGCCAAATTATTTCTTACATGTTATTTCCACCCCCCAAGTTCTACAAATGTTTATTAGGTGCTAGCCAAGTGGGTGACAGTGCCGGGCAAGGGGCTACAAATGCAAAGATGTAATAGCTCCTGCCCTTGAGGATCTTATATTCTGTTGGGGAATGCAACAGATACCCAGGTAAGGAAATACAAAAGCACTTGAGTGGAGAGGAAATATTCTCTTTCGACTGGGGAAATCAGTAAAGGCTCCTGCATTTGAACTAAGCCTTGAAGGACTCAAAGAGAGGAAGACGCATTCTGGGGATCGGGAGGGCCCACACAAAGGCACACAGCACGTCAGTTACTGACGTGTTTAAGAGTTCATTTACGCTGAGGGGTTGGTCTACCATCGATGATGACACCGCGTTGTTGTTGTTCAGTTGTTTCAGTCACGTCAGACTCTTCGTTGGGGTTTTCTTGGCAAAGATACTGGAATAGTTTGCCATTTCCTTCTCCAGCTCATTTGACAGATGAGGAAACTGAGGCAAGCTGGGTGAAGTGACTTGCCCAGGGTCACACAGCTAGAAGGGTCTGAGGCCAGGGTGGAATTCAAGTCATTCTGACTCCAGGTCATAATACAAATGCTGACACATTGGTCCCCTTTCATTGCTATCTGGTATCTTCCATCTCCTTTCACCTAGAAGTTCTTCTGGCTCCATTGTTATCATGACAAACTTTCTGGAGACTCATTTCCCCCTGTGCTGCTTTTCGATGTTTAATGAGGCAATATTTCTTGTAATTTTCCATCATCCTTCTCTGCAGGTTTTTAACGAGTGAGCTTGTATTATAAACCAATTCTCTGGCAATGTGCTTGTTCCTCACCAAAATTTCCTTCCCCCAACTCACTGCTTACTTCCAAAAGAGTTTCGGGGATTTATTTAATTCTCCATCGCAGTGATTAGTAGAACTAGCCAGGGGAAAATTCTAGTACACAATCTGTCTCCCAACTAGACTTTAGAGACGTTATGGAAAACTCCCAAATCAGAAGAATTCTGTGGCAAAGTCTTGAAAGCCTCACTTGGCTTTTAAATGGTAACATCTGTTTGGCATCCCCACATTTGGTTGATTATAGGATCACAGATTTAGAGCTGGAATGGACCTCAGAAGTCCTTTGGCCTAACCCCCTCATTTTGTAGATAAGAATTCTAAGGCTCAGATATTAAGTGTTTTTCATAACCCTAAAATATCTAAGTTAAGTCTACAAAAGTTATTCCAGGTGACCACTCCACTACTGTACAAAATAATGAAGTTAACTCTGCTCACAGGAAATTCAGCCTTCTACCAGAGCTGCCACCAAAATCTATTGACTGTAACCACTGAACAAACAAGTATTGGGTCTAGTGCCCCTAGGGGCAAGGTACTCCACTGAAGCTAAAATGAAAAACGAATGAGACCTGCTTCCTATCCTGAAGGAGTTTATAATCTAACAAGGGAGAGAAGGCAAATTACAAATAATCACAATACATAATACAACATAGAATGTGGCATAAAATAAAAGGAGAGTTTAGAGAATTGTGTTTATCTAAAAGATCTGCAAGAATCCCAAGGAATCAGGACACCAGACAACACTCCATTGCCCGCAGAGCTATGTTTTAAAATCATTTAAGTAAAAAGGAAAATGGCGGCTGTTGTTTTAATGTCTTTACTATGTAAGAAATTAAACATTCAATGCAAACCAATACTTCTATCCAACAAATGGCCTGGAGGTTCCAAACAGCATTTCCTGAGGCAGGAGTGGGAAGGCGCAGAGACACATTGTGATGTAAAGAAAAAATGTCTTTGAATTATGTTTGCTTTCTTTCTCTTTCCTTCCTTCTCCCTCCTTCCTTCCTGTTTTTCAGTCTGTTCATCTTTCAAAACTGAAGGGCGGAAGAGAGAGTGGCCAGACGTGCCAGTCTTGGAGTCAGTCAGGAAGCCCTGGGTTCAAGTGCTTCCTCTATGATTCCTGGCTATGTGACCCTAGGTAAGTAACTTGAATCTCTCAGCGCCCCACACAAGTTGCAGACCTGTATCAGTAGAGGACGTTCCTACACCCGGAATCCCCCACACTCAGAAAACCACAGGTCTAGACCAAAAAACAAATTCCACTAAATAAGTCTGAGGAGAGTCATCTCTATCTAGTGACAACTCCTAAATCTATGGTTGAGAAGTCAGATTATTTTGCACAGATATCCAGGTATTTGGAGGAGTGCTCTGCTCTCTTTTCCAAAAACCAAGTGGCCAGATACCAACTGAACTTGCTTTAATTATAACTTCATTTTTAAAAAAGTCAAAAAAAGCAACAAAGGGAAAGTATATTCTGGATCTGTTGGGTTAGTCACGATAGGGATCTTTGGGAGGAGATAACCCTTCCATCTTAGAACTGACTACAGAGAAGAAAAGGAGAGGCCGGCAGAGCCTCAGAGCTGTCTAAAGAAACTGAGATGGAACACAGAACTCACTGACCTACTTAGATTTCAAACAAACAAACATAGAGAGGATGGAAGCCATGGGAGGTAACTGGGGAAGAATAGAAAAGAACAGGCCTACAAGGATGATGTCAGGAATGACAAACTAAAAATCCACGAGTCAAGCTAAGGATCCTGATCAGCCAGACAGGGCCTCAGAGGGCATCTAGGCCATTTCCTTCATCTTACAGATAGAAAGTGGAGCCCAGGGAAGTTAAGTGACTTGCCCAAGGTCCATGAGGCAGTGTCAGGGGCGACGTTTGAACCCAGGTCTTCTGACTCCAAACAGCCCTACTTCCCCCATACCATGCTGCAGCAACACTTTTTTCTTTTAAACTGTATGTATCTGAAGGGCTAACATGACTCAGCCACGCAGCCTGGAATATTGTTAAAAAGACAGGCCTTAATTTCAGGGAGAAGCTTGGAGTCATTACAAGCCCTGCAGCCTCCCCCAGTTAGTGAAGCCCACTCTCCTTCTGCCCCATTCTGGGCTCAGTCACTCTCCATGGGCAGAGTTTGTTCAATTAATCAACCAACGAGCACTTACTAAGTATCACCACACCAGACACTTTGCCACATGTCAGGGACATAAAGATGACCGTGCCCGACCACCCAAAAGATGAAGAAGCCTCCCTTGCCCTCAGGGAGCGCACATTCAACTGGGAAGACAGCACACACACCTATAATCCTGGACAAAATGGAACATCAGTCTGTGATAGCTTTGTGGGGGGAGCCCCTGGCAGCTGAGGAGATCCGGCAAGGTCTGCCTGGAGGAGGGTGAGGAACTGATAACTGGGGGATCCTAAGAGGCAGAGGAGAGCAGGGCACACACTTCAGGTGTGGAGGTTAGACACTAAGCAGGAGGAGAAGGGCCGCATGGGGACCAGCGTGGCTGGGCTCAAGCATTTGCTAAGGGGCAGTAATCAAGAATAAGGCTGGAAAAATAGGTTGGATCCAAAGAAACAACTTAGACAAATATTGGCACCTGTATTTGATTCTAGAAGGGACTGTGAGCTAGCTGAGCTTACTGACAAAGGGGAGTGACATAGTCAGGCCACCAGGCTTTGGCAAGAGAGCGAGGGCTGTATGGGAAGAGACTTGAAACAGGCCCACCAACAAGGAGATCACTGTGATAGTCCAGGAGAGAGATGATGAAAGCCTGGCCTAGGTCGGTGGCCACAGGAGTGAAAAGAAAGCAGATGTGAGAAGAGCTGTGGAGGCAGAATTTAGATCTAGCACTTGACTGAATATGTGGGACGAGGGTGAGCAAGGAGTCAGTGGCCGATTGTGAGGTCACCACTTTGGGTGCCTAGGAGGATGGTGGCGTACTCGAAAGAAGAGGGCTGGAGGTTTGGGGGCAAAGATAATGGGTTTTGTTTTCATCACTGATTTTGAAAAGCCTACGGAATAACCAAATAGAAATGTCCAACAGGCAGTTGATGATGGAGACGTGGAGCTCCCAAGAAAGACTAGGGCAAGATGGATAGCTCTGGAGGTAGATGGCAAAGAGAGGGCAACTGAATTCAAGACAGTTGACTGGGAGGTAGAGGTAGAGGGAGAAAAAAACAGAGTCCAGAACAGAGCTTTAGGATACAAAGGGGAAGGAGGAATATGACGGGAAAGGAGCAGTCTGATGGGGAGGAGACTCAAGAAGGCAATGTCATGAAAATCTAGGGCGTACCCAGGAGGAAACCGTCACATCACAGAGGTCAGGAAGAGTGAAGACAATGGAGAAAAGGTCATTGGATTTTGTCAAGAGATCAACTAGGTTCAGTTGAGTGATGAGTTTGGAAGCCATTGAAGGGCCCTAAGAAGTGAGAAGACCTGAGAGGGACAAATGTAGAGAGCTTTCCCCCAAGAGTCTGGCTCTGAAAGGGAGGATTGTTGTTTGGCCTTCTACTTGAAGAGGATCAACGACATCATGATGCTGGGGTCAAGGTACAGTGTCTGACTGGCTGATCAGACCAATACAAGCTCAGAAGGCTCTGCCCCAGGTCCGGCACATAGCCCCTTCAAGCATTTGGGGTGGAGATGTCCCCAGGTTTGTGCAGCTCACGATTCCTTTTTGCTCTGTGACTCTGCTTTCCTCCTAGAGCATGGCGCCTTCTTTGATGCAGATGCACCATGCGGGAGAGTCCTGGTGTCTCCCAGCTCTCACAATCAATTTCTCAGTTTTTCAGAGAGACCTTGGGAGTGTCCTTGTACCACCTCTTCTCACCACCACTCGAGCTCACACAGAGATCGGAAAAAGCCAAAACGGAGGAGACATGTGGCACGAAACAGTCAGAGTGCATTTCTTAAGTCTGGCTAAACAGACATTTTCTATCCACCTTGTTTTCTTTGTGGGCAGGTCATAGTTTTTATCTTTTTATTATTCTATCTACAAAGATCCTATTAATCCCAGGCTGGCAGGGAGGGGTGGTAAAAGGAAAGGTCCATTACTCAAAAACAAGGACTCCCCTAGTGATAAGAGCAACGTCGGGCCACTCTACTCTTGCCAGGCTTCCTATAATCTCCCACCTCTTGTGATGATTACTTGTGCACTGATTAGTTTGCACATCAAGGTAGAATCTCTAGCTGTCTTGGGATCCCTTTCTAAGTAGCACCTGGGAAAAAGGAAGTCAACATACCCACCTCAGAAGCAATGTGGTTATTTTAAAACAGGAGGAGTGAACAAGCTAGTTGGTCCATTTAGAGACATGCTCATTCCTCCTGTTGACAATGTGGTGCCCGCCCTTAGTCCAAGCCTCATTGACAAGCTGCTGCCTCAGCCCCAGGCCAAGTCTGCCAGCAAGCTTCCCTTTGTCATGAATCAAAGCCAGAGGAGAGGTCTTTTAAGACGAGAGACAGTTTAATTCAAGGGGAAATTTGTTAACCTTGAATCTAAACACTTGTCTTTGGTACTTTGCATCCCCCAAGTTTCACTTTGCCCTAGAGTCCCACATACAGCATCACTTACGCACCCAAGTACTAAAGGATTTGGGCTGCAGAAAAGGCTAATTCTTTTTGTCTGTATGTTTTACTTGCCTTTGAAAACTCGGTCCCTCTTTTTCCTTCCCTGCGGTGAGTGGCCCTCAATCATTCAACCAGTCAGATTCTCCCTGGAAGCAAGTGTTAGGGTGGATGCTGGACAGAAACTAGCTTCCTGCTTCTCCAGTCTAGCAGAGTCTCCATCATTTATGCTCTGTGACTACACTAGGCCTCTGGGCTTTGGACAACAAGTTCCAAGAAACACCTACAACGAAAGACCAAAATCCCAGAGCTAGATACTTCCGTACTATTCTAGAAGTGTGGTCCTGAGTGGGCCATGAGATAGACATGACAGGAGTGAGTCCCAAGCTTCTGTCCCCCTCCTGCCTCAAACCCCTTTAGACGGTGTGATATTTTTAGTTGGAACATGACAGTTACCCATTCCTTTACGTTAACATGGGGGTGGGATAGAGGAAGAGAACAACTATGTAAAGGTAAGTGGAGGAAGCAGATGTAGGTGTCTAGAAATGAAGAGGGAAAAAATACTGGTAAGTGAAAGAGATGTCTTCCTGATGAGGACATAGCACAGCTTGCCTGGATCTTGGAGTCCTTGTGTCTAAAATGAAGAGGTTTATCCAGATCCAACTCGGATAGAAACAGGACCGCAAAACCGTACTAAGGATCCCTGCAGGCCACATAAAGACTTAGAACATACGAACATGGCTTATGTTCTATTGTATTTTAATTTATTTTGTTAACTATTTCCCAATTACATTTCAATCTGGAGGCTGGAGGAAGTGGTGTAGCCTGCATTGTAGCTGGTAGGCAGTGCGTTCAACACCTCTGGTTTAGAAGGTGACACTCATTCCTCCCTGTCCCCCAGCAGCAGTACCCTCCTCGTGGGGAAGAGTCTGCCCTTCTCCCCACCTATCCTGGTTCTTGTCCTGACCAAAGAACTGGGGCCATCCAAGACAGGCTATTAAACTTTTAATGTCTGGGGGTCTTGATAAAAGTCCCTCTCTGCTAGCCAGATAGGAATCTGGAAGATTGAACCTGGGAAATGCCTAATGGTTTTCATCGTGGGACTTGAGTTCTCATCCTGGTTCTTCCCTCTACTACCTTTGTGACCTTGAGCAAGGCGATGAAACTTCTGGGGACTCAATTTCCTCATGTAGTAGAGAACACTGGACTTGAGTCAGGTAGACTCAGGTTCCAATCTCACCTCACACACTTTCTAGCTGTGACTTTAGTCATTTAGCTGCTTTATGCCTCAGTTTCCTCCCTGATAAAATGAGGAGCAAATGGCCTTTAAGGTCCCTTCCAGCTCTAAATGGATGAAGTGATGAAAATTCTAAGACCCAGGTTAGGGCCATGGCAGCGTGAGAGTACACAGGTTTAAGTGGACTTGCAGTTAGACCTGGGTCAGCATCCCTGCTCTACCACTCATTAGCTAAGCAAGCTTGGGCCACCATTCAGCTTTTCCAAGACCCAGTTTTCCTTTTAGTAAAATGGGGCTAATCTTGGAACTTCCTGCCTCATCGGATTTATTGCAGGATCACACTGCAAGTCTTAACATGTAACAGAAAAGTGAGTGCTTTCTAAACATGCTCTTTACTCATTGAAGGTTTCCAGTTGGCAAAAGCCACGTGTCAGTGGTAAACAGCTCATCAAGCCTTTGAAATGTGGTCACCACACGCTACGCTGCCTTGGGAAGCAAATAAAGACACAGGGTCTACGTGGGGGATAACAGGCCAGTAGTTTCTTCTCTCTTTCATTCTGCACGAAAGGGCCTACAGGCATTCCATGGGTGGGCTTCATAGTAGGCAGCTTTCCCTAAATCTTCAAGGTAGGTGCCACGCTCCACACAGACAGCTACGTAGGAACAGTAACTGACGCTCCTCAAGGGTTTAAGTGTTTCAAAGTGCTTTATGTATGTATCTAAAGGCAGTCTAACCCCTTAAAGGAGGGACAGGTTTGAATAAAATGAATATGACTTTAAATGCCAGTCGGGAAAAGTCTCAGCCGTGGAAATGGCTGCCATTAAACAATCTCAGGCCACAAGCACATTGCTCTATCATTCACCCATCCTTGCTGAGCACACGCGCCCACAGCGCTTGTGAAGGACCATGAAGAGCAAGGGGGAGGGGCTGCCTGACTTGGGGTATCAAGGTGCTCTGATAGAGAGCTCGCTCTCTGCTGTGGCACTCCAAAGCCAGGAGGATTGCTTCGATGCCTTTTGAATTTCCAAACAAAACATCACAGGGCATGCACAAACTTGTTTGGATGGTTAACACTGACTCTGCCTGGCAACAGTTTCCAAAAATAAAGCTTTGAAATTTTACCAAATTTAGTGAGGGAGCAGAAGTTCTAAAAACAGAACTGCTGCAGGTTTGGGGAATATGTCGCTTCCTTGAGTTCCTGCTCTAACTAGACTCTTCCAAATGTGAATCTGTAAAACAATATCGGGAGTATCAGTAAGAACTGTCAGATCATTAGAGCGCATTGTGCTGACATTTTCAACTTTTAAAAACTTCCCATGAAATTTCAATAGTTTTCCCCAGATGTTCCATTTCTCAAACATCGACCATCTCCTCCTAGCAGTCGGCCAGCTCTTTGTGCCCATGCGGCACAGCCATTTTGTAAAAGATGAAGGAAACAGCGTGGAAGGAGAAGGGCAAGACAATGTGCCAACAGCTAACTAGGTTCCAGGGACACTATTTGAAAATGTCCGCATTCAATTTTAAAAATACATTTTAAAACAGCCAATAAGGAAGGAATTCTGTCTTAGCTCCCAGTTACACTTTTAAGGACTTCCTATATGGGAAGCTGTGTGGTTTTTCTATGGATCAATGTATTGGTCTTGGGGTTGCCTGTCCCAGGCCAGCTCATGCACTGAAATGCTCCAAAAACGAGGCTCACTGTACAGACAAAGGCGACATTAAGTCAGGAGGTGATGTAGCTAACTATAGCTGGCAGAATGGTTTCAGTGCCATTGTATGCCATCCCCTCTACAACCCTGCAGATTTCAGAGAGATTTCCAAACACAAAACCTGATTTCTAAGTTAGGAAAATAAATGAACGGCAACAGGAGACAAGATTTCTTTTTACCCCAATGAACTAATATATCACTTGGGTGACTTCATTTAACTGCATTCTTCCACCATTGTGGTATTTTTCTTATCATAGCTTAGACTTCAGTCATGTTAAGGCACTGTCACGGCTGAGATGCTTTTGTTCTCAAACACCTCTGTGATGACAGGTCTTTGGGTGACTCCAATCTTTACTCCTAAAATGGTGGCTGATGTTAGAGGTGCCTAGGCTTACTGTGGTTTGGTATGACACTCAGAAAAACAGAGGCTCAGGGTTCCTCTAATGTTTCCTTAGAGATTTATTTGGGGGAGTTACAGGATTTCACTAGGCCTTGGTTAAGGGTTATGGCAGTGAAAGAAGGTGATCTGACAGAGAGTAAGGTAGACAACAGGATTAGGGCAGGGGGAGTATGAAAAGATCAAGGGGAGGCTGAGCCTGAACAAGATGGTGGCACTCAAGTCATAAAGCTAGTTCCTAAGTAAAGGTTAGAAACAGAGCCCAGCATTCCTGGGCTCCAAGGTGGCAGGTAAATTGCAGAACAGAGGCCAAAATAAATTGGTGGAGCGGGGCTCCTCACTGGGAGCTTCTTACACTGAAGCAATCTCAGATTAGGACGAAAGATGTCTTTATGTAGCGAGTGCCTAGCTGTTCCCCACTCTTCCCCGTCTAGCAGAGTCCCAGGGTGGGTGTGGGTTGTGGCAAAAGATGCAGGGACCCCTATGAGAATCAGAACCAGAACCAAGGTCATGGTTTTTACCTTAAAGAAACTTCCAACTTCTGGGCCTCTGATACAGACCCTCAAACATTTAATGAATACATTTGCCTCCCTGTTCTTTGACATCCTAAAATGGCTTCTCTTGTGGTCCTGGTGGTCCCTACCCTAGGGCAGGCAGTCAGAGCTGGAGGCCCTGAAAGTTCTGGCTTAAACCTAGAAAGAAATGAGTTCTGGTAGGTCTCCTTTTAAACCACATACTGTACTCTACTTTTCCCAGGCTGTTTCCAGGAGGACATGCTTTCCCTACAGAGGAGGCCACATCTGCAGAGTAACACAGTCATGGGTCAGGCTCTAATTCCCATTTCGATAATCACTTCCCACCTTTATAAGGAGATTTGATTGTCCCAACAACCTGGGGCAGCGGCAGGCAAAGACGAGCAGATCTAAATTAAACACAGGAAAGCCTTAGAGAAAGCCTCCATGGTGGTGTTACCATGTCAAGTTGTCACCAAGTCTCCATGTCACCACGATGGTGACAATATCTAGAGCTGAAGCTTCTTCAGAAGGGCCAGCTTTGGTTCTGTCTTTGTATCTCCAGAGCTGAGCACACAATAGGTACTTAATAAATGGTGAGTGTGTAATATAAATGTGGAATTCTATAGAAGGTATACATAGACATACTACAGCTATGAAAGCTTAAGACTTTTCGGTCCCTCTATCAATCCACATTCTTATACACACACATATTTAGTCATTTTTCAGTTGTGTACAACCCTTCACGACCCCATTTGAGGTTTTTTTGGCAAAGATCCTGGAGTAGTTTGCCATTTCCTTCTCTAGCTCATTTTACAGATGAGGAAACTGAGGCAAACAGGGTTAAGTGACTGCCCCAGGGTCACACAGCCAGTAAGTGTCTGCTATGAACTCCAGGCCTGGCACACTATTCATTGTGCCACCTAGCCGCTCCTATATTTGTGTGTGTGTGTGTGTGTGTGTGTGTGTGTGTGTCACATACACACTTATACAGAGACAGAAGAATGCCTGAGAAGAGAAACAAAGTCAGTTTGAGTTTGACGTGTCTACAGTTAGAATAAATTTGTGTTTTAAGTTTTCTTTTGAAAAAGGAATATGACACTCAAATACTCTGGAAATTGTCTTTTCCAATATACTCATTTTGTGACCTTGAGAAAAGGCTTGTCTGCCTCCTGGTCCAACAGGACAGAGACAGATGTCTGCAAAGCTTTCCCAAGTACACGGCTGAAAAGTGTTTATGTAAGCTTAAGTCTCTCTCTCTCTCTCTCTCTCTCTCTCTCTCTCTCTCTCTCTCTCTCTCCCCTTTTGAGGATGGAAAAATATCAGCATCTTTTGCCCCATCTGATAGCTAGCATTACCTCCTGAGGTTTCAGACTCTTGACACCCAAGGATAAAACGGCCAGGACTGCTCTTTTTTCTAATGAGGAAGGGAAGATATTCTTGCTTAAGACCAATTTAACATGGGAGAAAAATTTCAGAAAACAAAAGGCCTGATTTGGTCATGTACCTTGGGGCACAAAAGTAGACGGACAGGGCCTTCCTAGCGGGGAGGAGTTAGGATTAAGGACACAGAACAGAGCTCACTGACCTTGGCACTGTTTCCTGGGTGGGTTTCATCCACCCAAGATTGCACCATTAAAAGATCTTGACCGAATGCCCCCAGGGAGGAGGGTATTTCCCAATAGCAATGGGCTACAGAGGTTCTAGAATATTCAAGTCGATCACACCACACAGGGCACATCATACATGTTATTCTGCTGAACCCAACAGCAAAGAGAAAAACCACTGGGCTTGCAAGTGAGAAGGTCAGGGTTCAAGTGCCAGCCCTAACACTTACCAGCCCTGTATGTGAGCAGGAGCAAGGCATCTATTTGCCTTGATGAGTTTCTTCATGTACAGGATGAGGACAGCACCTGTGATGCCCCTCTTATTAAGTCAATAACAACCACCACCACAACCACAACTCACTCTATCCTTTTCTGGCAAGTCTAGCACTCTGCAATGTCTGGAGAAGGGTTTTCACATCAGCTGGACCTCATGAATAGATGAGGGCTGTAGAAATCATTACCACCATTTCACAGATGAAGAAACTAAGGCTCCACCAGGTAGTGTTTGCAGTGGGATTGGCAGCCAGGTGCACCATGACTCCTTCCCACAGCTCTTCTCCCACTGTACCACCCTGCGATGAGATATTGCTATGAAGAGGAGGCTGTCTGGTGCCCATCCATCCCAGTGAGGCAGCAGACGGCGTGCCTTCCGGTGACCAATCTGCTCCTCCAGAGGACCTGAATTCTAGAATTCGGCCTCTAGCACTCCCAAGGCTACTGCAGCTCTGCTGGTCTGGTGTTATTCTGATAGCCACAGAGGCTGCGCTGCTTCTAGTGTCTTCCTGAGATTTCTTTTTGGGAACTGAAGCACCTCACTAGGCCCTGGATAAGGGTTTTAGCAGAGATGGGGAAAAAGATGTAGAAAGGTCACTGTTTGGTAAGTGGATCACAGATTTACAAGAAAGGATCTCAGACCCCATTTAGGCCAATCCACTCATTTTACAAAGAACAGAGGACCAGAAAGGTGAAATCCTGGCCAAGGTCACACACATAGTAAATAGCACTGCTGGAATTGGAAGCCAAGCCCTCTGCCACACTCTGGGCTCTTGGATGGAGTGGGTGAAAACATTTGAGAAAGCTGGGCCTGAAGGCTCACACCTGGGTATTTTGCACAGTGGTACAAACTGCTGAAATGGGGAAGTTGGGTCCAACTGGAAAAGAACGAAGGAAAACATGGACATCAAAGGCTGGGTGGTGCGGACAGTGGGCGGCAGTGTCTGAGGATGGCCAGAGAGGTTGGCCAGGAGAGGAGAGGCAGAGGGCAACACTTGGCATGAGAGAGTAGACTCCCTGAGAAGGTACAATTTGCCATTCAATCTCCAATAAGAGAAGAGTCTTTCCCCTTTGTAGAGGCATTGCCATGGAGACACAGAAACTTTCCCCGGAATGGAGGGGGGGCTGACCAGGGAGCAGCCATGGTTCCCCTCAGCCCCTTCAGGCCTCCTCTGAGTCCCGGCGAGCCCAGCCTGGCTGAGCAACAGCAGCAGGAAAGCCAGAAGAGCAGGATTCTGGAGCCCATCCAGCTGCCAATCACAAGCAGATTTCTTTCTAACAGTCTCTGTGTTGTTCAAGTTGGTTGTTTTTCCACAAGCAGCACAATGGGGTCTGGTTATTCATTGAAAAAGTCTGCAAGTGGGCACCGCCCTCCATTCACAACCAATTTGGAATGCTCCCCTCCCCTGGGGAAGGGGGGGCCTCCACACAGCAGTCCAAGAAATGGGAAATGACACAAGATCATAACAGAGACCAGCTGTCGGCAAAGGGAAGCTCACACTGCATGCAGCGTTTATGTAAGAAACTCAAACACTGCAGGAATGGCCTGCTCTGCTCCCCAGGATGCAGCCCGGCCCCAGGACTTGCTGAAATCAAGAATGATTGGGCAAGGCAGCTCTGAGGGAGCTCCGGAAGTGCCCTCTGGCAAAAGGAAGAGGGTCAAAGAAAAACCAACTTGTGCAGCTTTGTTCAAAAAAAGTTGTTTAAATCTGACTGCTGGCTACCAGCAGAGAGAAACATTCTTCAGAGATCTGGTCCTTGTGCCCAAGGCTGGTCCAGCCTGAGGCCTGCTTTCTGTGAAGGGCCTTCTCTGTAGTTAGCACTGTCCCCCCACAATCCTTTGGCTCGCTGGAACAGGTTGCAGCAGGGTCCATTCACCAAAGTTCCTACAGGACAGGTTCCCAGCAGTCCCTGCTTACTAGATGCTACTGAGTCATTCATTGGGAGACTCACATTCTCCAAGTGCCCATCCACAGCAATTCAAAAACAGCTCCTCTCTGAACTTCAGAATGAAGGGAGGGAGCCTGAAATATGGCCCCCAATTTGGGGCTGTGAATGGCAACTTTGACACGGCCTTACAGTTCAGGACAAACAATTGTTCTGGCTTCTAAGACAATTCTCACAAGCCAGAATCCTTCCAGAAGTGAGGACAGGTGACCAGCCGGTCTGGTAACCAAGTGTCCAGAGAGATGAGGTGATTTCATCAATATCCAATCTAGCTGTTGGTTCTTACTTCAAATGCTGTTTCTTTATGGTGTCTTGGATGCACCTTTCTGTCTTGGCCCACCTGCCATCAAGGTTCTGGTCCACTGGTCCTGACTGCCCTAGGAGTGACCCTGTCCCTCCAAATATACCTCTAATGTTCCCAACACAATAGCTCTCTGGGATAGTCTGTGTCTCTGACCAAACCTTCCCCAGTCAACAGCCCCCAGATGGCCTCAGGATCTACACCAAATTCTGGTTGGCCAACCACAGCAATCCTTGCCCTGTACCTCCAGCCCCACCACTTTTAGGTCTCCTCCTTTTTGCCTACAGCCCTCAACCTTCATGTCTGGGATCCTCCCTCAAAGTCTTTATTTCAGATTCTCTTCTCCTTAACCAAACTATTCATTTATCGTAGTTTACACCTTCCACAATGAGTCAGTCATTCTTTCCTGAAAGGTATAGCTGTGGCTGGTCCACATACACCAACATAGCTGCCTCCTCCATATGTCTATCTGTAATTATGGCCATAGGGTGAACTATGGAAACATATATATGGCCACGTGTCAACATACACACAGATAGGCCGGCTCAGCTTGTTGCTCCACTAAGATGCTCACCTTTGGAGAGGCCTGACAACCACCGAGACACGTTCAAAGTATTGTACTGAAAATGCCAGTCACAGACCAGCAACCAGGACCCTGTCAATGAACTGAAGGAGTTCACAAAATGAAATTTTCTAAACGCAACTGAAACTGGTCCTGGCATCAGCATTACTGGCACTCACCCACAAGATGGGAGCTGCTCTCCCCAGATGCCAATTGGAAAATCATTTTGTGCCAGGGTACAGATGGGGACTCTAAGTGCCTCAAGGGCATACTGTGCGTGTGGAAGGGCGCTGTGCTATAAGCTTCTCTACCTGGGGGTTATTCACTACCATTAAAAGTGGAAAAAAGTGTTGAGTGAATGGTCTCACTACAGAAAGGTTAACCAAAAAACTTCAACATATTACAGGGACTGGAATCAAGAAAATAGTAAGGTGGCAAGGAAGAGAGCAAGACGCTGCCACTGGCAGAGATTTTCTGTGGCCAGACCACAGGACCCCATCCTCAACTGCTTTCCTTCTGAATGGTGTGAAAAATAAGCAATGTCACGACCAGGGGAGAAAGGTAAACTGTGAACTGAGACGGAATCCTGTGCCTTTGGCACCTGCACAAGTGACCCAAATGCCCACTTCCCTTTCCTAAGAGCCCCTCCGCCCCAAAACAGGGAGGTTTGGAAGAAGGCCACTGGATTCTGGTACAGGAGTAAGAAAAAAGATAGTCTTGAACAGAATCCTCTTACCTTTCTTGTTTCTACTAAGACAAATGAACTAGAATTTGAACACACAGTTTTGCTAAAGAGCTGACTTGGTTAGGAAAGGAGGAACTCTGACTCTAGAAACTAGGAACTAAAAGCCCACCAGACTAACAAAAATGAGAAAAACAAAGAATGTCAATGGTTGGCCAACAGTAATGGCAGCATTTCATAAGGAGAGAGCACCAAGATAAAAGATCATCTTTGCTTCTGGCTCCCTGGTCCTCTTTCCTTAGCTTTTCTTTCCTTTCTCCTCTCCTCTCTCTCTTTAATCCTATGGAAAAGCATTTGTTTTTGAGAGTGAACTACTCTTGTTTAAATGATGGACATTCTCCCCATCTCCCCGAATCTTCCAGTAGCAAAGGCCTTGAGGGTGGTCTCTTCAGATAAAGCAAGAAACAAGTCTAATGTGTGCCTCCCACGTACAAGAGCAAATTCAAAATGATCAGAATTCTTGGCGGAAAGGCATTGTATCACGGCACAAATCCCCTAGCTACTATAGAACTCTAACCAGTTGGTAGAAAGTAAACTGAGATTCCAAAAGGGTTAAAAAACCCTGCTTTACATTTCAGAATTCACACCACAACAAACCTGTCCCATTCCTTCTACCATTCCTGTTTTACTGAACAATGTTTAGGCCTAATGGTTTGTCAACTAGCCTGCCTGCAGCAAGTTACTTGGAATTCTGGTCATTTCCAGTTGCTCCCTGAGATTCAGTTCTGAGAAAAATGGATTACCTAGATTTAAAACTGTGGTCCAAATTAAATGCTTTACCGATGCCTCTACAAAAGCCAATAACTCAACATTCAGATGGAGCGCTAAGATTGATGAGGCACAATCCTCACGACATCCCGTGAAGTTGGCAGCCTGAGTCTCATGGTCTCCGTTTTGCAAATGAGAAAATTTAAGCCGAGTTTCAGTAACCTTCCCAGAACCACAAAGCTCCTTGGTTTCCTGATTACTGGTCCAGTAACATATTATTAGATGCTGCCTACAGCAAGTGATCATTTAATCTTCCTTTTCGAAACTCAACCTTTATTTGAAACCCCCACGTAACATTCAACGACTTTATAGAAGGTTGAGAAGCAAAATAATAATAATTTTTAAATCCTCATTAAAAATTACAGTCACACCTTTCCTTTCTCAACAATCAAATCTAGCAAGTCTCTTGAGTATCAAAGGGGTTGATTAAGAAATAATCCACATTTATCTCTCAGCTTGAGATTTACAAGGCATTTACTGTGTAACAATCCCAGGAGATCATCTCCATTTCACAGATCAGGAACCAGAGAGGTAGAGAATCAGAGCTGTGGTGTGAGTCCCAGCCCCTGAATCCAAGTCTAGCTAGTACCCTTTTCTCTGTCTCAGACAACTTCTCATCTTGGGACACTAGCTAATCCTCTAAGCACCCAAGCGAAGTCACCTCAGTCTCCATCTCACTCAGTGAAAACTGCGTAGGAGCCTACAGATCTGTGGGCTGCCCTGAGTCTGGGCTCTGTGGTTTCATAGATAGTAATAATGTACCAAAACACAAGCGATTTTTCTTTTCAAGTAACTTGAAGATACTTTCCATGTCAATTTAAAAAGCTTTTCTTTGAAGTATGGAGATGAAATGATTATATTTCACATTTCCACAGTATTTAAGGTTTTACACAATTCTTTCTTTCCAACATTTCTATGTTATGTGAGTGAAAAGAGTATTACAGGAATATTTACAGTAGAAACTGAGGCTCACAGGTGAAGTACTATGTTCCTGATCACACAGCTAATGAGCTAGGATCAAAGCCAGGTACCCCAGCCCCACGTCCAGAGACGTTCTTCCCTGATCCGTCACTACGGGGCATAGACCAGATGACCCTGGGTTTTTCAGGATGTTTGTGGATCACACACTCTGGCAACGCCCATGAAGCACAAAGGTTTTGAGTAGAAGTCTGGTGTTGGGCTGTGCCAAATTTCTGGAATTCAAGGAGCCGCCCAAGTGGACAGGGACTCACCACTAGAAAGAGCTGCAGCAACAACTCAAGAAACTGGTATGCTAAAGTATGGAAGGGCTGCAATCTGACTCAGTGAAGGGAATATCCACACTTATGAAATTATGGGTCTTTTGACATATTCAGTATGTAAGTCAAAATTTCCCTATTCCACAGGTATAGAATTGTAGCCATAGAGAAGTTAGATAATTTCCTTAAGATTACAAAATAAACCAAGCTTTGAACTATTATGGTGATTTAGGCCTCTTTGCTTTTCAAGTCTTAAGATACACTCTAGACTAGGGACTCTCATCTAGGTCTCTATCCAGGTACACGAAACAACTAAAGAGAATCACAGATATCTTCGGGGGCTATATAGAGCCTATTCTCTGGCAGTCTGCAAACTAATTTGTTTTTAACAGCATTTCCTTCTCTTCCCCCTTTAAGATTATCATTTTACAGAAGAAAAGAACCTCTGCATTGGGAAGGGCACCAGAGGTCATTCAGGCCAACTCAACTCTTTTCTCCTAAAGAATTTCTCACGAAATCTATGAAGATTTTGACAGCGGGTACATCACTGACCCTTTCTGGATCTATACAATTATGAGATAAAAGGTCTTTTCCATCTAACAGCCCATAATTTAGAGACCAGGACCTGGGTGACAAGAAATAGTGATATTCAACAGAAATCACTGATGGGTCATTAATGTCTGTAGGAAGTAATAACATTGGTGGGGGACATGTTTACCAGGAGAATTAGATTTCTTGGATTTAGGTGGGAAAATACCAGAGGAAACACAAAAGGGCATCTTCACTGGAATTTTTAAGAATTAAACTTTGATTTCTATAAGCCATAATTAAGCAGACTATGGAAAAATATCCTATCAAGAAGCGAGTTAAAGGCATAGAAACACATGTATTCTAACTAGGTATTATTTGGAGATTGATGATTTATGTTTTCATAATAAAATGTTTCCTTATTGGTTAATTTTCCTACTTTTTTGGTGAATTAATAAATGCACTATGGTTGTTAGCAATGACAAATCAGATAAAGAACAGTTAAAAACTCCCATCTTTCTATAATTGCAGCACTGGTGATTGTGTAGAGGGATTTAATTGACACTGTAAAATATAGCACTTATGACCAACCGCAGTCAGGTTTCATTAAACTTGAATGAGGCCCTCCCTCACCTCTGGCAAAATCATGTGATCTTCCAGAAGCTGACTCAAGAGGAGCAACAAAAACACAGTTTAGGCTTTCAGAGAAAAGCCAGCCTGTGGGCCAGGCTTTTGTGTTTCTGCACTGCTAATGTAAATTGTAATCAAAGTGAATACTGAAAAATAATAAAGGATCTAGAGGGCTAATGTATACTTTTGCTTAACCCCTAGGCAAATATATACCCCCTCAGCTGTCCTACTCTTTAGCCCAATTCTTAGAAATGAGCTAGAGAAGTGCACATTATAGGAAAGGGGTCTTCATGTTCGTGGCAAAATTCTAGAATGGACTATTAAAGAGACCATTTGTCTGCATGTAGAGAGGAAAATGGTGATCTCTATGAACCAACATGGGTTCATTAATAACAAGTTAAGACAAATTAGGCTCATTTCCTTTCGGGCTCCTTAACTACCCAGAGAAATGTTGAGCACAGGCCACCCAGATTTGATGAAAGCATCTGCCAGATGACCTCATGATAGGATGGTGGCCAAAAGAGTGAACAGTCAGGCAGACTTGGGACTGCTGAAATAACAAACTCCAAAAGTGTTCATTAAGCGCCCAATTTAAAGCACTTGGCCATCTACAGCCAACCTACCCTCCCTGGTAAAATTCCCCCTCAAGCATATGGCTTTCCAGTTACAGTAGCCACCTTGCTATTCTCAGCCATGCCAATCCATCTCCCACCTCTGTGCCTCTGCATAGGCTGTCTCCCCCCCCCCCCACCCCAGTCTTTTTTCTCTTTCCACCTCTTGGGACTCATAGCTTTCTTCAAGCCTCAGCTCAAGTATCATACACAAAGAGGCCTTTCATTATTATTCCAGTTTTTGGCACCCCTCACTCTGGAAATTACTTCCTTTTTTATTTTTAATAGTCAATACACACTTACTAAGCACCTACCATGTGCCAGGCACTGTACTAAGTACTAGGTATAGAAATAAGAAGGCAGTCTCTGCCCTCAGGGAGCTACCAATCTAGGGGAAGGCAATACACAATATTTATTAACTAAAGACTTTTAATTTTGCATTTATTTCTCTGTGTAAACACTGCTCCCTCTATCCCTGCCCCCAAATATAAATTCCGGGAGGGGAGAATTATTTCATTTTTTTCTTCATATTCTGTGTTAGCACAGTGCCTGATAGATAGTAGGCACATAATAAATGCCCTGTTAAACTGAATTGAAACTGAATATCCTATGCAAGGAGGTATGTCTAGTGGGAAGCTACGAAGAGTTCCGTCCTTAAGTCTATCCTGTACAACATTCCCACTCACCTTGGATTTAAATGAAGAAAGGTGGTACATGCTTACTAGGTCCACAGATGTTGGGAAGGGTAGCTAATGTGTTGGATGACAGGATGTTGGGATCTGAGGACATCTTAGTAGGCTGGGATGTTGGGCCAAATATAATGATGGGAAACAGGGATAAATGAAAAACTTTGCACTTGGATTCAAAGTACCAATTGTACCAATGAAGTATGGGAGAGACATCACTAGGAAGGTGTCCATTTAAAAAAGATCTGAGGGATTTTGTAGACTACAATACAAATCTAGCATCTAAGTAGGGGTTCTTAAGCTGAGGCCTATGAATGTTTTTTTTTTAATTCTGATTTCAATATAATAGGTTTCCTTTGTAATCCTATGTATTTTACTTTATTTTAAAAACATGATTCTAAGAAGGGGCCCATATACTTCACCAGACTGCTGTCAAGACCTTTAAAAGGTGAAGAACCCCTGATCTAGAAGGAAGGAGGTCACAGTGCCACTGCACACTGCCCAGACCCAGAGGACTGTGTCTAGATGAATAAACTGTCAAGCTGGAGTACAAATGAGATGGTGAAGAGACCAGAAATTCTGCCATATAAGGATCAGATACTGGGGAATGGATAGAGGCAGCGTGAGAAGATTTGGGGCTGGGATGTAGAAAGAGAAGGTCTTGGACCAATAACTGAAAATTCTAGGGATGCCAATTTTAGTGTAGTATCAAAAGAAATTCCTAGTAATTAGAGCTGTCCACAAATGGATGGACTGCTCGAGGCTCCCATCAAAGGTCTCCAAGGAGAGGCAAAGAGACCACTTTTTGAGAATGTTACAGTGGGATTTGTGTTTGATAGTGGATGGTCAACCTCAAAGGTTTCCTTCAACTCTATGATCCTATACAAAGGGTTACCTACTACTTAGCCATAAGCACCATGCTATACTCAGGAGATTATCCTACTTAAAAACTAGAGAGAAAATCGAATCATTCAAAAGCTACATAAAAATGCTTCACTAACAGGAAAGCTGCCGTCCAAAGCTCTTGCATTTAGGGTAAGGTATCTAAGTGATTAAAACTTATTAATCAAATCTGCAATTCCAAAGAATCAAAACTGAATGATTTCTTCACTGCAATGTTATTTGTTGCTCACTTGTGTCCAACTCATGATCCCATTTGGGGTTTTCTTGGCAAAGATACTGGAGTGGTTTGTCATTGCCTTCTCCAGTTTCTTTTACAGGTGAGGAAACTGAGGCAAACTGGGTAAAGTGACTTGCCCAGGGTCACACAGCCAGTGAATAGCTGAGGCCAGATTGGAACTCCAGATGAGTCTTCCTGATTCCAGGCCAGGAACTCTATCTGCTGCAGTGCCACCTAGCGCCTTTCACTGTAATAGAAACTCATAAATATGTCTCCAAATAGAAAATGGGAGTGTGCTAGCAACCACCTGAAAATCTATTTCCCTCTGCTCCCAAATGTGAAGTTAATTCAAAGCCAGTCCTCTCACTTCTCCTTATAACTCTCTAGGTTATAAAGAAACACAGTGTCATGAAGGCATTTCAAAGAGCCTCTGCCAAAAGAAAAAAAAAGCCACCTCCCACATAGTCAGTAGTCGGGAAGGGCTGGGCCACATCACCAACACAGAACAAAGTTGGACTACAAATCCCCTGCCTTTCATCTTGGAAGAAAACAGAAAATTGGAGTTGTCTTTAGCCATTTAGTGGCAAACTTCCCAATCACTTTAAAGCAATCAAAGAGCAATAATTAACACATATTTACTTTAATAGAGCAAGCTGTGACCAAGCTAAGGAAGCCATTCACCTATGGGCTGGCTTTATTTCCTTTTCAAGTTTCATGGCAATGTGCCTTCGAGATGAGGCCTGTTATTAAGGAATATTTCACTGGTACCTCTGTCCTAACAATTAGCAATTCAGAATATCCCTCCTGAGGGCCTGCCCCAGAGAGGCTGCCTCTGGGTGAGAAGTGTGTGCACGTGCGCACACACACACACATACTCCCTGGCCCTTTGATCAGAAACAATCCCAAACTGTGAACAGTTTCCTGGGGAGAGAGGGAGAAATTATATCTCTGCCTGGCTCAGGTGTTTGCTATCACAAATGATGACTAAGAGCCATGATTTTCTCCATGATGCAACTCTCCAGAGGGGCACCATTTTCTTCCATTTTCTCTTAGCCGTGTTCACTTGCTGGTGACTAATGCTCTCTCGAGCAGCTCTGCACTGCTCAGATTTCATCAGCAAGCTCTGTCCTTGACGGCCTCTTGGCCTGTAAAAGCTACCAAACCTGTTGAGGGCAGCAGTGAAAAACCAGGGCCAAAGGAAGCAGCTCATTGTGGACACCAAGAGCTGCCTTGTGTTTTCACCATTACCTTTCACTGCCTCTGAAGTAATGAGCAATTAATGTTCATTTTAAGGAAAAAAAACCTGTCTGCAAATGAGAAAACTGGAGAGCCCTGCATTTGGCAGAGCAAGGGCAGCAGGGTTAGAAGCAAATGCCCTAGCAATGTTTGGTCAGGCACCATAGCACTCAGCCTCCTCTAATGTCCAGGTAGAAATAAGACCCAATGGCCTTCATCATCACAAAATGAAACAATGATTACCTGTGATCTCTCATTAATCAGCATTCACGGGATGAGGAGGATGTGGGCATTTGTCAGAGAAAGTCATACCTAGAAAATGAACTCAGGGCAGAAACTCACTAACCCCCCAAACCCAGCAGCTATCCTTGAATGGGTACCTGTACATCCCAATCTGCACTACCTGCCTACAGCAATTAAAGGAGGTTTGGCAAGGCCCGAGACTCTCACTATAAGATCCTCAAATGATTATGGTGCCCAACTCCAGGGTATACATTTTAGAAATAGCTTCAATAAGATCGCCTTCACATCACCTTTGAAATTCTGTTGACTGCCAGGCCCCCAAACCTTCAGTTCCCTGGTGGTGAGCCTCATCAAACTTAGCTAGGTAAGCCGGTCCTCAGACAACACACTTGGAATTGATCCCTGGGCTCATCCTCAAAGCCTTCCCTCCTCCCCATGCCAGAGGAACCCCTGAGAGCTTGAATTGGCCCGGAGCAGCCTCTGAGAATACAATTTTGCTGCCACATTGTGATGAGACATTGGAGTGTGACTAGGGTAAGCAATGACACTGTTAAGTGTTGTCTGCGTTAAGCAAAAATATTCAACTAACCCCGTTCCCCGAATATTGCAGTTACATGATATTCTACTAGCGATTCCAACAGTAGTTGGATGATATGTCAGAATACCTAGAAAATGGATGGCGCTTTGTCAACAGCTAAGGACTATACGAAGGTCAGCTAGGATTATGTTTTATCACTGAGAGTTCAAATGAGATCAACGAACAATAAGTAGGAAGGTGCTTACGGTTATCAGACTGAAAATCTGGGACAAATTGTTCATCGTCAGGAACTTGTGCTGGGGGGAGAGAAAGACATTTTAGACCTTTTCATTTATATGAAAATGTGCAGTCAAATATTTTGCATGCAAAAAGTGGACAGCTGAGAAACTTGCCTTCAGCTAACCAGGCCTCCTGGAGTTGGCTGAGATCCTGAAACAACTCTGGAATGGAAAATAACAATAAAACAAAAGAAGAAGTTACAAGCTACTTGGGAAAAGGAGAAGTCTCCATGGTGCTCAATTTAAGTGACGCTATAACACAGCCCAGCACACTACCTTCAGAATCATGAGCCAGATCTGTGTCCAAGAACTTTCTCTTTCTGTCAATCACAGGCCTTGCTCGATAGTCCTCAGGGTGAGATTTCTGAAAGAATGGAAGAAGAGTGGCGGGCTAAAGACTCCCCTTAAGCGCAAGGCTTTGGAGGGAGGTGGTACCATTAACTACATAAAGAGAAGACTCCCATTTGAAGGACTCCAAATGCAAACAAAAGGCCACATAAACTTACCCCTGGGACCATAAAAGGGACTTGCTGATCATAAAAACCATCCATTGTGCTTCTAATGTCTTTAATATCCCTCTGAAAGGTTTCAGCATTGAGTAATTCCTGGGTTAAAAGGGTCCTGTTGTTTTGTGAATCTCGAAGATTTCAAACTGAGAAACAAGGAGAAAAACAGAAAAGACATAAAGAATTCTAAGCCGAGGTTTTTTAAAGCTCTCAAAGGTAACATTCCCTTTCTTGGTGGCTCTCAGAGGTCACTTGCAGCCACTAACTGCTGTGCTTGATTAAAAGCATCAAAAATCCGACATTTAAAAGACAAATCTATTTGCCCCTCCGTCTATTCCTCGACTGATTTTAATCAGACGCTTGCTACCCTCTGACAGAACAGGAACAGAGCCCTGAGGGGGGAGGAATAATCCACATTTCAAAAGGATTCATGGAAGGTCATCGTGAAATGGTAGTGAGGGTGTTTATGGTGGTTATTTATAGACAAGTAGCATCTTGACAGAGGCCAGTGGAGGAAGCAAAGAAACGCCAAGCTCAAGTATTCAGTGATTGCCAAATTGAAAATCAAATACCAAGAAAAAGCATCTCAGATGAACATTTAACAAGAAAATTTTTGCACCTAATTTTTCAACAACACAACTATCTCACTTCATTTCATTCTCATTCTACTCCAAGCCATCAGTTTAAGTGCAGGGACCACACCTTTGTGATATACGCTACAGAGAGACTAGTTCAAAGAAAACTATGGAATGGATGCCACTGGAGAAACTTCCAAGGGCTTTTTTGCACTTCAAAAGGCTTGTGAGCGGACAGATTCACAAAAGTAAGCTGTTTATTAAGCAGAATTTTATTTCTGGTTAAGCTTATCCCCCTCCAAAAAGTCATTAAGGAAACTAAATTAAAACTCTTTTAGGCAGTTTGAAAGAAGGGAAGATGAGAGTCATCAGACAGCTACCCTAATTTGGAAAAAATAATCATAATTTTAAGAAGATACTTTCTTTCCAATACATTTTAAAGACAGCAAAAAGCAACCAGGAAAGGGAAAGAATCTTGCTTTATATATTCAATTACAATTTTAGCTCTCCCTAGATCAAAGAACAATTTTCCTATCGAGTTAAAATAATAAATTTTCCAGTAGGTGATAACCACGAGATTGTTTTGAACACTAGTTATAAAAGCAGATGAAATGTTCATAACTATGGAGATTCCCAAGGCTTCCATATTCCCCTCTCTGACTATTGGCAATAAGAATCAGCTGTTAATACAAGCCAACGATGGGAAGTAGGGAGGGGAGGGACAAAGCACAACGCACATTTCATAACTTTACAAGGAAAAAGAAAAAAGAAACCCTCTCTGTCCAAACAGAACGAAAACTTTCAGGCTACCCTCCCTCCTTCTCCAATGTCTCCAAAGGTTATGCAAAAATCTCGAATTCCCTAGCAGAAATATAAGAATTCGAAGATTCCTTTCCCACTTTCCACAATCTGTCACAGTCTAAGGTTTAAGAGTCTCTCTCTCTCTCTCTCTCTCTCTCTCTCTCTCTCTCTCTCTCTCTCTCTCTCTCTTTCTCTCTCTCTCCCCCTCTCTCTCTGTCTGTGTGTGTGTGTGTGTGTGTGTGTGTGTGCGTTCGGGGACAAGAGCGGTGAGATATTTTTAGTCTTATTATGAAATACATTACAGAATCTTTCATGAAATACAAAGATATTTTCCAGATTCAGAAGTAATCTCTCTTAAGCAGATCTTAACAGTTAAGCGTCCAGAAAATAAACTCCATTTTTTTGTTTAAATTAATTACTTAGAATGTAAGCAAGCGTTCATTCTGGAGCTTCCTTCTTTTTGCACCCAAGAAAACGAACAAACAGTCCAATTAAGGCCCCCTCCCCCACAACACAAATCTGGCTTTGCTTTTATGAATGGCAGAGCCAGCAGCAGCAGCAGCAGGTAGAGACTGTAACTGGATCCCTAGCGTAGGGCCCCATTCACAAAACAAGACACACTTCCACCAAATTCCCAGCTTTCCCCATTCAAGAAAACTCCTTCCGATGTGCCCCCGCCCCCACCTCCAATTCACTAACTGCCTTAAGGCACAGCCCCTCCCCCTGCCCTCCCGTTTTAGGCAGAAAGCTCAAAGCTACACACACACACACACACACACACACACACTCACACTCACACTCACGGGGGGGGGGGAAGAGGGGGAGGGCGGTGTATGGCGAGCAGAAAAAAGAAACCCGCTTCATTCATAAAGTCACCCACATTCATAAAAACTTGCAGCCGCAACCGTGGCCAATCTTCTCCCACATTCACCTTAACAGAGCGGGGTGCTGGCCCCGCTGCATCCCTACAAGACACTCATGTCTCCCCTGCGGCACCTCCTTCCAAATCTAATTTCAGCCCGAAATAACCAGGCCCCCAAACTCTGCTCCCCAGACATGAGTGAATCTATGCAACACTCCTCCCGACCCCAGAACCCTTTTAAACTCTTCGCTTTCCTGAGGACCCTCCAGCTCGGCGATCACCCCATTCTACCCCACTCCCTCAAACCTGGGCACCCCTAAATCATACTTCAATCTCAGACCCTTCAGGCTCCCAGGGACTTCCCTTCAAGACACGTCTGAAGGTCCCCAACCTCCCCTAGTGCTCCCCAACCTCAGAACCACTGGGCACCCCATTTAATTTCAGGATCCCCTAACATCGCCTCAGGCAGCTCAGGAGCACTCAGACTCAAGCCCTGGCCCTACAGGGATGCCCCAACTCCTTTCAAGCTGGCAGAGAAGCCCTCAAACCCTTCTCAATCACTCTATGAACCCAACTCCCCTAATGTCCCCCAAATTCCCACCAGGTCTCAGAGAGCCCTCAATCTCTTTTCAGATCCACTCCAGGAACCCCTAAACTTCCCAAGTCCCCTGAGGTGGCCCACAGACTCTTCTCGGGCCCCCCTCAAAAAGCCCCCAAACTGGTTCCCTGAGCGCCGCCCAAATCCCCGAGGCCCCCAGGAACCCCCAAACCACCAGCTGACCTTTTCAAAGCCCCCCACATCTCCCCGGCCCCCCGACGCACACCTGGACAGCAGCCAGGACTCCCTCCCACTTGGCCGTCCCCCCCACCTCACCTGCCCCCCCCAACCCCGGCTGCGCTGCGGGCTAGATCCGTGTCCATGTCCATGACCCGCAGACGCAGACCCGTTACGGCCCCCGGCCCCGTTAGGCCCCGCCCTCTCCGGAGGCGCGGTCCCGCCCCCGCCTGCACCTGGGCGCGTGCCCGGGCCTCACCTGCGCGCGCTCCCGCCGCCGCTCCCGCGCGCTCCCGCCTGTCAAGAGCGCTCCGGGCAGGGGCTCCGACCGGCCGGCTGCCCGCCTCTCTCGACCCGGCCTCTGGCCCCGGCCCGGCCCGGCGCTGTGCCGAAGCCCAACTGCCCGCCCGCGCCGCCCTGCCGCCGCTCTCGGGCCGCCTCGCCGCCTAGCTCCCTCGGGCGCCGCAGCCGCCAGCCCAGCGAGCGCAGCAGCCGCCCCCGAACTGGCTGGGCCTCCGCAGCCCCCCGCCGAGCCCAGCCCGGCCCCCCTCCTCCCGCCTCTCCGCCTCTCTCATTGGTCCTCAGGCCCGCCCGCGCCTGTCCATCAATGCTTGTTTACCCCTTCTGCGGGCCAATGGCGCGGGGCGAGCCCGCCAGCCCCGCTGGGGATAGGGCCGACCGCACGTTCCAACCCGCCTCCTCGGCGGGGGAGAGGGGTCGTTTTACATAATTTATGCACCGAGGGCCCGGACCAATCAGCGCGCTCTGGTTTACATAATGTGGTTCGGACGTTTTTCATTCATAAAAAAACGCGACCTGAGGGAGAAGCTTCGCTGAGTCAGTGAAGCCTTTAAAGGGGCCGACAGAAGGAAAAGAAGGGGGGGTGGTGCGGTGTGAATCTAACGCAGGTTAGCATAGGGTAGGATAGAGACCTGGATGAAACCTGAAAGACCATTTCATCACAGAGACTAGGCCAGAAGATGCAGACCTGAAAGCGATCTTAGAAATTAGTCACCTTCATTTTTATAGATGGGGAAACTGAGGCCCTGAATGGTTAAATGGCTTGTCCTAGGTCTCTCAGACAGGCTACAGGAAAAACGGACACTTGAACCCAAGTCTATAATCAATAAATCGATTAACAAACATTTCTTTTCCAAGTGTTTTTCCCCCAGTCCTGTTCTCCCAAGACTCCACTGCTCTTCTCTAGAGACCCTCCTTGTCTCTGCTTGTGGGGGGATGGAGATGACTCCTTTTATTTTCCTCCCCTCCCCCCACCCTGGAGTGGGGGAGGGTTGGAGGAGAGGGTGGGGACAGGCAGGGACTGCTCCCTGCTTCCTTTTGCAGCCTGGCTTTCATTCACAGCTGCAGCAAACGGTGCAAAGTTATCTCCTCAGAATGGAAGGAAGAATGGAGGAATTCGTCCTTCTGGCCAAAAAAGAAAGTTGCTGACCGACCTGGGCGTGTGGCCCACTGAGAAATCCCTTAATTGATTCACCTGGCTTGGGCTGGGCATGGAGCAGGGAGGGAGATTCTCAAAAATCTTCTTTGTGGGTCTCTAAAACTTGAGGTCACAGCTAGATGTTAAGTCCTATTCCGCCCCCCACCCCCATAAATTTAGACAGGCTGAAAGCCAGGGAAGAGTAGGTGAGTAGGGATCACCAAACCCTTTCTTCCATTGTTTCTTTCGCTTTTTATCTGACCCCAGCAAAGGCAGGGTCCTGGAATTGGAGGCCAAGGGCCACAGATCCAGGGATAGAAGGGACCCCATTAGTCTTAATACCCTCATCTTACAGTCTCCAGAGAGGGGAAGGGAACCCATGGATCTGCTGATTACCTTCAGTGTGACCTTGGCCCAGTCACTTCCTTTCAATCGACTTAGTTTCTTCCTCTACAAAAAAGAATACCCAGAGGGCAGGTCAGGAAGGGGAGACTACGTGATCTTGAGGCCCCTTTGCGGCTCAGAGGGTTTACTCTGATCCTGAAATCTTTGCTGAAGTCACACCATAAAGTCAACCAACCATGAATCCCTTGGAAACCAGGCTCGGTAGTTAGCATTCTACCCTCGCTGGGCTGTTTGTTTTCAATTTAAGGAGTGTGAGATGCTGCATTTTGGAATTCAGTCCTGTACAGCTGGGGAAGGATGGAGGGCTACCGGGGTCTGCCAAACAAATAGGCATTAAGTACAGTTGCTGGGATTCTTAACGCCGTGTTCCTTCAAACAAGTAAACAAATCAGCCTTTTCCCCTCCCCCAGGTCCCTCCCCAATGTTGGGAGCCCACACAATGGTGCAGAGTAAGACCGTGTGGTACTCTTCGGGCAGGACGAGCCAACAGCCAGGGATGTATGCTGGGGAGCATGCTGTCTGACCTCCTCTCCCGGTGTGACTTGGCAAGCCTCCCTGACTAGCAACCCAAGAGATTCAGCGAGCTAGCACCTTTGGGAGAGGGCAAAGGGGAGCTGGGGAAGCAAACAGATGAGACTCCCGGAGCACGGTCCGGGCCACTGAGAGCTCCAGACGGGCTTGCGCTTTTGCCCCTCGGTGCCAGGAATGCATTGTCCCCTCATTCCTGCCTCTTAGAATCCCTAACTCAGCTCAAGTGCTACCTTCTACACGAGCTTTTGTCATGATCTCCCTGCTCCCCGCTCTCCCCCGCCCCTTACTAGTCTTCTCCCACCTTTGCCCCCAAATTACTTTCTATTTTGCTTTGTATATACGATGCAGCTTCTTAGGGTCATGGATCATAGACCTAAAATTAGAAGATTCAGTAGCAACCTAATCCCCTCCATAATACAAATGAGGAAACTGAGGCCCACGGGGTTAAAGCGACTTGTCCAAAGGCACAGGGGTAGTAAACATCAGAGGAGGGATTTGAACCCACCTCCAGTGACTCCAGAGACGATGCATTAACCTTTGTGTACTCTGATAAAATGAAACCTTCTTGAAGACAACCGTTTTGCTTTATGTGTTTGTATTCTCAGCTCATTCTGGGTTTGGATTCTTGGAGGCAGCTAGGTGGTAGCAGTGTAAGACCTGAGTTCAAATTCAGCCTCAGAAACTACCTTAGCTGTGTGACCTTGGGTGAATCATTTAACCTCTGTTTGCCACAGGAGAAGGAAATGGCAAACCACTCCAATAAAACTCTATGGACAGAGGTCCACAGGGTCACGAAGAGTCGAACATGACTGGAACAAGTGAGCAACCACAACTGCCTAACAGTGCCTGGGATAGAGTAAGTTCTTAGTACCTGCCACTAAGTGGCTAGAGGTCATCGGAGAGTCAAGACTTGAGTTTTAAACCTGCCTCAGAGATGTACTAGCTGAATGACCCTGGGCAAGTCATTTAACCTCTGGAGATAACGACAGCATCTACCTCCCAGGGGTGTGTGTGTGTGTGTGTGTGTGTGTGTGTGTGTGTGTGATGTGAGATCATTTCTATAAAACATTTTATAAACCTGAAATCACTGTGTAAATGCCAGCTATTATTGTTAATACTAACTATAATTTTATATCCAATTATCAATATAATAATTATCATTGCTGTGCATAATAAATGCATTTCCAAAAAATCCAGGCCCATTCACTCTGGTACCAATTGCTTTATTTCTCAAGCATCTTACTTTCCGCCCAATTTAAGAGACTCCAGAAGCAATAAACAAACCAAAAATTCCTACCAAAAGTTTCTCCCAACGTAACAGGCCTCTCACATTACATGGACTGTGTAGGAGCCAGAAATATCAACCTGTCTACCCAAATACAGGCAGGATCAACGATCTTGTTAATGTAGGGAGGCTCTGGTGGGGACCATGAGGCCCTGTTTGAATTTGGGAAATGCCCAGGGTGTGAAAGGTGGAATTTGAACCCAGCACTCTAGGTCCAACAGAAACAAAGTAAAGACTACCCTCATTTTACATCTCTAGACAGCATCTTTTCCCTGCAGTCCTCACTCTCCCAGCTCACAAGAGCCCATCAAATATGTAGCTGTGACAGCTTTGGTCATGCCCCCCACCCCACCGAGTCTCTAGGTTAGTGTCTGGAGTCCTGGCCATTTGTCCAGTATGCAGTCCTGCTACATCAGGAGGAAATCTTATGATGTCCTAGTAGGGGAAGTCACCCGGACTTATCTAAAGCATCAGCTTCCCCTAAGGTCAAATGAGGCAGCCCCACAGGACTCCAAGGTACTGCCTAATCCTGAACATTCTCTGTTTTTAGGGCCCTTCCCATTCTGACACCCTACACTCCTTGTACCTCCCAGCTCTGACAGTCTGTGTTCATCTCTTTCAGGCCGAGGATCTAAGTTCTAAGGTGTCTGTGAATTTTTTCACCCTCAGTTCTAAGGCTCATTTCTAACTAACATTCTATACCCTAACCATCTCCCTGGTAGGCTGGAAATATTTCTTCATTTTGTTTTCTTTTGTTTACCATATGTCATAGACAATAGCATGTGGGAAAGGTGTCTGTTAGATACCCCTCACTCTCAATATATGACTTATCAACCTTGCTCTCTGGTCACTGAAAGGAAGTGTCTGTCCAGATGGGTGATTTCATCCAGCAACTCCCATTGAGGAAACTCCATTCACCAGTAACCCTTCAGGCTTTGCCATCTTGGAGAATTAGTTTTCTGGGGCATCGAGAAGTTTAAATGGCTTGCTAGAGGTCACACAGATCATATATAACCGTGTGTGTATGCATGTATATATGTATATATGTGTGTGTATGTGTGTGTACATACATGTATATATGTATACATACTAGGACTTGACCTCAGGTTTTCTTGTCTTGGAGAACAGCGCCTAGATCTGCTACTGACATTCTGTGTTCTAGGGTCCTCTTTAGAATCTGTGATTTAAGGACCCTGAAAGCTCTGGCATGCTTCTCTAAGGCCCCTTCCAGCTAACATTCTGTACCCAGTGTGCTTATGACAGTTTTATGGCCCTTTTTGTGAGCATAGGAAGCTGGAAGGGACCTCGAGATTATTTAGCCCAACCCTCTTGCATTATGAACGAAGAAATCTAGATCCAGAGGTTAAGTGACTTGTCACAGGTCATACTGGTCAGTCCCCTGACATTAAAACTAATGTCGATATGATCACAGTGTCTTGGGATCAGAGACCTAGGTCTAGAGGAGACTTAGAAGCTGTCTATCTACTGTAACCCTCTCATCGTACAGACGAGGAAATTGAGGCTGTACCATTCTGCCTCTTTGAAATGGGCGAATCCTCACTGTTCAAAGCCTCCTTAGTCATTCCTGCCCTTTCTCCCCAGATACCTCCAAGCGACTCTCCCCCACCCCCAACAAATGCCTTTACTTCCAAAAGATGAAGATTTCCTTTTTTAGAATTTCCTTGTAGGGCACACGCAGAGCCTGTGCTCCCAAGGATATTATATAAACAAGAGATTTCTTTTGCTAAAAAGAAAATGTGTATCACCTACTAAGAGGCTTGGAAGAGGAAACAGTAACCTCTATGTGGGACGCCATGTTCTAGCAAAGCTATAAATGTAATTTCTCTTATGTGTAAGATCAGTATCGTGGGAGGTTAATGTTTGAAGCTATAAACCCTGTGTATCCATCCAATCAGAAAGATTTAGATGACAGAGAGGCCTGGGAATAAGTACCAAGGCATCGATGAATGCCCAAACGGTGAGAGAGAGAGAGGTGTGTGTGTGTGTGTGTGTGTGTGTGTGTGTGTGTGTGTGTGAGATCATTGTTAAATTTGGCCAAAGATAGTGTTAGACAAGATTATGCTTGTCTGGGTAACCATCAGAGCTTGCATCAAAGTATGGGGGGTCTGGGATATGCTGAAGCACATCTTTCTTCCAGGCGTGGGTGCCAAGCCCGGATGCTGATTTCCACACCCCCCCTTCTTGTGCTCTCCACACAGAAATTACTTTGTTTCTATTTTGTATTGAATTTTTATGCACTTGCTGCTTACCCCCAAGCAGAATGTAAGCTTCCTCCGGGCAGGGGCTAGTTTGGTTTTATACCCTGAAATCCTCTATGACAATATGGCTGGCACGTAGTAAGCTTTTTTTGTTGTTGTTAAATTAAATTTAATTGATGTCATGTCTTGTCTATGCACACCCATGCAGACCTGTGTGACTTCTGGACCTGCCTAGCAATGACAACGTGTAAGGTGTGGGGGGAGGGGGGAGATGATCTTCTTTTGGAACTCTCAGAGGTATCCCAAAGTACAGGCACCTGATGGAGAGGCAGTGTGGGGCAGTGGTTAGAGGGAAACAGAGTGCAAAAGGAGATGGATGTACAGTCCTCTGACTGCCACCACCACTTGCTAACTGCGTCACCTTGGACAAGTCACTTAAATCTCACCAGGCCTCAGTTTACCCATCTGTGAAGTGAGGGCCATTGAACACGATGACATCTGAAGTGATTTTCAACTCCAAACTTATAATCCCACGGTGCCAGGACCACTTCAGCTGTATCAGCAGTTGACCATCAGTAATGGGAAACCTTAAATATTCATTGTGCACAAGAGTGTGTGAGTCATGAAAGAAATGCGACTTGGCAAAGAACAAATCTTTGAAACTGAGAATCTCATGTTTATTGATAATCTCTCTGTGTCTCCCTCTTCTTCTTCATCTCTGTCTCTATCTCTCTGTCTCTGTCTTTCTGTCTCTGTGTCTCTGTCTTCCTCTGTACTGGACTTGAAGTCAAGGGACCTGGGTTTGAATCCTGCCTATTTTACTTCCTCTCTTTGTGACCCTGGGCAAGCTCCTCCCTGGCTTTACACCTCAGTTTCATTACCTATAAAACTGTAGGGACTAATTTATTAATTAATTTCTAACATCCTTTTGAATTTTGAATCTGTTAGACATAGCCAAGCTGAATTAATAATCCTGGAACATCCATGTTCAAACTCTCCATGTGCTCTGTATGGGGGTGGGGGTGGGGAGGGGAGGTGGAGAAGAGCAGATTTGACTGCAAATAGCTGTAAATGAATATATAATGCACACACATATTTTATAATATACATATATAATACACACACACATATATAAAATATGTGCACATGCGCGCTCGAGCACACACACACACACACACACACACACACAAACACATTCCCAAGACTGTTGAGGGCCTGGGAACCAGTTCGCCAAGCTTGTTAGCACTGTGTATAAAATTAGGGTAAATGAGCTCTGAGTGAGGGTTTGGGAGACTTTCCTACGAGTCAAACCCATGGACTTTGTAACATCTGTTTTGATCACTCTGAGGTATTTTTGGTTTATTGTCTGGTTCTGGGCCATGTTCAGAACAGGAGAAGCAGATACAATGGTAAATTCCATATTGATGAGGTATCATCGTGTTAAATACAACGGAGCAGCAGAAAGAGGAGCAGATTTGGAGTCAGAGGAACTAGTTTTGAGGCCCAGCTCTGCCTCTTCCTTGGTTGTGTGATCCTGAACAAGTAACCCATCTTTTCTGAAACTTGGTTTCCTCATCTGTTAAATGCAGGGATTTAAGTAGATCTCCATGAGTCCTTCGAGTTTTACCATCTATGATTCTGTGGTGCCTTGGGCAAACCGCCTTCTATAAATCTTGATTTCCTATCTGTGGATAGGCAGCTGAGTACTACAGTGGATTAAGTACCAGGCCTGGAGTCAGGAAGACATGAGTTCAAATCCAGCTTCAGACGCTTACCAGCTGTGTGATCTTGGGCAAGTTGATTAATCCTGCTTGCCTCAGTTTCCTCGTCTGTCAAAGGTGCTGGAGAATGAAATGGCAAATCCGTCTAATATCTTTGCCAAGACAATCCCAAATCGAGTCACAAAGAGTCAGATACAACTGAACAAAAAGAATGAGATTGAACCGGGCCCATTAAATGAATCTGTGCGAGGCAGTGTGATCCATTGGGACTCTGGAATTGGAAAGCTTGAATCCAAATGCCAACTCTGATTCTCGTTCTGTGGATGACCTTGGGCAAGGATGACCTTATGATTCGAACTCTTGCTGGAATATGGGGCAGGCTGGCGGCCCCAGACGAGGATGCCAGCCCTGACAGTCTCAGACTACAAGGAACCTGGATCCTGGGGGAAAGGAGAAATGGGAGGTTAAAATCTTGGTTCTCTGTCCCAGACCAGCCTAAGCTGATGCTGCGGGGGCTGGTTCCGTGAGAGGATGGCCTTCTTTTCAAGCCAATTAAGCCTTGGAGTGGGCAGTGTTTATGGACCAAGGAGAGAGGAGCCACAGCTAGCCAGACCTTGCAATATTCACCTTACAAGTGGCTTCATTTACTTGGCTTCAAACGAGGTGTAAACCTTTTGCTTCACCCCTCCAAGTCAGACCATCCTTTCAACACTCTTTATCCCCTCACCCACCACTGCTCACAGCTAAACAACCACGGCCAGCATTCCAAACAAGCCCTGCCTCCGCCCACTTGTTCTCAGAACACTTAGTTCTAGTATAAAGACTGAACAGCAAAATGACCCCCAGGCCAGACAGGACAGTAGCTTTGAAGTCGCCAAGGAAAGGAGCTGGATTTGCCTGCTGGGCACAGATGAAGACACTGAGGCTCAGAGTGGCTAAGTGAAGGGTTGGCCACCACACAGAGAAGCAAGAGGCCTGCGTGGGACTCAAACCGTGTTTTCTGACTCCATGGTCATCAGCCAGGCCCTCTCCAGAGGAAGTTGGGGATAATATGGCACAAGGAGCAGCATGGTACATCCTCTGCAGTGAGAAGATCTGGATTACATCCCACCTCTGACCTTATTAATAACCAAGGTGACCCTGGGCTGGTCACTTCCCACCCTGGGCCTCAGTTAACCCCTATGTAAAAAGAGAGGGTTGGACTAGATGCCCTCTGAGGTCCCTTGCAGCTCAAGATCTAGGACCCCATCATACCATGGTCAGGGTCTGATCCAAGGTGGAACAGAAGTTAGATGAGCACAGTGCTAATTGGGTGCAGGAAGTGATAGCACCCACCTAGAGGGATAGCGCTTTTTCTGGGTCTCGGACTGCTCTGTAATTTGGTGAACTTATAGATCCCTTCTCAGAAGATTGTTTTCAAATGCATAAAATGAAATGCACAGGATTATAAAATAAACAATTATATTGAATCACATTATCAAAATATTAAAGAAAATGTTCAGGGTCCTCAGGTTAAGATGCCCCATTTTAGATCTTCGTGCTCTTTGATGAGCCAACTCTGTACCTCCTCTAGGTTTTAGTTCATCTTCTTTTCTTGCTAATAAAGTGCTTTGGAAAGTTTGACTTCTGTCATGGAGAGAAAGAGAGATGCAGTGAGATAGACAGAGAAAGAGAGAGGGGAGAGGGAGAAGAAAGAGAAGAGAGAGAGAGAAAGAGAGACAGAAAGACAGAGAGAGACAGAGAGAGAAAGAGACAGAGAGAGAAGGAGAGAGAGAGACTCAGACAGAGAGACAGAGAGAGAGAAGGAGAGAGAGAGGAGAGAGAGAGGGGGGAGAGAGACAAGAGACAGAGAGAGGAGAGACAGAAACAGAGACAGAGAGGAGAGAGAGAAAGAGAGAGAGAGAGAGAGAGAGAGAGAGAGAGAGAGAGAGAGAGATAGAGAGAGAGAGAGAGAGATTTTACAGTTGAAGAAAACAGTGCAAAGGGTTGCCCTATATCCCACCAAGAACCAGAAACCAGGGTCTAGAACCTCAGCCCTAGGCTGGACACAGGAATGCACAATCGAGATGAGATTTCCTGCCCATGAGACAAGGTTTCCCCTAGTCATCATCTTCTGGTCCCTCTCTTCTCTCATCCTCCTCTCTCTTCCCCAAGCCTGGCAATACAGAGGAATAACTGCTCACCTCTCTGGTTGTTTGGTGGCATTGTGGGATTGTAGATTCAAAGGTTATCTAGTCCAATCCCTTTACTTTACAGATGAGGAAACTGGGGCATAGAGATGGGAAATGACTTGCCCAGGTAGTCAACATCAGGTGCAGAATGGAAATTTGGATCCTGTAATTCTAGGTGGCAGAGCAGATGGAGTGTCAGATGACACATTTTCCTGGCCTCAGACACTTACTAGCTGTATGACCCTGGCCAAGTCACTTAACCTGGTCTGCCTCAATTTCCCCATCTGTAAAATGAGCCGGAAAAGGAAACGGTGAATCACTCCAGTATCCTTGCCAAGAAAACCCCAAAGCAGTCAGAAGAGTCGGACATGACTGCAACGACTCAACAACAAGAAGCCTTTCAGTGTGCTGATGTTAGCAGTCACACTTCTCAAGCACTATGGATTTTCAAGGCTGATGGATGACAGTGTCTTGTCTCCGGAGATGTGGGTGGGTGGGGAGCTGTCCATCCAGCTACTTCAGTCAGGAATTCTGCTCATGATCAGGGGAGTATAAATGAGAAGGGCTTGTTTTCTGAGTGATGCTTGTGGAATCTTTTCCTGGCTGAATTTGAGTCTGAACCCCATCCCCTACCTCGGTCTGGGCAATCTTCACAGGCCCTCTGCTTTAATCATCTCTACCATCTTTCTCTGATCCTGTTTCTTCTTGTTCCATGACTAGACTAGCCTATTTTATTTTGATTTTCACCCTCTTGCATCTTCAGTGCAAGTCTGGAAGAAGTCCCTCACTGCCTCCTCTGACATCATCGGCTTGCTTACTGAAGATTTAAAGGGCCAAATATGGTCTTTCTATCCTTCCTGCCCATATATGAAATGCAGTGCCAAGGCAAATAACCCCTCATTATGGGATCTATCAGCAGAGCTCATAGAGATGGATCTCATGGCCATCCATGACTTACCTCCCTTGCAACTGCTTCATCTTCTCCAGCCCACTGGTTTGTTATTGGAATGGAGGACACTCGTGCCAGCAACCCCCCCACACTTCTGAGTTTAAATGGTAATGAAGTCATGCCTATGTTTATAGCATTGGACACCCATGCCTTCCTCGCCGCTGATGGTCCTTCCTCATCTTAGATCATCAGCTATCTCGAGCATCTCTGGAGCCTCCAAATGGCTTCCAATCTTCCTTGTGTGTTCTGGAGCTCATTACCACCTTGGTTCTGAACCCTGGGAGTGTGAGGGGGAAGCTCAGGAATCTAAGTGCCCTGAAAGCTCATTGGGGAAAAAAATGATGATTAAAAACTGTATCCTAGGCTGCTTGCACTCCAACATGCCATTCAGTGGCAAAGCAGGGACAATTAAAAGCTCTAGAGAATGGAATAAAAAATTAATTCATAAAAAGTATTAGTATTTCTACTTAGCAAAAACAAAAACCAGGAGGAAATAATAGAGAGACAAAACCCATTCAAAATAGCTACCAGAGGAAGGAATGGGATGATTTGAATATTGCTATGATCCTGGCCTTGGACTGATGTTTGATTGGATAAAAGAGATGGGGACTGTTTGTCCTTTGAGTGCTCTCCAGTGAATAATTGACTCTCAGTCCTACATCAAGGAGGAGGCTGGGTGGGCCCTCTGTGCCTCCAGAGTACCCCTATTAAAGATGATTCCAAATGGAATAATCTCATCCAAACCTTGGGACTCTTGAAACCCAAATCCAGTGGAAACATGGATCAAGGTCTCTGAGTTGGAACAACTGTTGGTTAGATTTGGTGATTTTGTGTGACAGTCACTGCTTCACACTGTGACACAGAACACTGGGGTTGGAGGTCAGGCAGTGTGCTCTGGTCTCACACCAGGGCTCGGCTCTCTTGGGATTTCTTCGACAAGGGAAAAAGCTCAGCTCTCTGACTGACCCCCTCTTCTCTAGGCCTAGCACAAATCAAATGGCTTGGCGGCACAGAAATCCAAACCAACCTGTTCTTTACCAATGAATCCACAATAGCCCGAGCCGTAATCCTTCCAGCCCCAATAGATGAGATTTAAACTTCCTGTTACCTCCCAAGTGGAGGCTGTACAGTTTTGCCCAGCATTCAAGGCCTCCCTCCTTCCCCCTGTAATAAGTCAATAAATCCAGTCAACAAGGATTTATTAAGCACCTACTAAGTGCCAGGCACTGGACTAAGTACCCAACCTTTGCAGCCCTATTTCATATTACTCTCTTCCATGAACTTTGTATTCTAGGCAACTAGATAGCATTCTGTCCCCGGACCAAGGCTGTACCTTTATAGGTCTTTCTTTTAGGGTGTGCCTTCTTTCTCCATCTTCTCCATTTGAATAGCTTCCAGTCCTTTACAACTCACGGTAAAAGCTTCCTCCTCCCTGGAAACCTTCCTTGATTCTCACCCATCCCCTCCACCAGTTGGGAAAGATTGTCCCTCTCAGACTTCACACAGTCCTTCCTTTGTGACTCCAATGCAATTCCCTATTAGAGTGGGTGCCTCATTGTTCTAATACAAGGTAAGTTCCCTGAGGGCAGGGACTGAGCCTTTTCCCTTCACGGATTAGTTCTTGCCCTGCCCCCCCCATATCTATATTTACTTATTTGTAAGCATATTATATTTCCCCACCTCCATTATAAGTACCGTAGAAGTTCCTACTGTGCACAGAGCACTGTTCCAGGAGCTAGGAAAGATACAGAATTTAGGAAATCAACAAACATTTTAAAAAACCAAGTTTTTGATCTCTTGTTTTTCACATCAGGATTTCCCAGGTATCCCTTCCACTTCTTCCTCTGAAAGAGCCGCTCCTTATAAAAAAGACTTTAAAAGAGGATGAGGAAAAATGTTCAGGAGAATTAACCAACATAAGAAAAAGGGCTGAGGTTGTATTCAGTGCCTGTCCCCACTTTTTTTGAGTATTTGTAGTCTCAGAATTGACGACAATGCCTACCACTCTTTTGGGTGGGGGAACAGGGCCAAGTGATTTGATTTCATTAGTATAGGGAATTTCTAACAAGAGGACTACATTCACCAGTGCATTGTTGGCACCTGATAGGAAACTTTGAGTCTTCTGGAGTTTCTGGGGTCATGGCTTGCCCAGGGTCATGTAGCTGATATGGGACAAAGGCTGGATTTGAACCCCGGTCTTTCAGAAGCAGGAGCCAGCGCTTGAAGATGAGTCTGACTTTGTGTTCTCAGGTGCCTCCCAGCTCTGACGTTTGTGGTCTAAAGACCTTACCACTGCGGGCATTCTGTGCTCTCTGTTCTATGGCCCTCCCAGCTCTGACATCTTGTCCAAGTACAGGATCAGAGACACAGGGCTGCTAACCCACAGGAGGTGCTTTTTGTAAAACAATTGACATGGAAACTACTAATTATAAAGATCAAACAACCCCAAAGAAAGGAAGATTTCCTGCTTTTTGGGTGTGGAATAGTCAATCAATAAACATTTAGGAAGAGCCTACTATGTGCCAGGCATTACGCTAAGTGCTAGGGATACACAAGGAGACAAAAGATGTCCCCTGTCCTCAAGGAGCTTATAATCTAGTGGAACACTGCATATATCATCAGCCTTTTTGGAGGTGTTGGTTAATTTTCCTGAATATCTTCCCCTCCCCCATCTTTTTAATTCTTTATTGTAAAGGCTGGCTCCCTCAGAGAAAGAAAAGGAAAGGCTCTCTTGGGAAATGCAGGTGATAGAAAAACAAAAGACATAAAAAATTTATTTTAAAAAATGTTCGTTGATTTCCTAAATTTTATGTCTTTCCCCGCTCCTGGCACAATGTTCAGCACACAGTAGAGACTTTCCATAAACAACATTTATTGTATTCTTTAGCCTACAGGGTGGTTGAAATGGTTTAAAAAACCAGACAGCATCGTTGATCTGAGCAAGAAGGGACCTCTAAGCCCAAGGAGACCAGCTCCTTTGACTTTTGTTTCGTATCAAGGAAACTGAAGCTTAGGTATGACTTGGTGTGGTATGACTTGCCCAGGGTCACATAGCTAGTAAAGGTCAGAGTGTCTAGTCACGCCCCTTCAAACCCAAGTCTCCCTTTCTCCAGAACCACCATACCAGGCTTTCTGCTTCAAGTTACTATGTCATGATCATCATTTCAAAGGGAAAAGGAATAGAGGGAGAACTGGGATCGCTCCTTCTGCCCACATGAGTCACGATGGACAATGGTGTTTTTGGGACTTTTTTTTTCTTCTTCTCTTGGCTCCCACAAGAAAAGTTTTCTGAAATGTTATGACCTCCCTCGCTTCTCTAATCCTTTCCCACTTCCCAAGCCCCAAGGCACAGTTTTTTCCTTCTTCTTGGCACTTTTTTTTTTTCAGTCCTGAAAATACTGGATGACCGGAAAATAGCCAGCAGGCACGGAGGCTGCATGCTGGCCTCTTCATTAAGAAGTTTCAGCTCGACCCAGGGTAAGACGGCCCTGTTCTCCATTGTTGTCAAGGCAGAGGCGGTAGGAGCTAGTAAGTGACCGGCAACCACACAGCCAGCCTCTGGGGAGAAAGGTAGGGGATGTTTCCTTCTACCTGTGGCCCAGGCTCGCTTCCAGAATAAATAGAAGTGCCATTCAGAAGCAGAAACACACAAAAGAACAGCCAGGAGGGTCGGCCAATCACACTCCCCAGGAACACAAGGGACCCAGGAAATGAATTTTGCATTAACTGGGCTGGGTGAGTGCTACATTTTGGTTAAATTTTTGGTTAACAACAGGACAGCCTAGTCCACTAGAGACCAGCAGTTGCTATTTGGAATAAACTGTCATTGCTTTAATGAGAATTTCACTGTGTGTGATAACTGAGCAAAGTCCAGGGTTCCCTGTAGAGAATCATGGCCCCCCCTACTTAGATCCACCAAGTGCAGATGTAAGTGAGGACCGTTCTTTCCCTTCCCCTCCCCCTTGCCTTCCCCGTTTATTCAGGCACCATTGGAGGCATAGATTTTCCTGGACAAGTGAGTGCCACCTTCGCCTGTACTAGTGAAGAGAGAAGACAGATTGAGGATTTCAACTCCCAGGATTTGGGGATGGGTTTTCTCCTCTTCATGAGGCTGGCTTGGGTTCTGAGAGGCCTTTTTAAAAACAACTTGCAGGGATATTGCAGTCCATGCCCAGGGAGGCTGCAGAGATGCCAGCTGGCGCTGGGCCTCTGGGCATCACTTCCTTATAGCTCAGGGTTGGACTCCCACCGTGCCCAGTGGGGACTAGTTTAAGGACTCCAGGCCCTAGGGTGGAGGATGGTTCCTATGACAAGAAAGGTGGTGTGGGGAGGAGGGAGGAAGCACCATAAAACAACCCATTCTGCTTGATAAAGTCCAAGCCCATTGTAGAGCCCGTTCTGACCATGGCATCCCAGGGAACCTAACAATGGAAGGCCTCGCTTTACAGATGAGGAAACTACGACACAGCGACACACAGGATCATAGATTGTATATATCTACTGTATATATCTACTGTATATATGTAAGGACTTCAGAGGCCATTGTTTGTCCTAACCCTTCATTTGACAGATGAGGAAACTGAGGCCCCGAGAGGGGGTGACTTAGTTGTAAGTGGCAGAGCTAGGATTCAGAATCACGGCTCCGATCTCAAACCCACCACACTGCCCATTGAACTACACTGTCTCAAAGTGCTGGAAGTTGTGCCGTGTGGGAAGAAGGCAAGCCCGATGCACTTTAAGTCAGCAGGGACCCACGGCTGACTTCCATCTCTGATGTTTACTTGCTATGTGACTGGGCACATCTCTTCAAATGGGAATGATCGTAGCACCTACCTAAGGGCTGGGCAGCCAGGTGGCGCAGTGGACAGAGGGTCAGGCTTGGAGTCAGGAAGACCCGAGTTCAAATGTGGCCTCAGACACTTCCTAGCCTGTGACCCTGGACAGGTCACTTCACCCTGTTTGCCTCGGTTTCCTCATCTGTCAAATGAGCTGGAGATGGAGATGGCAAAGCAGTCCAGGATCTTTGCTGAGAAAAGGCCAAATGGAATCTGAAAGGGTCAGACAGGACTGAACAACAAAATTAGGGTTTTTGGTGGGGGGGGGGGGGTGTGTGTGTGTGTGTGTGTGTGTGTGTGTGTGTGTGTGTGTGTGTTTCTCACTTTCTTTGTATCCCTAGCTTCAGCGGTGTCCCGCCAACAGCAGGCCCTTAATAAAACCATGTTGACCTGCTTGATCAAAAAAAAAAAAAACCCATTCTATTCCAGCCTCCCTTTAAGAAAATCCATCCTAGAAAACCAAAGCCCCCCTAGCCAGCTGGTGAGAGGGGACGAGACTTGCTTTTTGGGAACGGGAACGGAAACACCACCGGATCTACCACTGTACTTACAAAGGGTAGGAGCGAGACCCAACGCTCGTGGAACCCGGGCAGTTGTTTACGTAAAGCGAGGCCCGCCCTCCCCCTCCCCGCCCCTCCCCCCCAGGGCGGGAGCTGGAGGCCCGCATTCCTGCAACCCCACGAGAGGCCAATCGGAAACAATTGTATCCGATGTCAGCTCTTTTGGGAAGGTTCAGTACCTCGGAGAACTTGGAGCCAGGAAATGAGCGAGATAAAGGGCTCTCTTCCCCCCTGTCCGGCAGGGTGAACCCAAAAACGTATCTCTGCCGGTGCCCACCCCCACCCCCAGATTAAGAAATAGAAACAAACCAATTTGCAGGCTGGGTAAAAGCAGGTCGACCGCCCGCCGCCTGCATGGATGCACGCCCTGCCTCCCTCCCTGCCTGCCTGGTGAGATGCCCGTGTGGGCCCCCAGCCAGCCGGGCCAGCTTCACCCCCAGGGAGGGACCAGGCAGGCTGTGAGGCTTAGCTTGAGCCCAATGGGAGCTCAGGAAGAGTCAGGGAGGCTGTACCCTCTGAGGGATGAAATAGCAAATAGAATTTTAAAAAATATATATTTAAAACATTTTTTAAAACATGTATTTTTTCCCCAATTTTCTGCTTCCCTCCTAATCTTTGTTGCATTGGCTTTTTTTAAAGACAAAAACTTTTCAATTTAACATAATCAAAACTATCCATTTTGCATTTTGTAATGCTCTTTACAACCAGTGTCTCTGATAAGGCCCTCATCTCTAAAATATACAGGGAACTGAGCCAAATTTATCGGAATACAAGTCATTCCCCAATTGAGAAATGGTCAAAGGATATGAACAGGCAGTTTTCAGAGGAAGAAATTAAAGATATCTATAGGCATATGAAAAAATGCTCGAAATCACTACTGATTAGAGAAATGCAAATCAAAACAACTCTTAGGTACCACATCTCTCCTGTCAGATTGGCTAAAATGACAAAACAGGAAAATGATAAATGCTAGAGAGGTCGTGGGAAAATTGGAACACTGTTACATTGCTGGTGGAGTTGTGAACTGATCCAGCCATTCTGGAGAGCAATTTGGAACTATGCCCAAAGGGCTATAAAAACATGTTCATACCCTTTGACCCAGCAATACCACTTCTAGGGTTGTATCCCAAAGAGATCACACAAGTGGGAAAAGGACCCATATGTACAAAAATATTTATAGCGGCTCTATTTGTAGTAGCAAAGAATTAGAAATCAAGGGGATGCCCATCAATTGGGAAATGACTGAACAAGTTGTGGTATATGAAGGTAATGGAATACTATTGTGCTGTAAGAAATGGGGATGATACAGACTTCATAATAACCTGGAGAAACCTATACGGTCTAATGCTGAGTGAGCGGAGCAGAACCAGGAGAACATTATACAGAAGCACAGATCTATGGATTCTGTGGTGACTAACCCTGGTAGACTTTGCTCCTCTCAGCAACACAAGGTGCAAAGACAACTCCAAAGGACTCGAGATGGAGAGAGCTATCTACATCCAGAGAAAGAACTATGGAGTCTGAATGCAGATTGAGGCACACTGTTTACTCTCTTTTTTTCCTTTTTCTTTTTCTTTCTCTTTTGTTTTTTTGGTTTTGGTTTTGTCTCTTCTTTCTCATGATTCATTCCATTGGTCATAATTCTTCTTTACAATTTGACTAGTGTAAATAAGTTTAATGTGAAGTTATATGTAGAAGATATCGGATTCCATGCCGTCTTGGGGAGGGAGGTAGGGAGGCAGGGAATAGAATCTGAAACTCAAAATCATGCGGAACTGAGTGTTGTAAAGTAAAAATAAGAAAATCTTAATTTAAAAAAAATATGTGTTTTTCAGACAGTTAGGGAAAGGAAAACTTAAAAATAGATTTCTGGGGGGTAGCAAGTGGTGTTTTGGTTTATCCTCTGGCCTCAGTACAATGCCTGTTTGTTGTCCAGTCATTTCAATCATGTCTGACTCTCTGTGACCCCACTGGGGATTTTCTCGGCAGAGATGCTGGAATGGTTTGCCATTTCCTTCTCCAGCTCATTTTATGGATGGGGAAACTGAGGCAAACAGGGTGAAGTGGCTTGCCCAGGGTCACACAGCTTGGATTTGAACTCAGGTCTTCCTGACTCCAGGGCAGGTGCTTTATCCACTGTGCCACCTAGCTGCCCAGGTATAGGTAGGCACTAAATAAATGCTTGGTCTGAGAGAAGAGCTGAGAGAATGTACCTCCTGCCTTTTGTAGAGGTGGGGCTCCCTCCCTGCCTTTGCTAACTGTCCTCCACACCTGGAACACGTCTTCCTCTTCATCACCTTCTAACTTCCCTGGCTTCCTTAAGGTCCCAACTGTAATCACGTCTTCTGTAAAAAGCCCTTGCTGGTCTCCCTAAATGCTATTGATGTCCCTCTCTTGGTTATTTTGAATTTATCCTGTTTCTATCTGGTTTGCACATAGTAGTTTACACTCTTTCTCTGTCATTAGACTGTGAGCTTGAAAGACGGTCTTTGACTTTCTTCTTTTCCCCAGGGCTTAGCATAGTGCCTGGCACATAGTACATTCTTAATAAATATTTGTTGACTTTTCTCTTCTTCATTATGCTTTTCCACAAGACGATAACTGAAGAAATAACTGAATAAATGAATTTATTAAGCGCCAAGTCTGGGCCAGGCACTTTACTGGTCTAAAGAAGGAGCCACCCTGTACAGAAGTGTGCCAGCCAGGGAACCAAAGACCAAAGGGTTGCTCTAGCCTTTCTAGTAGGGCGGGTGGTAGCTGATCCATGCTGGGGTCTTGGGACATGCTGGATAGTTTGTGAAGCAGGGCTGCGGAGGGTCTTGATAAAAGCGTTAGCTGAGATTTCTTTTCATTCTTCACTTAACTGGACAGCTCTGCCCCAGGCTCTGTGCCAGTGCCAACCAGGGGAGGGAGGAAGTATATGTTTGAAAATGAAGGGGGTGTCAAAACAAAACATAACAATAACATTAAAAAAGACTTGCTGAATGAATGCAGTGACTGAGTAAGAGGGTTTGAATGGCCCGTCTGATACCAAAGTCCACTCTGAATGAACAAATCAGTGAATACTGGCTTGAATTACACCTCTGACATTTCCTGGCTATTGTGACCTTGGCCAAATGATTTAACTTCCCCGAGCCTCACCTGCAAAATGGGTATGAGACCTCTACTATGTCTCAGGGTTGTTCCTAGGATCCAGTGAGATAATGTAGGTAACTCTGGCTATAAATATCAGCTGCGGTTTTTAGATATGCAAGTTGGAACAGGTAGGGACTTTGGAGGTTACAGTGTTTTAGAGGTGAGCCTGAAAAAGCTGTCCCCGGGTTACTCTTCCTTCCCCAGGACACTTCAGGGCAGGATTTCACACCCAATTTGGGTGTTAAAATTTAGTGTACTGGATGTCAATTTTCCCATGTGTCTTTTCCCCAGTAGAATGTCAGCTCCCTGAGGGCTGAGACTTTCTCTGCTTGTTTTTGTGCCACAGTACCACAGGCACACAGTGAGTGCTTAATAAATGTTTGTTGGTTACCTGATGTTTAAGTGGGAACTTTAGCATCAGCCTGCAAGAAAAGGTCAGGAAGACCCCTTGGGATGAGGTTTGCAATGGAGGCAGCCTGGCCTAGTGCATAGAATGCTGGCCTTAGGAACAAGAAGAGGAGTTCGAATCCAGCCTTGGACACTTATTAAATGAAGCCAGTTCGAACACCAGATCAATCCAAGTCCAGGACAGACCAGGATCACAGATTTAGGACAGAGACTGCAGAGTTCACCTTCTTCATTTTACAGATGAGGGAACTGAGGCCCAGAGAGGTTTCAAAGGAAGACAGACTAAGAGCCGGAAGGGACCTCTGTCATCTAATAGAGGAAGAAATTGAGACTCCAAGGACAGTCATCAAGCTAGATATGGAAGTGTCCTTGGAGACCCTTATTTTGCAGATAAGTCAGGCAATAGTCAGCAAGCATTCATTAAGTGCCTACTATGTGCCAGGCACTGGTGATACAAAGAAAAGCAAAAACAAGACCCTTCCTCAAGGTGCTCACATTTTAAAGGGAGAAATAACATCCAAAGAACTATGTACATACAAGATATATACAGGATAAATTGGGGGCGATCCCCAAGGGAAGGCACTAATATTGGGGGTGGGGTGTGCACAATGGGAAAGGCCTAGAATTTGAAATGAGGAAGTGGAGACACAGACAGATGAATCTGCCCAAGATCACTCCCTTAATGATGACAAAGGGAGGATCTGAACCCTCCTCTTCTAACTCCAGGGCTCCCTTTCTCTGGTACCACACGCAGAGAGAAGACCTTCCAGGCAGCCTAAATGAAGGCAATCCTCCAGAAAGGAAAGGGTTATGTTCTCCTGGCCCTCTGGCAAACACTTTGTTTGCTTTCTACTTTGAACTGCCTTCAGAGGAATGAGGACCCGGCTGGCTGAAGAAAAGAAATCAGAATGTATCTTTGCTCCAGATTAGAACATATTAATATTCTGTTTGCTCAAAGAACAAATATTTCTCCAGGAACCAAACCCAAGCTACAGGAGCTAGTGGCATCAGCATCTGAGGTCACCAGGCCAAACTTCTTCCCTTGGCCTAGCCAGGCCAGCGGCTACTTGAAAGCAGCCCCCTTCCTGGGGCAATTAATCCCTGGGGAACTTGGGGCCTGATTAGCAAATTTGAGGACTGAATGTCCACATCTGTAATATGGTGTGGAGTCCAGGAAGCCACGTTCTTAGAAGAACATAGGTGACTGTGAGCTTTTGTCTTATCCAGTCCTGGGCTCAGGCTAGCGTGCCACTTTATGGCCATCTGCATGCCATGGTGCCTCCTTACCCCCAAGCATTCGAATTATATGTCATCTCTTATTAGAATGTAAACTCCTTGAAGGCAGGGATGGTCTTGCCTGTATTTGTAATCTCAATGTTTGGCACTTAAAAACTTTCTTCCTTTCTTCCTTCTTTCCTTCCTTCCTTCCTTCCTTCCTCTCTTCCTTCCTTCCTCCTTCTTTTCTTTTTCTTTCTTTTTTCTCCCTCTCTCCCTCCCTCCCTTCCTCTCTCCTTTTTTCTTTCCTTCCTGCTCTAGAGCTCTGATCTTAAATCACTTAACATCAGTAGGCCTCAGTTTCCTCATCTGTTCAATATGCCATTTGAACCAGATGGTCACCAGGGATGATAGGATAGGACAGGAGCTAAGCAGACTCAGGGCAGAGTAAGAGTGGGGATTAGTTCTGATGATTTTTCAAATTTGGGGTGTTGTTCTATGTTCTATGTTATAACTCCTAAGAATAGATCTAGGGCTCAAAGGTATAAATTTCACGGATGTGGATTTTTGCCCAATATTTTAAAAAATACTTTCTTAAAAATTACGGGTGGGAGGCAAATGGTTATAGTATTTCCCAAGATTCTGTTCTTGGCCTTCTCTTCTTCCTCTGTACCAAGGGATCTTAACCTTTTTGTATGTCACAGACCTCTATGGTACCTTCTCCAAAGAAGGCTTTTAAGTTCGTAAATAAAAAAATGTTGTTGTTACTGTATACAGTGTTCTCTTGGTTCTGCTCACTTTGCTCCTTGCTGTTTTATAAAAGTCTTTCTAAGATTACTGAGCTCATCATTTCTTATAGCACAGTAGTATTCTATCACAACCATACACCACAACCTGTTTGGCCGTTCCCCAATGGATGGGAGTCATTTTGACTATTATAAATACACAAATTAAAAATAAAGGATATATATCTCCATCCAGAGAAAGAACTGATAGTAGAAGTATGTATAGAATAATTTTACATACATATACACATACATGCATATATACATACACATACACTTGTGTCTGATGTAGCCGTCTCTAGGGTGGGGGAGGAAGAGGGAAGAAAAAAGGAAAAAAAATTACATGATAACTGTTGTATATTTGGAAGGAATAGCAAGTTGGCATGGTAGGTTTGTAGTTTCATATGCAATCATCTTTTTTATTGTACTGCATTATGGAATGCTTGTTTTGTTTCCTGAATTAATAAAATGTAAAAAAAAACCAGACAAATATTAAATGCTTATATGCAATACTTTGTGTTATGTGCTGGTTGTAATAAAAAGATAATTTAGCAAAAAATTAAGTGTATAAGATAAAATATATATGATTACAGAGGAAACCAGTTATACTGAAATATAATTATCAAATACTAAAAAAACAAACCAAAACCAAACACCAAATTCATGGAGGTCAGGTTAGGAATCCCTGCTCTAAACTATCTCTTTTGGCAGCCTCATCAGCGTCCGTGGGTTCAGTTATTATCTCAATGCAGATGACTCCCAAAACTTTGTATCTAGTTCCAGTCTCTCCATGGAGCATCATTTCCAATCACCCATTGCTTATTGGACATTTCAAACTAGATATCCTGGAGACATCTCAAAGTCAACAAGTCTAAAACACAATTAATTATATTTTCCTCTAAATCTTCCCCTTGCTCCTTGGAAGGAAAGCCATGGCAAATCTGGACAGTGTACTAAAAAGCAGAGATGTCACCTTGTTGATAAAGGTCTGTCTAGTCAAAGCTATGGTTTTTCCAGTAGTAGTATACGGCTGAGAGCCAGACCTTGAGGAAAGCTGAGCATCACAAAATCAACACTTTCAAATTGTGGTGTTGTAGAAGACTTTTGAGAGTCTCTTGGACATCAAGGAGATCAAGTCAGTCAATACTTAAAGAAATTAATTCTGACTATTCGCTGGAAGGTCAAATACTGAAGCTGATGCTTAAATACTTTGGTCACATAATGAGAAGACAGGACTCATTGGAAAAGATCCTGATGTTGAAAAGATTGAAGGTAAAAGGAAAAGGAGACGGTAGAGGATGAGATGGATAGACAGTGTCATAGAAACAATGAACATGACCTTGGATAGACTTTGAGAGATAGTGGAGGACAGAAGGGCCTGGTGAGCTGTGGTCCAAGGGGTCACAAAAAGTCGGCTACAACTGCACAATCGAATAACACCAATAAAACCTTTCCATCTTCCAAGCTTCCCTATTTCTGTGGAAAACATCACCTTTCTTCCAGTCTCCAGTCTCCTTCTTCCACTCCTACGCCAGTGACCCTTCCAGTCAGGTTCCTCACCCTCCCTTACCGCATAGAGGTATCAGTTGCCAAATCTTGTCATTTCTGCAGTCACAGCATCTCTAGTATCCATCTTTTTCTCTCCACTCGTGCAGCCACTACTACCCCAATCCAGGCTCTGATCACCTCACTTAGACTATTGAACTACCACCTCAAGCCTTCCCTACTCCAATCCAGACTGCACAGTGCAATCAAAAGGGGTTTTTCTTGAGTGAAAAATCTGACCAAGTAATTCTCTACTCAGCCAATTCTAGTGGCTTTCTATTGTCTCTAGGATAAAATACAAACTCTTCTATTTAGCTCTCAAAGCCCTTTACAGCCTGGCCTCTATCTTTCCAGGGTCACTGGCTATATCACTCCCTGTCCCATCCCCTATGAAATCAGTGTTGGGTTTCTAGGATGGTGTCTAAGCTTCTTGTCGCTGAAGGGAAAATGCTATGGAGAAGTTCTTGTATTTGGGAGAGAGGTCAAAGAGGGTGATGTCTAAGGTCCCTGACTTGGAGTCTGACACCTTCTGCCTCTGTCCCTGTACATCCTCCTCGTGTGCTCATGGGAGGATCAGTGGTTTGTGGGTTGCTGCTGAGACGGAAATCCCTAGCTGAGAGTCCAGGCCTCCAAGGGGGAGGCAGTGGCTTCCAGTCTGTGGGGTTGGGTCCAGGTAGCCCAAGAGTGACTCTCAAGTGGCTGGCCTGAAGCTGCCTGTATGTGAAGAACGGCTCTGTTAGCTTTTTGGGGTAGTAATCTCCTAGTGTAAATTTACACTGAGGCCCCCAAGCCAAAATATCCGAAAGGCTTTCCTTATCCTTTGTTAGTCCCTGTACAAACAGAGCTCTTGTCTCCTTTGAATGGTGTGGACTACCTGGGCTCTGGGCTGTGTTTGCATGCCGCCCCCCCCCCCCTCCCCAAGACAAAGGCAGTAGGCAGCTGTAGGGCTGAGCTCCCTTGGCCTGGCCCTCCCTTGGCTCTCTCCAGCAAATTTCCACCCAATCTCCCTGCGCTGATTAGGGCTCTGGAATAATTACATCTGAGCCAGCTCCACCTGGGAAGTAGGTTAGCCCTGACTTTAGCCCCTTCCCCACTCCCTTATTTAAAGAGGGCCTTGTCCCTGCAGAAAACGGTTTCGCTGGGTCTCAGAAGTTTCTGATAATACTCGGCAAACATCCGTGGTTGACTGTGCAGAAACAGCTCCTTGTCTTTGCGACTGAGACTTCTCAGTCGGTTCCTTTGGTCTTTCAGTCTCCAATCTTGCAGAAGCTTGGGATGAGGGGAGGGGTATGGGTAAGGGGAGTCACCATGGGAATTCCAAGACTTGTCAGGGCCAGCCTCTTGGCTTTGGTCACTCCTGCTCTGCCCCCTGGCCTTCCTTTTGCTTATCTTAAAGAAGAAAAACACATTTTTCTTTTTCAGGGATAGTTTTTCATTTCAAGATCCTAATTTGATTAAGTAGAAATAAGTGGTTGGTGCTCCCTAGTCCAAGGGTCCTCACACCCCTTGTAGAATCACAGGGTCAGTGAGTTCACCTCCCTCGTTTTTACAAATGAAGAAAATGAGGCCTGGAAACTGAGAAGGGAAGTGACTCGGAAGGTGGTGGTAGGGGCCAGGACTAGAACCCAGGGGTGCTGTGGAAAGATCTCTAGAGTCAGAGGATGGGAAGTCCACTACCATTTCTGAAACTTATGTGCCATCTTGGGCAAACCTTGCCATTTCCTTGAAGATTATTTCCTTTATTTATAAAATAAAGGGGGTTGGGCTAGTTGGCATGCTCTTTTCTAGCTCCAAATCTGTGATCCCACAACTCGTCACATCTTGTGTGACCCTCCTACACCTCCGTTTCTTCATCCATTAAAGGTAGGGGTTGGACTGGGTAGCCCCTGAGATACCTTCAAGCCCTCGATTTATGGTCTTACTGATCAACCCGCCTTCTCTCCCACATCCTTCAGGGTCTCTTCCCCTTTCCAGTTTTCCTTTGCTCACCCCTTGGTGCACTCGCCCTCCCCCTGCTCCTCTCCACTCCTCTTTCAGACAACAGTAGCACTCCCCCACCCACAACAGCAGCAGCGACGACAACTCACATTTACAGAAAGCCCTTCCTTCACATTCAGTCTCTCCTTGGATCCCCACAATGGCCCTGTGAGATAGGTAGTGAAAATGGTTTTTAATTCAGGTCATGTCTCTAGCACATAGTAGGAGCTTGTTGATAGAGTCCATCCGTGTTTGATATCCACTGGTGTGGAAATTCCCTGCATCAGTATGGAACAACTAACTGCCCTATTAGTTCAACTACTTCATTATTTGGGGTCTTTGTATCTCTGGTGCCTAGCACGGTGCCTGGCAACTAGTAGGCACTTCATGAGAAATACTTTCAGTATTCGGAAATTGCCTGAATACTCTCTCCATGTCTCTGTCTCTCTCTGTCTTTGTTTCACTCAACCTCTCTGTCTCTCTGTCTCTCCTCTCTTTCTCTCTGTCTCTGTCTCTCTGTCTCTGTCTCTTTGTCTCTCTGTCTCTGTCTCTCTCTGTCTCTCTGTCTCTTCTCTTTCACCCGCCCCCCCCTCACTTTCACTGTTCTCTCCCCAGAGTTTCTTTTGGTCTTTCCCTTTCTCCCTATCTCTCTGCTCCAGCATCCCTTTCACCTCCCCCTCAGCTCTTGGTTCGGGTTGATATTGGCCATTTGTTGCTACTTTTGTGGTTTCTAAAGACAACACAATCCTAATAACTGGCCCCCATTGGAGGAGAGAAAATGGGGTAATGTGGAGTTGGAGTAATTGGAACATTTTTTTTTTTGAAAAAACAATTTTATTACTTTCGAAAACCGGCAGTAACTTCCGAGCTGGGAAGGAAGAAGGGGGCCATTGTATGGCGGAACAAAGAGATAAGAATAATTCGTAATTAGCAGCTCACTTTTTGAAATGCTAATGCGGCTGTTCAAGGGCCTTGGCCCTGGAGTAGGCTGAGCTCCCTTCTTCACACTTACTTCTGAGGCTTTCAAGCGGCCGGGTACGAGCAACCTCCTAAGGGCCAAGTTTCCTGGACTTTGGGAGTCTAGTTACAACAGACTCCCAGCCAGGCTATTTGCTTTTCTGTCCACAGAACAGTCAAGCTTGTTAAGGACAAATTCAGAGAGGACAAGTGGAGAACAGGCCTCACTGGGCAACCCAACTGTTGGGCTCTTTGTAGCGATCACCCTGCTGCTCCCTCCCCCTCTCCACCTCAAACCTCTCCGTCACCCTTTGGCCCAACTTCAGCATATTCTCTTGATAATTAACTCCTTGTGACCCAGACTGTGTTGAGATTAAGGAAGCCCTTGAGAACGCTCCTGTCCTGGTGGCTTAGATTCCTTTCTTCCTGGGTTCTAGGCTTATCAATAGAATAAGCATTTATTAAGTACTTGATGCAGGTACCAGGCACTGTACTAATCTCAGCACTAGCTAGAGCAGGAAGGGGCCTCAGAGGCTAAGTCTAACCCTTTTATGTTACAGAGACCAAAAATGAGGGAATGTCCAGGGAAGCTTATTTACTCGTCCAGTGTTACATAGGCATGGAGCGTTGGAGGTGGGCTTTGAATCCAAACTACCTCCCTCCATCTCTTTCCAGGGTTCCAGGCTGCTCCCTCAGCCTGGGGCTCTGGATGGTTCTCTTATGTTCAGCTTTTTTTTTTTCTTTCTGCTCCCTGGCCACTGTCTGGTGGGTACTTCCTGGCGTGCTGTGCCCTCTCTCTGGGTCCGTAGTTTGTTTTGGACTTGAGAAGGTCTTGATGTCCACTCCCCAAATTCCATCGAATGACACCAGCTGCCTTGACCAATGTCCCATGTAGTCGGGCACCTCTAGAAAGACCACAAAGATCGGAGAAGGTCAGAGATGGAGAAGGGGAAAGGCCGTCCATGGCAATCAAGTCCAAGATTTTATTTTACAGAGTGGGAGCTGAGGCCCAGAGAGGATGCAGTTTGCCCAGAATCCCGTACCTACTAGGGTTGGATTCGAATCCAGGCCTTCGTGACTCCAAATCCTGTGCTCCAACCACTATTTCATACTGCTCCAAGGGTTGACTAGTTCCCCTCCATGCCTTCAAAGGATCACATGAGCGGGGGCGGGGAATGAAGGTCCCACAGTTCAGTAGTTGGCTCACCGGGGGCCTGCTGTTTTCTATTCCCTGTTAATGCCCAGAGTTTACACAGCAACACTCCATGGGGATCAGGGCATACCCCAGGGCTGTGCAGCAGACACTTCCAACCAAGGCAAGGGAAACTGGGGAGAAAAGGGAAGGGCGGGGAAGAGGCTGGGCCCTGATCCCAGGCCACTTACTGGAGGGTAACACAGTCACAGAAACTCAGAGCTTGAAGTCATTTCAGAGGTCTTGAATCTCCTCTGCAGCGAGCTGCACAAGGGGCCCCCAGTGAGGGCCACCAGCCACCGGGCAGCCCATCATTCCCTTTTGGGGCAGTGAAACCCAGGAGAGAGTACAGGGATGAGTTTACTTTTGTCTTCCTACAATACTTGTTGAATGGAATCCAAAGTCTAGGGAGCAGCTAGGTGATGCAGCGCATAGAGCGCCAGCCCTGGAGTCAAGAGAACCTGAGTTCAAATCCAGCCTCAGATGCCTACTAGTTGTGTGACCCTGGGCAAGTCACTTAACCCCAATCCCCACCCCCACCCCCCAAACAAAGACTAAACCAGCCCTTCTGCAACTTCTACACGACTCTTAGCTCTGCCCTCTTAGGCCAAGCAGGCCAAGTTTAATGTCTCTTCCATGTCCTAGCCCTTCCAGTACTGAACTTGAAGACATGGCATCAACCCTAAGCTTTCTCTTCTTGGTCAGTTGTGTCCGATTCTTCATGAACCATGGCCTGCCAGGCCCTTCTGTCCTCCACTGTCTCCTGGAGTCTGTCCAAGCTCACATCCATGACTTCCATGACACCATCTACCCATCTCATGCTCTGCCGCCCCCTCTTCCTTTTGCCTTTATTATTTGCTAATATCTGGGTCTTTTCCAATGAGTCCCAGAGGAGGAAAATAAAGCTGAGAGGGGGCTGTGGTTGCTAGGACAAGAGCCCCATTCCAGGGCTCCCGTCACACTGCCGTAGCCTGCCTCCATAGGGCCAACATCGGCTCTCTTCCAGGGCAGCCTAATGGACTCAGCAAGGCTGCCGGGAGAAGGGGAGGAAGGCATCACTCATTTTCAGGAGAGCAGAGAATGCTGTTTAATCAATTCCCCCTCTTACTAAGACAGCTTCTTGGAAATTATATTTGTATTGACTTGGCACTTTCTCTGAGATGCCTACATTGCATTCAGTGCAGACGAGAGCCTTTTTGTTTGGGATGGGTGGCTACTGTGTGGTGGGGGCTGGGGAGGGGCCAGTCACATGGGGTTATTCCCATTCTCTCAAAAAGATCTTTAACATACAGGCTGAAGGTCAGGTCCTTGTGAACATCTTCAGAAAACAGAACCCAAAGGGGCAGGTGTCTTGTTACCTTATCCAAGCACCCCTGTCCTTCAGATCATTGAACTAGAGCTGAAAGAGACCTCAGAGACCACCGAGTCTCAATCATTTCACAGATCAGGAAACGGATGTTCCGGGAGATTAAATCATTTGTCCAGGGTAACACAGATGATGTCTGATGAAGGATTTGAACTCATGTCATCCCGACTCCAAGTCCAGTGCTCTATGTATTACACCAAGATGTTGGCTTCTTAGGTCCCTTCCAGCTTCAAATCTATGTTTCTAAAATTTTAATATGGGATCATAAAGGGAAATCTGGGAATTTCTTGGGTTCAAATCCATTGTTCCTTACTAAGTGGCCTTGGACAAGTTGTAACCTCCACAGGCCTCCAAAAAGAGAGAATTGGGTCGGGTGGCTTCTGAGGTTTCTTCCAGCCTGGATCTTTCTTGGAGCTTTTGGAGGCCAAGATGGAGAATGTTCTTTGCATAGATAAGGACTACCATGACACCTGAGGATATTCCTTGGCCCTCTGCCTGTACCTAAACACCTGAAAATTGGAGGAAAAGGAGAAAGGCCAAGTAAATTACAGTGAGAATAAATAAAGGAAAAGAAAGTCTGAGAATACAGACAGGAGGGGCTGAACGGATGCTAGAAGAAGTATGGAGTGAGGAGGAAAAGATTAGGAGAGAGAAACAGATCATGGGATAACAGGATTTTAGAGCTAATATAAGATGAGGAAACTGAGGCGGGGAGGGGGGGGCAGGAAGGCTTTTACCCACGAACTGCAGAACTTGCAAAGCTGAGCTTTTACCTACAAACCTAGCAGAACTGAAACCAGAAACCAGGTGTCCTGATTCGGAGTGGAGAGAGTCTTTCTATTTCTCTAGTGCTGGTGAGAAAGAGAAGGAGAGGGAAGGAAATGTCGAGAGGTGGGAGCGGGGCATTATTCCCCCCACTCACTCTGGGATCCCACAGTATTAGAAACTCTGAATGAAAAGCGAGGGAGAACAAGACCAGCCAGGGACAGAGGCAAATGCAATTTCCCTGAAGGACAGTGATTCATTCTAAGTTACAGGGAAAGGTTTGGTGGCATTAGATCATTTTTCCTGCCCTGCCACTTGGATATATGGGAAGATGTGTCAGATATTGAAAGGAATTGAATGGGGATGTTGTGGTGGTCTTAAACTGTAAACCGTATCAGAAGATTGATCTGGGATTGCTATCTTTTTATTGTGCCATCCTTTGGAGAAAATAAGGCCCTTGAGGCCAAGGCTGCCACACTTTCATATTTTCATCCCTCGTGGGCACTTAAGAAGTGCTGGTCCACCCAAAGGATTTTAGATCTAGAGCCGGAGAGAGCCTACAGATTATCTAGTCTAACCCAGCTCATTTTTTAGATGAGGGGCTGAGGTCATCAGAGGTGAAGCAACGTGCTCAGTGTCATCTGACTAGGAAGTAACAATAGTGTAGTTAGAGGCACACCTAGAGATTTTGGGGCACCCCTGCTTTATGCCTATCCTTGGGTAGGATTCGAGCTCACTCCTTTGATACCAGATATAGTACTCTTTCCTTATGATTTGCAGAGATGCGGTGTTGACGAGAGACCACTTGATTTTGAGTTAGAGTACATGAGTTAGGATCCCACCTTGGCCACTTACTACGCCTGTGACCTCAGGCAGGTTACTTGAGCTCATTGGGCTTCAGTTGCCTCCATGAAACGAAGCCCTCCAGCTTTAATTCCTGTGATTCTCCTGACCCCAAGAAGTATCCTTTGGCTGTGAACCATGAAACTGAGGAGAGAGAAGAGGCATTAAGATGGATGTAGGGGAAGGCTTACTCTCTCCTCTTTCAAAGCATCAGAGAGGAGACCTGACCATCTGTTCCAGGGGCATCTCAGAGAGCTAAGCACAGAATGTCAGGAGGTGTCTTAACTTGAAAGGGATTTCCTTCCCTAGCTGGACCACACTTGGTCTTTTCTCATAGTCAGAGAAGGACAGTCTTGCAAACAATTTCCTCCTCGCGATAGTTCTTCCTTCTCTTTCAGAGCCATCATCAATGGGATATGTGACTAGGTATCCATCAAGCTGAGTTTTGGAGCATGTTGACTCAGTGGGATGGTGGAGTCAGAGGAAGCCAGGTTCATATCTCATCTCTGATGCTTCCTGTGTGACTTTAGATTCCTGCCTCAGTTTCCTCAGCTGTAAAATGTGGGGTTTAGCCTCAATGGCTTCTGGTTCCTTTCATCTTTGAATCTACGATCCCAAGTCACTTCTCTTGTGTTCTCTGTTTCCTTATTTGTGAAATGCTGAGGTTCTACTTGGTGGCCTTTGAGGTCCCTCCTAGCTCTAGGGATGTGGTTCACTGACCGCTTTTGCTTCGGCCACTTCAGTTTCTCCTCTTCAGGTTTCCTGAAACCTCTGTCCCAAAGGTCACCTCCTCCCCTAAGAAAACAGGAGTCTGGGAAAAAGTCTGGAGCACTATCTGAGAATATTAGGAGGCAGAATCATTTCCCTGTGGGCACCTACCTTTTTAGACGTCTGCCAAACGTCTGTAAATGTTATTTACCAAGAGGAGGGGCAGCTGCCTCAGAGGGTGGTGCTGGCTGGCTTCCTCAGAGCTTGGGTCGAAGTGGTTTCAGCTCCCCTCAGTAAGCTGCTTCAGGGGAAGATGGGAATCCCTGCCTCCCTTGTCTCTCCCTCTTCATCCCCAGACTCTCCATCCCCTCAACGGACTCTTCACTGGATACTATCCACTGCTTTCACAAAGGTCTTAAAGGGGGACCACATTGGAGAGCTACAAAAAGGTGCCTCATCCTAGAAGTCTTAGAATCCTAGAACTGGTCTTGAAGTGGTCTCAGAGGCCATCTACTCCCACCTCCTGAGTTACTGATGAAGAAACTGAGGCTGGAGAGTAACACGAGTAGTAAGAGTCAGAGTTGAGTGATTCCTTCACTGGATTCAATGCTGACCCTCGGCCCTCACACTGCATTTTCCACCTTTTTAAGTAGATGCTTTTAAGCCAGTGGCTCTAACAGAGGAGTCTGGCTTGATGCAATGGATCCCCAAGGGGAAGAGAAGAAGAAAAGGGGCAGGAGCTCAGACAAAATGCTCTCTACATTCCCTTTCCCCATCTTGACAAACCAGCAGGATAACCCTGGGTTGGAGCTCACTTTAGACCCTGGCTGTGGATTCCTGGGCACATCTGGGCTTCAGCTTCTTTACCTGCAAGATGGTGGATTAGGTGTTGTCTAAAGTTCCTTACACCTTTAAGTCTGATCTTGTGATATTTGGGTCCCTAAGAAACATTAGCAAATACTTCTTTTCCTCCCCATGATCTCCTAGTCCTATGAGAAGGTCCAATGGAGAGGACCAAGGGGCATCACAGACTGGCTCTGCTCTGAAGATAGATGGCTCTGATTTTCTTTTAAAGGGAGATCAATGTTCCCTAGGCAAGGCATGTGAGAGCTCTCCCACATGACATGGCTAGCCATTCATCTCTCCATGGAGAAGCTGTCAGATCTGCTTATGTAAGCCCCGGGGAGCCAACACATGGGATTTTGCACAGACGAAAAGATTCTCAAAGTCCTTGGCCAAGGTTTAGTTTGCAGGAGTGAGCCTGGAAGTGACTGCCTTTGAATAAACACCGGGCTGGTCCGGGAAGACATATTCCTACCTTAGGCTGATGAAAGTCATGGTCATCCCCATGGCAGCCAACAAAAGTTTCACTCCCTGTTGTTGTTTTCTTCAGGTTCTGAGTGCTAAGGAGGAAGAACACACCGAAAGGAGGTGGGGGAAGGGGAAGCCATGTGGAGAATGAGTGAAGGGACAGGGAATCCTTCACTCAGGAGACCAGAAAGATTTGCCTCCCACCAAATGGGAAATGAGTCTTCCCCACCCAAGCATCACTGGGGTGCTCCATTAGGGAGAATAGGAGACAGGCAAAGGGGCGAGAAGCCGGGAGACTTTAGCAATTGTTGGATCGATGGTGAGAATGGAGATGAGAAAAGATGGGCCAGAGATGATTGGAAGCTGGACTTCTTTAGAAGACCTTCTCATAGGTTAAGAGCTGAGGCCCTCTAGTTCAACCCCTACGCTTTACAGACGAGGAAACTAAGGCACAGAGAGATTAAATGATTTCCTCAAAGCCCACAGGTAGTAAATATCAGAGCGGGGTTTGAACCTAGGTCATCTGACTTCAGCAGCTAGGTGGCACCATATCGCACAGAGTGCCCAGCCTGGAGTCAGAAAGACCTGAGTTCAAATCTGACCTCCAACATTTACTAGCTGTATGACCCTGGCAAGTCACTGCCCCCTATTTGCCTCAGTTTCCTCATCTGTAAAATGAGTTGGGGAAGAAAAAAAGCAAACCACTCTAGTGTCTTTGCCAAGAAAATCCCACATGGGGCCACAGGGATTTAGACACAACTGAAAAAAGACTAAACAACAAATGTCTGACTTCAGGGTCATCACACAGCTAGGCGGTACAGAGGATAGATGCTAGCTGGGCAGCCCTGGGCAAGTCACCCAGCCTTTGTCTGACTCAGTTTCCTCATCTGTAAAACGGGGGTCATAGCAGCACTTACTTCCCAGGGTCATTGTGAGGATCAAAGGAGATAACTAGAAGGGCTCAGTGCAGTGCCACCTGATGTAGTAAGTGCTGTGTACATGGTAGCTATTACCTTTCTAGTCTGAATGAAAAACAAAATGCATCGACTAAATCCTAAGGCTATGCTGAGCACTCTGCTGAGGGCTGGGGACACAAATAAAGGAAAACAGGCCCTGTTCTCCAGAGTCTCACCCAGCCCGGAGAAGAGTTCAAGCTGCCCAGAGGGCCCAGAGAGTCTGTATGATGCAGCGCAGGGTAGACGGCAAGGTCCAGAGCAACGGAGGGTGCGTCCACAGGGTGCATGGTAAAACCCGGTGGTCTTCCATCTCACTGATTGTACTCCGTAACTCCTAGCTCACCCAAGTGGTAGAGACCACCAATGCCTTCTTCCTACCTTGCTGCCCGAGATGGCGTCTGGGGAGGGGAGAGAGGAAGGGGTGGAAGAAGGCCATTCCCCACTAGTGGTGGTTTTCCCAGACTGGCTTAGTCATCGTCCCCCTCCCCCACGACCTTGAGGGCATGGGTAAGAATTTGCTCACAGTGAGTCAAAGGTGTTTGAGCAAATAACGCCTCAGCTAATGAGAGACAGCTTGGAGTAGTGGACAGAGTTCTATGCTTAGAGTCTGGATGCTTGGGTCCAAGCTGAGGCCCTGATACTTACTAGCTGTGACCTCAAAATTTTAGCTCTCCGAACCTCAGTTTCTTCATCTATGAATTGGGGGTGATAATATAATGTACAGACCACCCCTAAAGCTTAAAACCACACTAAGACTTTTGAGATGCCCTAATGTGTAAAGTGCTTTGCAAACTGCAAATCATTCATTACATACATAAGATCATTATTATGTGTACAACCTATCTTATGGGATTGTTTTGTGGAAAGTGTTATAGGAAGGTTAAAGGCAGGAAAGTCCCGGGGAAAAGAGTTCCTTATTTAGAAAAGGAAAAAAAAAAGACCTTCTTTTAGAATCCCTCCTAGAGAGTGAACAGGAAAACAGGTAGTTTGCCCTCCAGTTGGCAGCGAGAGCCACAGAGAACAGAAGAGCTCAGTTTCAGTAAGGATGGTGGGTGAGGGGAGCGTGCCAGTGACCCGCAGGGATCTTGCCACGCTTGTGCTGTTTCTGGTGCCAAGGAACAGCTCTCTCGGCCTCTCCAGCCTCATTCACATGACTCTTTGGCACCATTGATGGATGAGGCACAGAATGAAGGTTGATCTCCTTGCTAGAGGAGGAGGGCAAAGGATTGGAGGGAAAGTTTCTTTTCTTTCATTTTTTTCCTCCCATGAAGCCATTTTGATTAAAATAACAAATGGTGTAAGAGGACTACTAAGAAAATTCCTTCAAAATACATGAGCCATTGACTCCTCAATAAGGGTCAAGGGATAGGAACAAACAGCTTTTTTTATTAAAATATTTTTTCAACTAAGCATCTTTTTGTTTTCCTTCCCGTCTTCCTTCCCTCAGAGAAAGAAATAAAAGGGAAATAAAACCCTTATTACGAATATGCCTAGTCGAGCAAAACTAGTTCCCATGTTGGCCATGTCTAAAAATGCTTGTCTCATTCGACATTTTGAGTTGGCACCTCTTAGGAAGTGGGTTAGTTAACATGCTTCATCAGCTATCCGCTGCAATCGTGGTTGGTCTTTGCGCTGATCAGAATTCTTACGTCTTACAGAGTTGTTCTTTTTTTGCAATGTTGTTATTGTACAAATTGTCTTACTGCTTCTGCTTGCTTTACTCTGTATTAGTTCATACAAACCTTCCCAGGTTTTTTCTTTTCATTACTTGCTATGGCATATCAGTAATCCATTACATTTACTTAAAATAATCCCATTCCCCAATTGATGGGTACTACTACCTCCCTTAGCCTCCAGTTCTTTAAGACCACAAAAGACACTTTTGTCTATTGCTTTCCTCTTTCTTTGATCTCTTTAAGAGTATATGCCTAGTTGTGGTATCATTGGTTCAAAGGGTATGCCCAGTTTAGTGATAATTTGGGCGTAGTTCCAAATTTTCCAGAATGGCCAGACCAATTCAATGCTCCACCAACAATGCATGAGTGTGCCAGCCTTCGTTTTCTCCAAAGCCTTTCTAGCATTTCTCAGTTTTTTTGGTCAGCTTTCTTAGTCTGCCAGGTATGAGGTTTCTAGCTCAGAGCTACTTTATTTTACATTTCTCTAATTATTAATGTTATGGCTATTGGTAGTTTATATTTCTTATTCAGAAAACTGCCTGTTGATATTCTTTGACCATCTGCTAATTGGGAATGGCTCTTATTCTTATAAATTTAAACCAGTTCCTTATATATCTTGGAAATTAGAGAAACTTGCTGCAGAGATTTCTCTCAGTTTTCTGTTTCCCTTCTGCTTTCCTATTTTCTGGTTCCTAAGGGAGAATGAAGAGTTTCCTTGAAAAACGGGAGAGGAACTTCAAGAGGCAGCTAGGTGATACACTGGTTAGAGCACAGGGCCTGGAGTCAGGAAGACTTAAGTTCAAATCCCACCTCACACACATATACTAGTTGTGTGACCTTGGACAAGTCACTTAACCCTGTTTGCCTTAATCCATTGGAGCAGGAAAGGGCAAACCACTCTACTATCTTTGCTAAGAAAACCCCATGGATACTACGGTCCATGGGGTCATGAAAGCTGGACACAACTGAATGACTGAAGAACAGCTTCCAAAGGGGAAATAAAAATCTGAGGAGGCACAAATTGGGAGAATGAGGTCCAGAGAAGGAGCAGCAGCTTAGCCAGTGGAACTTTGTAAGAGACCAGATCTTCCAGTCAAGGACAAAACTGGATGTTCTCCCCAAGAAGAAGCACTCCATCCCCGGTCTGTATTCAACCAAGAGATCATTAAACTGAAAGCAGGGCAACGTCCCTTTCTACAACAAGGAACACAAGGCAGAAAAAGGACCAACTCATAATGGTGCTAACCTCACGAGTTCCCAGCACAGTGCCCCTCCCCCAGCTTTGACTTCCATAGACGAGGGTAAGGGACTAGAGGATCTTAGATTTAGAGCTAGAAGGACGCTAGCGGCCATCTAAGAGATGCTCATGCACCCTTCCTTCCAGGTGCCCCCCAACTATCTAGTAACTCATAGGAAGAAGACCATCAGTCCCCAAGCCCAGGAAAACAGGATCCAAGAAGAGGAGGAGGGACCTCTGGCCCATGTCTATGCACACATGCTCAGAGTGGACGTAATCTTTATTAATAGAGCTATTAATGCAAGGAGATCTATTTGACCTCCTGGGGAACGCTAGAACATGGTGGGGTGTGATTCATCATTGGAATATGGTGATGGACGGATGTGCCATACTCAGAAGGGATGGAGAGGTTGCTGGATTACAGGATCAGAGATGAGCCAGGAGGGACCTTGGAGGTCATCCAGTCCTATGCCTTTAATTTACAGGTGAAGAAACTGAGTCCTAGAGAGGTAAAGTGTTTTGCCCACAGTCACACAGGTGATAAGCATGGAGGGGAGGGGGTCGGAATCCAGGCAGTGGAGCAGCATTTTACATCCAGCCTCAGACCCTTACTAGCTGTGTGACCCTGGGCAAGTCACATAACCTTTATCTGCTTCAGTTTCCTCACCTAGACAAAGGGGGTGATAATAGCAATTACCTCCTAGATTTGTCATGACGATCAAATGAGATGATATTTGTAAAGCACTTAGCATAGTGCTTGGCACATAGTAGGTGCCATATTGATGTTAGCTATTATTAGCTATTATCATGGAGCTATATTCTGATGAATAAATGAAAATGTGAAAAGATGAATGAATACATCAATGAAAAAGTATTTATTAAGTGCTTACTTCTGGACCCAGCACCTTGAGAAGCACAAAGCAAAGAAGCAAATACAGTCTTTGCCCTCAAAGACAGCGCCTGTAGCACAATGGTGGCCAAGGAGGATTATTTTGGTTTAGAAAGTCACAGGAATCACCAGTGGAGCCTTAGTGGAATGGATTGGCCACCCTTTCCAGTAGCAATGTCAGTACTGATTTGATTTTGATTCCAGAGCTCGAAGTTGGAAGGAGCAGTAGAGGGTTTGTGGGTGGAAGCAGGGAAGCTGGGAAGAAGATGGTGAGCCAGACATGGTGGGCCATGGGACACACTCACCGACTGGGATCTTGAGCAGGTGTGTGCTGGGAAACACTTCATAACTGGCTCACCAGGAAAAAAAATGTACTCAGGAAACACTTTTTAAGTTTAATCCGAATGATTAACATTTCATCCATCACTCTCTTAAGTCTAGAATGACAGTAAAGAAAACAATCAATCAAACCTCGGTTTATAGCATTCATACGGAAAATTTAATAATTGGTTCTGGGGAGCTGCTTCGAGCTGACTCCAGCACCCCTTGAATGGGGGACCCAGGAGATCTGGAGCTGAAAAAGTTAAGGACATGGCCTCTGGTCTCAGTGGTAAGGTGGCCAGTGAGAATATGGACAGGCAATAAAGTGAAGAGGTTTGTGAACTAGAAAGGCAGAATACTTCATTGAGGATCAACGGAGAGGAAAATAGAAACAATATTGGGATAGGAACATGTAACTTAGACTATATGGTTTCTGATGTTCCTTCCTCCTCTGAAATTTTGTGATTCTGGAGTATACTATACACTACCCAGCCAGCAAAAAGAAATGGATAAAAACTTTCAGGAAGAGATCAGAAATCCAGCATGGAGGCAGGGAGTAGTAAAGATGGTGGGCTGGTTGCATGGACATCTATTGATGACAATTTCATTATTCAAAAGTTAGAGGAAGTAGTGAGCCACCCTCACTGATTTCAAGTTGCTAACTTTGACAAACTCTATCCCGATCCCAGGGCACAGAAAGGACTTTTGGGTATGATTTCTGAGTCATAGGAGTGACTTTTGCAAAACAGGAAAAGTGCCACTGAGAAACTCCTGTTTTTGAACAGGGGAAGCAGATAAATTCTTGAAACCCTAAGCTGGAAAGCCTGACTCCAATTCCTGGAAAGAACTTGAAAACATATTTTTATGTACAGTTGTCTGTATCATTGTGAGCCACCATGGGTTCATTAAGGTTACCACACAAATCTGGCTTGATTATCTCTCTCAACAATAGGATGGTAGGATAGGATGGTAGGTTAAGAGGCTACTACTGAAATACTGTACCTGGGTGTTAGCAAGATATCTGATAATTGTTCAGTTATTTCAGTTGTGTCTGACTCTTGGTGACCCCATTTAGGGTTTTCTTGGCAGATACTAGAGTGGTTTGCCATTTCCTTCTCCAGCTCATTTTACAGATGAGGAAACTGAGGTAACAGGGTGAAGTGACTTTCCTAGGGTCACACAGTTAGGAAGTGTTTGAGGCCAGATTTGAACTCAGGAAGATGAGTCTTCCTGACTCCAGGCCTGCCACTGTCTCCACTGGGCCAGCCCTTCATTACATTCTTAAGAACAAGATGCAGAGACAGACTGGATGATAGATATGGGTGGTGGATTCACAACTGGATGAAGTAGCTGACCCATGAGGAGAGATTCATGAATTGATGTCAACTGAAAAGAAGGTCTTTAGTGAAATGCCAAAGGTCTCTTTTGGGGAACTATGGGGTTAAACATTTTTTATCAATGTCTTGGATTGAACTCTTTTCAACTGATGAATAAAGGTTAGGCAATCCATTGGATGTGAGAGTAAGTATCCAAAAAGATAACGCCCAGAATCTAATAAGAAAAAATGTAATGAGTACACATTTTTTTATTTAATTTGAGCTTACCTGGGCTCAATAATTGAATGACCAACTTGTAGTTAGTCTGTAAGTTTTTGTGAACTGCAAGTTCCACGCTAAGTCAACATAACAACTTGGCGGCCGAAATCTGGAATGCCATACTGAGCTTCATGAAGAGAGGGCGTAATGTCCAAAGTGGGCAAGGTGAAACTCCTACAGTATTCTGCACTGGTCAGCCTATGTCTGGAGCATTGGGGTTGGTTCTGGGAGCCAAACTGGAGGAATGACATTGACAAGGTAGAGTGTACCCCGAGAGGAGGGAAGCCAGGTTTGTGAGGGGCCCTGGTGGCCATACACCAGAAAGAACCTTTCCAAGAACTGGGGATTTTTAGTCTTGAGAAGAGAAGATTTGGAAGGAGTCTTGGTGGGAATATCATAGTTGTCTGCAAGTATTTTAAGAGCCATGCTTAGACTTGTTTTCCTTGGCACAAAAAATCAGAAGCTAGAGCGATGGATAGGAGTAGAAAAGGGGTCGATTTTGGCTTGAAGTAAGGAAAAACTTCTTAATAATGACAGCTATCCAAAAGTGGAGTTGAGTGCCTTGGGGTTAGGTAATGAGCTTCCCATTGCCCAAGATTTTCAAGCAGGGTTTGGATGACCATTTATTGAAGAATTAATGCCAGTTCATCTATAAGTTAGATTAAATGCTCTCTGAGGTTTCTTTGAATTCTGAAACCTCGGGATTCTAATTCATTACATGTATAACAGGCCTACTGTTTCTAGCTTCTGTCAATGCCTACTTCTCCCGAAAACGAAACTCGTTTCATTATTTTTATTTAATCTAAGATTGCTCCGGAGTGTGTACTTCACAGTCTCCTCACCCTGTCAGCCTTTGCTCTTCCTCAAAAAAATCCCTTCAGTCTGGGTGATAAAACAGCTGGAGAGGGGTCCTTGTCTTGCAAATATTAAGTGTGGCAAGGGTGACCTCAGACGAGCCAACTTTAGTCCAGTGGGAAATATACTGGTTTTGGTGGCAGAGCACTTGGGAGTTTGAATCCTGGTTCTAAGAACTTACTTTAGGACCTTGGGCCCCAGTTGGCAACTCTATAAAATAAGGGAGCTGGATTTCCATTTCTGAGTCTAGGATCCTGTGATGTCTCTGGACTTCAGTTTCCAAATCTGTAAAATGAGAGAACTGGATTAAATGCTGGAGTGAATTTCTCTGTATTGCTTTGCATACCATAGGCCCTTCCTTGTGTTGTGTTTGTCCTTTGTTTTCGAAGAAGGCCGCGATATCAAGGAAATGATGACATGACTAGCAGTTGACTTTGATTTGAGTTAGGGAGGGCATGTCGGGTGAATGAACAGTGGGCCTTGAGTAGAGAGTGTAGGACTTGGCTAGTGAGAGTGCATGAGATTACACCTACTTTGATCTGGCTTTGGAATTTAGGTGTAATTCATCATGCCGCCTATCTGTGGCTTCCTGAGGCTTCAGAAGACTTTCTCCCAGAAGACCCAGGTCGAATTTCTAATTCCTCAGAGTCCTTTGTTTCATCTCGTTTCTCATTAGTATTTACGACACTTCCCAATTTAGTTACTCCAGAGAACATAATTAATGTGCTGTTTACATCCTCTTGTAGGTCACTAAAGAACGATGTTAAAGGCAGCTCGGGATTGTCTAGGAGCCTGGAACATCCCACAAGACCCTCCTCCAGAAGGGACCCCATTTCACTCTTCTGCCTCTTGTGTGGTGATGAGGGGCCTGCATTTATTTGGAAGTCAGAACCTTGGCTCTGGCTTTTTCCTCATCTGTAAAATGAGGGGGGGTGGGCTAGATCACCTTTGGGGTCCCTTCCAGCTCCAAGTCTGTGGCACAGAGGAAGGAGACCTGGCCCAGGAGTCAAAGGACCTGGCTTCACAAATGCTACTTCTGACACTCAGCAGCTGGGTGCACCACTAGGTCTCAGCTTACTTCTCTAGAAAGCAGGAGCATTGGACTCAGTGATCTCTGAGTTCTCTTCCAGCTCCAGATCTCCGATTCTGCCTGGTCTTTGCGTCTGCAAGGTGGTATGGTCCAGGCATTCTGCTTCTTATTGATCTAGATACCAGGGCCCATGTTCAACATGCCTTTTAAACTATTCTCCAGTCACATTTGTAAAGTGCAACTCACTCTTGTAACCACACTGTCAAAAATACCGCCCCCCCAAACCAAAATAACTACCCCAGGATGCTCCAATCCCAGGTCCAAACCCAATCAAAGCTTGATTATTTCCAGTGAGGCTAAAAGAATAAAGGAAGCTAAACTCTTGGGGTGCTGGTTTAGCCAGGGCAGTAAATATAACCTTCTTACATAATTTTACAACATTCACACACACACACACACACACACACACACATGAATCTTATGTAGTTCATATAGCTCTATAGCTTGAAGGGATCTAAGAAACCATCTAGTCCAACTCTTTGACTTTATATATGAGGAAACCGAGGTCCCAAGGGTTATGTGATTTGCCCAAGGTCATATAGGTAGGAAATCAGAAGAGCTGGGACCCTTGGTCCCATATTCATTGTGCTGCACTGCTGTCTGAAGAACTAAGGAGAGTTTTCCACCATCCGTTGGATTGATCGACACTTCCCAAGGCTTTGTGACTTTGTGAGTTTTTATGGACTTAGGCATTTAGTCCTTCGCTATCTAAACTCATCGCTACAGCAGAGACCAGAGGCCCTGTCCAGGACCCAAAGACTACATAGATAGGGAACTCATTTTAATTTTGCCGACAGATTACCATCCATTTTCTCTTCCTTTCCTCAAATACCTTCCATCCCCCCAAGAGCTCTCTTTGCTGGGTCTTTTGGCCCAAGGTGTAACCTTTGATCTGACATCCCAGAAATGGGTAGATTAATTCATCAGCCTATGTCACACAGACACGCTGCATTAAAAACTAAAGCTTTCTTTTCTCCTCTCTAAAGAGGGACCAGATAGCTATTTTAATTGTTGTGCTGTCCTTAACTTCTGGTTAAAATTCCATTTCTGGAAAGCAGTCCAAGTTTAGCTTTTGGGTTCTAGAGGGAGCTTTCTTTCCACTTAATTATAATTCAGCTTCTCATGATTGCTCCCCCTTATCCTCCACATCCTGACCCAAACAATTATAAAAGAGAACCTCTGTTCTCCTTTTTTTTCCCTAGAGAGCCATAACTTGGTTCCGCCATTTGCCTACCTGCCCCTAGGCATCTAGTTTATAGATGTCTTTTAATATGATCTTTAATATTGCACAGAGAGGACAATCTTGTTGGACTTTCACTCCGCCCCCCCCCCCCCCCCCCCCCCCCCGCCCCACCATTTTTGACTGCTTGTTACTTGGGCAATTGACTACTGAACGGTGGCCACTCCTGTTCCCGGCTCCCTCTGGGCCAGTGCCACTGCCCAGGAGCTGTAGAGAGGCCTGCTGGGATGAAGGGCATGTGTGCAGCTTGGATGTCTGCTCTGTTCTTTGTCCTTCGAATTCCTTCACTCCCTAAACAAAGTACACTCTGTTTCCCTCCCTCCATCCTCACTCCATCTCCAGGGCATAGGGTGGCAGCAATGCTGTGTTAAAGGCGGGGGGTACAGATAGAGCAGGGAGTGTGGGGCTGGATCAGAGAGGGGACCATGGTATAAGAACAAGAATATTGCCTCTGGTGTCAAAGGATCTGGCTTCAAATCCTACCTTTAACACTTACTCTCCCGGACATCCTTGTCTGCTCATTTGTAAACTGAGGTGGTGGGCTACGTGGCCTCTGAGGTTCTAAATCTATGGGTCTTGGTTTCCTCATCTGTAAACTGGGGGGTAGTAGACTAGATGGCTGCTGGGATCCTTTCTAGTTTTGGGTCTATGCTCCCAAAGAGGCCTCAGTTTCCTCATCTGTAAGATGAGGTGAGGGTAGGTCTAGATGGCTTCTGGGATCTCTTTTCACCCCTGACCTGTGATCCTGTGACCCCTGTAGCTTCAGTAATGGTGTCACTATAGCCTGGACCTTTTCTCCTCCCTCTCCATGGCAGATGACTTTAGCCAAGGCTTTTCTGAGCCTCGGGCAGCCCCCTTTTTTCCTCTACGGGCAGTGACTGGCACTCTGGCCTCCCCTTTCCTGCTCGGTTGAATATTAAAAGAAGACAGGAAGATCCTTGTGTCTTTTCATCTGCTAGACCTCGACCTTGTTCCCCTGCTTTCCCATCATGCCTTCTCCTGCCTCCTGGGGCTCCCTTTTATTCCTTGGCACCCCCAGGCGATCATTAAGGTGTAGATCCCGAGGACTGCTAACCGCCTTGAATTCCCTTGAATTTCTCCCTCACGGAGCCGTCCTCTATGTGACCTAGAAGGGCCTTTGATGATTCATATTTAGCTGTATCTATCACCCAACAGATGTCTGGGAAGTTAAAGGCCGCTACATCCTGTGGTTTCAGGTTCCTGGGTAGAAATCTTTCATTGGCCCTCCCCCTTTCAGGGAGGGAGAGAAACGATCTGCAATAGATCCCCCTCCTCTAGCCTTAGATGCCGTCTTCCTTCTCAAGTTGCATTTCCCTGATTCTATAAATTATTTGGCTGTATTTATAGCAGCCCTCCATGTTTTCTTTCCAATCCTTCCTCTCTGGTATTCCTGTGAATCCTCCGGTTTGTGTCGTCCCGCTGTCCTTGTTACATCTGTGTCTTTCAGACCCCCAAGAGTCTGCCTGGCTTAACACATTGGTGTCTCACCATAATCTAGCCCACCAGGACACGGAGGTTGGCATGTCTTGGACCCTAGGGAAGGGAGTTTACCTGCTGGAGGTGCCAGAAGCATAGCCTAATATCCTGACCTCACTTGTGACATGGCCTTTTCCATAGATACTAGAGATATGATCTTGGGATAATTATTTCCTGTATTGTATTTCAGCTATAAATGAGGTGGTGGTGGATTAAGTACAACTCAATCCTCTGACATATCAAGGAGCTTCTGGTGGATGTTCATCATTGGGTGACATGACTGAAGAGCCCAGATGCTCTTCCAGGGCCCTAGAAGAGGGTGGCTAGTCTTCACCATCAGTACCCAACACTCTGCTTTGTTCCAAGACTCACCTGGCTCTCCATGCTGCTGGTTTCACCCCTAGACTCCTCTCAGTTCTGGGTTCTCTCCCGCTCTCCCGTTGCATAGCTTTCCTGGCATACGAAAGGCAGCTTGCCATTCGGTTCTCTGGGACACAGATGGTCCAACCCACGCTCATCACTAATTAAGATCACATGTGGCCCCTTCCTTGCTGGAGGTTCCCTTTCAGGGGCTCTGCTTCCAACTATGGGCTGGAGAGGACTGTTGAGCATTGACATTTATGGCGCTGAGACATGATGGCATTTGGGAAGACCCCTGGGCAGGTGCCAGGGATCAATTCAGCCAGAATTTGGGGGCTTTTGATGATGTGGTGCAGAGTCAGGGGACTTGAGTCCAAATACTAGCTCTTCTACTTACTGCCTATGTGACCTTGTGAGAACCATCTGACCTCCTTGGGGCTAAGTTTCCTCCTCTGTGGATTAGAGGGTCTCTGAAGTCCCTTTTGGGGCAGCTAGGGGGTATAGTGGATAGAGCTCTGGGCTTGGAATCAGGAAGACTCATCTTCATGAGTTCAAATCTAGCCTCAGGCACTTAGTAGCTGTGTGACCTTGGGCAAGTCACTTCACTCTGCCTCAGTTTCCTCATCTGTAAAATAAGCTGGAAAAGGAAAAGCAAACCCCTCCAATATCTTTGCCAAGAAAACCCTAAATGGGGTCACAAAAAGTTGGACATAACTTAAAAACAAGAGGCTCTAAATCTGTGGTCTTTAAACAAGTTATCTCATCTCTCTGGGGGTTGGTTTCCTCGTAAATGAAAGAGTCGATTAGTTGACTTCTTAGGTCCCTTCCAAATCTAGGGCTGTTATCAAGCCTATGGTCCTTTGGCTAAATAGTCTCTGGGGTTCCTTCCAACTCTCTTATCTATGTTTTAGTGAACTTCGGCAAGAATGGTTCAAACTGGATGGACTGTTTCCTTTCGGTCTTTGTATTCTCAGCACCTGACACACTGCTTGGCATACAATAAGTACTTAATCAATGCTTGTTGATTGATTGGTTAAATGCATTGGGCATGTGACTCTTTTAGAACTGACTATAGCAGAGTCCAAAGTAACGTTGCTTCTACTTTCTATGAAGAATGGTGGTTTTAAATGTGACCCAGAACTGTGGGGCTCTTTGGTGAAGAAAACAATGAGGTGGTTTGATAGAACAATAATATTGAAACTAGGGGGTAGTGCTTTAATGATGGAAAAAATTGACCTAGGATTTTAGGAGGGGTGGAGGTGAAATCAGAACTTTTCCTGAAATTCTCACTGTACTGGGAAATTGAAAAGTAGAAATTGTCGTGTACAGCACTGTTGGGACAGGTCATGTCTTATGCATCCTCCCAGTGTATGTGTCTCATTTCCTCCTTGAGAAGGTCAGTATTGTACAGATAGTGGCAGGTGGCCTAGGCTGTCCATTGGCCTTCCCTGATATGTTCTCACAGGGAATTAGTTCCTGGGAGTGTTGACTGGAACCTTACCCTCTCAAATGTCTTTTGAAAGTAGAATTGGTTCATCATTAGCTGATAGCTGAAAATAAACGTTACAGGCATAGAATCTCCAAGCAAGAAGGACACCAGCGGCTGTCCAGACCAGTACGTCATGCAATGAGAATTCCCTCCTCAACATGCCTGACCAGTGGCCCTCCAGCCTTTGCTCGAAGCCTTCAATCAGGAATAAGCCCATAACTCCATCAGGCGGCTCATTCCTCTTTAGGGCAGCTCTAAAGGTTAGGAAGTTTTTCCTGGCATCAAGCTTAATGGGCCTCATTATAATTTCCATCTATAACTCTTGATTCTGCCCTCTAGGGCTAAGCAGAAAAGGCTAATCTCCTTTCCACATAACAGCCCTTCAGATATTTGAAGACTGCTCTTCCCTACCCCGCCTCCCCAGCCGAGACTTCTCATCTCCAAGCTAAACATTTCTAGTTCCTTCAGCCGATCCTCACATTGCATGGTGAACTCATGCCTTCCACTAGCCTCGTTCTTCTCTGGACACTCTCCAGCTTAACCATGTCCTTCCCAGACTTCAGTGGCTGGAAGTGAACACTCCAGGTGTGGCCTGAGCAGGGGCAACGACCCAAGAAGTGTCACCTTCTTAGTCCTGACTGGAAAGCATCTCTTTATGCAGCAAAGAGAGACACAGTGTGAAAGCTAGAAAGAATTATTGCCCGACTCAAGGGATGACATCGATATCTTTGTACTTCATCTACAGGAGGGGTATGGAGGGGCTTTGTGTGTGTGTGTGTGTGTGTTTAATGCTTCCGGTTGTTTCTAGGATATACATTTCTTATAAATCTGTGCCGTTTATCAATTCAGTCTAGGCCCGAGATAGTGTGAGATTCCCTCCCTTCATTCTAATTTCTTCATTAAATTTCTCAGAGGGCCAGCTAGATGGTACAGTGGATAGAGCCCTGGAGCTGGATTCAGGAAGACTCAGCTTCATGAGTTCAAATCCAGCCCCAGACGCTTCCTAGCTGTGTGATCCTGGGCAAGTCCCTTAAACCTGTTTGCCTCAGTTTCCTCATCTGTAAAATGAGCAGGTGAAGGAAATGGCATACCACTTCAGTTTCTTTGCCAAGAGAATCCCAAATGGGGTCCTGAAGGGTCAAGCATGATAAAACGACTCAACCACCACAAAGCTCTGTGACCCTGTGAAATCACTGAATAATAACAGCAAAAGTGCCCAGAAATTAGGTGCTTCCAAAGAACTTTTTTTCTTTTTTTTTAAGCATATAGATGGGTTCTGGACTTGGGCATAGGTGGGGTGGGTTCCGGACTAGGGCATAGGTGGGGTGGGTTCCGGACTAGGGCATAGGTGGGGTGGGTTCCGGACTTGGGCATAGGTGGGGTGGGTTCTGGACTTGGGCATAAGTGGGGTGGGTTCTGGACTAGGGGACAGGTAAGATGGGTTCAAGTCCAGTGCTCTACTCCATGATACCACATCTTTATGTTGACCCTCTGAGAAGCTCTCTGTACCTGCACTAGGTTTATATACTTAGGAAATCGAAGGAACCTTAAAAGTCCCCTAGACTAACTCTCCCCCCTCATTTTGCAGATGAAGAAACTGAGGCCCAGAGAAGTGAATACATATAAAAGCATTGAGTAAATACTTGCTTCGTGGCAGGCGTTGGGGATACAAATACCCATGCCTTTTAGGAGCTGACATTTTCATGGGGGAGAACAGCACACATTGGGGTGGGGTGGCAGGATGCAGATTTAAAATCATCCCTTCTTCAGGAAGTTCCTAGTCCCCACTTCCTGTCCTTCTAAGATTGTCTTCCATTGATGCTGTACATACTTTGTGTGTCCAGAGTTGTTTGTGTGTCTCCCTCATTAGAGTGTAATCTCCTTGAGGGCAGAGACCATACTTTTTCCTTTCTTTGAATCCCCAACACTGAGCCCAGTCCCTGGCACATAGGAAGTGCTTTAACAAATGTTGCTTGATTATTGACTGACTGACTGGTATCAAAGGTAATTAATTGACTTTTCCTTCCCAGGAATGGTGGTTGACTTGACTGTATCTAGAGCAAAGCAGTGGAAGGGAGAGAAGGTCCTATAAGTAATTAGTGGTACTACTGGGATTTGAACCCAGGTTTTCAAACCTAGCTAGCTTTTCATTGGACCAAGCTGCTGCCACCAGTGGCTTGATATCTTCTGTCTTGGTCATAGTATCTGTGGCATCTCTTTTCTGGTGGCTTGGGTTGCCTTTGCCAAGAGCATTCAGGGGAGGGAGGCAAAGGAGAGCCTGCTCCTTGAGACAGCTAATGGCCACCTCACTCCCAGCCAGTGGACTCCCTGTCACTTCTAGCCTTCTGGGTTGGCATGGTCAATGCAGTCAGGAAAAGAAGGACCCCCCCCCCATCCAATTAGAGTAGAATTCACAGCCACACTCACCTGACCAAGAGGAAGAGTCGGGAGGCTTTGAAGAATTTCCTTTTTTGGTGGGTCTTGCCCTCTCTCACTTGTTTGCCAAAGGCACTGCCTATTTGGAATGGAAGGCAGCTAAGAGGGGAGGGGACTAGAGAGCCAGGAGATGGGGGAGGTGGATGCAGTTCTGGCAGTCGATGAAGTCCACCAACCAGGAGGGGCTACATTTTAAAACTCTCTGGCAAAGGGACTTCCGTGTTCTTATCTGTCATTGAATATGTGAGCTCAGTGGGTTTATATTTGTCATGATTACTTCAAATGACATGCCATTTACATAATATATACACCATATTAAGTATTCTGCATGTTACATAATACACACACATATTATATAAGGTTGGTCTGGCGAGAGGCTCCTGCTTTCTGCCAAGTGTTTCCTAACTTATTCGGCAATTTTAATGTATCTTTTCCATCTGTGGAAAGAACTCTCCTGAGAGAAGCTAGTGACTGTTCACCTCCATCATTTCCATTCTCAGGTCTCTGAGGGCTCCCAAGGATGATAAAACCGTCTTGGGAGGCGGCCTCTTCCTGCCCACCTGTTCACAACCACAACATCTCCAAACACATCAGTTTGATTCTTAGCACCATGGAGAAAGGAGGGCAAGCTGGGAATGTGTGTGTGTGGGTGTGTGTACAATTTGGCTGGATTCAATAAATGACCACAGAATTTCTGTAAAGTCAACAGCATAGGAACACAGGTATTGGGGAGGATTTGCAGAATGAATCTCAAGCAGCGTGGTATGATTGAAAGCACACTGGACACCGAGTCCGTGCTTTGTGATCCGAGTCCCTGACTTGTTGATATGTGGTGGAACTCTCCACCTTTCTGGGTCTCAGTTTCCTCATCTACAATAAATGAGTGAGATTGGACTAGAACCAAATGATCTCTTACTAACAGAATGAACGCTTCTTGAGGGCAGGGATTGTTTTGCCTGGATAGCAACTCTGCATATCACATGGCTGCTACAGGGCTAGGATTGAATAAATGTTTGTTGAATGAATGAATAAGAAACATTACTGCCCATGAGAGCAAGACATTCAACCTCTTTGGTTTCCCTCTTTCGTAAAATGAGCGGGTTGGACTAGGTGGCATCTAGGGTCTCTTCTAGCTCTGTATTGATTGTTCGGTGACTTTTCAGAGCCTCAGTGTCATCTGTAAAATGAGGGTTTTTAAACTCCACAGTTCCTTTCAGCTCTAGATTGATGATCCTCAGATATTATTATCGCCTTCAGTTATCTACCCATCCATCTATCATCCATCCATCCATCCATCCATCCATCCATCCATCCATCCATGCATCCACCTATCCATCTATCTATCCATCTGTCTGTCTGTCCATCTATCTATCTGTCTAACCATTTACCTATCACTTGCACATTCTATCAGTCATCTATCTACCTATCTAATTGAGTCATCTATTCTTTTTTCGATCTTTGATAAGTAATACTCTAAATCTTGACTGCTAGAGGTCTCCAATGGCCTCGGTCTCCATAACCAGTCTCAAACACTCAGTCTCAAGATCAGCTTCTCATTTGTGGGGCTCTGAAAATCAAGTTTGCTTCTTGACAATAAAACACCCGTAGGCCAGAGATTTGGGAGCAAGGCTGGAATATACAGGTACCGAGGCAAGAGCTCTTTGGAAATTCTTAGAACCAGGATCCCCTGGGATCTGAGTCTCCCTCGACTTCAGAATACAGTGATCATGGAGCCAGCCTTTACTTAACCGCAGGCCTATCATTTCAACCTGGATCTCTGTCCAGGTACCAAGCATATTACAATTGCCTTAGGAGGTGATAGGGTATTCCTTGCTGGAAATCCTCAAGTAGAAGTTGGCTGACTATTCGTCGGAACAGAGTGAGGGTTCTTTTTTTGATATGGGTTGGACTAGACAGCCTCTGAGGTCCTCTCCCGCTCTGGGATGCTGATTCGTCCCCAAATACCCATACTCAGCCACACTACGGGTTTGGGTGTCAAGGGCCTGGATGGAGAGAGGATGTGTTTTAGCCGAGGCTGATTCTGGGTACATTTCATGGTCATCATGTCCACAATCTCTGGTACTTGCCCTCTCAAATTCAGGCTCAACTTATGTCCAAAGTCTTGCTTTGTTTTCCCTAGGCTCAGCCTCTTACGGACGTTGTTAGAGAAGGAGACACCAGGCAGAGTAGTGTTCCCACAGGTTGTTTTACCCTATTAGAATGTAAGTTTCTTGAGGGCAGAGACCATTTAGGTTTTCTGTTTATATCCCTAGCCCTTAACACAGTGCTTGGCACATAGGAAACACTTAATATAGTGCTTTCCATTCATTCATTCAATCATATATTATTTCTTCCTTGGGAGAAATCTCTGAGCAGGGCAAACTCATCCTTGACTGAAGCTTTGTTCCAATTTTGAACTCGAGGAAAGAGAAAACTTTTGGAATTATTTTGGGTCATTGAGCTCTGCTGAAACCCCTGTAGTCTTGCCCTGTAGCATTCAGACCCTGGAAGTCTGAAGATGCCCCTGGATGAAGTTTCTCATCTTCTCCTTGTCTCTCTAAGACAGGAGTTATGAACCCCCTTTTAAATGTCTTTGCAGTATCTGAAGCCTATGGACCCCCTTCTCCAAGTGTTTTTAAATATACAAAATAAAATATATAGGATTACAAAGGAAACACATTATATTGAAATAGCTATAAAAATTTTTTAAAGTCCATAGACCCCAGGTCAAGAATCCCTGCTCTAAGAGGACATGATGCCTCAAAGTCACTGCCAACAGTTTAGTTTTTATCAAAAGAAGAGTAAATGGGGGAATTAATTGACTTTCTTATGTTTCTTCTACAAAACACAAATTTCCTCCAGAACTGAACTGAGGAGCATTTTTATCTTAACCCCAAACTGGGATCCAGTCCCTTATTTCTTAAGGCCAGCCTCAGTGACTGACTGACCGGTTTGCCTGGTAAATGTTCTCCCACGTGAAATTGGTCTAGATCAATGATAGTGACTCAGGTGGGTCCTATTCAAACTCCAGGGCTCCTTTCTTTATTAAAGATCCTTGCCTTCCCTTCTCACCCCCAGCATGTCTATCTAAAAAGGATATAAACCATAGACCATGGGTCTCCAGCTCAGGAGGGATTACTTTTTATGGCCCCCAATCCTTGTGATCATTAGAGAGAAGTATGTGGTGGCAGAAGTTTTGGTTGGGAGGGAGGGGAAAGGGGAGGAGAGGAGAGGGGAAGGGGGAGGATGTAGAAGAAATCTGCTGCCCATTGAATGCAAACCCAGCAAAGGATCCCAATTTGGAATTTTTAATCTTAAACTGAGTACCACAAACCAGGCCCTGGGACAATCGCATGAAAGAGGTCCTTACTTGGGAGGAGGGAGGGAGGACATGTGCAACGTTGGGGGGAGAGATAGATTCTGGGATTCCTCCTAGCACCAAAGGAGCCCATAATGTTCTCAGTAGCCTCTAAAGTTGGTGCCCTGGGCCAAAACTCTGATGCCCTGCCCTAGTCATAGGGCCCACAGGTCTAGAGCTGGGGGAGACTTTAGAGACCAGCCCGTCCAACTCTCTCATGTGCAATGGGGAAACTGAGATTTAGGGAGGTCACTTCTCAAGTCCTCATTTGAGAGAGACAGGATTCAAATCAGTTCCTCTGACTCCAGTGTGGTTCTTCCCATATGAATACAATTACTATTGATTCTCTGTCTATCTGTTTCTCTCCTCTCTCCCTCCTTCCTCTGTCTCTCCCTTTTTCTGTCTCTCTTTTTCTTTCCCTCTCTCTTTTTTTCAGTCTCTTTTTCTTTTTTCTCTCTATCTCTGTCTGTCTCTGTCACACACACACACACGCACACACGCACACACACATACATACTCCCTTCTTTCATTGTACTGGCCTTTCTCAATTTAATCTATCTATAAATAAATATATAAATTAACCCCCCCCCAAGGGAGAAGGGGTGTGTGTGTGTGTGTGTGTGTGTGTGTGTGTGTATGCGTGCGAGAGTTGTCTCCTGGTGTGTGCTGAATCTTGTTTCTTCTTCATTTGTATTTCCCCTGCCTCTCTCCCCCTTTGCCTTTCTCCCTTTGTCCCTCTTTCTTTCTTCATCTCTCCTTCTGTCTTCTCCTGTCTCTCTCTCTTACCACCAGGCCTCGGAACTCCCGCAGGAAACCTGGTGTGTCTTGAAGAAGTGAGAAGGCAGTGGCAGGGAGTTTTTCACATGCTGTTATTACACTGATTGGCAAAATAAAGCCCCGGGTTTTTCTGCCTTCCCACCCAGGTGCTCAATGACTAAGAAAATAAAGGCCCGTTCTGCAGTGTGTTTGGCTGCCCAGGCAGCTGGCCTACTCCCAACAGACCCTGCCTGGTGGAAGGAAGCTTGACAAATGCTCAAGCTGACAGTGTTCTCTGAACCAAGAAGGCTCCCCAGCCTCTGACCCCCTTTGCTGCCTTCTTAGAAAACTTCCGGGAGCCATGTTGGAGCTCAAATGACAACCAGGAGACGAACATACGCTTGCCGGCCTTCGCCAGGAGTCATGTTCTGAGCCCTCGTGGGCCATTTTGAATTGGCACAGATGGAGCTTTGTCCAATGTCTCTGGCCTGGGGGGTGGATGGGGGGGGGGACGTTGGTCTTGTCTTTCAGCTTGGTCTGGATCCTGCCACCTGTGAGGAGCCCTCTGCTGCCTCTGCATGGGCCTTCTGGGGTGGACCGGTGGGCAGGCAGGTAGATCTGGGCACCTACCTTTAAAGGGAGCCACCTAGGGCCTAGTGGGAGTTGGGGAGCTGGTGGACACGGGTGCCTTCTGAGCCCTGTGCCATCCAAGGTGCTATTTTCACTCAGCAGGCCCGGGTGTTGCCAACCCCGGTTTGGAAGTGGACAGAACCTGACGAGATGGAGATCTCTGTCCTGTTGAATCTCTTTGCCTCCGTTGCTTGGGGTGTGTGTGTGTGTGTGTGTGTGTGTGTGTGTGTGTATGTGTAGACTTCAAGTACTCCTTCTCCATCTCTTCGTCCACCCCCTGGGTTGGCTTGGGGCCTCTGGCATTCCTTTCAGAAATCCAGGTTATATTGCTTCTTAAGGAAGAAGAAGGTGGACTTTGGAGGTGGCCCCATCAACATGGGCATTTGGTTTTTGTGGGTGATGTTAGCCTAAAAGGAAAGAAAGAGAAGAGAGGAAGCAAATGAACAGCACATATACATGAGTCTAGTGGGAACAAATGGCTGGGGGAGGGGAGGTTTGGGGGGTAGGGGGTGGGGGGAGAGGGAGAGAGAGAGAGAGAGAGAGAGAAGGAGGGAGGTAGGGAGAGGAAGCAAGGGAGGGAGGGAGAGAGAGGGAGAGCTTAAGCGCTGGAAGGGGCCAGTTAGCTCATCCCCAGCAGAGAGTGGCGTGTAGTGGATAAAGGGCTAGGCATGGAATCAGGAAAGCCTGGGTTCAGATCTCGCCTCAGGCCCATCTGTGACTTTGGGTCAGTCACTTGGCCACTCTGGGCCCCAGTTTCTTAGGATCAGTGGAATGGGACCTTAGAGGTCACTGAGCTCCACCCCTTCATTTTACAGATCAGGAAACCGAGGCCCAGAGAGGGGAAGTGACCTACCTTGGGTCACTTGGGGAGTTAGTGGCAGAGTCAGGATTCAAACTCGTGTCCTGTGACACCTGAGGTCAGCACTCTTTCCTCCCCTGTTAAGTGTGTGTGCGTGTGCGTGTGTGTGTGTACGTGGGGGGTGTTGGGCTGGAATGTCATGGTTTCTTCTAGCTCTGAATCTATGATCCTATAGTTCATTTTACAAAGGAGGAAGCTGAGGCTCAGGGGGGAAGTGAATTGCCCAAGGTCACCCAAAATTACCCATGACCCATGTCAAGATGGCAGAGCTGGATTTGAACCCAGGGCCCTCTGACTTCAGAACTCTCCTCTCCACCTGTCCTGTGCACCGTGCTGTCTGAGGGCTCCCTTCCAGACTGACTGTGACCCTCGAATGGCTTCAAGTGGGCCAGATCTGGTGGTGCTGGTGGCCATGGGCAGAGATGCCAAGGGAGGCCGAGGCTTCCCACATGCAGAAATGCTTGTGCCTGTTCTACATCCTTGCCAGAGATTGTTGGGGTTGGGAGGGACCTTGGCGATGACCAGATCCAACCCACCCACTTCACAGATGGGGAGGTGGGCTTAGAGACCATTAAACGAATGACTTGGCTAAGGTCATATAGTGGAAACACAAGGACAAGAACCTGGGACACATGGACAGGTCTGACACCACCAGGCCCTGATAAATTGGCCTGGCCGGGCAGAAGTTTGAAGGACATACCAGGGGTCTCAAGTTCAGGTGGGAGCCTCAGTTTCCCTTTGGCTTAAAGCAATATGGAATCAATATGAGCCTCTATGATCATAGGATCCCAGATCGAGGGCTGGGAAGGATCTCAAAGTCCAACCCCCTCATTGTGGAGAAACTGAGCCCTCGGGGATTGCAGTGACTCACCCGGGGTCTCACATCAGAGCAGAGGACCTAGGGTGGGGGATCTTGCTCCATCCTTATTTTTATAAATGAAGAAACTGAGGCCAATGGGGTGATGTCACTTGTCTGAAGGAACACAGGTAGTAAGTGACAAAGGTTTGACCCTGAGCTTTCTTCCTCTAGACCCAGGGCTCTTCCCATCGCCTGTTCACAAAGTAAGTCACACCAAAGGATGGAGGGATGAACTGGCTCTGTTGGGGTGGGGTGGGGTGGGGGGGTGAGTTTTAGATAGGTTTTAGAGGAGGGAAAAGGAGATAACTGGTAGGGAAAAGGGGAAGGCCACCAGCTAGAGCAGGGTGGAGTCCTGGAGACCGGAAGGAACAATGTCAACGTTGAGGCTGGGATGAGGCAGATGAGCCGGGCAGCGCAGGGGGATGGAGGACTTGGGGGCGAGGAGGTTGGGAGCTCTGATGGGCACAATGGACAAGGACAATTCCAGGGGACTCGTGGCAAAACACAGTGGTGAGTTCAGAAGGCAGATGGAGGACACACCCACACACCCACCACTGTATACATACACACACTCATGCACACATATGTATGCATATGTATATATATGTGTGTATACACATATATGCGTTTTGCATATGTATACACAGACACACACATATCTGGTCATTCAGTAGTTTCTGACTCTTTGTGACCCCATGGACCTGACCCTGTGGGGTTTTCTTGGCAAAGATACTGGAGTGGTTTGCCATTTCCTTCTTCGGTTTGTCTCCATTCTACAGATGAGAAATTGAGGCAAATAGTGGTTAAGCAACTAGCCCAAGATCACACAACTAGTAAGAGCCTCAGGCTGAATTTGAACTCAGATCTTCCAGATTCCAGGCCAGTTCTCTATCCGCTGGACCATCTAGCTGTCCTGCGTGTGTGTATATGTGTGCACACATGTATATATATGCACATATGTACTCACATACATATCTGTATATAAACACACATAAAATATATATGGTCAACGTGGGGATTTGTTTTCCTTGGCTATGTGTATTTATAATAGGTTTTATTTGTCTGGCTTTCTCAATGGGTAGGAGAGGGGGAGGTGGGAAGGAAAAAATTCAGAACTTAAAATAAAAATGAATGAAAAACAAAAGGAAAGCAAAACAAAATAGTTCGTGTGAAAAGAAACCCAAGGAGGTGACAGTTCCATTACACTCTCCCCGGGTCAGATCACACCTGGAATGTTCTTTCCCCTCTGGGCAGTAGTCTGAGACGTTGGAGCCAGTGTCTATGGGGAAGAGCGAAATTTGAATAGTGAAGGGATGGGGTGGGAGACGGTGCCATACACGCACTGATGCAGAGAATTCGGCATGTGTAGTCCGCAGAAGGACTTGCAAGGGACACAGCCTTCAAGGTTTTGCAGTCTGTACACAGAAGAGGGATTCCACGGGTTCTACATGGCCCCAGGGGTAAAATGCCTTTAGGATTCATTTGGTCCTCCACTGGTGGTAGGTCATGAGTGGCATACTCACTCTTAGGAAATGGTAGGCTCTTAATAACTGTTTGTAGATTGATTAAATCCTTGCTCGATTGAAAGAACAAAGACTTAGTGAAACCCAGGGGTGAACTTTTCTCTATCCCCTGGATGGAATCCATTTATTTGATGTAGATTCAGATGACAAAATTAGTGGCTGAGGTTACAAGGAGGCAGTTTTTTGTTCAGTCTGGAAGCTTGACTCCCAAGAACGTCCCAGAAAAGTTTTGTGTTGTGTGTGGGACTGGACTGTGGGACCTCTGAGATTGCCTCTGACTCTAAGCTTCGCTTATTTGATCATTTCATTTTAAGCCTGGCCTGCTAATCTTGCTAAGTCCAACTCTAAGCTTGTTTTCTGCTTAGTAAGCCAGTGGTTGCCAGAGGCCAGGGGGACAGCTCCCCTGCCCAGCATCAAAGATGGACCCCACTTACCGTGCAGGGTGCCTGCAGCCAGGGCTCCCCGTCCACTTGCATGGGCAACATCTTGGTTGTCCTAGAACCCAGAACAACAGCAACAATAAGAGAAGAACAGTGAATTTTTGTACTAGGGGTAATGATGGGGTTAGGTGTGGGAGATGTATGAAATGTGGAAGTTTATTCTTGACTGTCTAGAGAAAGTTGGGCCATTCACAGGAGCTGGGGCGGTTGTCAGGATAAGACAATGGCAAAAGGCTCAGGATTTGGAATCAAGGGACCTGGGTTCAAATCCCACCTATGCGGCCTTAGATACGTTATCTAACTGCCCTGAGCCTCCTCTGTAAGGTGAGGGGGTTTGCCTTTGAAATCCTTTCTAGCTCTAGATCTGGTTACATCACTCAGCATCCCTGGGTTTCATTTGCCCCATGTGTGGAACGATATAATTGGTCTAGATGGCCTTTAAAATCCATTACAGCTCTTGACCTGTGATTCTCCAAGTCTGTGACAGGTCCCCAAAGGCCACCTGGAAAGAGGTAGGATGCTGTTCCTGAGGGCACCTTCAAGGAACTTACTTTGAAGGAGGTGGGCTGGGAAATGTTTTGGTTCAAGCCAGGATTCCTGCCAAATACTACAGCTCCTTCAGTTATGCAAGGTGAGGGGGCCTCAGTTCTGTGATGAGTGATAGGTTAGATCACGTCAGTGAGGTAATATCTCTGGTTTGTATAAAACACACATTGGGTCTGATTTCACCTGATGCTGCCTGTTCTGAGATTTGTCAATCCAGGAGTTTCCTGAATGACTACCTAGTTCCAGGAAAGAATCTCATAGTTTACAAATTTACTTACTCAAGAACAATGATCCCCAAGGAGTCCCTGAGACCCTTTCAAGGGCCCTTGAGTTCAAAATTATTTTTGTATAATATTAAGATTTTAAACTTCTGCAATGGTAAATCTCAATAGTTATAATCCACAGAGTCAAAAACTCTTTGGGGGCAGGGTTCTCAATAATTTTTTAGAGTATGAAAGGGTCCCGAGGCTCAAAAAGTTGAGAACTGCTGCTTTAGAAGGCAAGAACTGTATCTGGAGAAGAGATGGCCATCTGGGACTGGACTGAAATTACCGGAAGAATAAAGGAAATATTGGGATGCTGGTCTAGACTCACAGCCTTCTCTTGGATGTGAGTTTACAGAAGAAAGAGGATGGAAGCTTTTTCAAGAACCTTAATCAGTGGCATGTGGCAGCCCTAGGGACTTGCCTTTGGTGAGTTTGAGATAGAGAGAGATAGAAAAACAGAGAGACAGAATCAGAGACTGAGAAGGAAAGGAAGAGAAAGATGAGACATAGAGAAAAGTGAGATATATATGTAGAGGGGGGAAGGAGTGAAAGAGGGAGGGGGGAGAGAGAGAGAGAGAGAGAGAGAGAGAGAGAGAGAGAGAGAGAGAGAGAGAGAGAGAGAGAGAGTCAGTCATTTTTGGAGGGCTAGATCCCATGCAGGAATTATGGTCAGGGGGCTATCCCTCCGTGGTTTCCTTCTTTTTCCTTGTTTTTCACTTATTCCTCAAGAATTTGTTGAACAATTTCTAACACAATGCTGGCCCTCATGGAGCTTCCAGTGTTTTCTTTATTTATATTAACTAGGATAGATGGAAACGACACCCTCGTCTCCTCCACCCTCCCAAGATTTCTCTGTTCTAATCAGCAAGTCCTTTGTAGGAAGTGGAACTCCCCTGCTGAGCAATGGGGCCAAATACCTGATAGTAACAGAGGTGCATTGAGCTAGTCTCTTCCCAGCACTCTTCAGTCCAGTGTAGATTTGCCCCATCTCCATGGCTCCTTCCAGTCCTACCACTTCTAGAAGATGGTCACTGAAATCTATGGAACATGAAAGTGTCAAAACATCAATTCAACATTCAATTAAATGTCAACTATGTGTCAGGCAACATCCTAGGCACTGGAGAAGCAAAGGCAAAACCATAATCTTTCTTGCCTGTAAAGAGCTTACATTCTATTGGTTCATTAAGCAAGCATATTAAGCATCTGTGGAACCAGGCACCATGGCAGGTACTGGAGATAGAAAGATGGAAACAAAACAGTTTTCTCCCCTAAGGAACTTACATTCTACTTAGAGAAAAAAAGCAGTTAAGTAAACATAAATATACTATGTAAACACAAAATACCTCATTTTTTGGGAGGGTGGTAGAGTGGAGAGCACTAATAATTGGGAGGTTGGAGAAAGGCCTTATTTAGGAGACATTTGAACAGAGCTTTGAATGGAGGTAGGGATTCAAAGAAATGGAGATGAGGGGAGGGAGACCTAGGAAATGTGTGAAGGCATAGGGAGATTAATGTCAATGTCAAAGTACAACCGGAATAGACCATGGGCCATTGGAACGGAAGACTGTCTATCCCAAGGGATCTTGTCCCAGGATTGCCAACCAGAGTCCATCAAAGCCTCTTTGCCTCTCCGGCAGAAAATTTTTCTTGTTCTCTTATATTTTTAGATTTTAACTCAACATTTTATCAATCAATTAATTGACCAGCACTTAGTAAGTACCTACTATGTGCTAGAGATGTATTCAGAAAAGTCATAATACAATACATACAAAAAGTTTTTTGGTGGGGTGGGAGGACTAGCAACCAGGCAGTTGGTTGGATTGTAAACTCCTTGAGGGCTGTCATTTTGTCTTTGAATCTCTAGCATTGAGCACAAAGTTCAGTCGTTTCAGAAGCGTCCATCTTTTTGTGGTTTTTTCGTTTGTTTTTTTTTTTTTTTTGGCAGAGATAGTGGAATAGTTTGCCATTTCCTTCTCCAGTTCGTTTTACCGATGAGGAAACTGAGGCAAACAGGTGCAGTGACTTGCCCGAGGTCACACAGCTAGTGTCTGAGGCCAGATTTGAACTTAGGAAGATGAGTCTTCCCGACTCCAGCTCCAGCACTCAATATATTATGTGCCCCTTAGCACACAGTAGGCACTTAAGAATAAATGCTTGTGGGTTGATTGATTGATCAGAAAAGTCCTTGTGTTGTATAGTAGCACCACCTGAACTGTATCACTAAGAATGCCCTGGAAAAAAGAGAAACAGAGAAGACTCTTCTGAGTAGGATTACTAGGATGGCTAGCAACCTTCACATATGCATCCCGTATGCATCTGGAAGCCTTCCTTCTTCACAGACTTCCTCGGAGTTGCATCGTGCTAGAACGTATTCCTTGTGAGAGCATTATTGGAGTTGAGGGTTGGTGTCAGGAACCTTACAGTCTGACTCCTTCTGGAACTCTGAGCCCAAAGCAAGAGAGCAGGAAAATTCCTTAAAAGTTTCTATGCTGTGCATGCTGCATACAGTGACACCGTTCCTCCTCCCCAGTGACTGACGGTGGAGTCAGAGAGGCCTTCCTGGAGGGGGTAGCATTTGAATTATATTTTAAAGTATAGGTTGGAATCCAATAGGAGAAGATGAGGAGGGAGGACTTTTTAGCCTCAGGGAACAGGGTGAAGAAAGGCATTGGGAAGGGTAGCCCAGGGAGTATTTGGGGCATGTTGTCCATCATTGTTAAACACCTACATGTGGGGCTTGGATGGAGGTTGTACCTCAGGAACTACTAATGGGAATGGGTCTATGGGCTACACCAGGTAAGGTGTTACTGAGGGTATAATCAGCCAATGAGATCAAAGACCCTTCCTGTGGGGGGTCCAGCTCCCTTAGCACTGACCCCAGTGCTCAACCCCAGTCCTGCCTGGGTCCAGCTTGGGGAGACCCCATGACGGTGAGAAGGTGCAATGCCGAGTCCCCTAGGGTCCATCAGCTTCCGTTCTAATGGTTGATTTATCAAGGCCACAGTAGTTAGTGGCTGCCAAGGAAGGGGAAGTGAATTGGGGTTTGATTAGCCAGACAATGCCTGTGTTTGCCTTTCTTTTACTGATTAAAAACCAAACAAACAATACTTCCTTGATAGCTAGACCAAGAGTTCTTAATAAAGATAGTTAAACTTAATGAAGATAGTTGAAAAAAATTATCATGCTGACCGCAGAAACATCAACGTTGGCGCAATCTTCTGATTGACCAATTAATGTTTGATGGGCATTTTGGGGTGATCACTAGGGAACCTTCCTCCTTTCCTTTCACTTGCCTTTTCTTTCTCTTTTTCCCAGTTCTTCTGTCCTCTCCCCCCTTGTACCCTCCACCCCCACCCCCAGTGGCTTGAGAAACTCCCATCATTATAAGAAATCACGAAAGGAGAAAAGCTTGTTTAGTAGAAAGCCTTTGGCTCTCTGGAGGAATTCTGAGCCAGTGAACAATGAATGTCTAAACCTCCAGTAATTTAATTAGTTTCCCTTTGAACAAAACTGAACAAAGAGATTTGAATCAGCATTTGGAGGAACTTACTGTGACATTCAGGTACTACCTTAATATTCAAGGACACATTGAAGAGAGAGAGGGAAGAAGGCGGGAGAGGGGAGGAGAGAGGGAGAGGAAAGGAGGAGGGGAGAGGGGAGGACAGGAGAGGATTAGAGAGAGAGGAGGGAAAAGAGGGAGGAGAAGGAAGAGGACAGGAGAAAACAAAGGAGATGAAAGGAAGGAGAGAAGAGGATAGAGAGGGAGGGAAGGAGGAGCAGAAGAGAGAGGAGGGAGGAGAGGTCAAGTCAACAGGCATTTATTAAGTGGATGTGTCAGGCATTGTGCTAAGAGCAGAGGATACAGAGAAAGACAAAAACCAGTCCCTGTCCTCAAGTAGTTTACAATCTAAGGTGGGGGCCAGGGGAGAGGATTAGAGGGGGAGAAAATTTGCTAGCAACCACTGGATAATTGGAGATAATCTCAGAGGGATTAAGGGGTTTGAGGAGAGACTTCTTGCAGAAAGTAGGATTTCAAGTGAGACTTGAAGGAAGCCAGGGAAGCCAGGGAAGTCAGGCCGAAGAGATGAGGAGGGAGTCGATTCTAAGCATGGGGATGCACAGAATCCCAAGATGGAGTGTCTTGTTTGAGGAGTAGCCCAAGGTCAGAGTTACCGGGTGGTGGCATGTACCCAGAGAGTAAGGTGTAAGAAGATGGTCAAGATGGGAAAGGGCCATGCTATGGGGGGCTCTGAAAGCCAAACAGAGGATTCTACATTTGATCCTGGTGTTTGGGAGCCACTGAGTTTACTGAATAAGAGTGACACAGTCACACCTGCACTTTAGGAAGATCGCTTCCATAGTGAGTGGGGGATGGATTGGAGCAGGGGGAGCCTTGAGGCTGTTCCAATAGACCAGGTGTGAGGTGGTAAGGGTCTGTGCCAATGTCAGGAAAGAAAGGGGAGAATATGAGAGATATTACAAAGGTAAAATCCACAGGATTTGGCACCAGGCTGGCTATGGAGGAGGGTATGGGGAGAGCTGGGAGATAATGAGAACACTGAGGTTGTGAGCCTGGGTGACTGGGGGGATGATGGTAACAACACTGACCAGATAGGGATGTCAGGAAGAAGGGAGGGTCTGGGGTGTGCCTGAAGATAATGAGTTTAATCTGGGACATCTTGTGTTCTAGATCTCTATGGGACATCCAGTTTGACATGTATGAGAGGCATTAGGAGCTGTGAGAATGGAGTCAAGAGAGAGAGATTATGACTGGATAAATAGATGTGAGAATCCTCTGCCTAGAGACTGACAGTTGAATCCATGGGAGCTGATGAGGTCACCAAGCAAATAGAGAAGAAGAAGAGGGCCCAGGACAGAGCCGGGGGGTGGGGGGATGGATACCCACAGTTATCAGGTGGAAATAATCAAAGAGGATTGACCCTCATCTCTTGTTTGGAACTCTTTTCCAGGGCTTTCTCTCCTGGACTTCCAGCAAGGAGGGAGAGAAGGTTTGTTTCCCCTGACCCGACTTGTTTAAGAAGCATGTGGCAATGAAGATCTGTCTGCTTGTCTAGGTTAGCCTAAGGTGGGACCTCAGGTCCCTGACTGCCCTCTTCTGCCTGTTTCTATCCTATGGGACCAGTAATCCCAAGAAATAAACATCTCTAATTTTAGTGGTAACCTTATAGGTCAAGAGATCCAGATATTCAGTCAGACATCTGATGACCAGAGTGGAGAAGGTTCTTGGAGATAACTTCTACCATTTCCAGGAAGATCCTGCTGTTGAAGGAAAGAAGAAACTGAGGACCAAATGGGCAGGAGAAATGGCCATGATGAGTTGTTTGGACAGTGCAGGGCTGAGTTAAATGCAAATAGAAAACATCTGTGCAACTGGTCTACCAAGTTGTCTTTGCCTTCCTTGGACATAGAATGAGTTTAATAGGCTAATGAGATGTTTTATGTCTCTCTTTCTGTCCATGTGTGCCTCTGAGATGTTTTCGGAAGTTTAGATGGTAGAGGAAATAAATACTTTTTCTAGAAGGGATTTGATTATCCATATTTTGGGGGGAAAGAGAGAGAGAGAGAGACAGAGAGAGAGAGACAGAGACAAAGAGAGAGAGAGAGAGACAGGTACAGAGAGAGAGAGAGAGAGAGAGAGAGAGAGAGAGAGAGAGGGACAGAGAGAGACAGAGAGAGAGAGAGACAGAGAGAGAGAAAGAGACAGAGAGAGAGAAAGACAGAGACAGAGAGACAGACAGACAGACAGAGCACCTGACCACCTTCTTTGGGGTCAGACTCTTAGCCCCCCATGGGTAAATCTAAATCTAGGGTACATTTACAGACCAGGATGGAGTCCCTTGTAAGAGGAGGCTGTGGGGTATACAAAAACGCCCTCTATACCATACCATAGGATGATCATCTAGCCTCTACTTTAGGATCGCCTCCAGTGAGGGTAAGCCCACAACTTCTTGAGGCTGTCCATTCTATTTTTGGATCACTCCAATGGTTAGGAAGATTTTCCACACGTCGAACCTAAATCTTTCTCTCTTCACTTTCTACCCATTGCTTGGGTGGAAACCTAGAGGTTACAATCTCTCATAAAAAGACAGACTTTGAGCTGGAAAAGACCTTAGAAGTCATCTGGCCTGACTCCTTCCCTCCTTCTACAAATGAGGAAATTGAGGCGCAGAGAGGCTCAGTAACTTGCTCAAGGTTACATGGACTGTGAGTAGCAAAGAAGGATCTGAGTTCGGCTCTCTTGTCTCTACTCCCAGGGTCCCATTGTGCCCTGCTTCCTCTGTGAGCGGAGGTGGCAAACCTTCTTTTGGCATGTATGTGCCGGATTGGGTTTTCATTGCCGTCCCATCTCTGGGATGGCAGCCGGGGGCCAGGATGTTTTCTGGCCTGGCTATTCTTGATAACTAACCTCTTAGGGCAGAGACAAAGAACAGAACACCCGGTCTCTTGGGATCCTCTTCTAGCTCAGCTACTAATGACTTAGTATGTGGTTTGGCAGGCGGGGCCATCTCCCTGTTGTATTTATTACCTAGCTATATATTGATGAGAATCTGGAGTTTCCATCTTAGTAAAACACTACGAGTCATTGGCACCCACATCACAGGGTGGTGGGCGAAACATCGCCAGTAATGAACAGGATGGCATATGGGAGATGAGATCATAGGATCAGACACTTAGAAATGCATTCATTGCCTCCTCTATTTCTCCTGCTCATTCCAGAACAGTGATGTGGCTGATGGGCAGTTATGGGGGATGGAGGAAGAGAAGCAGAGATTACATGGGTAATAGTTTACATCAAGAGCCTCTAAATAATCAGAGCCCCTCTGGGCACTGGAGGGCCCGACCCTGACCCACCAGGTGGCCTTTCCCCAACCTTCCTGCCAATGTCCTTCCCTTTTTTCCCATTTCCTGGCTAGACATTGACCTGCCTCCTCCATTTCTTTCACGAAGGAACCCAGAATTCCTGTTCCACTCAGACTCTCAGACCCATTGGCCCTTTGTCAATGGTGGTAGAAAATTGAGGCCCAGAGGGTTGAGGCATTTGCCTCAATGACACTGTGCAGGGTTGGAGATACTAGTCCCTGCACTCAAGGTGCTTACCTTCTATTGGGAGAGAGGACACATGCAAAATGACTGTAACGTGGATACTGGTCACAAGGGCCCAGTCCTTAGAGCATGCAGCATAAACTCCCAGGTTCAGGAACTTGGAGAGCCGCCATCCAGACTTTTTCCCTGTGGGCCTACTGTATGGCAATGACCAGCCTTTTAATTGGCTGGGGTGGAACCGAGTGTGCATGTAGAAGGTTCAGATGGAGGAATCATCGTTTTGTTTCTTTCCTGGTCTGTGGGTTGGAATAGTGAGCCCAGGGCATATGAACTTCACATAGACAGTGATTTGGAGAGGAAGGGCCACAGGGAGCTAGGGGGATGGTGGGAGGAGGGATTGGAAATCAGGAAAAGTTTCAAGCAGAAGGCAATGACTGTTCCTGCTGATTCTTAAAGGAAATCAGGTATTGAAATCAATCAACAAGCATTAATTAATCGCCTATTATGTGTCAGGCACTGTAGTCAGTCACTGGGGACCCAAAGACACACACAAAAAAAGACCTGCCCCTGCCTGCAAGGTGCTCATAGTTGGATAGGAGAGACAACAAATACATACATAAGTATAAATCATAAAGGGAAAGAGAAGAAATTTAAAAATACAGCATCAATGTAAGTGTAGCCAGATTTAAACGGGACAGGTGTTACATAAGGTGGTTAGGCAGGGAGGGAGAGCATTCCAGGCGTTAGGGACATCCAGTGCAAACACACAGGAGATGGAGATGGAAGATGGGGGAGCGAGTGGGAAATTGCAAGAAGATCCGAGGCCTTACAAAGGAATCATGCATAGAAAGATGGGAAGGTAGGAAGGGGACAAGCTGCAGCCTCGGTTTCCATCTTCACTCTAGGTCAGGCCTTTGTTACTCCTCCCTAGCCTGTTCCAAAGGCTTTCCAACCGTTCCTTCTGCTTCTATCGGTACACACCCCAATCCGTCCTGCAGACCACTTGCCAAATTAATCTTGCTAATGTACAGCGGGCTGGTGGTGTGACCCACTTAGCTTTCCAGAGTTCCAGGATTCTTTCCAAACTCCAGGGCTCAGAGCACTTGCTGGTCTGCATTGGTGCGGGGAATTTCCTTACTGGGAGCTCCCCACACTGATGAATAAATGGTAGATCCAGTTTAAGAAATAAAGGACAGTTCACTCCCTACTCAAAAACCATGCAGTGGCCCTCTACTGCCTGCTGAATAAAGTCTAGATTCCTTAGCCTGGCATTCAAGGCCCCCCCACAATTATACCTCAATATACCTTCTCTAATTGTCTACATCTCCCCTTTACATACTCTGTGCTCCATCCCAATGAAACACCTCATCTTTCCTCAAACATTATCCATGTGTTTTTCACTCCTGCCTTTTGTTCAATGAGGGTGTTGGCCCAGAAAACATCTAAGGTTCCAGCTTGAACTCTCTGCCATTTTGGACACAGGGATTTTTACCCTTTTCCTCTTAGTTCCACTTGTTGAAATCCTGCACATCCTTCAAGGCTCAGCTCACATACCACCTCCTCCAAAAAGGCTTTCATGATTGCTTCCATCCCAACGTGGCTTCTTCTTCCTTTGAATATTCACTCATGTTACCGAGTGCCAAGTTTGATACCAAAAGCCCTCAATTCTATGCAGTTGAACATGGTCCAGTTGTGAGTGGATTCCTCTAATTACCTGAATACGGTTTGTGTTTGGCCCCTCCTGCACCTTAGTTTTGGCTTATTTCAGGCTCTCTCCTAGGGCTTATTCAAATCAGCCAGCCCACCAGGGCCCAGCTGCTAATGACCGCTTCAACATAAAGCATGGTTATTATGACATGTAAAGAACGGAAACGGGACTTGGTTTGGAGTCCCAGTTAGCAAAGGAATAGGAACATCTCTTTTCCTTCTATGCTTATGTATGTAGATAGACACACATGCATATATATGCATATAAGGAAGGCAGATGGCCCTCCATATTAAGAAATATGTATGTATATATATATATATATATATACTTTATCTATGTACATATTCTTTTTATTTGTTGTTTGTTCACCTGTTTTCAGTCACATCTGACTCTTCATGACCCCATTTGGGATTTTCTTGGCAGAGATACTGGAGTGGTTTGCCATTTCCTTCTCCGACTCATTTGACAGAAGAGAAAACTGAGGCAAACAGGGTAAAGTGACTTGTCCAGGGTCACACAGCTAGTAAGTGTCTGAGGCTGGATTTGAACTCAGGAAGATGAGTCTTCCTGACTCCAGGCCCAGTGCTATATCGATTATGCCTCTTAGCCGCCCCCTTATCTCCCTTTTTAGACTATCAGCTCCTTGAGGGCAGGGACTCTGTCTTATTCCTTTTTACATTTCCAGCAGCCAGTGCCAAGCTCTGCACATAATAAGTAGCTGCTCAGGAAATGACTGTTGAATCCAATAAGAGCCACCCATAAGCAACTTTCTCCTAGGCAAATCCCTTTTCCAACTGGGACCTTATCTCAATAGGGGTAAAAGATGGAGTGGGAAAAGAAGGTGCCCTGCCTGTAGTCAATTGACAGGCATTCGCTGGCACCCTTTAAGGCAAACATGCAGAAGGTCTTGACCAGAGAAATCGGGGCTCTGAGATTATTTCTTAGCGTTACTCCATTTCCCACCCCACATTAGAAAGAGAATAGTGGTGTTGTGGAGAGAGAGGCAACCAAGAGATATCAAGACCTGGGTTTGAGTCCTGACTCTGACACATACCATCTATGTGATCCTGGTAAGTTGCTGAGTCTATCAGCACTGCAGGGACAAAGACCGAAGCTGCGGAGAAGACACCAACCTGCCTTGGCAGAGGGACTTTTCTCATCTGGGAATTCCCTATACTGATGAAACAGGTTAGCCTGTGTTAGAATGGGAAGGATTTGTGAAATTCGCTTTGATAAAGTCATGAACCAGTCAATTGTGGGCACTTCATGTGAGACGTAGGAGTCAGAATGAGTGAGGGTTCCCTTAATCATTTAAAACAAACCCTTCATATTATAGACCAGCCAAGCGAGGGTCAGGGTGGCACAGGTCATGGAAGACGCCATTTGAATCTGGGTCTCCAGTTCCCTATCCAGGGCTCTTCCCATGATACCTTGGTGTCAAGTGTGACAAGATATGATATGGAAAATGAGGAGAAAAAGGGAAGAGACCCAATCCGCAAGTTTAAAGTCCAGTATAACATCGTCGGGGCACCATCTTGGTTCTCCCCAAAGGATGGAAAGGGGAAAGTGGTCCCCAAACTGAGGGCATCGTAGAGTCATGTATTTAAATCTGGAAGAGATTTCAGAGGCTAATCTAATCCAATCCTCTTATTTGACATCTGGGAAACAGAATCGCAGAGTCGTTAAATGTTTTGCCCATGGTCACATAGTAGGTGGCAGTACTTGAGCTCAGATCCTCTGACTCCCAATCCATTGCTCCTTCTATTGGGTCACTTTATTTTTGGAGAGAGAAAGAGGAAGGCAGCTTACTGGCCCTGCTTCCATTTGTTCACCATTTCCTTGTTCTCTTAACTCCTCAACAAAAGGCCATAATTTTGCACAAGTAAGAGGATGTGGATGTTTAAAGAGAAGGTACCCTAAGGATGCCTCTGACCGGGAGGCCTTGCATAAAGCAGTCAAAGCCCAGGAGACCGGGGGAAGCTTAGTATTCCTTGCCAGGTGGACACCCCTTTTCTGCTGGGACCCTGAAGCCAATGAGACAAGTGAAGGGCTGGCTCAACAGCTCCATGCTTGGAGCTCCCCGACCATATTGCCAGATCCAGACCAACTAACTGGGAGCCATGGTCCAAAAAAGATCCACTGAAGAAGGGTGGATCCCAACACCTTGGTATTGTTGCTTCAAGGTTAAATAACATAATAATAAAAACAACTAGGATTTATATAGTGTTTGAAGGTTTGCAAGGCACTTCATATGCCATCTCGTTTGATCTTCACAATAATCTTATGATGTAAGCACATTTTCCCCATTTTACAGATGGGAAAACCAAGGCTGAGATAACTTGCCCAGGGCCACAAGGTTCATTAGTGTCTAAGGGAGGATTTAAGCTCAGGCCTTCCTGACTCCAAGGGTAACATTGTATCCGCTGTAGTTACTCAGGTCTCTCCTTTTCCCTGGAATGCTTCAGGGCCCATCAGGACATCAAACAATATGGAGCCTTGTGACCCTTGGTAACCCAGATGTTGGGACATAGCTCTGGTGGCTGAGGAACGATACCAGCGAAGGCTGGATGGTGCTGAGAGTGAGGAGAAGCAGTCAAAAGACACCGAAAAGCATGGAATTATTATGACATTAATTTTGAAATTCTTAATAAAAAATAATTTCTATGACTAACATAAGAATGAGACTAGAAGGTTCAATTCATTTCTTTCCAATTCATTTTGATTCAAATAAATGGGCATTTATTAAGCACCTACTATCTGCAGAGCACATGCTTGATGCTGTAATATTAATTAAGTTGGGACTTTTTTACTGTTTTAGAATGCTAAATTAATTAAATGTCTTTGATAGAGTCTTACTAGGTGCAAAGCCCCAGGCTGGTTAGCAAACTAGTTCGCTAGTTTGAGAGAGGTGAGAAGCCCCCAGGGCCCCAAAGGGAGTTGCTAAGACCAGAGTCAATAGTAGGCACCTAAGTCATGGCTGTTCAGATGACGTCTGATGACGTCCAAAGAGTTTATAAAAACAGAGAACAGAGCTGCGTGCTTGAGGCTCTCACTCCTGGAGGAGTGTTGGCATGGGACTCTGGGCAGCTACTCTAAGAGCCTCCCAGGTCGTCAACCCAGATGTTGATGGTTTCTTGGTAACTATGAATTGTGATCTGGTCTGTTTATATTGAGTATGTTTGTAACTTGTTTGCATTTGCTCTGAAGTTCAGGTTGCTAGCTTAGTATGAAATACTTCATAAAAGCTTTGCTAAAATCTAGGTAAACTATAAACACAATTTTTCCTTCTGGCATGACTAGTTCTAAATGAAGCTAAGCTGGCTGTTCATCACTTGTTTCCCTTTCTAGAAACAGCAACCATCTCTGATGATTTGTCTTAGAATTTTCCCAGGAATTGAAGTCTCTGGGGGCCAGCAGGCTAATAGACAACAAAGCTGAAAAGGAAGTCAATATCAAGTCAAACAAGCATTTATTAAGTTTATTAAGTGAGTTTATATGTGTATGTTGGATTAAAGTAAGATTGTTAACCCCTTAACTCTACTTTCCTTAGTAAAGCGGATCAAAAGAACCTGTGCTGGCAGCATTCTTGTTGTTAGGCTTGTGTTGGTCTTTCACCCCCACAACAGCTGCTAGCTGCATTGTTGCAACAGATGCTGAGGATATAAAGAAAACATACCACAGTTCTGGCCCTCAACTAGCTTCCTTTCCACCAGGAGAGAAATGACCGAAACACCGCATCACGGTCTAATGCTTCTAATAGTGGGTTTAAATGCTTCTATTAGTATCTGGGGTAGGAGATGAAGGGCTGATAAGCAGACCTAATTACTTCCTCTTGGCTGACACCAAACTCCTGTGGGTGGCACCTAGTGTTTCCAAGTCCTCCATTTAGTTGTGGCTTTTGCTCTAGTCATGGCCTTCCACTCCTGGAGGGAAGGATTTCTTTCAAATCTGCTTGGAAAGAAAAAAGGGACTATAGGTTCCTGAAGCCAACTCCAGCCCTTCTCCCACAGGGATGGCCACAGTCTCAGTTGTGCGTAGGTATTCTTTGGTCTAGCGTCACTTGGCCTTGCTCTGATTTTGGGAAGTTATAAAACATGAATCGACAAAATCTCTTTTTTGGCTAGCTCCTAACCCTCAATGCTGAGAATGTTCCCAGCAGCTATAAATGTCTGTCTGCCTCTGTCTTTGCCTCTCTCTCTCTATCTCTGTTTCTGTTTTCTCTTTCTCTGGGGACCTTGCCATCCATATGCCTTAGCTTATCTGAAGACATACATAACGCAGTATTTCAATAAACAACCATGCTGTCATGTAGAAATTGGTTTCTTTGGAAACAAAGAACAAATAAACTCTTAAAGAGAAATGATTTGGTAAAGTTGACAAGACAGAGACAGAGAAAGAGAGGAGAAAAAAGAGAAAGGGGGAAACAGAGAGACAGAGAAAGAGAGACAGAAACAGAGAGACAGAGAAGAAGACAGGGAGGGAAGGAAGGAGAGAGGAAGGATGGGGAAAAGGCAGAGAAGTATGGAAGAGAATCCACTAGTGTCTGTCTCTGCAGAACAATGAGTACTCTACCCAGGCCTGGTTATTTTTGGGATCCTCTCAGCCTCACACCATCTTGATAATGGAGCCACCACATCCTCTTCTCTCCCACCAGAGGCCATGGCCGATGCTGCTCAGTTGTGTAGGTGATGGGCAGGAGCAGCAGCATCTTCTGCCACCTCACTCTCCACCCCTTGCTCTAGCTGAGGCAGCCCTGAACTTTTGCAGAATGACAGGTGTGTGGCAGCAGCCCCTGCCCCCGCACATTGTCCCAGCTGTTCCAGGGCACCTTGCCTTCAGTGTGATTGGCCACGTCTTGCCCTTCATGGGGTTTCTGCTGTCCCTTCTCCTATAGGATGAAGGGGAAAGAGACTGTGCTTTCACACACAGGAAGACACACTTTAATCTTTCATTCCATGTCCAGTAGAGCTCAGTTGAAAACCCTAGGCAAGTTTAGCCTGGAGAAGAAAAGACTGGGGGATGGGAGCTGGGGCACGCTGGCTGTCACATGAAGAAAGGCCTAGATTTGTTTTGTTGGTCTCAGAAGACAGACTTGAGAGGAAACTTGCAAAGAGGCAGATTTAGGCTTGAGGTCAGCAGGAAATCCTAACCTTGACAGCGGGCCTTAAGGGGAGGGGGTTGCCTGCAGAGGGAATGAGCTGCCCTTCCTCGAGGTCTTTGGCCAGAGGCTGGACCACCACTGGTGTCTTTAGTCAAGAATGGGGTGGATTTGATGGTTGCTGAGGTGCCTTCCAGCCTGGGGAGTCTGTGATAAAATACTCAGCCGAATCCTGTTCTGGGGAAGCAGAAAGCTGAGCTCACATGTCTTTGAAGTCTCCCCTCCCCCGCCGCTGGGATGAGGGTGGAGGTGGGAGAAGCAGGAGAGCTGGCAGTGTCATCTTCCCCCTCCGCTCTTCCCCCCATCCCTACCTTTTGTTCTGGGAGGGAGCATTCTGTTTAAGACTGTGCTTCACGAAACAGTTCTGTGTTTGGGGGTTGGCTGCTGGCCTGCCAGGCTACTGTGGGGAACAGAGAACTGCCTAAGTGGGGAGAGCTCCCAGGAAATGATTCTGGAGCCGGCATATGTTGCTGCCATGCATGGACACCCAGGCTTCTGCAAGGGGGTACAGGACTGGGCCCAAGTGAGGCTTCTGAGGAAGCTGAGGAGGCCTGGGAAGGCTCTCTCTTGAGGAACTGTGGGTAAGGAAGGACCATAGTAAAAGTCACAGAACCTACAGACTGTCCCTCTAGTCCAACTTCCTAATTTAACAGTTAAGGAAATTGAAGCCCAGATGAGTGAAGTGACCAGGGTCACACAGTAAGTGGCAGGTGCAGAATTTGAACCCAGACCCTCTGGCTCCAAATCCAGTAAAGCTTTCTGCTGTGCCATCCTGCCTTAGAACAAAGGAGCCGAGACAAATTCCCAGACACCTTGGGAGGCTGAAGGAGAAGGGAGAGCCTGAGAGCAGGTGCCTGCAGGTGGGGTAAATCTCTACCCAGCTCCTCTTAATTAGAGAAGACTTCTCAGCAAGCAGTCTTATTAAAAAAAAAGAGAATTGGCTTTCTTGGCTCGAAGATAAAGTACTAATTGGTGTATTATTTGGTGTAGCTAACTTTGCTCTCTGAGTTCAGGAAGCCTTGACTCCAAGAACACCATGTGCAATAAAAGAGATCAATTAGCAGTGAGCCCCCGCAATTGTATCCCACCTTAGTGTTGGGGGCAGGGCACATGGAACATGCCTAATTGGAGTCTAAACCAGCCTAGATTCAGAACACACAACAGGAAGGAAGGAAGGAAGAAGGGAGTGAATGAAAGAACTGAATGAACGGAGTGAGTGAGAAAGCATTTATTAAGCACTTATTATGCGCTGGAGATACAAATTAAAACCGGGAGTTCACACTCTAAGGGGGAAGATACAAGAGATGGAAACATAACGGATGACGAGAGGCGAGAGTGGATACGGAAAAGCCAATTAGATTCAAGGCAATTCAGCGAGCCTTCCGGAAGTACCTGGTTTCTCACCCTAGACTCTTGGCACAACGCCTGGCACACAGTAGGTGCTTAATAAATGTTTCTTGATTGACTCGGGCTGGCCCCGGCTCTTCTGCACTGACCTTTGCCTTCACCCGGGTGACAGGGCCGTGGTTAAGAGGGCACCGATTACTGCCCCCAAGGACTCTCTTTCTTTGTTCTTCCCACCACCCGCCCGCACTCCAAACCGAACACGGTAGCCCAGAGTTGTCTCCCTACGTTCAGCCTCTCCCCTCCCCCCTCCCAGCAGCTGCCAAGCCCACGCTTCCGAAGAACCAATCGGACCGTTTCATTCTCCTGCTCAATAGGCTTCCCAGCTTCCTTCTTGCCTCCAGATAAAATACATTGTCCTCCATTTCCATTGTGGCCCCAGTCTATTTCCTCAGGCTGATTGTCCATTACTCCTCCTTACAGATGCCACGGTCCGGCTAAACTGTTCCACTTGCTGTCCGGCCCCCTTCTCCCATCCCCTTGCCCTCCAGGTGTGGAATGCCCTCCTTCCTCACCTTCCGCTCTTGGGGGTCTCCTCCCCGCTTGCAGCCTCGGTTCAAGGGCCACATTTGAAAAGAAGCCTTTCCTGGTTCCCCCAGTTGTTAGCATATCCAGACTCCAAATTGTTTTATCACGTACATTTTTTTTTTAGTACTTCTCTATTTACACAAGGCATGGGAAGAATGCTATATTTGGGTCCAGAGGACCTGGTTTCAAATCCTGGCTCTGTCTGTGCAAAGACTGTGTGACCTTGGAGAAATCTCTCTGGGCTTCGATTTCCTCAACTGTAAAATGAAGGTGTCGGATCAGATGGTCTTTGAAGTCCCTGCCAACTCTATCTATGATCCTCTATCATTTCCCCTGGTAAAATGTAAACTTTTCCCTGGATCCCTAGGGCCTAGGACACTTTTCTTTTTGAAATTTTCTTTGGTTTGGACCTCTGATTTCATCAGTATAAAGAATCTCCAGTGATGCAGATCTGCGGCTTGTCTTAGTCTTAATGGTTATTGGGGGTGGGGATGGGGACTGAGAGGCAGGATTTGAACACAGTTCTTGTGACTCCAAGGTCAGCCCTCCACCTACTAACCAATCTGCACACTGCACATAGTGCCTATTACACATTCGTCGAATTGGATTTTGATACTTTCACATTCTCCTGTTTTTTGACTATGAGTGGACATGTCTTATCCCCCTTACTAGACTGTAAGCCGCTTGAAGGCAAGGGATTTCTTTTATTCCTCTCTCCTTCCCCTCTAGTCATAGTCACACTGTTCGATGTTCATGTCAATCCCACAAATATGTAATGAACGATGAGAAAGTCTATGGGGTTACAAGAGTTAAGCAATCTACCTGCCCGGTTCCCAGGGACATATGAGCATCTCTAGATGGGTGGTACTCCGTTAAGTGGGGCCCTCCTGAAAGAGGAAAGGGGTCGGGTTTGCTAGGGCAAGGCCTGGATCACTGGAGGAAGGTCTGCACTTTTTCCACACACTCCTCCACCCTTCCTCCAAATCTAGGACCTCTCCCTTCCCTCTTCTGCATTTGCTTGGCCACTGCTACTTGTGGCTGCTGCACTTTTCTTGGCCTCAGAGACCCTTGCCTGGGCATAGCCCCTGCATAAGTAGGTGATTATCTGGACAATCCTACAATAGGGCTTCTTAGTTTTAGGGTGGAACTGAGTTATAGTTCGGTAGCAATACTGGTATCTGCCATGGAGACATAACCATCTCCTCTGAGCAGAAAGGAGGCTGTGAGCAGTCACCGTGGGAAGCTGCTGGATTTGGAGACAGGACCTGAGATCAAATCCCAGCGCAGCTGCTTGCATGACCTTGGGCAAGTCACATTGGCTCTCCGTGCCTCAGTTTCCTCATCTGTAAAATGTGGAACTTGGATTAGATGGCCTCTGGGGTCTATTCTAACTCTAGTTACAGGATCCCATGATTCAAATTTAGAGGAAGCAGCAGTGCCTAGCTCACCTCATGTTCCCAGGCAGGCATAAAAAGCCAGGGAGAAGCTATCTATCATAACTTATGTTGACCTCTGGCCCTTTTTGCCAAGCACTAGAGCCTTCTGCCCAATCCTTAGACCACGTGGCTTCATTCATTCTTGAGCTTTGTTAGATCTGGGAGCAACAACTCACATTTACAGAAGGGAGGCAAAATGTCCTTGGAATAAGGTGCAGTTTGAAGTGGACTTTGATGGGTGGGTAGAAATTGGCCCAGAAGGGTTGGAGTCAGGGAGAACATGCCAAGTGGAGGGACCTCCGAGAACCAAAGCATCGACTTGGGAAAATAGAGACTCATTTGGAGAAGGGCAGTGAGGCCAGCTCAGCTGCTACAGATGGTGCACAGAGAACAGTCAGAGGGAATGTGGGGTAGTACTGGGAAGCGTGAGGACAACGGCTGTAGGTAGAAACAGGAGTTGAGTCAATACCACCAGTGGGCTGGAAGTGAATGCCCAATGGTTCCACTAGAATGTAAACTCCTGGAGGGCAGGAAGGGGTTCACTTTTGTCTTTGCAGCCTTAGCACCCCGCACAGCCATTGGTACATAGTAGGAATTCGCCAAATGCTTTTTCATTCATTCATTCATTCATTCATTCATTCATTCATTCAATTACTGAATTCCTGAATTGGCTTCCAAGAGCAGGCCTTTTCTTCCTCTCCTTCCTGCCTAGGGGTCTGATGGGCCGCTCAGTAAGTCACTTGTTGTTGTGTTTGTCCTTCATTCTCAAAGAGGACCATGACATCAGTTGACTTGGATTTGAGTGAGGGAGGGCTGTGCAAGGTCACCAGCCTCACTTTCTCCTCCAGAGACATCTGGGTCCAGGGGCCAGATATTCATCGGGATGATGAAGAGATGACCCAGGATGACAGGCGAGACCCTGGCCCTTTCAGGCTAAGGTCTTTTCAGGTACTGACTTAGAGTGAGGTAACACCCATTCAGTGAATAGGCCTCTTTAAGAAGTGAGTCAAGGGATGGTCCCTTTAATTAGAAGAAAAAGAAAAAAAAATCCAGGTGGGAGGGGACTACCCTCAGGGTTGCTATTCCAAAGAGAAATAGTTAAGCATGGAGGAGGTATTAAAGAAGGTAGAAAGGGAGCTTTGGGTAAGAGAGCTCAGATTAGAAACATCAGAGTGAGCTTTGTGCTCATCAACCATCAATCAGCCCTCTGAACTATTTCCAATGTGGTGCAGTGGCCTTGGAATCAGGAAGGCTTGAGTTCAAATCCTCCCTCAGATATGAGACCCTAAGCAAGACACTCCATTTTTCTCAGACTCAGTTTCTTCACCTATAAAATGGGGAGAATAATACCACCTATAATTGTGAGGATCAAATTAAATAATATACACGAAGTGCTTTAGAAACCTTAAATGCTACAGAAATGCTAGGTATTGTTATCTGCCTCCCTAACGTTCCCGGTGCCACCAGCATGGTCTTATCCCCTCATCCCTGTGCCATTGCAAAAGCCTTTTAAAAATGCATCAGGTTCATTTCTCAACACATCCCTCCTGTCTTCCCCTCCCAAAGAGCTGTTCTTCATAACAAAGAATAAAGAAGGAAAAAACACAGCAAAACTAACCAGAATATCAAAGGAGTGTGGCAGTGTATGCAGTGTTCCACACCCATAGTACCCCACCTCTACAACGAAGTGAGGGGAGATGTCTTCTCATGTGACACATCTTAAATGGTCCCTTACCCTGTTCTCTTCCTTCTTCAAGGACTACTTCCAGATTCATCTTCCTAAAGCTCAGTCCTGAGCGTGTCTCTCTCAAAAACCTTCGATGGCTCTCTATTACCTACATGATAAAATCTGACCTCTTCAGCTTGTCACTCAAGGCCGTCCACAGTCTGACCCCAACCTCCCTTTACAGCCTTGCTTTCCACTTAATCTCCTAAACCAGCTTGCCACTATAGCAAACTCACTGCTCTCCAGAACATGCTTCCGTCTTTCCGCACCACGTGATTCATGTAGAGGGTACAACACTGGCTTTGGACTCAGAGGATCTGGGTTCAAATCCTATCCCAGATACCAGCTTCGTGACCTTCAATGAGTAACTTCCGATCCTGGGGCCTCAGTGTCTTCATCTGTTGTACTTGGGTTGTACCAGGCACCTTTTGAGGTCTATCTCATGACTAAGATCCTTTAGGCTCTCAGAACCTCAGTTACCACTCTGGTGAGATGGGAATGACAATGCCTGTCCTACTTACCTCACCAAATGGTTGTGATGAAGATGTTCCAGTAGGAACATGAGTTATTATTCACTCGTGCTTCTCCTCCTGCCCAGGACATCTTTTTGGGGGCCTTGTGCATCTATTAACATTCTACCCATCTTTTGAGACTCAGCTCAATCTGTCCCCTCTCCTGAAGTCTTGACCCTCCCAGCCAGAAGCTAACTCTCAGTCCTCTGAATATCGGTAACCTTTCACCAGGCACATGTTGCCTTTGACCTGGAGGGTTTTAAAAAGGGCTGTATATTTCTTTTCTCTCCAACTAGATTGTAAGCACCTAGAGGGCAGGGCCTGGAGTCAGCAGACAAGAATAATGAATGAAAAAGCAATTACCAAGGGTTTACTTTATGTCAAACACTTTGCTAAACTCTGCAGTTACAAAGGAAAAACACTAGAGAGTCTGGGCTCTCAAGGAACTCATACTCTAATTGGAGGAGATAAAACATATAAAAGAAAGTCTAGCTTCAGGGCAGGTGGGAAATCCTAAGCTCTAGCAGTAAGGTGAATGGCAAGGCCCAGTGGTCCCTAGGTTGCTTGAGTAATTTAAGAGACATTTGAGGAGGGGTGAATTGGGGAATGACTTCAGGGTCATAGATCAAAGCCTGGAAGATAGAAGGACAGAAGGTAAGGCTTGGTGGCCCTCTACCTCATCAGAAGAAGTGGCTTGACTGCCATTGAATGCAAACCCTTTGAACAAACAGCCAAGCAGCCCAGACAAGAAGAAGGGCACCCCCAGTGTTGACATGGGATCAAATCCCACCTCTGCTACTTATTACCTGTGTGACCTTAGGCAAGTTAATCAACCTCTCTGAGCCTGTTTCATCATTTGTAGAATAAGAGAATTGGCCTAAATGTTGCCTAAGAATATGACCTTAGGACCTTGTTCAAATCCTGGTTCTGCTCTGGGCAAGCTCTTTTGCTTTTGGACCTCGATTTTCTCATCTATAAAATGAGTTGACTGGACTTTGTGTCTTCTAATGTCCTTTCCAACCCTAGCTCTCTGATTCCCGTAGCACCATGTATGTGGGAGGCATCTAGTGTTTTTTATTTTTTTCTATTGTTCCCAAACAGATCCACGGAGCACCTAAATCAAGGCTTAGAGTATTTATAGCTTGGATTTTTGCCACAAGCTGGAGAGCTTGGGGGCCTAGAGATGAAGGGTGGCTTGGGCTGGCCTTGGTGGAGCCGAGGCAGGGAAATACTAGGGCAACTACTCCTGACAAAGGCTCGTGGCACTTTAGGCATGGCCTTGTGGGAGCTGTTGCCAGGGGAAAATCGCTGTGGTTCTATTTTGGGCTGAAAAGCTCGCTGGGAGGAGAAATGGTTTGTAGATCAACTCCATCCTGAACGCGTGTGAGGAAGATTCCCTTGTTCAGGGCCAGAGTGAACTTCTTAGATCCCCCCCTTTCCTTCCTCTCCTGGCTTCTCCACTGAGCAGGAGCCCATTGGAAATGAGACCTGTCATAGACCTTAGCCTCTGTCTCCTTTAAGACACCCATTCCCCACCTGGATCTTAGAATGGATATTCTCCTACTCCTGCTCCGCTTTATTATGTTCTGGTTCTGTTCGGCTCGCTGTCTAGATATTTTAAAGGGTTTAGCATAGTGCCTGGCACACACATGCATGTTTCCTCCATATCTGCCCTGCTTCTGTGGGATTGTGGCATCACAGATTTAGAGCCAGAAGGGACCTTGAAGGTCATAGGGGCCATCATTTTACAGAGGGAGAAACTGAGGCCTAGAAATGGCTAAGTAATCATATTGAGATAGTAAATGGCAGAGCTAGACTTCTCATCATAGGGCCCTAGGACCGTAGATTTAGAGCTGGACCTTCAGGGCCATTTAGTTGGAATCCTTCATTTTGCAGCTGAGGAAGCCAAGGATCAGAGAAATCAAATGACTTGACCACGGTTGCCCAGCTAGTGGATGTCCAAGGCAGGATTCAAACCCAGAATCTAGAGAATCAAGTACTTCAAACAGGGATATCTTTCCTTTATTCCACACTGTGCCCTTTGCCCTGGCTGAGAGAACTTTACAAAGGTTTCTCTCCACCCCTCCTTCAGCTTCTCAGCCCCTGATTTTTAGGGGGAAGAAATTTAGCGGGAGCTAATCCGACCTGACTCCGTGATTACACAAATCACCTCGTGGTTCAATTCAATTCATAGTGTAATAACATGATAGACTTCAAGATGGAAAGGAGCTTAGGGGTCACTCCTTAGACGCTAATGCTCTCATTTGACAGATAACAAAACTGCGACTGGTAGAAGTCAAAGGATTTGTCCAAAGTCCAACAGTTAATCCGTGACAGAGCTGGGATTCAAAATCAGGTCTTTTATTCCAAATACATTTACCACACCGTTGCTGTTTAGTCCTTTCAATCATGTCTGACCCTTCATGACCCTGTTTGGGGTCTTCTTGGCAAAGGTATGAGAGTGCTTTGCCATCTTCTTCTTTGGCTCATTGTACAGATTGAGAAACTGAGGCAAACAGGAGTAAATGGCTTGCCCAGGGTCACACAGCTAGTAAGTGTTTGAGGCCAGATTTGAACTCGGGAAGAGGAGTCTTCCTAACTTTAGGCCCAGCACTCTGTTCACTGTGCCACCTAGCTGCCCTTACCACACAATTCAACATTTATTAAGGATTTGTTATGTGTCAGGCATTGAGCTCTAGATATGAGGATAAAAAGGAAACCAGTCTCCCCTCAAAGAGCTTACATTCTCCGGGGTGGGGGTGGGGTGTTTAAGTAGTTTATTGTCTCTAAAATGAGAGGGCTAGAGTCTCTGATCTTTCCAGGTCCCCTCTAGCTATCATAGTCCGTGATTGTCAAGTTTATAAGGCTGGAGTTCTTTGGGAATCCCTGCCCCAGCTGCTTAAGCCAGATTCTCAGTCGTAGCAGGCTGCTTTATGCTCTAGCTTCAGCACTAGTGAAATGAGACCCGGCAAGCACAATGGAACGATAGTCTCATAATTATTTTCCCTTTCTTGGTCCATTGGTTCCTCAACTGGGATTTGGAGACTTCTTGGCGGCTAGAGTCGATTTCTTCACGCTTGACTTTGGAGGCAAGAATCCCCTTAATTATATCCACACATGGATGATAGAAGAAAGATGGATTAAACAGCATATGATTCTAATATGGAACAGCCAATGGGGGCAGGAAATAGAAGAGTTCTCCCTTCTCTTGAGTGAATTCTTAGCAGTCAATGGCGTAGACTTGATGTTTTGTGTATCTCACCCAGAGGATGAATGTGATTGGTTTGCTCCTTTGCCTGGAATGCCAAACTAATGAGGTCAAAGTCACTAGCCTTGTGTGGGACCAGTCAGTAGCCTCAATCCATTCTTCTAGGGGCTGATTTCACACAGAGTCTTGTAAGAGCCTGCCATTGGCCAGGACTGAAGATGGAAGAGGGAGCACAGACGGGTCATGCAAGACAGTTATTGCTGCTGGAAAAATGCCTCCAAGTGGAACTCAGCATCAGAGGATCCTGGGTTACTGCTGGAATGGAACTTGGAGGCTATCTTGGAGGCTGTAGATGAGGAAACTGAGACCCAGAAAGGTCATAGGATCATAGACCCAGAACTGGAACGAAGACCATCCAATCTTCTTTTACAGATAGAGAAACTGAGGCCCAGAGAGGCTAAGGACTTGCCCTGGGTCATACAGGTTTTACAGTCAGGATTCACATTCAAGTCCTATGGCAGTACCCCAAGATGGATTTTATTTCAAAGCCTTCATGTACCCCTATTGTATACTGTAAACTCCTTGCAGCAGGGACTCCTTTGGTTTTGCCTTTTTTAAATCCCATCACAGTGCCAAGTAAACGCTTGTTGAGTTGGAGTCAGATACACCAGCCCCTATGAGACACACTGTCTTTGCCCAGTAAATTTGACTGACATTGGATAAACTGTAGCATTAAAAATATGTAGGAAACAAAGATGTGTGTTGTGTTGGGGCTGGCCAGTCAGTGCTGCTGGATGAGGCTTGGAGAGCTTCAAGGTTCCTAACCCAGATTTATGAGGGTTTATGCCATGAGAGGAAGACACTAAGGGAGTAGTGGTGAGAAGGCTGAATTGGAATCTGAAGCCCACGTTTAAACTGTGGCCTTGCCACTTCCCAGCTCTGTGACCTGGGGAAGGTTGCCCCACCTCTCTCAGCCTCAGTGTCCTTGTCTGTAATATGAAGATAAAAATTCTTCTACTCTCTACCTTACACGGCCATTGTGAGGATCAGATGGGAAAAATGATCAATTGACAGGCATTTATTAGTTACCTACAGCATGCCAGGCACTGTATTAGGTAATGGGGCTAAGAATGGAGAATGAAGCAAGCCCGAATCCCAAAGAGCTTACAGCCTAATGGGGGAGACATTAACTAGATACGTAAGTACATATAGGATCAATATGTAGAGAATACATACAAATGAATGACAAGATAGTTTGAGGGGGAGGCGCTTGGAGGTGAGGGGATCTGAAAGGCTTCATGGAACACCTTAAAGGAAGAGAGGGGCTGTGGGAGGCAGAAGTGAGGACGGGGTGGATTCTAGGTATGGGGGATGGCCAGATCATGCATGGAAAGTGCTTTGAAAATTGTAAAGTACCATGCTATTGTCAGTTGTGAGAGTTGGACTAGTCACTTGGAAGCAAGATAAGATAAAAGGGCACAAGGCATCCTAGTTATTGTCTTTTTCATGGAGCAAGAGCCATCTTTTTGGTTTTCTGGTTGATGGTGTGGGAGTTGGGAAGCCAGCTTCCAGCCAAGGGTGACTTGGCTCACACTGAGATAATGAAGAGCATGCTTATTGACTGCTGAGCTGGAGGAGCCACTGAATCAGAGCGAATCTTCTCTTCTAAAAGGGGATTTCTTGGTGCTCTCCAGGTATTATCATGATTGGTTGGGATGATAGTCCTTCTTCATCATGGGGACCCCATCAATGGTCTTCCCCTTTTGTATCTATTCTTTCCTGATCTTAGGCAAATGAGTACCCTCGGATGGACATGTCTGGCTTCTTCAGGCAACCTCATGAATTCAGAAGGAGGCCTGGTGTCTCATGAGATTGGAGCTGACTGGCAGAAGGAGTAGTTGATTGAAACAGATGCCAGAATGGTTGACTATGAAAGCAGATTAGCGTGGAGTTCAGACAAGGTTTGGTTTGGAGCCGATTTAGTCCCAGGGAGCCTGGCTTCTGGTGAGAGAAGAGGTGTGCCTTTTCCTCATAGTCATCTGCTTGTTAAGCCCTTGCCAGTATCTTGGGATGATTTTAATTATAGCAAATTAGACAAAGGCTCACGAGCCTAGGGATGCCCCCCCCAAAAGGTGGGAAGCAAAAGGGTACTCAATGTACGATATGACTCAGGGATGGGACAGGTAATTTCTTCCTACACACACAAGAAAGGCTGAACATAAAAAACTCAAAGTACACATGAATAGAACAGGATTCAGTTATTTAACTTATAACTACAGTTAACATTTTCTGGGAGGAGAGCGCTATCAGAATGCATAGCAATCTGTACAATCGTTGATCAGGTATTTTAGATTTCATCTCAACTTTGCGTTTGATCCACCCCATACCAGGCTTCCACTGAAGCAGATGACATAAAGGATAGAATAGGAAACTTGGAGTCAAGGAGATCTGGGTTCATATCCTGCCTCAGGCACTGTTACTAGCTGTGTGACTTTGGGCAAGTCGCTTCATTTCTCTCAGCCTCAGTTTCTTTGTGTGTAAAATGTGTTTAATAGCGCTTCCCTCATAGGGCTCTGAGGATACAAAGAGATAATATAAAGCTGGTTTCCTCTGAGAATGTAGCCATTTTGACTGGCTAAAAGATGCTTTAAGAGACCATCTTTTATACATGTATACATTTTTTTGATGGCAATTTCCGTTCTCCATAGCATGGCAGCCTTCCTTTCGGGAATAAAATTTAAGAATGATTTTTAACCAGATGCCGCCATCCTTAATCCTTTGAGCTAGGTGAATGAAGAACTCTCAAAATATAGAGATGTAGCAGAAGAAATCCAACCTATACGGGAACCGGATGCGGTCCCTATCATCACCATCATCACGTCTGCTACTGGAGCGGCTGGCCCAAGCATGCTTTCAGCAAGCCTACAGAAGCTCACACCCCAATACTTGTATTCAGTTATAAATAAGCAGTTAATTTATCCACCAGTGTAATAATTTGTGGAACATTAAATATAAGAGCAATCTCTGGATGGCAGCTTGCCCCAGGACCATCTCTAGCTGAACTTCACTGAAAAAAGAGGAGGAGGATGAGATGATCAGAGAGTGGCAGCAGCAGACATTCATGTTAGGCTTTGAGTGCCGAGCCCAGGCAGGGTCTGCTAAAGTGCTTTCCTGAGCCTTCTCTTCTTCTCCCTCTATACTATTTCAAATGGCACCTATGTATTCAATGCCTTTATGCTATTGATTCTTATTTGTTCAGTCCTGACCTCCAGTCTCACAACTTTTTTTTTTGGAGGGGGGAAGGCAAGGTAATTGGGGTTAAGTGACTTGCCCAAGGTCATACAGTTAGTAAGTGTCAAGTGTCTGAGGCTGGATTTGAACTCAGGTCCTCCTGACTCCAGGGCTGGTGCTCTACTCACTGCGCCACCTCGCTGTCCCCAGTCTCACATCTAATGTACATCTTGAACCAGATGTCCAGTACATATCTTGGACTCACCATGTCCTAAACTGAGCTCATTCTCTCTGCCCTCAAACTATACCCTCTTCCAAATTTCCCTGGCACTGTGGAAAGGACCAGCATCCTCTCAGGCTCCCAGGCTCCTCGGTGTCATCCTTGACTCCTCAGTCTCTCTCACCCTGCCCCCCCCCCCCCAAATCCAATCTATTGGCAAGGACCACTGATTCTACCCTTGTGATATCTGTGGTATATGCCTCCTTCTCTCCTCTGACATGTTCAACACACTGGTGCAAGTCAACAAATCAACAAGCATTTATTAAGCACTCACTGTATAGTCAGGCATGGTGCTAAGTGCCAAGGATGCAAATGCAAGCAAAAAGACATTTCCCAAAGAACTTATGTTCTAATAGGGGAAGGCCACATCCCCAAAGAAGGTAAAAGTGAGAGGGGCAGAGCTAGTGCCCCCATGGGGCTATGAAACGAGCCCAGAGAGTGGAGCTCAGAAATGAATAGGGAAGTTCTGGAGAGGGCTGAGGATATGGGGGGCAAGGGGAATGGGGCTGGAATATAATGAATATAATTCATTGTCACAATGTCCAGTAGGCAGTTGGTGATTTGGGACTGGAGTTCAGAAGTGAGTGACTAGGACCAGATATAAAGATCTGAGATGATAATGATGCCTGTGGGAGCTGATAAGGTAACCAAGTGAGAGGGTATAGAGAGAAAAAAAAAATGAGGGCCTGGTACAGTCGGCCCAGGGCCACATGCAAAGTCACTGAGACTGAGGGAGCCTGGGGTGAAGACCCTCACGACTTTATTCCTGGACTATTACAATATCCTCCATGTTGATCTCCCTGCTTTAAATCTCTCCCCACTCCAGGTCATCCTCTCTGCTGCCAAAGTGATCTTTCTAAAATGCAGGTCTGACTATGATACCCCCTCCCCCCATTCACTCAATTCCTGTGGCTCCCTGTTGCCTTTGGGACCAAATGTGACATCCTCTGTCTGGGTTTTAAAACTCTTCATAACATGGCCCCTTTCTACCTTTCCAGGCTTCTTACACCTTTCCATTATCTAGTGACACTGACCTCGATGCTCCTCCCACACGACACTCAGTCTCCTGAGTCTATATTTTCCCTGGCTGTTTCCCATGCTTGACATTCTCTCCCTCCTCACCTCTGCCTCCCGGCTTCCTTCAAGTCTCAGCTAAAATCCCACCTTCTGCAAGAAGTCTTTCCCAGGTTGCCTCAATTTTAGTGGCATCCATCTGAGATGATCTCTTGTTCAGTTGTTTTTCAGTCTTGTCTGACTCTTGGTGACCCCATTTGGGGTTTTCTTGGCAAAGATACCAGAGTGGTTTGCCATTGCCTTCTCCAGCTCATTTTACAGGTGAGGAAACTGAGGCCAAAAGAGTTAAGTGACTTGCCCAGGATCACACAACTACTTAATATCTGAGGCTGGATTTGAACTCATGACTATGAGTCTCCCTGATTCCAAGTTCAGTGGTCTCTACACTGAACTACCTAGCTGCTCCACTATGCCATCAGTGGCTATTAAAAAAAAGAAACAGTCCCTGCCCTCAAGGAGCTTACATTCAATTGAGAAAATTAATGATGAATTAAGGTAAACCACAATCAACGCAGGAGAAGTATCCTAAACTGTGTAGGACAAATCTGTCAGACAAGTGCCTCAGGTTGAACCAGGGGATTTTGCAAACCCACAGAGGGTTTGCTTATTCTTTTCCATCATTCTCCAAGCTGGGGTGGTTGTGGTGGCAATCGCCTGACTGTCATCCGAGCGAAAAAGGATATGAATCCAGTGTAATGAATGAGATCATTTCATTCAGTGGTAGGGAACTTGGGTGTCAGCAATGATCTCATTCCCTATATATAGTGGGGTCACTTTTTGAGTGAAAGCAAATGAGCCATAATCTTGCATCTACAGTCTTAGGGTCTCCTGCACTGGAATCAAGGAGCTATTGAAAAAATTCTCCTCAGTTATTTTGCCCAAGGGGAAGAGTCAGACTGTTGGCTTCCTCAAATCACAGGTTTCTGAGCAGTGGGGAAAAAGTTCATTAGGTCTCCAGGCTAAGCGCTGCCCTGTGTGGCTGCTCTGGGGAAGAATGGGAAATGGAGTCATTTTTAGCCCTGGAACCTCATTCTAGGTATGGGGTCTGGGAGGGGAATATAGACTTGAAATTTCCTGTACATGACTGTGAAGGCGAATTAGCATACGGTATCATCTTAGGTCAGTCACCTCCTGCTTGAAGAAGGGGAAGAGAGGGGCTCAGAAACTCCAAGGGAAAAGGGAAGTTGATGTGATCAGAAACTGACCAGAAGCCTGCTTCCTCAAGGGATAGAATGATTTTCATTGTCTAAAGAGAAGGACACTCAACTGATGACTTTTCTTCTCTACGTATTTGAGAAGAGACATTGACCAGCTAGAGCATATTCAGATTAGAGCAAACAAGATGAGGAGGGGAGTGGAATAAAATGTCATAGGATGCCTGGTTGAAGGAACTGGGAATGCCTAACTAGAAGAAGAGGACTGATGGGTTCAAATCCTATCTCTAATGCTGACTAACAGGGTGACTTTGGGCAAGCCATTTAATCCCTCTGGGCCTCAGTTTCCTCATCTGTAAAATGAGGGGACTGGATTAAATGGCCTTCGAGGTCTCTTGAGCTCTTGATCTCTGATCTGAGGATCCAGGATAACCCAGTAGGACATTCTATCCTTACATTGAGCCAAAATCTGACTGTCATTTCTACCCCATTATTCCTCATTCTGTCCTCTGGGCCTAGCAATAGCAAGTCTCAGCCTCTTTCCCAGGATAGCTTTTCAAATTCTTAATTAAGGGCTTAATAAATTATTTTTCATTCATTCCTTTATTTATTGAAAGAAAACTCTCCTGTCCCTCTTAAGTGTTCTTTTCTCAAGGCTAAGTGGATCTGTTGCCTTCAGGTGTTCCTTACAGGGCATGGCCTCTGGTTCCCTTCAGAAGTTGATGTTCTGAACTCCAGACTGTTCTTGGCTTTGGGTCATGTGGTCATGATACAGCACACATGGAATGGAAGCCAGACCAGCTCTCCACCTGCTTCACCATACTACTGATATCCTTCCTAAAACGGATTCCTGCAATACTCCCTGGTCTGACCGGGGCAGAGGGCCCTGGGACTATCCCCTCCTATATTCTGGCTGTTATGCTTCTTTGAATGAAGTCCAAGATTTCCTTACGAAATTTGAGAGGCAGTGTGACTGACTAGCTAAAGAGCTGGACTCGCAGTTAGGAAGACCCAGGTTCAACTTCCACACTCTGATACACACTGGCTGTGTGACCCTGGGCAAATCACCTAACCAGTGCTCTTGGCAACTCTCTAAAGAGGGGGTCAACTTACATCAGCAAAGGGAGTTTCTCCTCTATATCCATGAAATCACAGGCGTAGTCCCTGTCCCTCCCCCTTGGCCCAACTGCCCTCTGAGGGGCCTTCCATCTCTAATACGATGATCGAAGACCTCCGGCTGCCATTGGTCAATGAGGAGTGTTATTAGAATGTTAGCTTACCTTGGATACAGAACTTCAGCTCCTTGGGGTCTGTGATTGTTCCTCCCCGAGACTTCCCTGAACTCTTGTTCCCTAGGAGGGAAAATCTCCGCTGTTTCTTTTCCTCTCCCCAGAGGTTGGTGCCTCCATATGCACTGGGAATGTTGAGTACTGCGATGCTCTCCAGCAAGGTGCCCTTGAGGTCCAGGGTGATGCCATCACACTGTGGGGCAGATGGACAAAGTCAGGGACCAGCTGCTTCAGAACGTTCAGCTTCAAGGGTGTGGATGGATTATAAGATCATATTATGTGTACTGTGCACATGTGCATGCGTGGACATCCACATATACCCCTAGGCACACACACCCAGGCATGGAAAGTGGACTGGGTAGTCCGGGCAACTTTCAGAGATGGAATATCTCTGTTAACAGAGGCAATGTTATGCTATGGCATAAAGAACACTAACCAAAGGGTCAAGAGACTACGTTCTCACCTCAATTCTGACTAGCCATGTGATGAGGGCAGCTAGGTGGCATAGTGGATAGAACATTGGGCTTGGAATCAGGAAGACTCATCCTCCTGAACTCAAGTCTGGCCTCAGATATTTACTAGCTGTGTGACCCCGGGCAAGTCACTTCACCCTGTTTGTCTCAGTTTCCTCATCTGTCAAATGAGCTGAGAAGGAAATGGAAAACCCATTCAGTATCTTTGCTAAGAAAATCCCAATTGGGGTCATGAAGAGTAGGACAAAAAAATAAAACAACAAATTTCGGCATAACTGGAAGAACTGCGTCCCAGTTATAGAATCTCAGAACCTCAAAGCTGAAAGGACCTCAGAAGCCATCTGGTCCAATCCGTATCCAATCCAAACCAAGAATCCCCTTTTGACAGTGGATCCCCCAACAAGTTGTCTTTCACACTGTGTTCACACACCCTTCCCTAGGGAGGGAAAAGCCACTCCTGGAAACATCTCATTCCACTTGTGGACACCTTGAATTGTTTAGAAGTTCTCTTTGCCTCTTTGAAATTTCTACCCATTGCTCCCACTCTTATCTTCTGGGATGAGGACTGAACAAATTTAATGCCTCTTCCACATGGCAGCCCTTCAGATCCTTGGAGACAGCTAACATATTCCCCACAAGTCTTTTTTTTCCCCTCCAGGCTAAATACCCCTAGTTCCTTCAACCCATTCTTTTGTGGCTTTAATGGGAGGTCTTTCCCTGTCCTGGTTGTCCTTCTCTGCACTATCTCCAATGTCCTTCCTGAAATGCTGCAACCAAGTCCTGAGGACTTAGGATTGGCACCATTTCAGCTGCCATCACTCTTGGGCAGGTCTATGCTCCCACACACTTGGACTGTAATTGGCCCCTACCTACCCTCTATATCTACTGCAACTCATGCAGATATCAGTTAGAAAAAAATAAATTTGGGGAGGAGCAGTGGCAAGCCAGACCTGCAATCTCATTGTTGTAGAGGACTTCTGGTGAGACAATTCCCTCTATCAACAGAGATTGGCAATTGTTCTTCAACTTATGGTCTTAGAAGGGCGACTGAGAGATGAATTTGTTTGCCCAGGGTCACTCGGAGAGTACGGGAGAGTATGGAGCAGAGATGGGCTCGAATCCATGTCTTCTTAATTCAGAGGGCAGCCCTTGACCCAACCCCCCCGCCCCCATGCCAGGCTGCTTCTCATGTTGATATCATGTTCAATTCAAATTTCAATACAACACATTTTTTTAAAAGCATGGGTGCAAATATAAACTCATTTGTAGAACTTTAGGAACAACAACGAGGGTCAATTAGGAACAGTCTTGCTTCCTCTGGCAGAGAGAAATAGTAAAGGTAAAGAAAGTTGGCAGGCGCTCCAACTAAGCCCTTAGCACAATGCCTGGCACACAGTAGGCACTGAATAAATGTTTATTGACTAACTGAGAGCATTCACGAGTGAAAATAGTAGGATAGCAAACAGAGGAAAATTGGAAAACATCTGCCAGGATTTTTATAACAAACCTTTCCCCCTCATATTAGAGCCATCGAGCACCCTTGGACTCTAACATCACTGTCCCAGATATGCTTATAGAAGAGGTATAAAGGGCACCAAAGAGAACAAATGTGAGGAAATGGGACAGATCTGACCAAGTGTACAAGTGTACATAGTGGAGATCACACAATCATTAGGGTGCCGAGGGATCACAAGGTATCCAAAGTTTGGGTTTGGGGGAACGAAGGAGAGAAGGCACATTAGGATCAAAGACGACATGATAGGATCCCAAGTCTTAGGATCATAGATTTAGAGATGGAGGTCACACCCTTCACATGACAGTTTAAGAAACTGAGACACAGGCAAATTAAGTGACTTGCCTAGGGCCACATGGTTAGTGAGGGTCTGAGGTGGGATTAGAAAGGAGGCCTCCTGGACTCCAAGTCTAGGGCTTCATTTATTCTCTGTGCCTTGGGACAGCCATTAGCATGAGATAGGGAAGAATGAAGAATGAATGATAAAGGATTACTTAAGGGCTCTTTCATGTGCAAAGGGAAGGAGGAGATGGACAGATTTAGAAGGAACCTGGTGTTGCATCCCTCTGCCATTTTCCAAAGCCTTGAGCTACCACCACTTCCAAACCATCCCACAGCCTTTCTCCTCTGCGATCTGGAGTCACTTTAATTTCCTTCAGAATCTGAGCTTGCTTCGTGGCCCTGCTGTCTTCTGAGTGAATCTGAGGGAGAGGCCAATGGAGGTTGGGAGCAGAGCCTGCCAGGGAGAGTGGTCCTGCCCCTCGGGCCTTTACTGAACTCCCTTCTTTCCCTGATCCATTTCCATGACGTCACCCAGTCCCCCCTGGCCCATCCTGGGGCCTGGGCTTCAGGCAGCAGCATGTGGAGGGCGTGGGGGAGGGGATGGAGGCTGGCTCCCTTCCCGAGCCCGGAACAGTTCAGGAATGTGTGCTATGAGGAGGCCCAGGGAGCTCCGCTCTCTCCCTATGCCTGCCTCCCCCTGCACACAGTCGGTGGGCACACAGGCAGCTGTCCGGGCCACTCAGCGTTCATCTCTTTACAAGAACAGTGCCTCCTGTTCTGGTTTCATTGCCTGCCAAGGATGAAGGGTTTGTTTTGTTGTGGGCTTGGTTGGTATAGAGGTAACCAGGATCCAGGATGAGAGAGGTCAAAGCGTATTCCTATGAAAGTCAAATGCTCAGGAGACTCAGGCCAGGGCTGTGAGGGTTCCCTAGTCCCTCCCTCTTCATCTCCAAGGTCCCTGTCACCTTGAAAAGTCTGTAATTCTAAAGATCAGCTACGCAACATTAAAAAACAGTAGGAAAAAACCTGAGATGGGGACGAAACAGGGCAATCTTGTTACTACCTTACTAAATTTAATATATACTTTAAAAACCCCCAAATGTACATTAACAGAAGCTTAAATTTTTCATACAATTCTTTTATTTTTGATCTTTGTATATTGGAATATTTGGGTTGCAATAAATAACTACCAACAGCAAGCAACAATTAAGCACCTACTGTGGCCAGGCACTGGGGATAAAAGGATGAAAATGTTTATCAAGGAAAAGTAAGTTCATAATAAAAATAATCAATTACGCTAGGGAGGACCACAAAATACTTTCTGTTAGGGGTTCATTCTTTCCACTTTCCCCCGATCCCCACCCCCAGCCCCAGTGGTGGCAGTGGGGTATGAGAAGGTAGGGGGAGGAGATGGTGGAATACGTGGGAGGGGGTGGAAGGTAGTGGATGGAACACAGGACCCTTCCACAGCCCCCACCCGTCGGTTCACATTTCCTCCAATTCTCTGCTCTTGATGACCTGAAAAAGATGGCTCTCTTGAACTCCTATGGGACATCTTCCTCAGCTGAAAGACTCGAACTATTCCATTTTTAAAGGTCTCCAGAGAATGAGATTCTACAACTTTCTGTGATGACCTATTTCAGTATTTAGTGTTCTTTTTGGTCAGGAAATTGTTTTTTTCTATATGATCTTTTGTGGAAAGACTGTTCAGCAATCTGACTTCTCTCCTAGCTTTCTCCAGAAACCCATGGGTAGAAGATTTATTCCTATTAAATTCATCTTGTTAGATTCAGCCCATCATTTTAACGTGTCAAGATATTTTTAGATACTGACTCTATCCTCCAATATGTTAGCTGTCCCTCCAAGTTTCATATTATCAGCAAATTTTATTATATTTATATTTATATATATTTTATTATAGCTATTTTAATGTTGATGAATTATGAAATATATGATAGTTTTTAATATGTTGTATGGTTATACAACATATAAACACAGTATACTGAAAGCTTAAAATATTTTTAAAATTCCTAAATAGAAAGAAATAGAATAGACATATAGAAATAGAAATAAACAGAAAAAACAGAAAATGTAACTTTTGTTTTCCAATAAACACAGTTAAAAACTATGCCTCACACTTATTTTCTAGGACTATAAGACCTTCCATAGTTGTAATGAAAATAACAACTCCTATATTTCCTTCATTTGTGACTCCCACTTCCAGGTCACCTATATCTGTCATAGTCATCATAGAGAGAAGAGTTGTAAACATTTCCTCTTTCCTTGGCTTTCATTTGATTTGGCGTTTTGTGCAAACTGAATTTCCACTTGATGTCCACAAACCTATTTTCAATTCCAAACTATGCAGGGCACCTTCAGTATCACAAACATCTTCAAATGGAACACAAGCCAGTTCTCTTGGACAATGACGCATACCAGCCATAATGACTAAATTCCTAGTGCAAGTCTTCAAATCTTGTGATGTCAGCCACACTGTTCATCAACAGGGAAATGTAGTTCCGGTACAAGTAGGGGGATATGGCGGTGGTGAATGAGGAACAAGACACTAATGGATGAGAATAAATCATCTTATCTGCAAATTGGACAAGCTTCCCTTCTCTGTCTTCATCCAAGTCCTTGACAAGAAGATTGACTAGCCCAGACACAAGATTCCCGCAACACTCTACAGATCCTCTTCCATGTTGACATTGACTCATTACTGATTACTCTTTTGGTAAAATTATTCAACTACTTCTGGATTCACCTAACTTTGCTCTCATGTCACCCCCATTTCTCCATCTTGTCTGCAAGAATAGAATGAGAAATTTTGCCAATGCTTTGCTGAAATCTAAACAGATTATGTTCATAGTATTTTCCTTATCTAGGAATCTAGAAACTAACAAAAGGAAATAGATTAGCTGAAAATGACCTATTCTTGATCAAGCCACTCAGGTACTTTGTGATCACTGCTTTCCTTTCTAAGTGCTCACAATCCATCCCTTTAATAACATACTCTAGAATGTTGCTAAGAATAGAAGTCAAGTAAACTGGCCTATAGTTTAAAGACTCTACTTTCCCTTTTTTGAAAGTCAGGATAGGTTTTGTTTTCCTATAGGGCTATGGCATCCATCCTGTTCTCTCAGATTTTTTAGAGATCGCTCACAGCAAAGGGTACTTCGAATAAACTTTTCTGGGGATGTGTTGTTTCCCCGTTATAAAATATAAGTTCTCTGATGTCAAGAACTCTTATATTTTTGTCCTTGTATCTTCAGCGTCTACTGCAGAGACTGCCGCATTTTTGTTGTTGCGGATGTGCAGTTCTGTTGGTCTGCAGAATTCCCAATGAGGAAACTTCCTCTTCCAGGAAGTTGGCATTTATTCTGCAACTTGTAGCTGTAGAAAGTTGCCTAGGGGGTAATTTTCTAAGATTAAGTGATTTTCCCAGGGTCCCAATGGCACTTCGTGTCATCTTCCTCATTCTAAGGTCAACTCTTATCCATTATACCGCACTGTCTAGCAAGTTACTTAATAAAATATTGTTTAATGAGTGAATGAATAAAGAAATCCTTTCATCTGAGTAGATATCCTAGCCTTTCTTTTATTTTCCTCTTGCTCTCTTGCTTTAAAAAACTAAAAAACAAAACTCTTGTTCCTATTTGTCACTAGACCCTGCTCTTTCAGAGTCTGAGTGGTCCCGTTACTGACATTGGTCTTATAGGATAGGTTCTTTTGGAACCATCCTTTGTTATTTGACTTTGCTTTCATCTTCTTTATATCTCTTTTAAAAATCTGATTTTGTCAGTGAGTTCCTTGTGCATCTACATTGGTCTCTTTAGGTGGCCATTCCATGTATAGCATAACGTTTGTGGCCTCATCCAAGTCAGCGATTTAAAAAAAAAAAAAAAGGTGAATCGTACAAGTACAGATCCCTGGACACTTCACTAGATACCTTCCCCAAAGTGACCTTGAACTGTTAATGACTATTCTTTGGGTCTGCCTAATCAACCAGTCCTTAAACCCACCAAACTGTATCTGAGCCAAGATGGTCCAGATGAGAGCTAAGACCAGCTCCCTTTCATCACCTTGAAATATTAAAAAGTAAAAGAAAAAATAAAAAAGAGAGGGAAAAAAGAATCACAATGAAAATCACAAGAAAGATGGAATAAAATGAACAAACAACAAAGAAGAGGCCACAATACAATGAATAAACATTATATGTTAAAAAATGATCCCAGCAACCCCTCCTGCAGAAAGAAAACACTGTCTATAGTGACTAAAATTGTCTTGGAATAAGTAAGTGTGATTGCGCATTGAATTAAAGAACTAAAGGAAGATATAAGGGAATAAGCAAAAAGTAGAGCTCTCAAAGAAGACTAAAAAAAGACAAATGATGGAATCAATTATTTCGAACAAATCACAGGAATCTCACTGAAGCCATGGACGCTAAAAACTAGATTGGCAGATTTGGAACTCAAAAGATGTAGAGATGGAGCAAAAAATATCAGGCAAAATAATAAAAAAAAAGGTAAAATTTGATCGAGATCTCTACAAGCCAAAGCCATTGGCCTTGAAAAGAGAACTCAGTGATACACTCAGAGAATATCCCCCCAAAATAAGGTGAAAAACAAAAATAATGATAATTATTATATTAATACAACAATATTTATATAGCATTTTGTTCTGGGAATAAGATTCCGTAGATAAAGACATTTCATCCCTGTGAAAAGAAAGGATGGTAGAGAGAACCTAGACCTATACACTTATTGGGTTGGAAAAGGAAGTATAACAACAGAATTACAGTAAAAGTGGAATCAAGGAGTATAGGCATGGGCTGGATAGTAGGGTGGGAAGCGGTGACGGTATCTATGTGAAAACACTGGGATCAAATTATTTCAAGCAAAATAGATGTAAGTGACATGGAGCCAATTTTTAGTAATATAACAGAATTTGACAGGGGGAAACATTTAATTATTTTAACCTTGAAAGGCAAAATTGCAATGAATCATTTATTGATCTGTGGGTGTCTTCATTGCATTTGTTTAATTTTGCATAAATTTGCATCCCTAGTGAACTACAAGCCCTTTGAGAACAAGGAATGCCTTGTTTTTGTCTTTGTAGCCTTGCAAAGGCTCCAGTTCCATTTTCTTCTGTTCCATTTTTACTTCCTCTAGAAGCACATCTAGGATTGGCTGTGATGTGAGAATCTAAGTATGGCGACTCCATTCTCCCTGATGGTGAAAAGGATTTGTCATAAAAAGCATTTGCAGATCATTCTTACCATCTGGTTGTTGACCCCTTTCCAATTTCATCTGTAAATTCCCCAAGGATGACTTTAAGTTTTTAATACCAATATTCCACTGGTATCTTTCTGTCTTTTTTTTCCTTTCCTTTTTTCTTTTTTTCTCTCTCTGTCTCTTTCTGTCTCTCTCTGTCTCTGTCCCTCCCTCTCGCTCTTTCTCCCTCCTTCCCTCCCTTCCTCCTTTCTTTTTTTCTTTATTTCTTTCTTTCTTTCTTTCTTTCTTTCTTTCTTTCTTTCTTTCTCTCTCTCTCTCTCTCTCTCTCTCTCTCTCTCTCTCTCTCTCTCTCTCCCTCTCTCTCTCTCTTTCTTTTTTCTTTCTTTCCTTCCTTCCTTCCTTCTCTTGCTGAGTCATAGCATATTCCAGTTTATGAAAAATTGAACATGAATGTTTATCCAGGGAGCAGTGTAAAGGGTGCATGGTAGGTGTGAGTTGGCTACAATGAATTCCGAAGAATGATGGAGACTAAACTTAAACCGTGTTCAGTTCTAGTTGTTACCTTCTAAAATATTGACAAACTGGAGATTGTCCAGAGGAAGGTGACTGGGGTGATAGTAGATGTGGAAAGCATTTCATATGAGAACAGGTCCAAGGAGCTGAGGATGTTTAGAACCCAAGACAAGGAGAAAGCTTTGGGAGTGGGGGTGGTGGGGGTGGCTTCAAGGGTTTGAAGTGCTCTCGTGTGGAAAAGGGATGAGCCTTGCTCTGTGTAGCACCAAAGGACAGACCTGGGACCAGCCAAGATAATATCCAGTGGAGGCAGATCTCAGCTCCAAATGTGGAGGAACTTTCTCACAGTTAGCGTCATGCAACAGTGGAGTATCTCCTTAGGGAGGTGGTGGCTTTCTAGTTCTGGAAGTATCTGAGCAGAAGCTGGATCGCCACTTGTCAGAATGGTTGTAAAAAGGAGGGGTTTGAATGGATGAGCACTTACTAAGGTCCCTTTCATAGACCTGCGATTTCAGTGGGTCAGGGAACTCCTCTACCAAATGCAGGTTAGCACCTGTTTTGCAAGTTGTAGCCTTAGACCAACGGTTCTTAATCTTTTTTTTTGTGTCATTGACTCCCTGGGCAATCTGGGAAATTCTCTGGCCCCCTTCTCAGAATGTTTTTAAATGTATCAAACATGTAGGAATACAAAGCAAATGATTTATATTGAAATATAGTCATCAAAATATTTTTTTAAAAATTAAAAGTTCATGGATGCCAGGTTAAGAACTCTTGCCTTAGAGAGTGACCTGGAGCATTGAAAGGTTAAGTGATTTTCCCACAGTCAAGATGTATCAGAGGCAGAGCATGACCCCAGGTCTTTCAGACTTCAAAGTTGACTCCATCCACTACAGTGGTTTGACATCGCTCCAATAGAAACAGATCTACTGCCTGCCTAGTGACTCTGAAAACCACAGATTCACATTATCTATGTTTTATTGTATTTTTATTTACTTTGTAAAATTATGTTTTAATCTGATTTGACCCACTCAGGAATGTTGAGGATGTGATGTGTGTGTGTGTGTGTGTGTGTGTAAGCATATGCACACAGTATAAATGTATACACATAGCATGTGCATCTGTATATGTGTGTATGTATCTAACTGCTAGGTGGTGCATTGGACCTGGAGTCAGACAGACTCCTCTTTCTGAGTTCAAATCTGGCCTCAGATTCTTACTACCTGTGTGACCTTGGGCAAGTCATGTAAGTCTATTTGCTACAGTTTCCTCATCTGTAAAATGAGCTAGAGAAGGAAATGGCAAAGCACTCCTGTATCTTTACAAAGGAAACTCCAAATGGGGTTATGAAGAGTTAGACATAATTCAACAACATATATATATATATACACACACACACACACACACATGTATACATATATGTATGTACACAAACACACACATACGTGTATGTATGTACATATTCATATACACATGTATACACATATACACATATATGCCATGCTGAATTTAGATGCTTTTTATAGGGCCTCTGCCTGACTCCTGGCCCGTGCCCATCCCCCCTCGTTTGTCCCACTGAGAAGCAATGAAATTGGGAAGGAGGTTTCGAGAAGTAGAATTCTGGCCTGTGGCCTGACTGGCCTCTAGATGTGACCTGAGGCAAAGCTTCCAATGGGCAGAGTATGTTTTCTTCTTCTCTTGCTGGTCACTATGCCAGTGCCTGGGCAGCTCAATGGTGCTTTTGAAAGAAGACAGCTGGCAGGGGCGTTGGCCAGGAGGTTGGACCCAGAACACTGTGCTGGTTGAGGGGAGGAAAAAGAAAGGGGGCTTCATTCATCTTCAAGGCAGGGGCTCCATTCATTTCCAGGGAGGGGGCCTTCAAAACAAAACTGCTGTTTCTCCGTATTCTTGGCTCTTGCCTCAGAGCTGGGTGAAGGGCAAAGCTATGACATCTTCCCTCTTCCCCCATGCCACCCCCCTCCCAATTTAAAGTCCTGGCAGGCTAACCCCTCTCTGCTCAGGAAGAAGAGTAAATATACCTTAGGGGACGTCTGGGCAGCTCACGCAGAGAAAGGGAAGCTTTTCATTTAGAAAGAGAAGGAGCTGCCTGTCTCCAAGACCACGTCAGAGGGAGTTTAGAAGCAGTTGGTTAGGTGGGGTAGCAGATAGAGGTGGCTTGACTTCTAAGCCTGCCTTGGATACTCACTATAGGACCTTTGCCTTTCTAAGCCTCAGTTTCTTCATTTGTAAAATGAAGTGCTCTTCGAGGTCCCTTCCATACCTAAATCTAACATACTATGATTCTTCTGAGCCATATGTTAGCTGCATGACCCTAGATAATTTGCTTAATATATCTGGGCCTCTGTTTCCTCATCTGTAAAGCGATGACGTTAGGGTGGCCAAGATAGCCTCAGAGGTCCCTTCCTGCTCTGGTGTAAGAGAACCCAAGATTCTGACCCAGTTCCTTCATCACAAAGCCCCTTCTAATGACCTCATAGACAAGGGACCAACACTCCCCATGTGCACATGTGCCCCCTCACTTACCCGAGTGTGGGAAAGAGGTGGGAGAAGCCTGGCATTTCCTGGCTCTGGATCGGTTAGCCTGGACTCTCCTCCACTTTCAAAGATCTTAGCAACAATTCGTGTGGGCATGAAAGCGGCTGTCTGGCCAGACTCGGAGCTCTGGGAACCATGGAATAATTCAGCCATGCCCACGACACACTGGGGAATTGGGAGCAGAACCAGATCAGAGGATACTAGGCACCCTGTCCACTCTTGGCAGTTCCTAGGCCAACGTGGATCCCCTGAACACCAAAGACTTCCATTGACATGGTGGTGGGGGTTGAAATTGTCAGAATGTTAGCTGTTTTCTGTTCATAGTAATGGGGAGAGGGCCCCCTTTGATATGCTACCAGTCCCCAAAGAAGGCGTCCCAGCTCGCTCAATAAATGAGGCATCAGTTCTAGAACAGAAGCAGAAATGGAGGTATTGTCTAGGGATTTCTGGATCCCAGAGTCACAGACTTAGAACTAGAAGCTACTTTACAGGAGCTACATTCATTTTGCATATATTTTGAATGAAAGACAACATTGTGTAGAGGATTGAGAGCTTGCCTTGTAGTCAAGTCTTGCTTTGGATCCTCTCCACCTGCCACGGGGCAGTTAGGTTCCACAGTGGTTAGAGCTCTGGGCTTGCAATCAAGAAGACTCACTTTATGAGTCCAAATTTGGCCTCAGATACTTCTTAGTTGTGTGACCCTGGGCAAGTCACTTCACCCTGTTTGCCTCAATTTCCTCATCTGTAAAATGAGCTGGAGAAGGGAATGGCAAGCAACTCTAGTAACTTTGCCAAGAAAACCATAAATGGGGTCATGAAGAGTTGGATGTGACTCAACCACAACAAAGCTTTGTGACCCTGGGGAAATCAGGTAGCTTTCCAGCACAGGAGGCCAAAGTTCTAACACTACAAATTGCAGAGCAGGTACCAATATGCAATGGCGATCAATCAATCAATCAATCATCAGCATTTATTAAGCACTTACTGTGTGCAAAGACACCAAGAATAGAAGGAAGATAATCTTGGGGGGGGGAGCGGTGTGTGTCTGTGTAGGAGGCTCCAGGATGTGGGAAGATGGGACTGGGAAGGCCTCCTGAACTATGCCTTAAAAGAAGCCAGATAGAAGGAGCTCCTCAATGTATACTCCCAAAGTTAATGAAGTTTTAGATCTGGTTAAAAAACAAACAAACAGCTCTCTCTGATTCTGTCCCTGTCTGCCCATCTCTCTCTCTCTTTTTTTTTCTGTCTCTTGGACATATCCCTATATGAGAACATGTCAGCCCTTATAGCATTTAAACTCCCTGAGGGCAGAGATTATTACTGGGAGTATGTCTTTGTAGCCTCAGAGTCTGGACAGTTAGTTGTCCATGGTTACTCAGGTAGTAACAGAACTGGGATATGGACCCAGGCCCTCTTGTCTCCAAATGCAGTGATTTCTTTCACTGGAAGACACATTTAGGTCCTTTTCCTGATTCAGCATTTAAACATATTTTCTGTTGCCAGTGGGTCATATCTGTCCCTTTTTCTCACAGGGCTCTGAAAATTCATCAACACAATGATAAACATGAATAAACACAGAAGGCAGTGCGGCTCAGTGTGAGCGATGCTGGGAGGAGCCATTTTTCAAATCATGGCTGTGACCTTGGCCAAGTCCCTTCACACCCTCATGACTCAGACTTGTCCTCTGTAAAATGGGGGGGGGGTGACCTAGACCTTCCAGATCTGACTCTGTGATGCTGTGACTCTGTGCCCCAGGGGAGCTTTGGAGGAGAATGTTGCTTGTAAAGCTCTGGGCAAACATGAGGGACAAGTCAAGGACTAGGAGAGGAAAGACAGAAGTGAAACGCACAGTGAACCCACCCATAGGAAATGAAAAAGAGGGAAGTGAGAAAGGCAGAGGTCAGCAAGCACAGGCTGAAAATGAAAATTTCATATCCAATGGATAGAGTTCTGGGCCTGGAGTCAGGAAGACCTGAGTTCAAATCGTGACTGACATTTATGAGCTATATGATCCTGGGAAAAAACACTTATTCTCTATTTGCCTCAGTTTCCCTGCCTGTAAAATGGGGATAATAGCAGCACCTACCTCCCAGGGTTGTTGTGAGGATCTAATGAGATAATGATTGTGAAGCACTTAGCACAGTACTTGGTATATAGTAGGTGCTATATAAATGCTTATTTTGTTCCCTTCCCCCCCGGAAATACTATAAGATTGTTGCAGAATTCATAATGCTCCAACTGCATGGATAGAAGCTTCCTTACAAAAAAAATTCCCTATGCCAATGAAATCATAGGTCCAGGTTAAAAAAAATATGCATAAATACAAACTACCAAACTTTGTTAGAAATGTGATCTCCTTGACCTTTGTTTTGCTTCCAATGATGTAGATTTCAATTCACCCACAATGTTTCGTCTATTATCCTCTTTTCAGTTTCTTCCTTATGTTCTTCGGGGATCACAAGCTTTCTGTAAGCTTAGTTTTCTTCTTTTGTTTTTCATCATTGCATGTGGTGGTAATGCTCATAATTTTTTTTACCATTGTCCTCCAAGAGATTTTAGAAATGACTTTATGTTCTAAAGTAATGTTGCTCTGGACTGCCTTATTTCTCTGTTTTCAGTCTGAGGTAGTTTATAGGCTCCTTGAGTCTCTTCATTGTGGACACCAATTTACATGGGCAATGTAATGTAAATCCTTAGGAAATGGTGACAGTCTCTGTCAATGTTGATTCTTTCATCCATTTCCCATTTTTTGTTTTTGCATAAGTGGCTTGTTCAAGCAGGTCAGATTGGCTTCTTTCATGAGTTATTCCTAAATCACATTTTTGAGCTCTTTTTTTCATCTTCCTCTCCTATCTTCATCCTTCCAGTCAAGTCACCATATTATTAAAGTACACTCTGATTTACTTTGGAGACTTTTATTGAGTTCTTCATAGATGTTGCTGGATGAACTACAATTATATAACTTCCTGGTAGTTATTTCTTACAAATGGTCTTCATGAGCAATGCAATCTAAGATGACCAAATTTCCCATGGAATGATGTTTCTTGTTTCTGTTGGAAAATTGATACAACCTTTGTCTCTTTTATTTATATCTGCAAGGAAAGTCTGTTAGCCATCCATCCACCTACCTGTAACTTCTTTGCCTTTTATCTTTGTACCCCAGGATCCAACTTCATAGGTCTGCTTGGAGTTTCTCAAACATCATGCTCCATTCCTGTCTTTTTGCACTTTCTAGACCCGCATATCTGGAATATTTTCCTTCCACACACTTATCTCCTGGTTTCCTTCAACTCTCAAGACTTTTCCTAGTCTATCTATCTACTAGAACCTTCCCCTGTGAGAATACTTCTCATTGACTCCATTATCTTAATGGGGACTAGCTCTCGTACTGAGTACATTGACATGATAAGCTAATTCCATTCAACATGTGGGAGAAGTTGGAAAAGCCTTAGAGTGTGGAGCACCTAAAGGCATTCTCTAACTGGTTCTGGTCCGCTAACCACATGGGTAGGAGAATCCTTTTTGATTGGCTGTATGGCCAGAACTGGGAATGTCTTCAAAAAGATTGTAGCTGGTGTTGACTTTCCCTCTTTGGCTGAGCTCTTGGTCTGACTCCTTTGCTGATGACATTTGATGAGAGATAACTCTCCCCAGTGAGTTCAGCATGAAGCCTGTTGATACAGGACTGGGTTCTTTTCTGGCTTCTGAATTTTGTTTTTCTATTTTAGATGATGGAATTAGAGAGCAGGTATCTTGGTGCCTGCATTTTCAATAATCCCAGTGTTTGGATTTTGCAGTCAGCTCAGCACTGATGCTCTAAGCAAGGAGTGAGTGTTGGGATCCAGTTCAGTAGGATCTGAGGACTCATCCAGTGGCTATGCTGCACTTGGACATGACTGTGGTGGGACTCGTGTTATATAGGAACTCATCTAAGCTTGAGCCCATTCTCCCCATATGGGATAGGAGAGAATGCGTCCCCAAGATGTTAGGGGTGGGACAGCAATTGTCCGATTGCTATATATTCAGAGTAAATATCCCTTTGTAAAAGCTTATTGATGTCAAGTTGGAGAAGAAAATGGCAAACCACTCCAGCATCTTTGCCAAGAAAACCCCAAATGGGGTCACAAAGAGTCGGAAATGACTGAACAACCGCAACAAAACTTGATATTAAGTGGTTAAATGGAACTGGGATGGCTAATTGGGAGGAGCATGGAAGACAATGGGGATGACTGGAGAGATACAGACTTCCCTGATTGATTGAGACAGTACCTGGTGTAGCTGGAGCCCTGGTCTGATGTCCACGACTCGAGGGAATATGGAAGAATTCCACTGCCCTCATCCCCCTCCCCTAGACTTCCTTTGGATGGGTGCAACTGGTCCCTGTTTCTGAGCTTGCTTTGTTACCCAGCTATAAGTTGCTTTTTTCCCTTTCTGACCTAGTTTTCTTTCTCATAAACATTTGTGGTCAACCCAGACACAGATTGCTTTGTGTGTGCTCGTCCCAGGTCTGAGCATGTAGCATGGCAGCATTGGCAGCGTTGGCAGCTCTGGCCACAGGGAAGGAAATTGATGAGGAAACTTCCTTCCTAGCTCAGGGCTGGGATCCCAATCCCTGGTCAACTGATAGTGCCTCTCTCTAACTGGAGCATATTTTACTAGACATTCATCCTGTGTTTTGTCATAACTTTATAAACTCCTCAGCGTAGAGTGGAAATGAAAGTCGGTTTTCTTCTTTTACTGTTCTGTCTGCCCCTCCACTGGTCCAACCTGTTTTTCATTTCTATTGGCTGTAACCAGAGGAGTGGTAGAGTCCCAATCCCAATGGGGGGGGGGAGGGGAGAGGAGAGGAGAGAAGAGCTGGGAGGGGCAGTGAAAGGTGCTTTCCTCTTTCTCCAGTCTTCAGAGACAAATATAGAAAGCAGAGGAGAGATTGAGAGCTGGTGGGAAGGCTTGACTTTGAACTGGCCCCAGGAGTAGAGAAGGGCATTTCTCAGCTCTACCCTTTTCTGGTTGGGAAGGGCAGTGAGGAGGGTCCTGATAGCCATTCTCCAAAGCAATGGCTAGGGGTTTATGTATATGTACACACACACACACACACACACACACACACACACACGAAAATGCAAAATGCATCTACACAGTGACCACATATGTACACTTACTCTCACAGTATACATGGATGCATATGCACACATATGTACACGAATATGAGCACACATGCATGTGCAAATGTACATTTATGTATGTGAACAGTATTGGGGAGGAGGGAGCCAGACCTATTAATTTATTTGTATTGACGAACTCTGTAGGTGGAAACTCCCTTCAGCTGTGCTGATCAGCTGTTACTTCATCATGTCATCCCCACTACTAAATAACCTGCCATGACTCCCCATTACCTCCAGGAGTGAAGACAACATACTCCATTTGGCCTTCAAAGTCCTCTATAACCCAGCCCCCTCTAACATTCGAAGTCATTTTACACCTTAATCTCCAACAGGTACTTGATCCGGTGACACCAGCCTTATGTTTGGTCCACCAACAAGCCCCTCCTCTGTCTCCTAGCTCCTGTCATTCTCTCTGGCCATCCCGCCTTCTACAGGAAGCCTTCCCCACCCCCCTCTTAATTCCCAGGCTTTCCCTCTTCTGATTATTTCCCATTTGGCCATTTGGCTCCGACATACTGACGTCGTTTTGGTCCTCTGACTACAAAGGAAGACGACCAACTAATCCTGCATGTAGCTTGTTGCATATATTTGTTGGCATGTTGTAACCCCATCCCCACCCCATTAAAATTATGAGCTCCTTGAGGGTAGGCACTGTCTTTTGTCTTTCTTTGGGTCCCCAGCGCTTAGCACATGCCTGGCACATAGCAGGCACAGCAGTAAATGTTTATTGAATTGAGTAGTCTTAGAAAGGGGCACTGAGAGGTCAGGTGGTTTGCCCAGGGTTACATAGCCAAGATAGGTCAAAGGCAGAATTTGAATCCAGCTCTTCCTGACCCCAAGGCCAGCTTGGTATCTACTATGCAGTACTCCTTCTCTTGTATGTTTGTGTGTGTGTGTCTCTCTGTGCATTTATGTGTGTTTGTGTGTATGTGTGCGTGTATAGGCATGTATGGTTTTGTGTACATGTAGGTATGCACACGTGTTTATGGACATGAGGTATATTTGCATGCATTTCTGTGTGCACATATATTTACATGTATATGTGGTAATATTGGTATGTGTACACACGTACACATGTGTATATATGTATGCATTTGTCTATAATAATATTTAAATCTCAACCAATCAACAAGTATTTATTGAGTGCCCACCCCATGCCGGGCACTGGACGAGGATCTGGGAGATGACTAAAATGAGCCAGTCCTGCTTTCCAATTCTACTGAGGGATCAGGCACATGCATAGATAACCGGGTCTTCTGTGGGGAATGATGGACAGATGCCTGGTTCTGAAGTCAGAGGACCTGGGTTCAAATCCCACCTCTGACAAATGCTCAATACTTGTGTGACATTGGGCAAGCCACTCAGCCTTACTGGGTCTGTTTCCTCCTCCGTCAGATGAGGTGGTTTGCCTGGGCCATACCTCTTCCCCCCAAGTAAATGTGGGATCAAATAAAAACAGAGGGATCTTTTTTTGGACAGGTGGCATTAATGACCTGGAGAATTAAGAAAGGCCTCTTGAAGGAGCTATAGTATATACTGTTTAGTCCCCAGTAAGAGTCATGGAAAGAAACTTCCATAATATATGAACTAACTGATCTTTTTTTTAGCAGTCTGCCAAACTTTTACTAGTATTTCTCAACCATGATTTATGGCCGTGCTGTTAGCTCGCTCCTGCGCTCCTTCTAAAAATATTTATTTCTGAATTGTGGTGAGGGAATCAGGAGGACTTGAGTTCAAATTGGCTTCAGACATGTACCAGCTCTGTGACCTTGGGCAAGTCACTTAACACTGTTTGCCTCAGTTTCCTCATTTGTTAATTGAGCTGGAAAAGGAAACAGCAAACCACTCCAGCATTAAAATAAATAAAAGAAGACAAGTCAACCAAACAATCGGTGCCCGGGATTATTAAGACTAGGTGTCAGAGCAACAGTTGGTCTGCCCTGGGGGCAGGAGCTTCCTCAGGGGAGTTCCCTAGGACAGGGCAATCATACATCTGATCTAAACCCCCCCCTCCAAAAGATGCTCCAGGTCGGTGATCTCCCCAGAGTAGGTACTCCATCCCCTGGCGCAGACAGAAGTCCTTCCCTGCCCATCTTGTACATTTCTCATCCCTGTATTTCCACAAATGCTCGCAAAAAGGATCTCTCAACATTCCAGAGGATTTCCTTGGATGCTTTCGATGTTTCGCAGGTGCCCAGGCCACCCTTGGTCTATCCATCTCTCTAGCCAGTCACAGAACTCTGCTGAGAGTGCAAACCTTCCTCGGAGGCCCCATGGCGGAGGATCTTTGCACATTTCTCTTCTCCCTGACCCCATCAGCAGCTCCCATCTCTCCCTGGGAGTGAGATGTTCAGAGGACCTCACATCTTCACCCACAGCCCTCCCTTACTTCTTCTCTTCATTTGTCATCTCTGGCGCCTGTCAGGCAGGATCCAAATCCATCCTGGAAAAATCAGCTGTTTTCTCAACTCTGCAGTGGGCCACTCCTCCTGTCTGCCAGCCCGTCAGACTGTTTCTCACATGACTTCCCTTTTTCTTTTTGCTCACTCTTTATGGATAAATGCTAAAAAGGATTGTTATTGGGAGATAGAGATAACAGGAAGTTTATCCAAACCCGCCCCAATGGTCCACCACACACACACACACACACACACACACACACACACACACACACACACAATCCCACTGTGCATGGTGAAGCATCATGAATCCTTAGCAGAGACTTAAAAGGGCCTGAGGCCTTTTTCTAAATAATGGAAATAATCTTTCTTATGGGACCCAAAGCTGGCAGAGAGAGAGGCCTAGTCATATTTTGAGTGTGTGTGTGTGTGTGTGTGTGTGTGTGTGTGTGAGAGAGAGAGAGAGAGAGAGAGAGAGAGAGAATGACTGTATTCCTGGCAAAGTGTCAAGCACAGCTGTAGGAGGTAGGGGAGGACTGGTTGGTTCTGCTGGGTGTCAGCTCCTTCGGTTCCTCCAGCTCCACCATTCACACAGCGTATGTTTAAAGAGACCCTGCCAGATGCTTGTACCGACAGGAAAGCTGCTAGTATATCTGCTTTCTCCAAAGTCCATCATGCAGCCATGGCCTCTCCTTCTTCCCCCTGCTCTCCCAATCAGCATATCTGTATGTAAATAGGAGGGGTCCCTCCTCTCCAGTGAGCTCCCTCCTCCCTCTGGCTGCCCCTCAGCATCCTCCAGGCACTGACAGACAGCCGGAGAGGCAGCCTCGCTCTCCCTGCATGGCCTTTTCTTGGCGAAAGGTTCACTGGGTGGATTCAGATGGAGAAATGGGCCCTGCCCATTGGTGCTTTAGTAACCAGGCAACAGAGGGAGAGGCGGCCAGCAAAGGATCCAGAGAGGACTTTGAGAAATCTCTGAGTTTGGTTTTGATTCAAAAGCGTCCTGGGGAGGATTATTCCCTTTGGGCAATCAGCATCCATAACAAACAGTCTGGAAAATGGCTCCGTGACCCCAAAAGGTTAAGGACCACCGGACTAGACCATCTCAAAGGTCGCCCTAGAGCTCACACTGATGGAGGTCGGTGTCCTTTGGTTTCCTCAGAGTTTCCTGATGAGGACAAAGGAAGCTAAAGGTCAGGCAGTGTGGCCTAATGCAGAGAGCAAGCTTCAGAGTCGGAGGGCCTGGGTTCAAGATTCACCTGGTTGTGGGGCTCTGGGCCCTCAGGCCTCTGACCCCTGATCTGCATGGGCAGAGGGAGCTTCCTCCTTGGCGCTCCCTGCACCAGTGAAATCACAGCGGGGCTTGGGGACACAATTCAGAGGGTTCGTTGGGCAAGGGGTAGCCGAGGAGTGCCTTTACGAGCCAGAGAGAATGGGGCAGAGTCAAGGTGTCGCCTCTGCTAGGGGCAGGAGGCGACTAAGAGAGCCCCAGGAAGGCTGGCCTTGGAGTCAGGAGACCAGAGTTCTAATCCTGACTTTCTATGTGTGTGGGGGGGGTGGGTGGGAAGGAGGGGAGGGGAGAGGACAGGAGGGGAGAGGAGAGGAGGGGAGAGGAGGCGAGAGGGAGGGAGGAGAGGGGAGGGGAGGGGAGGGGAGGGGGTCCTTTCTGGCTCCAAACCTGCAATCGCAAGGACTCACCTCCACCTCAATGAAGGTGTGCAGCTTCTTGCACGTTGAAGAAAAGGTTTCTGTCGTGCCAAATTCAAAGTACCAGAGTCTGTTCATCATCCTAGAATGTAAAATAGAGGAAAAGCTGGGGCTTATTCAAGATATCCTTGACCTGCTCTCACGTAGACCCAGACGCCCCCAGGTGGACCCGGACACCCAGATCCTCAGCTTTCATGGAGGGAGTGACAGGCACTCATGGGAAAGAAGCATGCCCCTCCTCATGAGAGCAACCTGGGGCAGAGCCCCTCTGCCCCTCCCCTAGTTACAGCTTCGGTGTCGTGAAAATCCTAGAGCTTGAACTGGTCATCTAGGCCACTTCTCTGCACAATAGACTCCTATCATATCACTAATCCAACAAATACCCATGAAAGCTTCTACTTTCACGCCTCTAGTGATGACCAGCTCACTGCCTCACAAGGCAGGCCTTTCCTTCTTGAGACAATTCTAATTATCATGAAGTTCCTTAGATTAAAGCAGAGCCTGTCTTCCTTTAATTTGAACCCACAGATGCCATTTAATTTCTCTGAAATTAAAGCAGAATGACTCTAATCAGAATAATAATATTATTATCAGAAGCAGGAAAGAATGGTTTTGGCTCCAATTCTGTCTCTAATGAGCTGGGTGATTCTTAAGTGAGGTTGCTTCTCTGAGCCTCAGTTTCCTCAGCTGTAAAATAAAGGAGCCAGACTAGATGATCTCTAAGGTTCTGTGCTAGGTTGGAAAGGCTGTGATTGGGATCCTTCTGGAAGACAGAGATCATGTCCCTCCCAGTGTCTTCTTTTCTCCAAAGTTCTTTCCATTTGGCTCCACCAGCGTTCAGTAAGCACTTATCAAGTGTCTGGCACTGGGCCAAAACAGGGAGATACAAAGAAAAAGGGAAAACTGTTCCTGCCCTCAGGGAGCGCGCATTCTATTAGGGAGATGATGTACACACAAATGGGTAATGGACCCTCAAACTCCCTGGTCATCTTCTTCTGCCAGTGCTCCAGGTCACCAATATCCTGTGACCGGAATTCAAGACGAGTCTCCAGAAGGCAGGTGACCAAGCCTAGTGAGGAGACTCTGGCCTCTCTCATCACATCCATCAGCTTCTCTTAATGCATCCTTGTCGTCTGATTCCAACAATGACTTATGCTAGAAGTGGTGCTGAGGGAGCGCATTGAGGAAGTGCTTAGTTGGAAAGGAGGATATGGTTTGAATAAGGGAAGAAAGCATAGTTCACGTGCTCCCTAGGGACCCACTGACTGTAAGAAGACCTAGGAGAAGGCTTCTAGAATGTTGGCTAGATCTGAGGAGGAGGGGGACTGAACCTGTGGTAGCATTGGCCCAGGGAACTCCCAGGACAGGAAGCTCCCTCTACTGATGCAGGTTAGCACCTTCTTTGCAACTAGCAATCTTTAGAGAGTTGCCCCTGCTACTGAGAAGTTAATTGACTTGTCCAGATCATACAGCCAGTATAAGTCAGAGGCAAGACTTGAACCCAGGTCTAACTGACCTGGAGGTGAGCTCTCTCTCTCTCTATTATGCCAACCTGCCTCTCCTGGAAGAACATGAACCACAATAATAAGAACCATTAAGAACAAAAATAAGAATTAATAAGAGTTAATATTTACTGAGAAACCATGGACAAAACACTGGATCTGGAGTCAAGACAAGTCACTTAACTTCTGTGAGGCTCAGTTTCCTCATCTGTAAGATGGGGATAAAAATAGCGTCTACTTCCCAGGGTTGATGGGAGGGTCACATGAGATAATATTTGTAGAGGGCTTTGCAAACCTTAAAACATATTCTTTCTCTCTCTCTCTCCCTCTCTCTCTCCCTGTCTCTCTGTCCCTCTCTCTCTCTGTCTCTCTGTCTCTCTCTCTCTCCCTCTCTCTTCCTCCCTCCCTCTCTCTCTCTCTCTCTCTCTCTCTCTCTCTCTCTCTGTCTCTGTCTCTCTTTCTCTGTCTGTCTGTCTCTCCGTCTCTGTCTCTGTCTCTGTCTCTCTCTCTCTCCTGGTTATTGTTACTTAACCTTACTTTAAAGTTTAAGAACTTTATAAATATTCACTCATTTGCTCCTCCTGATAGTGCTGGGAGGTAAATGCTATTATTACATCGTCCCCAATTTCCAGATGAGAAAACTGAGCCTCACAGAGGTTAAGCGATGTGCCCAGCAAGTTTCTGAAGCAGTTTTTAAGCATTAGTATTCTCAACTATGCCTAGAGGACTCTATTCGTGGACTATCATATGGGGTGGGTCACAATCTGCACCATCAGAAACAGCGAGAAAACTTCTTGAAGGGACGGGAGTATATTGCCACATTCATTTTGATGGCCACCATGTTACCCTGTTGACAGGGACTCAATAGATTTGTGATCGCCTTGATTTGGAAGTTCCCTCCAATGATGCGAATTGCTACCCACCCATACCTGTCCACTCCCATCCATGTTCTCTCATAACTTCGTCACTGGGGGACCACTCAGCATGTCGGATGCCTTTCTGGCTTTCTCTTGGTCAGTCATCTTTCAGTCATGTCTGACCCTTTATGACCCCACTTGGGGTTTTCTTGGCAAAGATACTGGAGTAGTTTGCTGTTTCCTTCTCCAGCTTTGTTTTATAGATGAGAAAACTGAGGCAAACAGGGTAAAGTGACTTGGCCAGGGTCACACAGCTACTGAGTGTCCAAGGCCAGATTTGAACTCAAATGAGTCTTCCTGACCCCAAGCCCAGCTCTGTATCCACTGTGCCACCAAACTGCCCCAAGGCAATAATAATCCTGGCATACATATGTGTATATGGACATACAATAGCTATCATATCCATATAGAACATGATGCCGAGATTATAATAAATTATATATAATGCTGGCCTATATGATACGTATCATGTCATGTAATAGACATAAACCTATCACACGAGAGATAGCATACATATGTTAATATTGCACACGTATAATTTATTCTAAACTCAGTGTCATAAAAACATTAAAAAACCACAAGTAAAAAAATTTTTAAAAATCATACATGAAATCAAAAACATTTTTTAAAAATGAAAAGCATATATTAATTCTAAGAAGAACTTGAACAGAGACATCCTGTTTGCTTTTGTATCTCCTTCCAAATTTTTTCTTCCACTCATTTCCCACTTTCCACCTCTCCCCCTCCAGATTTTGGCACTGCCTTTATTACAATTTTTTTCATTCTGCATTATTTTATATAAATCTTCTCAATTTTTCTTAGCTAACATATTTGTCATTTCTTAGAGAATAATTCCATTTTATTCACATACTACAATTCAGCCATTCCCCAAGTCTTAGAAACATGGGTTACTTCTGTTGTTGTTTTGCGATGACAAGCAAAGCTTCCAGGAATATTTTTGTAAAGCTAGGTCTTTCTTTAATTTTTCTGCCTACCAATAAAATCTTGACCATGTAGGCCCGGCAGATGAATCACTGAATCAAAGGGTCTTATAGTTTTGAGTGTATATTTAAGATTGCTTTCCAAAAAAGGTGGCATTGATCAATTCACATCTCTACCCACAATGCAATAGCTATCTCACAGTTTCACTAACATTGAACATTTTAACATTAAATATTTGGGGCAGATAGGTGGCACAGTGGCTAGAGCACTGGCCCTGGAGTCACGAAGACCTGAGTTCAAATGTGAACTCAAACACTTACTAGCTGTTTACAGCTTCCTTACTTACAAGTCATTTAACTTCGATTGCTTCCAAAAAAAGGAGAACATTTAACATCTTAAATGATTGTTACCAATTTAATGGGCATAAGAAAGGGGCATCTCAAAGTTGCTTTCATTTGCACTTTTTTGATTATTAGGTAGTTTGAACAGTTTTTCAAAATCATGAATAACTTATGTTTCTTATTTGATTATGTATCCATCAAAAATGGATCCCACACTTACAAAATTAATGCCAATTCATTACAAATTTTTGGATGTTAGATTTTTTATCAGAAATATTATAGGCAATGATTTTCCCTCATATCTGTTTATTTTCTTTTTATTTTGACTGCATTGCTTTTTGTTGTTGTATAAGAACAGTTTAGAGTATCAAATCCAGCATCAGACCTCATTGTGGTCAGAGGGGAGGCTGAGAGCCTGCCTTTGGGAGCCAGAACCATGGAGTAGAAGAGCCTTGGGCTAGGTGTCAAAAGACCAGCTCTACCACTTTCTTACTGGCCATGAGACTTGATTTTCTCATTTGTCAAATGGAGAAAATGATATCTGCCCTTCTTAAGTTAAAGAGTTGCTTTAAGTCTGAAACGTGATGATGTATGGGAAAGGGCTTTGGGCCTTTTGCCCTGTATAATTACAAGGGTTTCAACAGTGGATTAGGATTTATGAAAGTAGACTGGATTTATGGAAGGGTCACATGTGCCATAAACCATAAGAGTCAGAGTCATCTTTCCCCAATAATTCATTTCTCATTCTTAACTCCTCTCCTCTCCAGAGGGCCAACATTTACTCAGCTACCAAGTTCTGCTTGGAACCTGGCTATTATCTTGGACTTTCCCCTCTTTCACCTCCCACCACCAAACCCATGGGCTGCCCCCTTAGTTGCCTTTGTTTCTGGGTTTGGGAGAATTATGGTCAGTTTTGCAGCTGATGATCACAGGTTAAAGTTGTGTAACCCCAGAGGAAGGGAATTCCTGTCTCAGACACTTGCTAGTTGTGTGACCCTGGACAAGTGTCTTAGCCTTTCTGGGACTCAGTTTCCCAATCTGTAAAATGAGGGGTCTGTACTTGATGACTTTCCATTTCTAAGCATATGATCCTTGGTCCTATGTCTTTTACTTAGAGAGGTCCCAGTTTGTTTTTGACTTAACATCGTTCTCAATGGGTTAACTCTTCCAGATGGGAGGTTAAGACACTCCAGAGGCCCTGGTGACTGTGACTGACTCGACCTGAGAAGGCAGTGGCTTCCCTTGAGGCCAGAGATGTGCAGGTAACACTGAATTTTCCTTTCTTTTCTTTTTTTTCTTTTGTTTTCTTTCCTTTCCTTTTTTTTTTCTCTTTCCTTTCCTTTCCCTTTCTTTTCTTTTCTCTCCCTTTCTTCTTTTGGTGAGTTTTTCTAAGTCCCTTGAAGGCTTTCTTGACTGTTGACATATAGGAAAACAAGTCGTCAGCAAATAGGCAGAAATTCCCCTTGAGCAAAAATTTCGAAAGTCACGAATGTCCAGCCTAGATCCATGTCAAGCAAAAGGCTAAAGAGAGAAGAAACTGCTGAGTGGACAGAAGGAATCCCAGACCATCAGAAATGGAAGGGACCTCAGCGACCATCTGGTTCAAGTCCTCCAGAGCGGGGAGAAACCCCTACTCTATTGTCCCCAACCAGTGGCCATTCCATCCCTATCTGAAGCCCTCCAAGGAAGGGGAACTCACCGCCTCTCCCAGAATAGCGCTCATCCTTTTTTCTGACATCAAGACAGAATTCACCTCTTTTCAATATCTTTCCTCATTCTACCCTCTGGGGTCAGGCAAAAGAAGTCTGATCCCTTTTCTGTGGCTTTCCAAAAACTTTCAGACAATTATCAAGACCCCCTGTGCCATCCTTCCTCCAGGCTACACGGGACTCTGCCAAAATTCCACATTAACATACAAAAGTGATTAATTTCCCAAGACCTATTTTTTTGGTTGAATCCAATATATTTTAGTTGGGAATGGAAGGACCCCACTCCCATGGTCCCATGGTATAAGGAATATCCTCTGCCTCCTCTACTAGACCTCCTTTTGTCACGATGGATGGACAGATTTCTAGGAAAGGGGCATCGTTCCATCCCAGGAAATATCCCAAGGGCATCTAGGTGGCGCTAAAGTGGCTAGAGAGCAGGGCTTGGAGTCAGGAAGACTCACTTCATGAGTTCAAATCTGACTTTAGACACTTACTAGCTGTGTGACCCTGAGAAAGTTACTTAATCCCATCTGCCTCAGTTTCCTCATTTCTAAAATGAACCGGAGAAGGAAATGGCAAAGCACTCCAGTATCTTTGCCAAGAAAACCCCGAATGGTGTCACAAAGAGTCAAACATGACTGAAACAATTTAACCACAAAGGGGAAATATTCCTGGTAAGCCCGGCCTAGTCATTCTCAACTCTCAATGATGGTTGGCTGGTTCCATGGGGCAGACCAGAGGGTAGTTTAGTCCAAGACCTTCTGCACTGGACCCTGGTAGACTTGGACCCTCAAGGTGGTCCCCAAACCTGCCCAGATGCAAGTGGCTTTTTAGACCAGAAATAGCAATAAGTAATCATAGCACAAAGGGGGGATAGCATGTTCAGACCTCAACTTGTACCATAAAGCTATAATCAATACTATTTGGTTCAGGTTGAAATAGAATGAAATAGACTGAACGTGGAAGCATTGTGGTTTATACGGCTCCTGTTCCGTTCACTCACACAGCTGACACCCTGCCTGTGTCCCTCCGCACTCTAGTCCATCCTCCACTCACCAGAGGGAATCTCCTTGAGGACAGGATTGTTTCCTTTTTGCCTTTGCAATCCCAGAGCTTGGCACGGTGCCTGGTCCATAGTAGGTACTTAATAAATGCATGTTGACTGATTCATTTGGGGAAGAATTCCATCTCAGCCTGGGAGGACCCTCTCAGTGGGATGGGAGATGATGGAGGAAACATTTACAAGAAGACGGGGCTTTCAGTCTCCAGCCCAGCAGACACATAGGGTCTGGCTGACTCAGCTTGGCAGAGGCTGCTAACATTCATCACAGCAAACCGTCTAATGGATGTAAAGTATAGGCAAAGAAACAAAAGAGGAAATAGGAGACTTCACTTTGTTCATGGGCTGGGGGAAGCTCGTCAGCCAGGCCTCTAAGAAGTCAAGTTCCCCTGAAAGGGGCCATGCTTCTCTTCCCATCTCTCACTTTAAAGGGAAGCAGGGCAGAGAGGGAGACCACAGTGGAGGAAACTTTGGGGTTGGAGAAAGACCTCGAGCCCAAAGGAGATGCGAGGTTTCCTATTTAGATTTGGAGTCAGGAAGATCTGAGTGTGAATCCTGTCTCAGATTCTGCCTAGCCGTGTGGTGCTGGGCAAGTCAGATCTGGAGACCTCTAAGGTCCTTCCCTGCTCTGAATCTATTATCTCTTAATTTTGTGATCAGGTCTACACAGAGCTGAGGGTTCAAGAATTATCTGGTGGATTTTGAATCTCAGAGTAGACATTTCTTCTCCCAATCTCCCAGGGCAGTTAGGTGGTACAGTGGATAGAGCACCAGGCCTGGAGTCAGGAAGACCTGAGTTTAAATCTGGTCTCAGACACTGTGTAGCTGTGGGCAAGTCGCTTCATCCTGTTTGCCTCAGTTTCCTCATCTGTAAAATGAGCTGGAGAAGAACATGGCAAACCACTCCAGTATCTTTGCCCAGAAAACCCCAAATGGGGTCATGAAGAGTCTGACATGACTGAACAATAACACTCCCCCAGAGCGGATATTCCTCCATCATCACTGCCATCAGTAATATTTATTGGAAGCCTACTGGTAGATACTATTATAAAGTGGGACTTCACCAGTGAGGTCCTTGCTTTTAGAACTGATGTGTTGGTTAAGTGTAGATGCAGAGGCCCTGGATTTTGGAGGCAGAGGAAGGATGCCTTTGGTGCTTACTGCCTATGCAACCTTAGGCAGGTTAGCCTCTCTGGCCTCAGTTTCATTATGTGTAAAAAAAGGGGTTGGACTAGATGGACCCTGATGTCCTTTCAACATCTAGATCTATGCTCTTATGTTCTGGCCCTCAGACTGTAAAGTAAGACAGTTAGACTATGTGACTTCTTGAGGACCCTTCTAGCTCTAGGACTGTGATTCTATGTTTCTTTAGGTCCCTAGGCCTTCGTTTACCCATCTGTAAAGTGAATAGGTTGGATTAGGTCTCTTTTAGCTCTAGTCATAATACCTTGATGACCTCTCCCCCATCCATTTCACTGCTGGTCACCTGGGAAGCCAGTCCGCTCCTGAATTTGGTGTTTGTCCATTTCACTTCCAGGACGGGCAAACACTGGCTTACTCACCCCACAGATCCTGGGAGGTCTCCCACAGGCAGCCAACAGTTTTTGGATGAAGCTGTGCCAAAAATGTTTTAATGGTTTTTGGAATGCTTCCTCGTCTTCTTTCTCTGTCCTTTCTTTTCTTTTCCTCCTCCCAAAATTGCCTTTCACTTGGGAATGACTAACCTTGTACACGTTAACCAGACCTTGCTTGTCTGCTGCTGGAGAATTCACCACTGAGTGTTAACTCTCACCCACAAGTCCCATCCCTTTGGGGCAGAGGAGTTATGACTTGTGTCCTACGTGGTCTTTTGAAGAGAAGTGTATAAAGACAGTTGTGGTACCAGCTAGGAAAGTGGGCCAACGCCATGTGTGTGTGTGTGTGTGTGTGTGTGTGTGTGTGTGTGTGTGTGTGTTCTTCTGTTTTCTCCTTTGGTTTGGTATCCATCCTCTCAATAGCTACCAAAACAACCCATTCTTTGGATTTGTATCCCCAATACCTAACACATTTTCGGCACTTAATAAACACTTGTTGATCGATTTCTAAGGAACAGGATTGGCCATGTTACTCCCCTGCTCAAAAATGTTCCGTAACTAGCTCCCTTTTACTTCTGTGATAAAATTGGCCTAGCATTGAAGTCCTTCCACAATTTGGCTCCAAGCCCCATTTCAGTCTTATTTCACATGATTCTCTTCAGTCTGTCTATATCCCAATATGTGTGTGTGTGTGTGTATACATGTGTAAGCATGTATGCATGCACCCACATACATATATACATACATTTGCATACATACACACGTGTATACATTTATATTCCAGCCATATCAGATGAGTAGTTGCTGCCTCGGCCTGCCGTGCCATCTCTCCCCTTCGGGCACTCGCTTAAGCCGCGGCCTCCTCCCTCCTCGTCTCTGACCGTCAGTATCCTTAGCTTCCTTCAAGTTTAGCTTAGGTGCAGCCTTCCCTAGGCAGCATTCCCTGACCTTCCTAATTTTCACATTCTCCCCTTCTTCATAACAGCTAACATTCATAGGGTGCCGACTGTGTGCCAGGCACCATGCAACCACCCTGGGAGGCAGCTGCTGCTCTTACTCTCATTTTACATATGGGGAAACTGAGGCAAACAGCGGTTAAGTGAATTGCCTGGGGTCACACAGCTAGGAAATGTCTGAGGCTAGATTTGAACTCAGATCTTCCTGACTTCAGACCCGATGCTCTATCCACAGAGCCACCTCGCTAACTTCTTCCAATTGCCTTGTATTATTTACTTAGCTGTGTGTACTTTGCAGCTCTCCAGCAGAATGTAGGGACCTAATTACATCTCCTCCTCCCCTTAAGAAACTCCGGTGGTTCCCTATTACCTCTAGGATCAAATATAACTTCCTTCTTGTTTGCCATTTAAAGCTCTTAAGAACCTTGCTTTCCAGTCCTTTTATACTTTACTCTTCTCCATATAGTGTATGATTTGGTCACACTGTCCTACCTGCTGTTCCTTTGTTTCCTATCTCCACACATTTGCACTGGCAGTTCCTTATGCCAGGAGCATTCTCCCTCTTCACATTTGCCTTTTAAAATTCCCATGCTCAAATTCCATGTTCTACAGGAGACCTGATAGGGTCCCTGTAGGGCTAGTCCCTTCCCCTCCAGGGCTACCATCCCACTACTGTAAGTATACTGTGTGTACCGACCGATATGGGTATCTGTGGTCTTCCCTGCTAGAATGTGAACTCCATGAGGGCAGGGGCAGCTTTTGCCTTTTCTTCTTCTCCCCAACAGTTAGCATCTGCCTGGCCCTTAATAAATGCTTAATAAGTGCTGGATGATGATAGTTTAAATGTCATCGCATCCCTGCAGTCTAGCTTAGGGCCCTGCCCAGAGAAAGCGCTTCATGAATGCTTGGTAAACTGAACTTGAATCGAATGATGACACTGTGAGAAGAGAAAAGACCTTGAGTGGGTCACCAAGAAAAGATCTCGGTAATGCAGGCAGAGAAGAATGTTGGATGACAACAATGAATTTACATCAATCTTAGTTATAAGAGGAAAACAGCAAGAATTCTAGGAAAGCCAGAGCGGGGAAAAGTCCTTCAAAGAAAATCACGATGGAAGCATTGCCCATTGGTGGTGATAATATGACTATTCTTATTAGGGATGTGGGTGGGGGAGGAGGAAGAGTGCTGGACTTGGAAACAGGAGGTCCAGGGTTCAGGTCCTACGCTAAGCTCTGACACTGCATAGATCTTGTCATCAATTTCAGAAGATTTCCCCATCTGCAGAACGGGCATAATAAGGCCCACACTGCCCACCTCAAGGGCTCTGCCCTCCCCAGAGTGCTGTTCCTTGCACGAGACACCCCATCTCTGTCCCAGTAACTTCAGTGCACTTTGCAAAGTTTTAATCCACCTTCACTGAACAATGTTGAAACCCTGAGCTCCAAAAGGAATTCAGAAAATACTAGGGCATTAGTGTTCCAAATGACTCAATGTAAAGAGCAGGGGAGAGTCAGGGACCTGGGTTCGAATCCCATCTTTGGTACTCTTAGACCTTGGATAAATCACTTAATATCGCTGAGTCTCAGTTTCTTCTTCTGTAATATCAGGGGGATTAATAGGTGGGTTTCTAGGGTCCCTTCCAATTAGATCTTTGCGCCCCTGCTCTTTGCACTGTATCATTTGGAAGGGATTGGAAACTTAACAAAATGCATGTATCACTCCAGGCCAGAACATGGCAGCCTTTGAGTTAAACTGCATAGTGTTGAGTAGAATGAATAAAGAAGTATAAGTAGGAGCCTGGGCCAGGGGAAAAAGAGACTTGGAGTCAGAGGACGGGGGTCTGAATCTTGCCTCTGCTGACTACCTCCCTTTGTGACTCTGGGCAAATAACTTCACCCTCTGGGCCTTAGGCCATCCTCATCTGTAAAAAGAGGGAGCTGGCCACATATGCCAGAATATTCTTAGCGGCATTTTTTGTGGTATCAAAGATCTAGGCAACAAAGTAGATGGGCATCGAGTGGGGAACAGTTAAAGACATAGTGGTTTGTGAATGTCACAGAATGCCACTGTGTTGTAAGGAGTGGCAGATATGATGGATTCAGAGAAACATGGAAAGATTTACATGAACTGATGCAGAGGAAAGTAAGCAGATCCAAGAAAACAATACACACAATGAGTAATCATCATAAAAAAAAATTGAAAGTGACTGCCACCAAGTTACAAAGAACAAACCTGGTTCCAAAGAAGAGGTGTGAGAACCCCTCCTTCCCCCTCCCCCACCCCCATCCCCCTATTCCTCAGCAGACGTAGGAAGTCCAAAGATGTGAAACATTACATATTTTTCCATATTTTTCAATGCATGGATCAGTTGTGATGATTTTTTCCTCCTTTTCCTTTTTTTTTTCTTAAAAATTTTTTTAGGGGCAAAGGGAGAGGATTCGATACATGGAGAAAATTAGATGATCCCCAAACAAAAGATATAAATAAATTTTTATTTTTTGAAAGGAGTTGACTAGGTGGCCTCTGAGGCCCCTTCCAACCCTAGGCCTATGACTCTATGATTTTAATTTAATATTGGAATTCAATCATGACAATAAGAATAGCTAATATATGTATATATTTCAACTATTATCTGTGTCTATATACACGTGAGTATATATGTGTATGTGCATATATATGTATATATGCATATGTGCACATAAAGCAATGGGCATGTGTAGCCAGAATGGACTTTGTTTTCTTTGAATGACTCAGCTTGCCTCGTTGAGCTTCCTTGGACGCTGGGGCTTGCTCTTCCGGGGCAGGACCAGAGCTTCCTGTGTGATGAGTCATGGGGCTGGCTGAGGGGAGGTGTGTTAACGTGGTCTACGCTAGGGGGAAGGGCCAAGTCAAGAACCAATCAGCCCTGGTCGTTCAGGCGGCGCTTGATGATGTCAAAAACTCTATAAGAGGGGAGAGGACAGCTTGAAGATCCTCCTTTCCTTTTCCGGTTGGAGCCAGAGACACCTACAGCCGAAGCTGAGCTGCCGGTAGCAGAGCTGACTAGAGGCTAGTGGGTAATCTTCTTACCGTAGAGGGGAAGCATGTATATGATTTTGCCTTATACCATCTCGCTTCTCTGTGGCCTTCTGATTACCCTTGTAAGGCGGACTTATTGGGCCTGGAAGCTTTTGATGAAAATATCAAAATGGGGACGCTGGTTTGTGGGCTTGTTATTGTGGAGTGTAAATACATGCTTTAGTTCTCCTGCCTTCTGCCTAGAGAATTCCTTATATCCTGCGGTTCCGGACCTTTTAGGCACATATGAGATTCTCTTTGAAATCATAAATTCTGCCTTCCTAATATAGCATGATGGTACCGTAACTCAACAACTTAAAGAAAGGTGGGAGACGGTGGGATGGCGGCCAAGGGCTTAAAAGCTTCTTCACAAGGACTGTTTCAGATCCAAAGATGGGAAGTCGTGGACCCCTCAGTGAGCTTTGCAATTTATCTGTGAACTTTGGTTTAAGACGATCCCTTTGTAAACACGTTGACTCAAAGACTGAGAAGGGAGTGTGGTTCAGTGAGCACCGCATCTGAAGTCAGGAGACCCAGATGTTCAAATCTTGCCTCTGATGCTGGCTATCTGTGTGACCTTAGGTGCATCACTCCTCCTCCTTGGGCCTGTTTGAGGGTTTGGACTAAATCAGGGGTGCTTGATTTAACAAGTAATGATTGATTTTGATCCAATAAACTTAAAACATTTTTTTGGCAACTATTTCAACACAATTGTTTTTATGATCCTGTGAATTTTATTTTATGCATTTAAAGAGTTTACTATGAGAAAAGCTCCCTAGGCTTCATCAGAGCACCCAAGGGCTTTGGACACAAATGAGGCTAACAACCTCTAGATTAAAGAATTTTGGAGTTTGCTTTCAGTTCTGAATCTGTGATCCCAAGTCATTTCATCTCCCTGGGACTTTTAGCTCTAAATCTCGGACTTTTCTCAGCCTTCATTTTCTCATCTGCAAAATGGATGAGTTGGACTAATTGGCTCCTGAGGATGCTTCCAGCTCTAGATCGATGACCCATACAGACACAGAAATAGGAGTCCTTACTCCTTAGGGCTGACATGTGGGAATAGCCAAACATTAACAGGAAAAACAGAGCCACAAGAAGTCTGCTAGAAGACTAGGTTAAGATGGATGTTTGAGGCATTGATAGGAGAGAATGCTAAGACTTTTCTTAGGATGAGAGAGCTTTGACTTCAAAAGCAAATAGTAGTAAGCCAGGACATAAGGGGATATCTGAGGCTGATGTTTTAGTGACCCTGGCAGAGGGGTGGGTGAGAGCAGAGTGATCCCTCTATCCATCAGGGAACTGGCATGTGGCTTACTGAATACGAGTGACTGGTTCCAGAGCAGAAGCCATGTACCAACCAAGTCCACCAGAGACTTTGGCTGGAGCTCAGACTCAACAGAGCAGTCAGACAAATCAAGGCATCCTCCATGGTGCTCCATGTCCCCTAGTAACCATAGAAGATGGGACAATCCAGGAGCATCAAGGCATGCTAACATATACAAAAGAACTTATGAGAAGTGCCCAAAAGGTACAAGCAAAGTGTTTGCCCTCCATGCTGCTCCCAGGTGTGGCTGAGGACAGACATGGAATCTCAGGGGCAGAAGGAACCTCAGAGTCACCTCGATACCCCACCTCCCCCCCAGTGCAGGAATCCCCTCTTCAGCCTGACTGCCATCTGTTGGGGATACAGGGCTGTCTCTCAGCTGCTCTTGTCCATCACCAAGTGTGTTACGAAGCATGATCCACCCCTCCTCCCATGCTGGCCCTCAAGTTCCAATGTCCACTGGAATGGTGCAGAAGGCCACTGAGATGCCAAGCTGTGGTCAGGGTAATCTTTCCCAAGGGGGCTCAAAAACTGAACACCAGGCCACCAGGAAGGAGGCATTAAAAATAGCTGTTTTGTTCTTTGAATATCACCCCTGTGACCAGTGAGCGTGCCAACAGATCTGTCCTGGTTCAAAGTCTTTAAACTTCAAGGGGTTTGTGTGCCCAAGTCTCTCCTGACCTTTTTCCAGGCTCAGGGAGAGCTCAGTTCTCAGAGGTTTAGAGAAAAGCTGGGCCAATGGATGACAAAGGACAGGAGGCAAAACTGAGGAAAAGAAAAGAGGGGAAGGAAGGCATGAAAGACATGGGGAACTGAGGAAAAGCTAAAGAAGAGTTGGACAAATCCTTTTTTAGAGGGGAAAAACCAATCACAACAACCTGCCCTGGGAGATCCTTCCTTCCCTTCTCCCTCCCTCCCTTCCTCCCTCCCTTCCTCCTTCCCTCCCCTCCTTCCTTCCTCCCTCCCTCTCTCTTTCTTTTCTTTCCTTCTTTTCTTATTTCTTCTTTCCTTCCTTTCTTTTTTCCTTCCTTTCTTTTTTCCTTCCTTCCTCCTTTCCTTCTTTCTTTTTCTTTCTTTCTTTCTCTCTCTCTCTTTCTCTCTCCCTTCCTTCCTTCCTTCTCTCTTTTTCCTTTCTTTTTTCCTTCCTTCATTCTCTTTCTTTTTCTCTCCCTTTTCTCTCTCTTCCTTCCTTCTTTCCTTCTTCCTTCCTGTCTTCCCTTCTACCTGTCTTTTAAAAATTAAAAAAGAATTCTGCTTTGAAATAAGAACAACCAACAGAATGAGAATATTTCTCATGTATTTCTCAATGTATTTCAATTTGACCACTCTGCATGTCCTGTTTGTCTGTTGTATTGGCTTGACTGGCCATCACTAATGGAGGGCTTGACTGGCCATGACAAAGCTTGATACAAGGCTAAGGGGCACAATCAATGCTTTTGTGGTCCAGCACTTTTTTTCAGGATACAAAGCACCAAATGAGCTAAGTTTTCTGGCAAACTTACTACCATTGGCTTCTGTGCCAGGACTTTCATATTTTGCCCTTGAGCTATTACTGAGCATAAAGCGAGGCAATGCATGTCTCAACAAATTCAGACTTTTTAAGCTTATTCCCTTAACCTTGTTACAAAATGTTCCATCCCTTCTCACCTCACCAATTCTTTTTAATAGTGAGTGGGCACAAATAACTTAAATACCCCAGTGAATGAGGAATCCCCTCCCCATTTATTAAAGGCTTATGATGTGCCAAGCAGTGTGCTAGAAATACCAAAGCAAAGATGGTTCTTTCCCTTAAAGAGCTTACATTCTAATGGAATGGCCAGTCACCAGGTCTGGAGAAGTTACAATCCAGAGTCCAGATGTGATTCCTGGGTCACCTTTGAATGATATTGGCAACTCAGGAAGGCATAACTGGACTGAAGAAAGTCAAATGTCCCAGTTTTCAGAAAAAAGGATGCAACCTCTTATAGAACACTGACTGTAGTTTGACTTTTTGGCAAATGTCGAAGAAGTTTTATTAAAGGGATGGTTTGCGAGTATTTAGAAAGAAAGGGGTCCCCAATTGGTAAAAGGTCAAAGGATAAAACAGGGAGTTTTCAGAGGAAGAAATTAAAGCTACCTATAGTCATATAAAAAATGCTGTAAATCAGTATTGATGAGGGAAATGCAAATCAAAACAACTCTTAGGTACCACATCACACCAATTAGATTGGCTAACATGACAAGACAGGCACATTATAAATTCTGGAGAAGATGTGGAAAAATTGGAACACTAATGCATTGTTGGTGGAGTTGTGAACTGATCCAGCCATTCTGGAGAGCAATTTGGAGCTATGCCCAAAAGGCTACAAAAATGTGCATACCCTTTGACCCAGCAATACCACTTCTAGGGCTGTATCCCAAAGAGATCTTAAAAATGGGGAAAGGACCCACATGTACAAAAATATTTATAGCAGCTCTTTTTGTGGTGGCCAAGAACTGGAAATTGAGGGGATGTCCATCAGCTGGGGAATAGCTGAACAAGTTGTGGTATATGAATGTAATGGAATACTACTGTGCTATAGAAAATGATGAGTAGGCAGACTTCAGAAAAACCTGGAAAGACTTATATGAACCGATGCTGAGTGAAGTGAGCAGAACCAGGAGAACATTGTACACGGTAACAGCCACATTGTGTGATGACTGACTTCGATAGGCTTAGTTCTTCTCAGCAATGCAAGGACCTAAAATAACTCCAAAAGACTCAAGATGGAAAATGCCATCCACATCTGGTCGAAGAAATGTGGAGTCTGAATGAAGAGCGAAGCAGACTATTTGCTCTCTTTTTTGTTTTTTTTCTTTCTCATGGTTCCTCTCATACATTCTAATTCTTCTATACAACATGACTAATGTGAAAATATGTTTAATAAGAATGTATATGTAGAGCCTATATGGGATTGCATGGTGCCTTGGGGAGGGGGGAGGAAAGAGAGGTGGAGAAAATTTAAAACTTATGGAAGCGAATGTCGCAAAGTAAAAATAAATAAATTAATTTATAAGAAAAAAAGGGTGAACACCAAAAGCCAGCATAGGTTCATCAAGGCCAGCTCATACCAGACTAAGTTTTCTTCCTTCCTTCCTTCCTTCCTTCCTTCCTTCCTTCCTTCCTTCCTTCCTTCCTTCCTTTCTTTCTTTCTTTTTTTGATACTGTTACTAGACAGAAAGATCAATGGAAATGCTAGAGATATAGTTTGTTTGGCTTTCAGCAAATCACTGGATAAAGTATCTTAGGGGAGATTGAGGTTCCATTTAAAGAAATACTTCCTAGTAGCTGCCCAGAAGTGCACTGGGCTGCCTCAAGAGGTAATGAGTTCCCCATCACTGAAGGTCTTCAAGAAGAGGATGAATGACCACTTGTAGGGCATGTAACAGTGGGCAATCTTGCTCAGGCACAAGTTGGCCTGGATGGCCTTCCAATTCTAGACTTCTATGAGATCGTGTTCAGTGAGGTGTCATTGCATTGTGTACAGGGTGGTTGAAGTGTAGGGCTTGGAGCCAGGAAGTCAGGAAGACCAGTACATAGAGCACCTGACCTGGAGTCAAAAAGACCCGAGTTCAGATCCTTCAATACTTAATAGCTGGGCAACCCTGAATAAGTCACTTAACTTCTGCTTACCTCATCTGGGGATAATGATAGAACCTACAAGACAGGGTTGGCACAAGAGTGAAAGAAGTTGGGACATATGTAAAGTTTTTCACAAAACTTAAAGTGTGTTATAAACATTGTTACTTTTGAAATTCAATTTGCATTTGACCAGTGTTGTGGCATTAAGGTAAAACTTTTTTCTTCTCTTAATTCTTAAAGTAATTTAAAGAAATTATTTCCAAAGTTTCAAAACCATCTGCAGATTCCCATCTCTAGCCTCTGCCATTTTATTTTATTTTTTAAATCAGAGTACTGGCAGAGGCGGTTTTGAAAAGCCCAAAGCAGTGGGTGTAATCACACCTACTGGTTTGTCTCACCCCTCTCACTAAACAGTGAACAAACAAAGCTCCTTCCTCTCCATTAGCTGATGCCGTCCTCCCAACAACCGTGAGCCAGGGAGCACAAAGCCTCCTTCTTTGGAAGGGGAGGGAAGAGAGGGGTTAAGCAGCTCACCTAAGACCCCAGAGCTAGTGAACAATGGCCCAGCTGGGACTAGGAGTGAACACAATGCAGCCTCTCTGTCACCTACAGTCCCCAGGAACAATCAGTGCATTCTGTATCCTACTGATTCATTTCCACAGGCCGTTCAAAAGAAAGGCAACTTCTCAATCTCTCTGCCACCCTCACAATTTCCAGGCTTTCTTTGCCTTACAGCCTTCTTAAATGACTCCTTCCAAAAACCTTCTTGAATTTGTCATCTCCAGAGTCTCCGGCTTGGCAGATAAAGATGCATTTTCTCCCTTGGGGACTCCTGAGATTGCCAAGGGATTCTAAGGAGGCTGGATTGGCCTTGGAGTGAGAGCGAGCGAGATGAAGTGACTGAGAACGATAACTAGGCAGTCAGTGTATGGGGGGCATGGGAGGAAAGGGGGCTATCTGGAACAGGAAGGGATTGATTAGAAGCAGGGTCGGCCCTGGAGTGAGGAGGCGTGGCACACACATTGTGTTCCTTATATGATGCAGCCTTGAGACTTAGAGGACCTGGGCTCCCCTTTGAAGCCTGATGCTTGTGTGACCTTAGGTAAAGTCACTTAACTTTCCTGGGACTCAGTTTCCTCAGATGTAGAATGAAGGAAGTTGGACTAGAATCCTTCTGAGGTCCCTTCCAGCTCTGGATCTATGATGCTGTGAATCTCTAATAGCCTCCAAAGGCCTCCATGGACAATGACGCTTGTTCTAGGATCATATGCCTCGATTGCTCGTCCTAAGAATTGTCTTCCTCCTTATTTGTCCCATTAAACTGTGAGCTCCTTGAGGAAAGGGACCGCTTTTTGTCTTTCTTTGTATCCTTAGCACAGTGCCTGGCACACAGTAGGCACTTAATAAATATTGATTGATTGATGCTTATTAACTTGGTTTCTCTCCCTGGCTTAGCTTATAATACATAATAAAAATTGATGCTAATAATAATAAACAAGGCTCCACTGTGAAAAAAATAAACAGCTCTTTCATTTCATGGACTCTTTCTTCAATGATAGAAAACTATCAATTAGACCTAGTAAGTTTAAATCGTCAAGGAAAGATAAGAGTCTGAAGGCTTTAAGCTTGAGTCTTCAGGTCACATTTAATCAAAGGATAAAGGTGATACCACAAATATTTTGGGTCTCATCTAAGCAAGACACATGAAGCATAAAATTATCAAGAGAATGTCATGGTCAGATGTGTTATGAGACTTAATGGCATCCTGGAATCAAGGCTGAATTTTACCAAAAATGGTTTTTAAAACCCATAATCTTACTGCACTCTTTCAGAACTTTAAAATGGGCCACAAAAGATTTAAGTACCCTAACAAAACCCCACATAATATTAACCAAACACAGAGTCCATCACCTTAAGGCAGCTACAGAAAGAACACTTAATTCCTCTACTTCCTCGTCTAAAAGGAGGAAAACAATTGAAAGAACATTCTCAGAGCATGTGATACGCAGGTCAAAACTGCAGAAACACTTCTGGAACAAGCAGATATCACTTTACCCAACAATAGTAAAGGCCGACAGTGAGTATACACTATTGGACTGGTTGAATGAAACCAAAAGCGATTTGCTTCCAAACAGACCCTATGAAGCAGCTAAGTTTCAAGAGCAGAGTCAAAAGGCCATCCATGGGTGACTTCCATATGAACCAAGCCAACAATGTGTTGATAAAACAGCAAATCATTGGATGCATTTGTGGAAATTAAACAGTTTTTGATGACAATCCAAGACAGGGGTGGGGAACCTGTGACCTCAACGCCACATGTGGCTGTCTAGGTCCTCAAGTGCGACCCTTTGATTGAATCCAAACATCACAGAACAAATCCCATTAATAAATAGGATTTGTTCTGTAAAACTTGGACTCAATCAAAAGGCCACACACAGGGACCTAGAAGGCCACATATGGCCTCAAGACTATAGGTTTCCCACCCCTGATCCAAGACCAGACTACGGTCACCCAGAATTTGAAAAGGGTTATCCGAAGTAGACTGAACATGGAGATGAGTTTAGATTATGCAGAAAAAAACAAAACAAAACAAAACCAAACACATTGCTGTAGGGTCAAAAAAATAAGCACCTACCTAATGGTTAGCGAGACATGACCTGGTGGCCAGAGTTCTATACCACAAGTTTGGTAGCTTTTATGGACTTAACAGATGAATCTTCATTGTACCGATACATACAAGATTTATATCCTGAAGAACCCAACCAGTAAACTGTCCTTGTACTGGACTCATCACCAAATGAACTGTTGCCCACAATCGTCTGAACCTAACATTAATCCATAAAAACTGAAGAATGATGTTCCTAGTAGATGCCACCATATCAAATTACTGGTCTTTGAGCTACATGGAACAGCAAGCTTTCAAACCAGAAAGACTTAGCTGAGGACCTCAAGGTCATTGGAGGATGGAAGGGGTCTGCACCATCCCTATCATCCTGTCCTGCTGTTGCTTTCGGCGAGCCTATAGATGACGAGCTTGGACCCCAAAGCCTTTATCTCCCTACAAAAGCAGATATTTTATCCATTTGTACAATATTTGTACATTAACTCTAAAAGAATAACGACAGCGATTTGTCCCAGGACCACTTCCATCTGTGCCCCATTGAAATCGATGAGATAATGAGATAACAATGATGATGATAATTCACATTTACATGGCGTCTGATAGATTTCATTCCATTTGATCTTCACAATAACCCTATAAGAGAGGATTTAGAACGTAAGCTCACTGAGGGCAGAGACTGACTTGCTTTGGTCCTGTTATCACCAAAGCTTAGCACAGTACTTGACACTTAGTAGGCAGCTAGGTGGCTCAGTGGATGGAGCAGTCAGGAAGATGAGTTCAAATCCAGCCTCAAACACTTACTAGCTGTGTGACCCTGGGCAAGTCACTTCACCCTGTTTGCCTCAGTTTCCTCATCTGTCAAATGAGCTGGAGAAGGAAATGGTGAACATTCCAGTATCTCTGCCAAGAAAACCCCGGATGGGGTGATGGAGAGTCAGACATGACCAAACAACTTAATACATGTTTGTTGAATGAATTCATTTACACAGACGAGGAAGGTTAAATGACTTGCCCAGGGTCACGCTGCTAGCAAGTTTATGAAGATTAGAACCCAGGTCTTTTTGTCCTGGAACCCAGCATTCTATCCACTCTTCCCTGCTGCCTCTCAAGACCCTCCATTCCGTGAGTGTTCAGCAGAAATGGGTAAGATGCCCAGAACCAGAGAAGCTTCCAAGAAGATGAGAGGCCACGTGGCTTGGTGGATGGTACACTGGACTTGGGTTCAGATACTTTCTGGGCGAGTCACTTAATTTCTCTATGTCTCAGTTTCTTCATCTGTAAAGTGAGGGGGTTGGACCAGACAGTCTCTGAGGCTTCTTTCAGCTTTGGGTTTATGATCCTATGACCTTAGGCCAATAAGTTTCCCTCTCTGTGCCTCAGTTTCCTCATCTGTAAAATGAGATGGCTGGACTCATGGCCTCTAGATCTTTTACAGATCTAAATCTATAAGTCTGTGAGCTGCCAGGACCACAGCTGGCAGGATACAGGCGGTCCTGCCAACCCATTGGTGATTCTCCATCATGTCTGTGAACTGAGCTGAGGCCTGTTTCTTTATCTGTAAAATGAAGAGGTTGGACTGAATGGCCTCTGAAGTCCTTCCAGCTCTGAAGTCCTAGGCCCCTAGGCCGCTAAGACTTAGCACAGTGGCGTGTGGTCTCTGGGCATTAGGCTGCAGGTGCCATGGGGCATTCAAAGTAAAACGATCCCAAGCCAACAGTTCTCGGCCCTAAACTCCCTCTTCCCCTTGTCCTAGAGAAAGGATAACCCCGGCTCTAGTTCAGGTTCTCTGGGCAAGGCCAAGATTCTCCTCCTCATGGGGACTGTTCTCAAGTCTAGATGCACCCCTCTGGGCCGACTCCCCAAGAAGCCCTGACTGGGAGGGGTGGGGCCCGCCGCCCTCTGTTCTCCAGGGACAGACCTCCAGGCATGGCTCCTGCCAAACGCTTCCCTGTGCCTGTAAAGCCCCACTTTTCCCTTGGTTCCCTTCAAGGCTCAGCTCAGACACAGCCTTTTTCTGGCTTCCGAGCCCCACTTCTCACGTCGAGGCCGGGTGTGGCATCAGGAGGTGCCATCTTGCCAGGCAGGCCTCCCCATCCTGACCGGAAGCCGCTTCTCCAGCTCCTGCCAGCTCATACCAGCCAAGGAGCGATGACAGCTTCCTCCCGCCCCCTCCCAGAGGCCAGATGCTGCTTATGCCTTTTTTCTTCCTTCTATTCATTGAAGAAAATGTCTGACGGATTTTTCCAAGGCCATGTGGGGAGCACCAGGTAGCCATCCCCTCCTATTCTAGAAGAGGAAAGCCCAATACTAGAAGAAACGGAGGCAGGGAGGGGGGTGGAGGCTGAGGGAGGGCTGCTGGGCTTTTGATTTCAATGGGTATGTAGTGATCATGTGGCATCATGGGGTGAGTCGGCAGCTGGGCGATGGGTGACCAGCCTCAGGGTCAGGCTGGCCTGGGTGCAAGTCCCGCTTGGATGTAGACTGGCTGTGTGATCCCTTGGCCTTGCGGCGCCCCCAGGCGACGTTCAAAGACTACCTTGTGGGTGTGCGCTGATGTGGAGCCAACATTTATATAGCCCTTACTGCCAGGCAGTGCTAAGCACTTCACAATTATTATCTCATTTGGCCCTCACAACCCTGAGAGGTAGGTGCTATTACTATTAAACCCATTCTACAGATGAGGAAACTGAGGTCAAGTGCCATGCCCAGGGTCACAGATACTAAGTGTCTGAGGCCAGATTTGAGTCCAGGTGTTCCTGACTCTGGGTCTGGCACTCTATCCACACGCCACCATACTGAGAAGGCCTTTCACAGGGTTAGGCTTAGCAGGGACTTATCCATCAAGTCCAACTGCCTTATTTTACAGATGAGCGCACTGAGGTTCAGAGTGGTCCTAGGATCGTAGATTCAGCTCTGGAAGGGACCTCAGAAGCCTTCCATCTACTCCAACCCCCTCATCAGCTCACCTTGGGAAAGCCTTTCTGCTGGCCCCGTGCTCTGTTTACAGCTCCACGGATCAGACTACCTCATCTTGGACAGGTTGCTATGGGTGCCAAGGTGAGGCTGGGAGACAGAGGCCCCAAAGGCCCGAAGGAGAGAGAGACGCAGCGCAGCTCAGTAGGGGAGACTTACGGCTCTGCAGTCTGAGATCACTGGTTCTGCTCTGTGTTATCTTTGGGAAGCTGTGTCCCCTTCATGGGCCTCAGTTTCCCCACTTACAAAATGATGGGGTTGTACTAGATGGTCTCTGAGGTCCCTTCCAGCTCTAGGGTCATGATCCTCTGGGTGTCCTGACAGTTTTTGGAGCAGGAGACTCACCCCCTACAGAGGTGGATCATTCCTTGGGCGTAACCCTGAATGCCTCCAGTCAACCCTGTTTGGAATGGGAAGGAGCTGGAGGTAGGAAAAATCAGCAAAATACTGTCCCAATTAGAGATAGCGTGGCCTAGAGGGCAGAATGTTGGACCCGGAGCCAGAAAAACCTGGGTTCAAATGCCCCCTCAGATGATTATCAGCTGTGTGACCCTGGGCAAATTACTTAACCTCTCTGTTTCAGCTTCCTTAGCTGTAAAATGGCAGGGTGTCCTTGATGGCCTCTAGCATCCCAGCCTAGGGACAGCTAGGAGATGCAGTGGTTAGAGCATTGGCATGGAGGGTAGAAGGTTGGACCTGGAGTCAGGAAGATCTGAGTTCAAATCTGACCCCAGATATGTCCTAGCTGTGTGACCCTGGACGAGTCACTTCCTCTTGTTTGCCTCAGTTTCCTCATCTATAAAATGAGCTAGAGAGGAAATGGCAAACCGCTCCAGTGCCTTTGCCGAGAAAACCCCAGGTGGGATCACCAAGTGTCAGATACAATTGAACAGTGATAGGAGGGTCCCAGCCAGCTCAGAATCTACGCTCTTCTGACATTTACTAAGCAAGCCATGTCATTTATCTCAGTTTCCCCATCTGTAAAATGGAGCAAGAATAGCACCTGCCTCCCGGGGTTGTATAACACATATAAATCACTTTGTGAATCTTAAAGCATCACAGAAATATTAGCTAATATCACCCACAAAAGCTAACATTCCTGTATAATCTAGAAGCATTTATTTCTATCTAGCACCATCTACATGTTAGCTATTATTATATTTTTCTATGTAAATATACAAAGAGCCATTCCGTGTTAACTATTATTAATGATATGATTAATCATTAATCATAGCTGCTAACCTTTATATAATCCTTCAAGGTTTGCAAAATGTGTTCTGTGTGACTTCATTTATTATTATATTATTGAATGCTGCTGAATGATATTATGAAATATTGATGTTTCATCCTTTCTGACCTGCCCCGCCTTTCCTGAGATGGTACGTTCGAAATTCTTTTGAACAGGCTGACCTGTGGCGGGCAGGGAGGACCTAGTTCCTCTACCAGGTCTATGGGGTGGGTCTTGGCCAATCCGAGTCTCAGACTGTAGCCTGAGGGACCTGGAACTTCAAAGACCTGGCCAGTGAGTGTCAGAGGTGGGATTGGAACCCAGATCTTCCCGGCTGTGGGAGCTGGGCTCTCCTTCCATCACACCAGCCTGCCCCTCTGGCCTGGTGATGTTCTTCCTTACAAGCTCCTGAGCTCTGGGGCCCACCAGGAAGAAATGGGGTAATGAAGGCTGTTTTTGGCTTCTGCGGCAGTGACACACACAGAGGGGCCCAAAATAGCTTCTTCCCTGTCACTGCTGGAAAGAGGATTTTAAATAGTGTTGGGTTTAAATTGGTGGGGCTTGCAGGCAGGCGGGCGGGCGGGCGGCAATGCTTGAAGTCAGCCGCTTGCCAATTCATGAGTAATGAAATGTTCCCCCGAGTCGGTGCAAGGGCTGGGGTGGTTACTTTGTGCCGAGGCCCTCGGGTCCCCACTCTTGTATTAGCTGCCGATCGTTATTATTAATTAGCTAGCACGGCACAGTTGGCTCCTGATGACTCAGGAAATAATTATGCAGTTAGGGGGCCATCCCGGCCTTGTGACTCCTCCCAGCCCATCTCTAGCCATGGATGTGTTTCTTAGGCAGCCTGATGGAGTGGGCAGAGCTCAGAGCTGAGCTTAGGGTCAGAAGGCTCGGATTCAAATCCTGCACTTAGCAGTGTGACCCCTGGACAAGGTCAGCTCTTGTGAACCTCAGTTCCTAGTCTGTGAAATGGGGACGATCATACCCTGAGGGCCTACCTCCCCAAACCGTTATGAGGCTCTAGTGATAATACATGTCATCTAGCACAGAGGCTAGGGAGCTGGTCTCTAAGCCTGGAAGTCCTGGGTTCAAGTACTACCTCTGATATCTATTGGCTATATGACTTAGACCAGTTATCTTACCTCTCAGTGTCCACGGCAACTGTAAGCTGCAGAGAAGGTGCCAATCACCCCTAGGAGAGGGACTTCCCTACCTCAAGAAAGTCTTAAATCCAGGCATATATACAGTGTCTTAAGGCTACATTCGGTATGGTCGGGATGGTCCTGTAATTTAATTATTATAGGGGACTCCAGGTGTGGAAAGTCCCTCCACTAAAGCAGCTTGCTTAGTGGATTCTTTGGGGGTAGGTGGTGGCTAATTCAGGCTCTAAGCTGATTGTTAAATTTTCAGAGTGAGCATTTACACCTCAGAAATCAGCGAATGTTAGAAATCAGAGCTTGATGGATTTTTTTAGTGGATGGTCTAGACTTAAGAAAATGATGGAGAAAATATCAATAATGCATATTTAACACAAAAGTTGTTAAAGTATATTCCTTCCTGCATAGAGAGCCGGTTGTTAAACAGTTACTAGCAGCTCCCTGAAGGGTAATGAGAAGTGATCTCATTCAAAGTGACCTCATCCAACATGGGGGCAAGGGCCCCTGGGGTAGTGATGTATGAGCCATCAATGAGAAAGCTGGGTCATGTCCTGTCCTCTTTGTGATAGCCAATTGTGGGCTTTTTCTCCATCACAAACACACCTGCCTTTATACCCCAACACTGTCCGCTTTGCCCCCTCCCTCCTCTGTCCAGTTCCCAGCCTCCTCTCTGTTACACTGAGTATAGTCACCTTCCAAGTAGTTACGTCCCAGCTTCTACCTGGGCACCCAAAGCAATAGCTATCTGGGGACCATTGATGATTTCCCTTCCCTTCTACTTCCTGCCCCCCAGATGCTGTACCCCTTTAGTGGGGAGGGGGACTCTGGCTTCTTGGCAGCAGCCAGTCAGAGGCTCCCTCCCCCTTCTTCAGTTTAGCACGGAGGGAATGGGCTGCACAACAGAGCAGGCATGGATGGGCTGGAACAGACACCCCAAATCTCATTACGTTCTCTTCCCCTCCTCCTAATTTCCCCATTACTATCCAGGGCGCAGCTGTCCTTCCAATCAGCCAAGTTGGTAAACTTGGGGCCATCCTCAGCTCCTCTCTCCTCTCTTGCCCAGCCAAGCACCTGGCAAATGTTGCTGCCTCTGCCTCCATATCAGCTCTCCCACATTCGCCCTCTTCCCTCCACTAACAGCTACCACGCGAGTTCAGGTCCTCATCCGCTTTCCCCTGGACCATTGTGAGAGCCTGCTCATCAGTCCTCTTGCCTCTAGCCTCTCCTTTCTCCTGTCCACCCTCTAAACAGCTGCCAAAGTGGTTTTCCTACAGCACTGGTCTTTCCTACTGCAGCTGTCCCTCCTCTGCTCAATGACATTCTATAGCTCCCTATTTACCATAGGATCAAAAATTATTTTATCTCTCCCTTATCCTTTTTTGGATTTGTTTTTGAGCCAAGTTTATCGTGTACATACTAGTGCATGTATGTAACTTATAAATAACATGCACTTACTGGGGTATGTTATTTGGGATGCCCATAAACTTTGCTGATGGAGCATGTAATCACAGAAGTTTGGAGACCACTGTCCTACGCCACGCACCTAGGCGGCCCAGGGGACCGAGCGCGGGGTCTGGAGTCAGGAAGACCTAACTTCAAATCTGGCCTCAGGCACTTCCTAGCTGTGTGACTCTGGACGAGTCACTTCACCCTCTTTGCCTCAGTTTTCTCATCTGTCAAAGGAGCAGAAGAAGGAAGTGGTCAACCACTCTAGGATCTGTGCCAAGAAAACCCCAAACGGGGTCATGGAGAGTCAGACACGACTGAAACAGCAACAAATATGTACATACAGACCTACAGACACAGAAAAGCAATGAGGGCCATACGATTCACATACGGGGCTTTCTCCACCCCACCTGGCTGGGGCACAGCCTGCCAGGATGCTGGGGGCACTTAGCTCTCAGCCCTCCTCCCGTTCAGGTTGGGAAAGAACTTTGACAATGAGTCCGACTCCTTGCTTCCCGTTCTTAGGAGGGGTTTGATGGGGGCAGGAGCTGGGGTGACTGATCTGGGGACCCAGAACCCAGCCCAGTGCCTGCTAGGGCCAGCTGTCCCTTTGGGCTTCTCTCCTGTATGGCTCGTAGGGTTTCATGTACAGGTTTCATTAAGGAAAAAGGGAAATATTCTCACTGGAAACCTCAGCCTCCGCGTGGTCTAAATCAGCACCGAGTGTGGGCATTCACGTCAGCCTGTGACAGGGAAACAGCTCAAAGGACCGAGCACTCTCTAGGAAGGACGATGTCAGAGCAGGGAAGGTGTCTTGTCTTGGGGAATGGAAGGAAGGCTTCCTCAGGACAGTCAATGGGGAGGTGAGGGACCCCCCCAACCACTGACACCTGCTCCAAGTTCCTGGCACACCTGCCGACATGGCGTCCACCAGTTCAGGGTGTTAAAGGGATGCGGAGAAGTCCCACCTGTGATGGGAAGGGAGGGAGGTGAGGCTGAACGACCTTCTGACCCCAAGATTCTGAGCTCATATGAGATCGTCGTGGGCGTCACCAGCAAATGGAAGAAATGCTCAGTTTAGAGTCAGAAGACTTGGCTTCACCAGCCTCTGCTACTGACTGCCTGAGTGGCCTTGGGCATGTCCTTGGGCTTTAGTTTCCTCAAGTGTAAATTGAGGAAAGTGATTATTACGCTTATTTACCTGAGTTTACCTTTTGGCAAATATTCACTTAAATAAGTAATTAGGGCGTATCATGGAAGTCTTTAAGAAACTAAGTGGCTCAGTGGATTGAGTGCTGAGCCTGGAGTCTGAAGACCTGAGTTCAAATCCTGCCCCAGACCCTTTAGCTCCTGTGGACTTAATGACCACCTCTAGGCTGATGATTCTCGAATCTGCCTTTTGTGCCCCAGTCTCTCCATTGATCTCCAGCTGCCTCTCAGATATCTTGAACTGGATGTCCGGTAGACATCTTAAAGTCACCATGTCCAAAACTGCACTCATCATTTTTCTTCCTATCCTCCCCTCCTCACCTTCCCTATTACTGTAGAGAGCAACGTCATCCTCCCCGTCCCCCAGGCTCCCAACTAGGAGTCATCCTGGACTCCCCACTCTCTCTAGGCTCCCCTGCCCCATATCCAATGTGGTGCCAAGGCCTGTCAATGTCCCCTCTGCAGCCTCTCCTGAATACTCCCCCTTCTCTCCTCTGACTCTGCTACCCACCTGGTGCAGACCCTCATCACCTCACACCTGGACTATTGTAACAGCCTGCAGGTGGGTCTGCCTGCCTCAAGTCTCTGCCCACTTCAGTCCATCCTCCATTCAGCTGCCAAAGGGATTTTCTTAAAGTTCAGGTCCGACCATGTGAGTCTCTTTACTCAATGAAGTCCGCTGGCTCCCTATGGCCTCTAGAAGCAAATACAGAATGCCCTGTTTGGCATTAAAAGCCCTTCAATACCTGCCTCCTCCTACCTTTGCAAGCTTCTTACACTTCCTCCCAGAGTCATACTCTTGGATCCAGTGACACCGGCCTCCTGGCTGTTCCACGAGACCCTGCATCCCTCAGCTTGTGGCATTCTCTTTGTTGGTCCCCTATGTCTGGAACACTCCCCTGCCTCTGCTCTGACCACTGACCTCCCCGGCTTCCTTCAAGTCCCAACTAAAAGCCCACCTCCTACAGGAAGCCTTCCCTAACCCTTCTTCATTTCAGGGCCTTCCTTCTGTTAATTATTTCCTCTGTATCCTATATATAGTCGGTTCGCCTACATTTATTTGCTTGTTGTCTCCCTCATTAGATGGTAAGCTCCTTGAGGGCAGGGATTGTTTTTTGCCTCTTTTTGTATTTCTGTGGCTTAGAACAGTACCTGGCACATAGTGTGTGCATAATAAATGTTTCTTGATTGACATTAACAGCTGTGTGACTCTGGGGAAGTCGCTTAACCTATGCCTGCCTCACCTTCCTCCCATGTAAAGTAGGGATAATAATAGTGCCTTCCTCTTGGGGCTGTGATCAGAACAAGCTAAGACTTATAAAGTACTTTGCCAATCTTAAAATGTTATATAAAGCTAGTTATTATCATTATAACTTTCTCTAATTTCACCACGTGATGGAATGAACATGCTACTCACATCAACTCTAAATAGAAAAACAGGTCCAATTGTATCTGACCAGGTCTTGGGAGAACCCAGAAGTAAAAGTGCACATGATTCTAAGAGGCCCTGAGCGGGAGGAGGCCTGATGCTCCTTCCCCTTGACATGCTGAGTCAAGTTTAAAGCCCCCTGAATTTGAGCTCCAGGTGAGATAACCATTTCCCATGGGTAGGGATTTAGAGGCACCGATGAGTGGATTTTTTTTACATGTCCTCCAAGACGGAACATAAATCTGAGTCTGGGGGAAAATCCAGGGATGGGTGGCTATCATTGATGAGGCAGAGGTTTGGATTTGGCCCCAGGACTTTGCTCTGCCTTAGGCATATACCTTAGGCATATGAACCATGGAGTGCTAATGCTGGGAGGGGCCTTGAAAGCTGATTCATTCATCCATGTATTCATTCAACTGGCCCTTTTGGTGAGCCCAGCACTCTCCTGGAAGCTGGAGGGTATACAAAGGAAAAAGCTCCCAACCTGGTTGGATAAACACACCCACCTGTTAAGACCGGGAGACAGAATCAGAAGCAGGCGGCTAAATCGTCATAACTGCAAGGTCATGCAGAATCCATTGATATTAAGGAGAACTTCAATGCAGAAGCTGCCAAGGTCAGTTAGGAAGGGCTTTTGAGGGGAGCTGAGATTTGATTTGGACCGTAAGAGAAAGCATGCACACAGGTTGGCAAAGCCGTGGAAAAAGCTTTCTGGATCATCGGAAGCAAGGTGCCTGGGGCACAGAGCCCACTGTGAGTGGGCAGCTCACAGCAGCTGTTCTCCAAGCCTTGACTCTGCTTGAACCCCAACCTGTACCCTCCTCATCCCCCTCAGAGCCATAATTAGAAGTATTTTCACCTGGTACAAAAGTAGTTGATAGGGGATGGGGAGAACAGCCTGACCATGGGTGTAGTGAGGCACTGGGGGTAAAGGGAAGTCTGACCTTTGTCTCTTGGGGGTTGGGAAAGAAAGGTGGGCCCTGGAAGAGGGGTGCTAGGGTTGTACCACTTAGGGAGAAGAGAGGGAGGTGGTGCTGGGACGGGCTGGGGGAGTCCTGGAAGCAGAGCTCCAGGGCAGATGGCAGCCCTAGGATGGAAGCATGCTGCCCCCTCCTTAGAAGGGCAGCCTCCTGTGCGGCTCACTCTTCCAGGCTGCCTCCCAACATTTGTTAGTGCTCAGCTGACTCTAGCATCACAGATCTAGGGCTGGGGGGTTGTCCAACCCCCTCACTTTACAGATGAAGGAACTGAAGCCTAGGAAGAGAAAGTGACTCTAGCAGGTAGGAATTGAAAGTACACAAAATGGAAGAACTATGGAGGTAGGGAAAGAGTAGAATATCATAGATTTAGAGCTGGAAGGACCCGATAGTCTAATGCCCCCCTCTTTACAGATGAGGAAACTGAGGCTCATAAAAGTAAAATGTTTTTCCCATGGTCACAGCTAAAAAGTATTAGAGGCAGGATTTGAACCCAGGTCATGAGATTCAGCACTTCAACCAATACCCTAGGCTGCCCCTCTAATGTTGGCTTGGTTTTCCAGTCAATGAAAGAAGGCCTTGAATGAAGATTCTGTATCCCCCACTGGGCAGCAGGAAATGCCAGCAGATTTGTAAGTGATTGGGCACCATGATGAAAATGGAGTCTGAAGGCAACTATTTAGGAAGCTTGAAGGATGTGGGAGGAGGTGGAAGTTGGAGAGAAGCTGGAGACAAGGAGAGAAGGCAGGAGACTCCTTCAGTAATCCCAGGGGGAGATGATGATGGTCTGGCCTAGTTGGGCAGTGGAATTGGGGATGGCAGACCTATTCAATGAGCTTTTACTAAGTGCCCAGGCCACTCTCTAAGGCTAGAGACTGCTAAGAAGGGGCTGGTCTGTCCTGGTAGAGGGAGTTCTCTCACTGGGAGCTTTTCTCAATACCACTGAAATCCAGATCTACTCATCCCATGTACCAGGCTCTGTATTAGGTCCCTGAGTATGTAAATCAAGAGGAAATAGGTCTTGCCCTCAAGCGGCTTACATTGTATTGGGGACATACAATATGTACATATAAAGATAGATCTATACAAAATTATCTATCCATCCATCCATCCACCTATCTATCCATTTGTCTATCTATCTATCTATCCATCACAGATACATCTACATTTCAATGCATAGATAGATACACACATATATACCCAAAACATATGGTAATTTTTTTAGGGCCAAGACATTAGCAGCTAGGCAGATGACAGGGAAGGTCACATGGAAGGTGGTATTTGAGCTGAATCTTGAAGGAAAGGAAAGATTCCAAGAGCTTTCTGAGGGGGAGCAGAGGAGGGAGGGCATTCTAAGCATGGGGCAGAGCCAAAAGCACGGTGATTTGAGACAGAGCCTTCTAAGTGAGAAACGGTAACAAGGCCAGTTTGACTAGACTGTGGATTACCCGAAAGAAGGTAATGTGTAAGAAGGCTGGGAAGATTGTTTGGGGATGACCGCAATCCATGAGAGGAACATGGAGGAATAAATCAGGAACACTTGGTTCCTGATCAGGACACTTGGCATCCCAAAGAGGAGAGAATCCAGCCTGGGGTCTTACAGGGTAGCAGGGCCTTGGAATGTTACGGAGAAGTTGGGAAAGGTTTTCTCTTTGGGGGGGAAGCCTGGGTGAGGAGCTGCGTATGTCCATCCTGCTCTTCAGTTGGATCACCCATTAACTGTTCCCAGAGAGGGAAACGTCCCCCACTTTTGATGATGTCTAGAGGCCATTCCCCCATTCCCACCCCACAACTGTGACTTAGTTGAGTGTCTCTCAGGATTCGGGGTCAGACTTTCTCTTTGATCTCCAGCTGAGCATGTCTGAATGACGAAGAGAGGCTGTTCTCCATCTGTTCAGAGCCCTTCTCGGGCAGCCTGGGATTAAATCATTCCCCTGCCTGTTCTGCAGGACACATAACTCCAGTTTATTGAAGATTTCCCGGTGGGTCTTATTTTCTAAGCCTCTAATCATCTTTGTGGATCTTCTTTAAGTGGGGAGTCCCAAACTGATTGCCGGAGTCTAGAGGGTGTCTGACCAGGGCCAAGCGCTTGGGTGGGAGAAGCTCACACTCCCTCCTTCTCATCGCTTCTTGCTCATCCATGTTAAGCTGGGACTCTGTCTGTGTGGGACAGGGACCCTTACCCTGGAGTCTGTGACCTTGTCACGGAAGAGATTCTGATAATTGTTTGGATTCCATGAAATTCCCCCAAAAAAGTCAGCCCCCAGGGGATGGAAAGCTCCAAAGGATGAGATTCTGATGATCCCCACAAGCCAATGACCCTGATGGCAGCTTGGGTGTAGTGTCTAGAGTACTAGACTTGGGAAGCCCTGGATTCAAATCCAGCCTGGTTGTGTGATTGTGGGCAAGTCTCTTAACCTCTCCCTGAGCCTCAGTTTCCAAAATGAGGGCGTTGGACTTGGTGGCCTCTAATGCTCCCCTCGAGGTCTAAATCACTCTGAGTCTCAGTTTCCTCTTCTCTAAAATGGGGATAGTAGTAGCACCCTCTACCTCACAGGGTTGTTATAAAAATCAGATGAGATACCGTAAATACTCGCTTTTGGCTTCTAAGTTAAAGATATGGCTGTTGTTTCAATGCGATCCTTCCTCATCCTTTGCTATTAAGTTTTATTTAGCAAATAGTTATACACCCTGCTATAGTCAACACCCTGAAGACACTAAGTCTGTTAGGACACTGACCTAATCCAGCTCGCTATGATGGGGGAGGAAAAGACAGTACCAAGAGAACTACACTTCAGTGGGGAGAGGGACCAGTACAAAGAAGATGTTTAGGCAAAGTCCTATGAGGAATCTTTGAGGAAGAAACCCCTCACTTCCTGAAGGAGAGGACATCTGAGTGGAGCCTTGAAGGATGGAAGTAGGTCAACCCAAGATGGTGGTTTGAGGAATCCATTTTCTGCACCCAGGCATGGAGAGCAGCGTGAGGGAGGGTATGGAAGCACAAGGAAGGACAAGAGGAGGGGCCAGAGAGTAGAGCTACAGAATAAGCGAAGGGCATCGGGCTGAAAGGAGTTTGGAGCAGGATCTGATGGGCTTGAATGTTGGGATCAGAGGTTTATACTTTATCGAGTGGGCAATAGGGAGACATTGAAACTTCTTGCTTACTTTACTGAGAAAGTTGAGGTCACCTCTCTTGTTCCTGCAAGCTCAATCTACAGTCTGAGGGTAGCTAGGAAAGCCAATGGGAGCTTAGAGTACATTAGGAGAGGGTAGCATCTAGAATGAGGGAGCCCCTGGGGGAAGGGAAGGGAACACGCATTTATTAAGTGCCTACTATGTACCAGGCACTGTGCTAAGCACTTATTTGATCCTCACAACAACCTTAGGAGCAAGGTGCTGCTATTACCTTGATTCACAGTTGCGGAAACTGAGTCAGGCAGAGATTGAGTGACTTGCCCAGGGTCACAGAGCTAGCGAGTGTCTGAGGACTGATTTGAACCCAGGCCAACTCTCTACAATACCTTACTGCCTTTCTCTACGTTTGGAGTTTTGTGTTCAAGTTTGAGCCATACTTTAGGAAGGGCAGTAATAGAGCAGAGGGGATCTGAAGGAGGGCTTTGTGTCCCTGTCATGTGAGGGACGGTTAAAGGAGCCAGGCTATCTGAAGGGCTCTCATTTGGAGGAGGGATTAGCCTTGGCCCCAGAAAGCAGAGCCAGGAACAACGGGCAGAAGCCACAAATTGAGGCTTCGTGTAAGAGGGACAGGCTTCTCCTCCCTAGAGATCTACAAGCAAAGCCTGGATGCCCACTCCTTAAGTATACTGTAGAAGGAATTCTTTTTCTAAGAACTGCTGTCTTTTGTATTTCTATCACTCCCATTCCCCAAGACCTCATCCCTGTCATTCCCATCCCTTAAAGAAATAAAAAAAAGTTTAATAAAATTACATAAAAAAGAAGGTGTATGCCAGGTTCCACACCCATAGCCCTCCACCTTCCAGAAGAGATTCTTGCTCTGCGGCTCCTTGGAAATCTGAGATCTGTGATCTCGGCTCTGCTCCTCATTGCCAAAGCTCTCAGTGTCTTCGCCCATCCCATCTTCCTTAACTCCAGCCTCAGAGGAGGTAATGGTCCTTCTCCTTGTCGAGGCTAAGGCCCTCGGACTCATTCCCCTTCTTTCTCTCCTGGCAGTTGCCTCGTTGTATAAGCCTCTAATTTCCACCCCTTCCCATCTCCCTTTTCGTACTCATTCTCTCCCCAGGAACGGGCTTCCTTCCCGCTGCAGCTGACCAAGTCAGGAAGGCCTGACCTGTCTCACTTCGGACACTTCCCATGTGATCCTGGAGGAAAAGACCTTTCTCGGACTCAGTTTCCTTATTTGTAAAATGGGGATCATAACAGCACCTACCTCCCAGGGCTGCTGTGAGGATCAAATAAGAAAACATGTACAGCAAGTGGGGCTTTGCACACTTTAAAGCATGATATAAATGTTATCATCATATCGTCATCAACATGCTTAGATATTCCCTATCCTTAAGAACAAAACCAAATAAAGGCCTTTGCTCCGTTATGCCCACCCCCCAAGCTATCACCCTGTCTCCCTCTTCTCTTTCACTGCCAAACTCCTTGAAAGTGTAGGTGCAGGTGTAGCCTTCACTGTTTTATCATCTACTCAGTTTTCAGCCCTCTGCAAGTGGGCTTCTGGTCCCCTCACTCCTTGGGAGCTGCCCCCCCCCAGGCCTCCATAATGATCCCTCAGTGGCCAGAGTTGGGGGGTCTTTGCTCAGGCCTCATCCTCCATGATCTTCCTGTGGCTTCTGAGATTCCTGCCAGCCCCCTCTCCTTGACGCTACCAGGGAAGGAACATCATCTCTGGAGTTGAGGACTTGGGTTCCAAGCCCACCTCTGAGGCCTCACACCTGTGTGGCCTTAGGCAAGCCACTCAGCCTCAGTTTCCACATCTGTAAAATGAGGGTGTTGGCCACTATGGCTTGTGAGTCCCCTTCTAGCTCTAGAGTGATGACCATCTTTGGTTTCAGTGGCATTGCCCATTTTCCTGCTACTTTCCTCTGTCTAGGACTGGGTCATCAACTGCTCATTGGGATATTGGTGAGTCAAGCTAGTATGGGGGATGGGCCCTGGACATGCAAGGAGGAAGCCGGAGCTTCAGATCCTTCCTTAGATGCTTCTTTCAGATTTTAGATTTGGTGGCATCTGAAGCCTTATCTGGCCCTAAACTGTTAATTCTTTGATGTCTGCGTGATTACTCACTCAGCCTGAGATTTGGGTTAAAAAAATCAACTTCCCAACTCTGTGAAGGGGAAGGCCTGGCTGGACAATAGATCATGTGACAAAGAGTTAGGACAATAAGCTAATTATGTCCACAACAACAGCCAAAAAAGCTAATGCACTTTTTAACGGGGCCTAGTTGGCACAGTGGTTAGAGCACTGGGCCTGGAGTCAGGAGGACCTGAGTCCCAGTCTGGCCTCAGGAGCTTACTAGCCATGTGACCCCGGGCAAGTCACTTAACCCTGTTTGCCTCCACTTCCTCACCCATAAAGTGGGTACAATGGCAGCACCCACCTCCAAGATCGTTGTAAGGATCAGATGAGATCATAACTATAAAGCGCTTAGCGCAGAGCCTGGCCAAGTGAGAGGGATGTAAATGTTGGGGGTCGTTATTATTGTTAGCCTGGAGGAGTGACGACCCAGTTGGTACGCCAAATATTTGACAAGTAGTCATCTGAGAGAGCAATTGTTCTCCTTGGCTCCCAAGGGAAGAAATGGGACCCAGAGTGCGTTTAGGTTATATAGCTGTAGAAGGAGGGGGTCCCTTCCAGCTCTAGACCTTTGACCCTATCATTAAGCCCAGGACGAGTCATTCTTAGACCTGTAAAATCCTCAAAAACGTTCTTTCACAGGGACAGGCATATTTCACTCCTGGCACCGTCACCTCCCATGGGAGGCAGGCAAACGTTTTTGTGGGTTGGTTAATAAAGAGTTAAGCAGCTTATGTTCTCTCTTCCAGGCTTTGCTTGGGGAGTTTGTGTCTGACACATAAGTTGATATTTTGCATTAAAAATACAGTAAAAAAAAGAAAGGGAATGCCATGATGAATTGTTTGGGACTTTCGCAAACTTTCAGTATTTTTTCAAAAGTTCATTGAGATGCTCCAGGGAAACAGGTTCTGCCTTTACTTCCTTTCAGAAAGTTAGTCTGACCAGAACCTAAGTGAGGCAGAACGCCACCCTCCTCTTCCTGGTCACTCTGACTCTGACCTGGGACAGCATTTGTTTTCCCGGCTGCCATGTCATACCCGCGGTTGGCACATACCGAGGGGGTAGGAGCTCCAGTATGCTACAATGGAAAGAGGGCTGGGTTTAGAGTTGGAGGCCCTGGGTTCCAATTCTACTACTGCTACTGGTTGCCTGTGTGACCTTGTACAAGACACTCCTCCTTTCTGGGACTCAGTTACCTCATCTGACTTCTGAGGCCTCATCCAGCTCTATGATTCTAAACCTCCAGATTGGTCAGACGATAGGGCTGAGTTTGGGGGACAATGAATCATCCTTATTTACGGTTCCACTTACAGAGAGAATACCAAGAAACACTTCAAATCACCTTTTCCACATATATATGTGCCCATCCATAGGTGCGTGTAGGTATTTATCAGCTTTCAATCGATGCTGTCTATATTTATACACAGATCAGTATTCCCCTCCATTAGGAGATGCATTCCTTTCGAGGAGATATTGTTTCATTCCTTGTTATGTATATTTCCAGTGCCTAGCACAGTGCTTGGCACATAGTAGGTGTTTAATGAATATTTGCTGATCGATTTATATGTAAAGGACAGTTTTGCAACATTTAAAATCCCAAGTCTCAGAAAACTGGGTGACAAACGTCATCTCCTTCCAGCCTTGAACAGTCAGACTTCACAATGAGGACAGACTCTCCCCACCACCCCCCAACGATCCTAATAGACTCAGCCGTGTCTGAGGAACTCGCCCAGGCCCTCTACTCTTTCCAAAGGGCAGCAGGTAAGCCCCACATTTAAGTTGCTTCCATGGTTCACTCCTCCAGACCCCAGCTGCCATGTTTTCTTCCCATCTTTTGTGACCTTTCCCAGGTTCACAGACTGGTATAGGAGTGTAACCATGGCAACAGAAACATCTCCAATGCTAAATAAGGAATCTCTGAGAAAAATAGCTATTCGTCTGCCTCTCGGATAGGCCGGGGAATTATATGGGATATCATCGAAGAGCGATGCACAGGAAGGACAGAGGGCAGGGCTGTTCCCAACGTTCCTTGCAGCAAATGGAGCTCTGAGAGGAGAGGATGAGGGGCAACCTTTCCCCTTCCCCTCATATCACAAAGAAGTGGACAATGGGCCCACGTTCTGAGATGTGTCCACTCCTGGGGGGCGCGCTTTAAGGGAGACGTTGACAAGGTACAATGGAAAGAGAATTGGTGCAAGCCTGGGCTCCAATCCTGCCTCTAATGCTAACTCTGTGTGATCTTGGGCAAGTCCCTCTCCTCTGAGGCTCCATTTCCTTCTCTGTAAAGAGTCTGAACGAGATGGCCTTGGAGGTTCCCTCCAGGTCTAGATCCAGCTCCTAAGACTGTTAAGATAGAAAGCTTCCAGAGGATGGTGACCAGTAAGGTGGAGATTGTCCTACATATGATGGAGGGATCGCTTGGAGGATTTGAGTTAATTTGGCCTGGAGAAGAGGAAGCCTAGCAGATGTCTTCCAATATCAAAGGGGCTGTGGTAGAGAAGGTTTAGGCTGCCTGGCCAGTCTGCTTGGCCCTGGAGGGGCAAAACAAGCACCAACTGGGTAGAAGTTATAGAGAGGCAGGTCTGAGTTCAGTTTAAGGGAAAACTCCTTAGCTATGAGAACCAGCCCCAAACCCAACTGAGCTTCTTTGGGAGGAAATGAGCTCCCCATCACTGGCAGAATCCAGGCAGAGGCTGACTGGCCGGTAGCTGGAGAATGGGTCTGAGGAGATTCCTCTGTCCTTCTGGGAGTTGGCCTACTTATTCTAGCTTCAAATGCCACAAATGAAAAATATCTCTCATCAGTTCAGAGAGTTTGTGGGTCGAGGTCCCAGATCAGATAGGCTGATCTTGATTGTGGTAGGGTAATCTTTTAAAAACTTATGACCTTATAGGAGACAGTGTGATATAGTGGGAAGATTATTGTCTCTGAGGTCAGGGCATCTGGGTTCAAATTCTATCTCCGATACATACAACCCGTGTGACCTTGGACAAATCACGTCACCTTCCTCAGCTTTAGTTTCCTTATCTGTAAAATGAGGGGATTTTACTAGATGTCCTCTGAGGTGCCTGCCAGCTTTAAATCTATGCTTCTATGACATATCTGGTATCCAAAAATTGAATGCCATTAGCTTCCTGGGAAGGTATAGTGTGAAATTACTGCTGATGTCAGAGCTCCGCTCAAGCACCACCTTCAACATGGGGCCCCCTTTATACAACGCCTTTCTTGACCCCCTCCTGTAGATGTTTGTGTCTTACCCCCACATTATGGTATATGTATTTTCTGTTCATCTATATGAGTACCCTGTCTCCCCTGACAGATTAAACTATATGAGCTTATGCCTTGGTCCCTGGTTGCCTTTCCGTTTTGTGTTTCCTTTTGAACATCATTTGTTACATTGACAAGTTCAGGTTTAGAGATGACTTTTGAGTCGGAGAGGTCTGGAGGTCCTAGGCCCATTTAGTGGAGCTGACTGAAGGCAAAGGGAAACTTCTTTATCAGAAAAGGTGACAATGACCAAGAGTTGTTTGGACAGTGCAGAAGCTAGGTGAAATGTAGTCATGACTATTTGGTGGTCTCGCAAACTGTTTTATGTCATGATAAGGTTTAAGTAACAGCCTCCCAAGTTTAACTGTAGTTAAAAATCGTTACTGAATCCTGTTTTAAGTCTTTCTGTCGATGCATGCTTATGAGGCTTTTGTGTATAGGAAATAAATACCTGTCCCATATTGTATCACTTTGTTCACATTGTATCCCTTTTTATTCTCCCATTTTGAGGAGACCTACACATGAGCTAACACCTAAGCTTTAAATAACGTGCCCTCAGGGTGGCAGGGTGGGGAGGGGGTTAATGAGCCAAAGAGTGAATGTAAAGGGAGCATCTCATCCGAATCCAGGCTCCCCCTGGACTGAATGGACAATTTGCATGTGTCTAGAGCAGATGAGCCCTTTAAGAGAGGGAGTGAACATAGTGCCCCAGCTCCTTGGGCCCTTCAGTGGGTTCTCATTTTTTTCATTTATCAAACTCCTACTCTGTGCTAGACACTAGTGATACAGGTACAAGAGCAAGGCATTTCCTGCTTTTATGGGGCTTACTTACTTTCTAGGGTTCACTAAACACTCCCCTTATCTTTGCCTGGAAGAGTTTCTTGGATCAAAGATTGTGAAAAAAAGAGTTTTCCCCTAGTCATTGTTAATACAAGTAATTTCTTGACACTCATTTACAAGTTTATAATCTTCAGGAGAGAATGGCTTAGTTTCACACTCTTCCCCCTTTTTTTACCCCCACAGGCTGTTACTGGCAAGTGAGATATTCAAATCTTCATAGTATTTTGCAATATGTCTCTTGCTCAACCACCCCCCACCCCTTTCCCCAGCCCTCCTTGGCCTAGAAGCCATTTCTTCTAGCTAATGCATTTCTGGCTGCAAACTGAATCAAAGTTAAAGGATTCTGAAGGCGAATTAAAAAATTAACACTAGCTCAGCTTGGATAGGACAAGAGACCTAATGGAGATGGGACATAAGTAGCTAGTGAGCTAGCAAAATATGGAGAATCCACGCTCATCACAGAAGCCTAAACTTAATTTTCAGTGTTCAGAGAACAGGGTCATGATGCTCTAGGAGCCTAACTTTGGATTTTTTGGACAGGTAGGAGGAGTACGATTTCATCGGTGTTGGGGAACTCCCATTATGAAAACTCTTTTCCCTGATATAGATTAGCAGGTCATCTGTAATATAGAATCTGATTTAGAGCTGGAAGGGAACTCAGAGGTCATCTATTCTATCAGACAAGGAAGCTGAGGCCCAGGAAGGTAATGCTACTTGCCCAAGGTCATTCATAGGTGTCTCAACAACAGACTTTGAACCCAGGTCTTCTGACTCCTTTGGCTATGTTTACACAGCTAGAATGTGTTAAAGGCAGGATATGAACCCAGAATCTTTCTAGCTCTAAGACTGGCTATAGAACTATACTCTGGGAACTCAGTTTACGCAGGTTTATTTGGGGTTCTTGTGACCTTGGGGGAGCGCCTTGAATTAGTACATCAGAGAGAGAAGAGACACTAAGAAACACTGAATGGGAGGATCCTGAGAGAAGAACAAGGGAGCAGCGGGTAGAAATGTGCAACAGTTACAGCTCTCTGCTGGACACAAGTCAGGGAGGAGGGCTTCTTTGATGTGCTGGTTGGACGGATATTTTTTTGCCCTAGTGTCCCAGTTTTCTTGGGAGTGCCAAGGACAGACCAGGGGTGAGGTGGGGCCATTGTATCCTTCTCTCCTCAACTCTGCCTACAGGGTGACCCACTTTCTCTCTATTGCTGCCCCCTGCTGGACAGGAGAGGAAGAGGTCAATGGCTCCTTTCCCCCCTTCATCACCCTAGAAACCCTAGTTTTTTGGGAGAGCATGGGATTAAGGGAAAACAAAATGGAGGGAGCCTAAGAGAAGCCCAAGAGAAGCCCACATTCCAGAGAAGCCTCAAGTTATCTCTCTAAGAAGGCATATTGAGGAAGAGTCACCAACTCTAGGGAAGGAACAAAACCAAGAAAGGCTGTTTCAGAACAGAACCAACTTCTAAGCAAGGAAATGACCAAGGGAAGCTCTCCTCTTTCCATTCTGGCTCCCTAATCTTTCACTCAGCATACTGCCTGCTGGGCAAAAAAAAAAATCCTACCCAGCTAGGCTAAGCTGTATTCCTGAAAATTTCCCTTTTCTTTCTTCTTAGAAATGAAAATCTGCCTTTATGAGGCCACAAATGAATGACCCCATCTTGACCCGGCCAAAAATATTTCCAAGAGGGCAGTTGGAAAAGTGATATGTCAGGACAGGGATGGAGGTAAGGGAGTAGGGTAGAGAAGAAAGAAGCAAAGAAGGGGGAAGGTATGAGTTTTACCTGCTTGTAAATTTTTCAGGGTATCTCTCTCGCATGAGGTGGAATCTGTGGGCAATGGAGGCATCCTGAAAGAAAAAGAAGCAGAGGCAGATACCTGGTTAGTATGTAGTGTTTGGGAGTTGCCAAGTAACAAAGAGGACTTTGGGCAGTGAAGGAGAAACAACTGTGGCTTTCTGAGTATGCTTGTCTGTGAGTGGAGTATCTTGGGGGTCCAAAGTCTCTTGTCCTAGGGCATATCTGGCTGTATCCACATGAACGGAGGAAGCAGTGGCATGGGTGACCATCTTCACTGCTAACATTGATGTTGTAACTATGAATTGTATTTGGTCTGTCTGTCGATGTTTGTAATTTGTTTGTATTTTGCTCTGAAGTTCAGGGTGCTGGCTTTTCCCCCTGAACTAAGGGAATGGTATTTGTATGCCGGGTTTAAGTAAGCTTGTCAACCCTTAATGTTGCTTTCCTTAGTAAAGCAGATCAAAAGAACCTGGGCTTTTGCAGCGTGCTGGTAGCGTGCTTGTTGTTGGGCTTGTGTTGGTCTTTCACCCACACAACAGCTGCTAGCTGGATTGTTGAAACAGGTTTTCACACTGGGAATCCCCTCCCTCATCCTTCATGTGTAAGGTAACATGCGAAAGAAATGAAAAAAAAACTATAAGGGTGAATCAGTGTTATTTTGGGACTTGAGCTGAAGTTTTTTCAATAGCTATAACCGACTATTTGGCAAAACAGCTTCATGTTTGAAAGGAAAACGATTGTGATTTCAACGAAAGTAGTTGGTGAGTTTTACTTTCCCTTCCCCGCCCCCCTTGTCTGCATGGGCTAGGCTCAGTTTCCTAACATTTTGTGGAAGCTGTTGCACTTTAGAAAGATGAAGGGAGGAAGAGTCAGAAGCAGAGGAGCTAATTCTAAATGAGGCAAAAAAATTAAGTATGTAGTTTGTGAATCTGTGAAATAGGAAAGTACATTTATTTACTGGGGCACATGGCTGGACTGCCCTGAAAGTTGTGTCAACTCAATCCTATCTCTTCTCTGATTTATGAATTTTACAAAAGCAAATTTCCTTTCTTTCCCTCCCTCCTTCTCTCCCTCCCTCCTTCTCTCCTTCCTTCCTTCCTTCCTTCCTTCCTTCCTTCCTTCCTTCCTTCCTTCCTTCCTTCCTTCCTTCCTTCCTTCCTTCCCTCCTTCCCCTCTCTCTCTCTCTCATTCATTCTGTAAATTTCTATTTGTCATGTAACTGTATATCTAAATAGTGTCTCCCCTTCCCTGATAGAATGTAACCTTCTTGGGGGCAGGGACTGTTTTAATTTTGTCTTCATATCCCCAGTAGCCAACATAGGCTTAGGTACCTAATAGGTGCTCAACAAATGCTTTTTGATTACATGAAGACACCCAAACACACATATCCACATTTACATGTATATATACTAACATATTGATAGACATGTATTTCCAGTGCCTAGCATGTAGTAGGAACTTAGGATAGCATTTATTGAGTCAAATTACTCCATCCTTCTTAAAGCAAATGACAAGATGCTATGCCCTGCTTCCTTGGTCTGGTGAGGACAATCATTCAGAGGCATGAACAAGGCCTGGCCATCCATCAATCAGATGCTTAAGACTAAGGGTGAAAAGTCCTAGATCTGTTTAGAAGCTCAGTACAGCCACTGGGTGAAGTGAATTGACATCTCATAGGAAATGTTTTTGGCTTGGTTAAGGGACTTGGTCATCCTCTTCAGGGATTGTACGGAACAGAGTCTGGTTTCCATCTCTCTCTCTCCTTCCATCCCCTCCCCCCATCCCCATTCTATCCTTCTCAGAGGAGGACCCTGTGAACTTCTGAGGACTGAGGGATTGGGATTTCTCCCTCCTCCCCGCCATCTATCCCAGCAGCATTCATGGGGCAGTAGTGGCTAGTGGCAGTGACTGGACAAGAACTGAAGACAGACTGGCTGCAGCGAGGAAAGGCAGATTCAGGGCTCTACAGGGAGCAAGGGAAGTTTGTATCCACTGTTCTTTCTAGATGCACTTAGCAAATACCGTTTTAAAAAACTAATTAATTCTCACTGACATAAACTGATAATTATGGGAGGCGAAAGTATATTTGTGGGGGCTTATAAGCTATAGTCAATAAACATTTATTAAGCACCTACTATGTGCCAGACACTGTGCTGAGTGCTATAAGATGTTATAGCATTAATAAGACAGCCCATGGCACCCCCACCCTCACCCCAGGGTATTCTCTGAAGGGATAAGGAGCAGTGGCCTCTGGGAAACCAACCTCCCTGTATGAGTGGGGTTTGGGAGAGTAAGTCCAGAACCCGTGCCATATCAATTAATGGTTGCTTGGCTGATCAGAGGTACACAGATTATTTTCTTCCCTGATAGAGTGTAAGCTCCTTGAGGGCAAGAGATGTTTCCAGCTTGTCTTTGTATATCCAGCACTTGCCCCAGTGCCTAATGCTTGGAGTAGGGGCCTAAGAAATGCTTGTGGATGACTGCCTCATCTCCTCTCAGACTCCTCGTTCTTCAAGGCTCAGCCCTGGTGGGATGCCTGCATCATACTTTTGTGGAGCATTTTATCTGTATACGCCTCCACACTCCTTCTTCTGGACTAGATCTGTGATTTCACAAGTGAAGGGAACTCCCAGGTGAGGAAAGTCCCTTATTAATGTACATCAATACCTTTTCCTGCCTCCATGATCTTAGGGAGTGGCCTGGGGATGCTGAGAGGTTAAAGCGACCTGCTGAGTCCATATAGCTAGTCAGAATAATAAAAGCGGCAAGGTGGGGCAGTGGATAGAGCACCAGGCTTGGAATTGGGAAGACTTATCTTCCTAAGTTCCAATTTAGCCTCAGACACTTTCTAGCTGTATGACCCTGGACAAGCCACTTAACTTTGCCTCAGTTTCCTCATTTGTAAAATGAGCTGGAGAAGGAAATGGCAAACCACTCCTGCATGATTGTCAAGAAAACCCCAAATGGGGTCACAGAAAGTTGTTCACAATCGAATAACAACTGTTGGAGGCAGGATTAGAATCTCCGTCTCCCAGGCTCTGAGTTCAAGTCACTCCACTAACGCAGGCAGGCTCCCCAGAAGGCCCTTCGCACTCATGACAGTCCACATCTCCAAGAGAGTTTCAGCTAGCCCTGGAAGCTTTCACAGGCTGCCATCACGTTCTGCGTAGATTCAAGAGAAGTGCTATGGAGAACGCTCTCTGAACACAGTCATTTCCTCTGTCTTCAGAAGAAAAAAAAGCAGAGGCTTTTGTCTGGCATGCTCCTCTTAAAGGCAGCTGGGGGTAACGTAGCTAGAGCACTCTGCCTGGACTTGGCAAGATCTGAGTTCAAATCCAGCCTCAGACACTAGCTGGGTGACTCTGGGCAAGTTACTTAACCACTGTTTATCTCAGTTTCCTCAACTCTAAAATAGAGCTAATAATAGGACCTACCTCGCAGGGTTGTTATAAGGATCAAACAATATAGTATTTGTAGAAAGAATTTGGCACAGTATCTGGCACATGGTAGGTGTTCCTTCCCTCCCTCCCTCCCCATCTGGACCTAGTGCCCTTCACACAGGATCTGAGGCACCTCCATTCTGAGGTCTTCCTGAATCTCACCATCCACGCTTCTTTCTATCCACTCCCCATCCCCCAGAACAAAATGCCCTTCCCTGAGCATCTCTCCCTATGTGCTTCCTTCCCCTATTAGAAAGTAAATTCCTCAAGGGCAGGAACTCTCTTAGTTGCTAGTACTTGTATCCCTAATGCTTAGCAAATAGTAGACACAGTGCTTTAAAATCCATTCAGATCCCTACACCTGCCTGGGCCTCGGTTTCCCTCTCTGTAAATGAAGGGGGCTGGCCTTGCTGGCCTCTGAGGCACCTTCCAGCTCTACATCTATGATCCTATAATTCAAAATGTCATCATGTTGAGTGAGGGCAAGGCCAGGAAAGGAGGCTCTGGACTGTATTCCTCCAACAGAGATGAGCGAAGGAGTTGTGGAAATCCAGGCTGCTGGGCTCCTGAAAGAGCCACAAGAAAGGCTAATGTGAGCTGGCCAGATATCTGTTTTTCTAGAGAACCATACATCTGGAAGGACCTCCAAGGCCACCAGATCCCACCCATTTCTGACCAGGAATCCTCTCCCTAGCATCCCTAGCTAGTGTCCTTCAGCCTACTACCCCCCTTCCCACTGGACAGCTCCAAAGATGAGCAAGTTTTCCCTTATAAACAGGCTCAAACAAGGGCTCCTTGGTAATTCTCTCTTCCCAAGCCCCCCCCGCCCCCCCCACCCCCCACTGCATCTAGCTTTGCCCTTTGGGAAAAACAAAACAGGTCCAAGGCCTCTTTTCAGGTGACTGCCTTGTGAAACCTTCACTCAATCAGTAGGTATTTATTAAGCATTTACTCTGTGCCAGGCACTGCCCTGGGCTCTGGGGATAAAAAGCCAAGCATGAAGTGGCCCATGCCTTCAAGAAGGGTGCCCCCTAAGTCTTTTCAATTCTGGGCTTGGTATCCTGTGTTCTCTCACCTGATCTTCCAGTGATATAGTCTCTAGTGTCCTCATCATCCCAGCCATCCTTTGGGGTGGTGGGAGTTGGGTTCTAACTTCTTAAAACATGGCATCCCGAACTGAACAGAATTCTCCTCAGATGTGACCTGACTGGGACAGGGTACAAAGGAACCCTTACTTCTCTACTCTGGTCACTATGCCTTCCTCAGTGCATCCTGTCATCAATCACACCAGCGCCCTTTGTTCTGGCTGCCATACTGGCTTAGATTGAGCTTGTGGTCCAGTAAAACCGCTAGATCTTTCCCCCTCCACAAGAACTATTATCTAGCCACAACCTCCCCCCACCTCCAGATCTGGCATTCCGACATTTTTGAACCGGAGTATAGAGGTTTATATTTATTTCTTTTAAATTTATCTTACTTGATTTTCATCCCATTATAGTAAGCTGTTAAGATGGTTTTTTGATTCTAATTCTATCACCCAACATGTTAGCTTCTCTCCTTGGCTTTGGCCTATCCACAGATTTGATAAGTATGCCAATCTAATCCAATTAAGCAAGCATTTATTAAGGCCCTGTTCCACGTGAGGCACAGTGCTGGGTGCTGGGGATACACAGTCAAATGAAAAACAATACTCTCCTCAAATGCAACCTTCTATATGAAGCCCTGGGATCTCTGCGGGGCTGATGCCTCTCCTAGCCTTGTATCTATTTGCGTTTGCTTATTTGGATCTACATTGTTCCCCCTGATACAATGTGAGCTCCTTCATTTTTTGACTATTTCATTTTTTTGTCTTTATATCTCTAGGACTGGACACATAGCGTATGCTGATTGATTATTCCTGTCCTCAAGGAACTTACATTCTACTGGCCTATAAACAGTAAAATGTATACATGATTTAGAGAGGGAGGTACCTTGTTTGGACAGTCTTTAAGTCTACATTTCCCTCTACTCAGTGCAATACTTTTGTCATCAACCACCAGCACACAGTGGGATCTTATATTCTCTATACTTTTATACAGTTGACTGTGTGACGAGGAAGATAGGAAAATTTATTTTCGAAAGCTTGAGCATTCTCTTCTTATATTTTCATCAAGGAGATCCCTATTGGAGTCATAGACCATTTCTCTCAAGATTTCACAAAGAAGAGGAAGTAGGTATATGAATTGGTAGCAAGTATCTTCTTGGTCATTTCTTTTCTTGATAATTGTATTGTCTCTGTGATCTCTTCTATTTTTCAGAAATCATCACCTAGAGATACCTCAAAAATTGATTCTTTTAAAATGTTGTTGCCATTTGGATGGACTTCAGGGTATGTCCAGCTACTCTTCCTGGTTTCATTTTCTTAAATACATTTCTACTTGTTCACATAGCACATTGAGGCGGTCAAGTCTAAGTACAGTAGTCTCACCTGCATCAAGGAAAAGACTGGCATAGAGACACTGGCAGCTCTTTTCCATGTTAGGTATATTGTCACCCTCATTCCTCTTTTAGCTACAAAATTCCTTGGAATGATTGGTTAAGTAGAATTCATGCCAAGTTCTCTTTAGACTGAATTTCTTTTCTACTGCTTTTCACTGTTTTGGGAGGTAATAATGCTCATTACCTTCCAATATTGTCTTCCATAATAATTTGCAAACGAGCTTACATTCTAAACCAAGGTTGCTCTTGGCTGCCTCGTCTCTCCATTTGGCAAAGAAGTGAAAGGTTTTCTGTCAGAGGTAGTTTGTAGTAGTTGTTCTGTCTCTTGGTTATGGTAAGTATTTTGCATTGGTCAAGCTTCAATAGGACATAGTGATGGATGTGATGTCTTTTCTTTTGTCCATTTCCCATTTTTCTGAATTGGCAGCTTTTTTGAATAGGTCAGGTTGTAACTGCTGTAATGGCCCACCGTGGTTTCATCTCTATCTTTTTTTTCAAATGTGGTTTTTATTTTGATCTGTATTCTAACTAGTAAATGACCTGACTGCCTATGAACTGCTGATGTGGCTTATTAAGATATGAGCTTTCACTTGGGGGCATTTTTTTTAATGTATGTGCACATATACTTAGTGCCTTCAAGCTCTCTTACTGATCATACGATCACAGATTTGGAGCTGGAAGGAATCTTAGAGGCCTTTTATTTTATCCTCTTCATTTTATAGATGAGGAAACAGGTTCAGAGAGACAAAGTGAGTTGCCCAGGGTTAACAACTATAGTAAGTATCAAAGGTGGGATTTGAACTCAAGTCTTCTTGACTTCAGGTTGGGTTCTCTGTCTGCTACACCATTGCTTCCTCTCTAAATGGTAGCTAGTTTATGAGCCTTTGGCCTCATTCGCTTAACTATCCTGAGCCATCTCTTCTGACAGTTTTTTCTCCCAGGCCCACCTTTACACTGAAGTTACCGAGTGCCAAGGTGAATGTTGACTCAATTTGGAGAGGCCCATCAAGTTCTTCATAGACTGTCTCTACTTCCTCATCTTCTTTCAAGAGAAACTGGAGCAGGAGTTTCAGTAGATGTGGAGTCAGGAAGACCTCACCTCAGACACTAACAAGCTCTGTGACCCAGGCTGAGTCATTTAAACTCTCTAAAATGAAGGATTGGATGGCATGGCCTCTGAGGTCCCATTTAACTCTGTGTCTATGAAACTATGCAGTCACTTAACTTGCCTGAGCCTGGGGTTTCTCATTTATAAAAGGAGTGAGTTGGACCTGATGAGTTTTAAAGTCCCTTCCTAAATCTGTGATCTTACGGACTGTTTCCACAGTGACCAGTTTGCTGATGCAAGGCAAGATGGACAAGGGTACCATGACATTATGTTTCTTGGTTACTTTTGAATTCAAGACAAAATGAACTCCCATGTTCACCTTGATGAGGAAAAAATGTGTGGCATCTTCTCTGCTGCCACTTCACTGTATCTTGTTTTCATATATAGCAAGAATGCCAATATGGCTATGAGTCACTTCCTCTTAATTTCCTCCAGTAGCATATCCACTTATTGATCGATGGGCAAAGAGTGTGAACATTTAGTGTGAGAACAATTAAATTAAGGCTTGCCAATGTTCTAGAAGCTGGGCGATTCTTTGTACCCTATACCCTCTATTTTATGGTTAGGTTGCTATCACTGAAGAGGGGGAGCTACCTTCATGGGGCTGAGGGCTGTTTTCTATTTTTATCTGTTTCATGAGCTGTCATGACCAAAACATTCCTTGCCCAGTGGCTAACCTTTGGGCAATGCTCCAGCCCTAAAAGTCTGTTATTCTAATGATGGTACAGCTGATTAGAAATGGGGGTGAGAGATTTCCCTCCAGCCCCTGATTCCCCTTATTAATAGCTTTGGGAATGTGCATCACCCCATCCAGACACTTGTTGTCCTTTCCTTACCTTAAGGGTTAGGGACATGAGGGGGAGGGGGGGACTCCAGAGTTACAAATCGCTCAGGAATTATGTTGTAATCAAAACTTCCTGTCAGTGATATCCCTGGTGCTTTGGCATTTCTGAAAACCCCAAATAAAGGATAGAGAGGAGGATGCCAGGGGAAGTGGGGGGAGGTGGGTGTCTGAAACCTTCAACCGTTGGTGGCATCAGTCAACAGGACCATGACTGGAATGCCGGATCCCTATTAAGCCTAAAAGACTCGTCTGTTTATCTGTGTAAGAATGGCACTCAGGAATAACAGGAGTTAGAGGTGAGGGTTGGGTAGAGCCTCTTCAGTTTGTTTCTGCTCTCTAGCCAGATTCTGGGTCCAATCCCTGGGGATGAGGGGAAACTGAGCGCTATTTGTCTTAATGGGGCCAGGGAAGGGAATATGGATTTCTTAGTGCAAACTCATTATCGCCCCTGGAAAAATAGCTCAGCCCACTGGCCCTGCTGCTGGTGGGGGAATGGTAGCCTCTTTACATATGACAGGCAGCAAACATTTGTCAATAATGCTTTGTATTAGCTCCCGCAGACACAGTGCAGTATTTACAAGGCTTCTTTGCCTCGGGTGTCTGATAATCAGTACAAACAGGGATGTAAATGGTAGGCTGGCTCCCTACACATTGACTTAGGAAAAAAAATCCATCTAATGCATGTAGCCCTACAAAGTTTAGGAAGTCAAATAAGGAGCAAGGCCATCTGCAAATGTCAGGCCTCGGCTCAGCCCAGGCTGCATGGTGGTAACTGATTTTGTCGAGAGTGGCCCTCTTCAAATGGGAGCGAATGAGCATGCAAGCACAGAAAATATCTGCCATGTGATGGCCGAGGTAGATGAGCTCTGGCTAAGGCCCCTTCCCACACGAAAATCCCGTTGGACTGGATGACAGCTGAGGTTCCCTTCCAGTTGCATCTCCATGACCTTATGGGTGGCCTTGGGTAAAATCCTTTAACCTTCTCTGTGGTCCCTTCAAGCTCTAGAGCTGGTATCCTATGATCCCCCCACAGGATTTGGAACTAAGATAAGAAGTACAGTGAAAAGAGCTGCTGGCTTTGGGGTCAGAGTATCTGAATTTATATCCTTGTTATCTTACTAGCTGTGGAACCACAAGTGGGCAAGTTACAGTGAAGGGTCACAGAGCTAGAGGTAGAAGGGGTCTCAGAGGCAGAAACTGAGGCACAGAGAGGTTAAGTGACTTGCTCAGAGTTACACAGCTGGGAAGTATCTGCATGGGATTTGAATCCAGTCTTCCTGACTCTGAATCCAGTCCTTGATCTATTACATCAGATGCCACCCATCTTGAACTGATACACATCTTTGTAACGAGGAGGTTAAAAAAATAAAGCAGTAAAGTTAAAGTAAGAAGTCCTTTCCTACTCTCAATCTATGGCAATATGATGCTATGACCTTGTAATAAAATGTTAGGAGAAAGGAAGGATAAATTAGAGTTTGATATGGATCAGAAGTGATGACAGGGGGCAGTTAGGTGGCACTGCAGGGGAGAGAGCAACGGCACTAGAGTCAGGAGGACCAGAGTTCAAGTCTGACCTTAGATGCTTATTAGCTGTATGACCCCTGGCAATTCACTTAACCCCAATTGCTTCCAAAGACAAAACGAAACAAAACAAAAAAGTGATGACAGCTTGGCAGAAGGCTTCTGGGGTGTGTGGCCTATGGTTTAATTACACTGGCCTGTCAGCAGTGCCTGGCATTAGAACCCCACCTATCCAAACAGACTGGCCAGAACAAGCGGTCAGCGATGCTCTGGCATTTTAACTGGCTCTTTTCCCCAAGGGAGGACCAGCTGGGCTTTGTATTTCTTTGATAAATTAATTACACGCCAGGGTTAATTAGCCATGACTTCTAATTAATCTACTGGTGGCTTTGAAGCATTCAGGTGATGATTGTTCAGTTGTTAGACCAGCCACTTGATTTATCCAACAAGTATTTATGGAGTGCCTAGTGTGTGCATTGCACTGCATATAAAGGGAGATAAGCAAGGATGGTGTGACTCAGTTTCTCCCTTCCAGAAATTGGTTATGACTGAGATGCAGAAAGACTGGCAAAGGGGAAGAAAGCTGGATTTGGAGTCCAAGGATCTGAGTTTGAATTTCAGCTCTGTCACTGCCCGGGTGGCCTCAGACAAGGTCCAGTTTTCTTCCTTATAAGAGGAGGGAGTTGGCCTGTGTGGTCAGGATGAAGCCCAGGTCCTCTGACTTCAAACCCAACCCTCTTTCTGTGCTTGAGCCTGGCACATTTGGGGACAGCTGAGGAGACTCATCAGCCTGGAGTGGGGAGCTTGTGGTGAGGAGCAGTGAGACAGGCATGCTGGTGGGGGCTGGGAATAAAGATGAACCCTTGAAAGGGTTCAATGTCTATATGTTACCTTCCCAGGGCTTAGCTTGGCACCCGCTAGGCATTTAATCCATTCTGGATTTGCTGACGGATGAATGAATTCTGACTCTGAACTGTTAATGGTGGAGAAGCCCAGGAGAATTTTGAGCAAAGGGAAGTGACTGATTTTTTTTTTAAGGAACAGCACAGTGATAGAAACTTGCAGAACTATCATGAGGGCCAGATGAGATCCCGTGTGTTAGAAGTGCTTTGCAAACCTTACTGCACTTTGCTTTAAATATCAGCTGATATGATGAAGAAGAAAGCACCCCGGGCCACATATTTACCCCACTTGGAAGTGAGGAAGTGAGGGGGTGTGCTAGGTAGAGTAGAGGGATAGTGAAGAAGACCCGAGTTCAAATCCTCCCTCAGACATTTACTTAACTGTGTGATCCTAGGAATTTCACATAGCCAGCCTCAGTTTTGTTATTTGTTAAGTGGGGAAAATACTAGCACCTACCTTATAGGGTTGTTGCGAGGATCAAGCAAAATAATGACCACAACGCCTGGCACAGAGTGGGTATTTAAATGCTTGTTGACCGACTGAAGGCAGACCACCCAAGGAAGAGGCGGTTGTGGCACGTAGAGGAGGGGTCATGACTTCATTTTGTGGGAATGGAATTGTAGAGGAAGAGGAAGAAGGAGGGAACATTTTTGGGGGTTGCAGTCCTGTGATTTTCCTGGGCCGGAAGGCCTACCTGCCCATGTAGATCAACAATTCTTCTACAATTTATAGTCTTAACGAGTCGTGTGGGGCTTTGAGAAGTGAGGTCATGAAGGAAGTTAATAGGCTTATCAGATCACAGATCTAGGGCTGGCAGAGACTCTCTGGTTTATCTGACTGGACCCTTATTTTTCAAATCAAGAAATTTGGGGTGAGCGGGGGCCAGATGGCTTGCCTTTACCAAAGTCCCACAGGAAATAAGGAGCTAGGATTTGAACCCAGGGCCTTTGATTCCAAATGCAGCAATTTTTTTTTCCAGTATGGCATACTGACTTGGCCACCAAGTGATCGTGAAGAATGAAGGAGATGGATGAGTTACGGGTGATTTCAAGGTTCAGTGACTGAGAAGACTGTGGCGACACTGATGGAAATAGGGAAGGAAAAGCTGGTTTGGGTGTCAAAGGACATGACCCATTTGGTTTGGGACTCAAGTTCTGTGGTATTCATGAGAAATAAAAAGCAATAAATATTTGAGATGATGTAGAGTCAGAGATGTGAGGCTGGGCCCCAGTGCGAGGTCTGGGACAGAGGGGAAACTTCAGATGGAATACAGTGACCAAGAGAAAAAGCATAGAATAGAGTGCTGAAGACTGAATGTAAAGCAACATCCTCCATTAGGCGACAAGAGGAGGAAAAGGAGATGACAAAGGATGCAAGGGAGGAATGTTCAGAAGGTAGGAATGGAAGTAGGAGAGAACACTGCCATGGAAACCAAAAGAGGAAGTGGTTTGGAGGGAAGGGTGATTGATAGTGTCACCTGCTGCTGAGATGTCAACGAAGATTGGAGAGCGTGGAGACTGGACCTGGGGTTTATTAGCGCAGAGAACTCGGAGAGAATGCCCTGTCTCGATGCAGGTTGGTATCATCTTTGTAATGTATAGTCTTAGAGCATTGCCTGGAGCTCTGAGAGGTTGAATTAATAGTCTAGACTCACATAGCCAGTGTAACTTAGGGTTGGTTGGTCATCAGTTGTCCTTCATTCGAGAGGATGACCAAAATAACATTGCTATATTGAGGTCAAGGTACAATGTGTCTGACCATGGCTGATGAGACCAACTTAGGGGTAAAATGTGACCATAGAGCTACAAAAGAGCATTGGAGAGGTAATGTGCTAGCCTAGGAAGACCTCTAGGCTTTAAAGTTAGAAGACCCTCCCTCGAGCCCAGCCTCTGACACTTACTAGCTGGGCAACTGGGAGTAAGTCAGCCTTAGGCTGCTCAGCTGGCTTTGTGAACTGGGCAGCCTAGTAAAAAAGGGAGCACTGGTTGCTATTCAGAAAGTGGTCATCTGGGAGTCATTGATAGAAGGCCTGAGGCATGCACGTGCAGAATAAGAAACCTTTCAGTGGTGTCAAACTCAGAGAGAAATGTATCCCTGCTTATAGTATATTAACTTAGAAAACCACAAGTTAACATTGTCAATGTCTTATTGTAGTTATATTTTGTTAAACATTATCTGATTGCATTTTAACCTGGCCCTGGATTTTGCAGGTAGAACCTTGAGTTTGACATCTCTGACTAAGGACTAGTGAGAGGCAGTAGAGTGTTGAGGATAGTGGTCTGGCCTTGGAGTCATAAAGACCTAAGTTCGAGTGTGGTCTATTTCCCTTCCTAGCTGTAAGTCACTTCAAGTCTTGGTGTTTGAGGCAACTCTCTCTGACTCTAAATCACAGAGGAGTGGCCAAGCTGCACTGGCATGGAATGATGTCAGGTCTGTACAGATATATATTTATATATATATATATGCATGTATATATACACATATGACATACATATACACATATGTAGCATATGCATACACATTTACGTAGAAACATTATATACACTCCAACAAATGAGGCTGCCCTTAACTTCTCTGTGAGGGAGGACAAGGGAAGTGGGATTGGCCCAAGGCACCAACAAGACTTCCTTGTGATGTGGATAAAAAAGACATTGTCCCAGATTTGTTGTTCCCTTTTTTTTCTTTGTCCATTCTGACTTTCTGTCATGAAACAGGCAATTCAGGAGGTTGAGAGATGAATTATGGGGATCCCTCTGGACGGTGAAGAGCAGGGACAGTGACAGGACCAGCAGCTACTACGACTCAGGCAGTCTTGGGAGCTGGGGCTAAGGGGAGAGGGAAGAAGGTCACTTTCTTCCTTCACTGAACCCGTAAGCATGAGATAGGATGGCAGTGCATCTTCTTTCCCCATTCTTCCTTATCAGCTAAGGGTGCGCATGCTGGGAAAATATTATCGTCTGAACCAAAGGCTGGGGAGGAGTCATGTGTGAGGGGGAAGAAATAAATTTCCTTTTACATTTTTAATCCCATTTTATGAAAGTGATGTGATCAGACGCTGAAGCTTTGAAATACTCAAAGAAGGGGCTTCAAGAGAGTATACTATTCCATTGGGTAGGTGAAATGCGCTGAGGATATAAAAAAGTAAGTTTCACATGGTGATAGTTGATCCATATTTCATCTCTAGGACTAAATTGGGAGCGCAGGATAATGAGAGGTGGCTTGTTGTTTTTTTTTAAGCTGCTTATGAGGTGGAGTTGGGAGCAGTGCCACCATGTCTGGAGAGAGCCACTTAGGCATTTGCAGACTGGAGTGACCTCTAGTGGCCAGCTCTGAAACAGCAGCATATTAGAGAAATTATCCTAAGGGTGATTGAGGCTTGTAAGTGCATTAGCGGATTTAGGTAAAGTGAACCCTTGGTGGTTAATTTAGATATTGGTCTCTGAGCTAATTCAAACCCCTTGACCAGATTTTTACTAGTCACAGAACATGATAAGCCAACATTCCAAGTGAATACCAAAATTGATCCATGTATCTGTCAGGTTTGCTTTATGTATTATGAGTTTTGCTATCCTCTGATGCCCTTTCAGTCTTTCTTTCCTTCCTTCCCTTTCCTCCCTCCCTTTCCTTCCTTCCTTCCTTCCTTCCTCCCTCCCTCCATCCCTTCCTTCCTTCCTTCCTCCCTCCCTCCCTCCCTTCCTTCCTTCCTTCCTCCCTTCTTTCCTTCCTTCCTTCCTTCCTCCCTCCCTTCCTCCCTCCTTCCTCCCTTCCTACCTCCGTTCCTTCCTTCCTTCTTTCCTCCCTCCCTTCCTCCCTTCCTCCCTCCATTCCTTCCTTCCTTCCTTCCTTCCTTCCTTCCTTCCTTCCTTCTTTCCTTCCTGTATATTGCAAGGATTGTGCCCATTTTTATAGTTAGTGAGACTGAAGCTCAAAGAAAGTAAAAGGCTGGCTTAGTTTCACACAGCTAGCAAGCATCAGCATTAGGGATGAAACCCTGATCTCCTCTAGTCTACTAAACATATTTTTATTAAGTGCCTACTATACGCAAAACACCATGCTAAATGTTGAGGATTGAAAGGAGGCAGTCCTTGTCCTCAAGGAGCTTACATTCTACTAGTTTCTCCTGGTTCCAGGTACAGCATCATTTCTACTATACCATGCTGCTTTTTTAAAAAATCAAACTCCATCAACTCATTCATTTCTATATTACTGTAGATTTTCAGAATCATTTTAAATTATATTACTGTCTTTTAATAAGCTTTGCTTTTGAAAAACCCCAACCCATCTTGGTTGAATTTTTTTTTGCTAACCTGGGTTTATGAGCAATTTAATGGGAGGGGGGTGGTGGAAATCTGTGTAGCTCTAGAGGCCAAATATAGTTTGACAGTGAACAGATTAGTTCCAAAGTGAGGGGAAAGTCTGGAACAGACAGAATAGAAAGCCAGGAGGGAAAGAATTGGGGCCACTCATGGATGCTAACCTCTCCTCACTTCAGCCGTTCCCTCATTAGAAGGGAAAGAAGATTCCGGGTCAACTCACCACACCAATAGAGAAATAGTTGTTGAACACGCAGTGTCGAACAGGGTCCCCTTTAAAGGCCCTCTCTTTGGGGATGATCTCAAGCTGCCACCGATCCAGCATCACCTCGGAACTTTGCTCAATGTCCTTTAGGACTCTCATCAAATTGCCACCTTCGTAACCTGGGGAGCATCACATTATGTTTGCCATTACAGCAGAAACAATCAACATGTCCGCAAAGACAGCAGATCAGCTATCAGCATAGACATGGAGCTCTCTCAGTATGTTACTGGTGATTCAGCAGAGGGGTGCTAATGAAGAGCAATAAAGTCACAGTAAGGATCATGAGACTGATTATACATTTTGATCTAGTCACACCATTTCTAAGTATCTCTCCCCAAACCATCATAAGAAAGGAGAAAAAAAGGAATCAGCTGATGGCAAAAATTGGCAAACAAGCTACATGCCCAACAATTTGAAAATAGATGAATAAATCATAGTTATATTTATCTAATGGAATATCATGAGGCTAGGAAATGATAAATACAAAACATTCAAGAGAACTCGAGAACTCGAAAGAAGTCTGTGTACAGCTATGTAGGAAAGAAAGGGCAAGTTATAAGTCCAATGGTGTTGGAACTCAGATCAATCCAGAAGGAGACATAGAAACAGTTTTTTCTTTGCTTTCTTTTTGCTGGCTAATTTATTTAGTTCTGCCTTGTTAAAGGGGAAGGGTTTGGGATAAGCTTTTGATCTCTGCCTTGTTTGTTTATTTGACTATTTGTGTTCGATGAACAAGTTGTTCAGCTGCTAAGAGGGATAAGGACTGGGCGTGTGATTTCATCGATACAGGGAACTCCTGGGTGAGGGTGCTCCCTCTACCAATGCAGTTGGCCCCTCCTCTGCATCTTAGGGTCTTAGAGGGTTCCTTGGGGGCAGGGAGAGATGAATGACTTACCAGGGGTCGTACAACCTCTGGGCTGTCTTCTTGGTGGCAAGCCCAGCTTTCCACCATGTGCCTTTCAGTTTGTAACCATTAATAATAGTAATAATTACAATCATAACAGATACAGAGCTGAGCTTACAGTCAGGTGGTCAAGCCTTGCCTCTAACACTTCATGCCTATGGGACCTTGGGCAAGTTACTTAACCTCTCCGACCCCCAGGCAACTCTTTAAGACCACAAGTTACAGAGAAGGTGCCAATTCACACTGGTAAGTAACGAAATTCCTTAGGGCAGCCAGGTGGCACCACAGTGGCTAGAGCTCCAAGCCAAGGCTCATCTTCCTGCATTCACATCTGGCCTCAGACACTTCCTAGCTGTGTGATCCTGGGCAAGTCACTTAACCCCATTGGCCTCAGTTTCCTCATCTGTAAAATGAGCTGGAGGAGGAAATGGCCAAACCACTCCAGAATCTTTGCCAAGAAAACCCCAAATGCGGTCACAAAGAATTAGACACGACTGAAAATGAACAGCAACAACAACAAAAATGCTCTCAAGTCAACGTTCCTTGGTATGGGCGCCGTGTTGGGGATGGCTACCTGGTCACGGGCCTCAAGGGCTACCTGAGCACCTGTGGCCGTTGTGTACAAACTATGTCTTTCAGGATCATGGTAATTTGTCTGGGGTGAGTATGAGGGCATGCACCATCAATGTCAGTCAACAAGCATTTATTAAGTGCCTACTGTGTGCCAGGCACTGTGCAGTGTTGGGGATACAAAGAAAGACAAAGGACAGTTCCTATTCTTGAGGAACTCATATTTTAATTGGGATGGGGGCTAAAATGAAAACAAGCAGATATCTATAGGATACTTGCAGTGGGAGTTAATCAGGACGAACCGTTCTCATCTTATACTTGCTTGTCCCTCTTACTCATTCACCACGCCTTAGTACTCTCTGCACGTGCAAACCTTATGTAGTGTAGCTTCCCCTCTAGCTCAGAGCTTCCCTGGCTCCCTTCAAGACCCGACTCAGGCAACACCTTCTGCATAAAGTCCTTCCTGACTGCCCTCTCCACCCCACCCACCTAGTTGCTCATGCTCTCCCTCCCAAACAAATATGTATTTATACTTTTACAGATAAATATGGTCTCCACTGCTGGAATGTAAGCTCCTTGAGGTCAGGAATGTAAGCTCCTTGAGGTCAGGTCCTGTTTTATTTTTGTGTCCTTAGTACATAGTACAGTGCCTGACACCTAGTAGGTGCTTAATAAATGCTTGCTGACTATCAATCAATTCATCCATCAATAAGCATTTATTAAGCACTGGGCTGCACTCTGGGGGTGTAGAGAGGGGCAAAAACACTGAACCTACCCTCAGGGTGCTCAAATTCTAATGGGGAGAGGGGTGTGTGTGTGTGTGTATGTAGAGAGACTAGAAAGGGTCTCCTCAAGAAGGTGGGGTTTGAAGTGAGTCTTGAGGAAAGCCAGGGAGTCAGGAGATGGAAGACCTCATGTGAGGGACAGCATTGAGGCCAGTGTCACTGGATCATAGAACGTATGAAGGGAGGGAACTGAAAGAAGATTGGAGAGGTAGGGAGGGACGAGGTTGTGACTGGCTTTAAATGCCAGATAACGCACTTTATTTTTGATTTTGGAGGTATAGGGAGCCCCTGGATTTTACTGAGTTGGTGGGTGATACTGTCAGACCTGCACTTTAGTGAAGTCCCTTTGGTTTCTCTGTGGAGACACAGATGGGGGAGCCTTGAGGCAGAGAGAACAACCTGTACAGTAGCACGGGTGAGAGGTGATGGGGACCTGCACCAGGCTGGTGCCTGTGTGAGGAGAGAGCTGGTGTACCTGAGAGGTGTTGGGAAGACAGAAATGATGAGATTTGGCAATGTAATGGATATATGGGGTGAGGGAGAGAGAGGAGGAGAGGATGCCAAAAGAGCTTTGCTCCAGGGCACCATATTTAGTGGATGGGGAATTTTGAGGGCTCTGACAGTCTTTGCGCATTCTTTTTTTTTTTCTTTTCCTTTTTTCTTACTTTTTCCCACTTTATATTTGCCCACTCTTTAGCAACACAGAAATATAAGAGTGTAGCATCTACTTAGCAATAAAATTTAATAAATATAAATAGAAAATAAAAATAAAATAGAAAAAGACAAAAACGTTAGTTCGGGACCAAGGTCAGCTCTGATCTGCCCCACCTGGAAGCTAAGTAGCCAGCAATGACCTAGCACCCATCCTGGTATCTGTCCTTGGTCTTGTCACATAGCTTCAACTGAGCTTACACCTCTGTGTGTCCCTTTCCCTTGGAGAGGGTTGGGCCACTTGCTGCCTGTGGGACAATTTCTGGTTAGAATTCTAGGGATGTATCTGACTCCCTGATGTGACTGAAAATCCCCTGAGGGCAGGGGTTGTGTCTTCTCTAGATTTCATATCTCCCTTGGTACCCAGGCTAGTGCTCAGCACATAGGAGACACTGACTGAATGCAGGTTGAATAGCATGGAGTCAGTGGTAAAAATCATCTGTCTCCATGGATACCACAGGAAGACACCGACATGGGTTTTGAATTCACTGGCTGGAGGAAGGAGTTAGGAAGGACTGACCCACTTCACACATAACAGGAGCTCTCCATGGTAGGCATGCTATTGTAAATGAGAACATTCCACCCTACTTCAGTGAGGTACTGTGGCACATTGGGGAGCCCACTAGACATGGAGTGGGGAAGATATGGTTCAAATTCTTCACCAGTTATTTACTGAAATTTTTTGAGCAGGGGATGGTGGTGGTGGTGTGACATTTTCTGAGGAGTTAGCCTCTCTCTACTTCTCCTCCTTCTGACCCTTCCAATATCCAAGCAGCTGCCATGACTCCCCATTTCCACCACTTCTTGTATCCAGTCCCTTTTCTCTATTCACACCCCTGTAGTCCAGGCCCTTCCCACTTCTTGCCTCAACGTTTCCCAGTGGCCTCCGAAGTGGTCTCTGTACACCCCATCTCTTGCCTCTCCAATCCGTCCTCCAAACTATCAAATTGACTTTCTAAAGTGCAGATCACTGTCTTATTCAACAAGTGTCAGTAGCTCCCCATTGCCTTCAGGGTAAAATGCAAACTCCTCTTTGAAATTTAAAACCCATCACAGTCTGGCTCCAGCCTGTCTTTCCAGGCTGATTAGAAATTCCTCCCCTCCTGCTCTCTACCAAACTGTCCTATTTCTTCCCAGTATGTGATGTTGCATATCCCATGTGCCTTTGAACAGGCTCTCAGCATTCCTGGAATGCACTCTTTTTCTCTTGGTGCACTGTGCTTAACACTGAAGCACTCTGCTTCCTCTCCTTGAAATCCCCAGCTCTCTTCAAGGCTAAATTCAAGGGACACTTCCTTCAAGTGACAGGCCCTTCCTGGTCCCTCTGGTTGTTAGCGCCCCAACTTCAATCACCGAATATATCCCTCCAATAGAATGTAAACCTTTGAGGGTAGGGGCTATTTTTTTTTTTTGAAATCTCATTAGCACAGTGGCTGGAAGATAGTGTGGGGGCAGTTAATAAATGCTTATGGCTAGGTAATTTTTGCTAATTATTATTATTAGTAATCATTAATAATAAGACCATTAGCCATTAAATATTAATGCACAATAACAGGATAGCAACTTGTCTCAGAATCATCTTTATCTGAATTCCATTGAACATGAAGATTAGAAAATCAATGAGGAGTGTGGTGATAACAATGAGAACAAGCATGACAAAAGTGCTAGTGAGGAGGGTGCCCCCCTTAAGTCCTACAATTCTGAAGTTTAAGTACAGGCTCAGGGCAACTTTCCATACTATCCTTGTAAATGTAATTAGGCTAGACCTTTATCCCCCGGGGCAGATCCCTAATGAGAATAAAACCTCACCTCTTCCCCAACGGAGACACCTGGAAAGGTCATTTCCTGTTCCAAGAGGCAGGATTGCCACTTTTGGATGTTTGACAAAATTAATCTTATCTGTAATCCAAAGAATAAAAGGCATTGATATGAGAGAGCATCAGGTTTGGCCACATGAGTCACTGGCTCTTTCCAGAGATTGGCTCTTAATGCGCGTTACCAGTGAGAGCTAACTAGGTTAACATGAGACCTAACTAAGATTGTACAAAAAGTAGAAACAGTGGCTTCTGGATCCCACAGCTACTCCAACAGATGGTCCAAGTTGGAAATCCTCTTTTATTTCCTCTTAACTTGTAGATTCCTGGTAAAATTCTCTCTGTTGGGATGGGAAGCCTGTTAGAATGAAAGTGGGTATAATACTGACAGTTCCCAGCCATTACTTAGTACAGTCATGGAAGATAATGACCAACTATGAAACGAGCAACACTGTCTTTGCTTTTGGCTCCTGGGAGAAGGAGACACTAGAGTGACCTCTCAGCCACAACCCCAAAGTTGGCACAGCCACCAGCTCACCATGAAAATCCTCATCATGGGATGCCTGCCTCCATTGTGACTGCCGATGGAATCACAGAACTTCTGAGTTAGAAGGGACCTCAGAGGCCGTTGAGTCTATCTCCTTCCTGATTGTCCTTTATATCAGACTTGATAGTTAGTCATCCAGCTTCCATTGTAAGAGCTCCAGTGAAGGGGGAGCCCATTCTCTCCCAAAGCTGCCCACTCTACATTTCACAAATTTGAATTCTGGGAAAATTGCTCTTATACAGAGCTGAATAAAAGTCAGCATAGCATAATGGGTATAGAGCTGGCATGGCAGTCAAGAAAATTTGTGTCCAAGTGCCCCATACACCTATTGCTCAGGGCTTTGGGCATCTCTAAGACTCTAAGTCACAGAGTAGCTGTTGATGACGTTGGTAGAGGGAGTTTCTTCATTGGGATTTTCATTCATTTTTGTGACCTCACTCAAGCTTTATGGACCTCAGTTTCCTTGTCTGTAAAAGGGGGCATTGGAGAGGTCTCTAAGGTCTCTTCTGCTGCTAGATCAGGGGTTTTAAACCTGGGGTCCATGGAGCCCTCAACAGATATCAGGAGATCTATAAACTTGGATGGAAAAAGAATTACATATTTATTTCAATGATTGGCTTCCTTTGGAATCCTCCATATTTTATTGTGTATATAACCTATATATTTTATAATTTTAAAACATGATTCTGAGAAGGGGGCCATAGGCTTCACCAGATGGGTGCCCAACGGATCCAGAACACAAAAAGGCTAAGGACCCATGCTCCAGATCTATGGTCCAGTGATGTCTTACTGGAGGTAGCTGGTTCCTTGAGTCTCTCCTCTCTCAAGTTCAAGGGGCCTTCTCTATGGCCTCTTGGGAAGTCAGCCTTCCCTAGTTCTAGTCTGCTCCTCTAACCAGGACAGGCAACCACTCTTTTTCTTTTTACAAATGTGAGCTTATAATTCTACTAGTAATGGAAGGAATGTGGAGTCCATGCTGGGTTTTCCCTATCCTTTCTTCAAATACTGACTCTGCCCTCTATTCATCACCGTCCCTTTTCTTCCCACTCTGTTACTTACCGATACAATCCAATACCCAACCGACAGTCCCATCTCCTCCACAAATGAGCACACGGAAGTTTGGCACGCCACGGAAAAAATTCAATCTGGGAAGAAGAAGGGAAGTCAAAACAGGCTGCTTTACTAGAGAGTACTCAGTGTGATGCTTCCTCTCCCTGCATCCTCTCAAAGTATTCCCTGGGATGAAGAAAAGAACGTGGAAGAAGCCTTGTAGACCAGGAGGGGCCCATTTTGTAGCCCATAGTTGGGTTGATTAAATGGTGCTTTGGGTATTGTCAGATTCTGAGGGAGCTTCCTAAATGCAGGAAGCATCTTATACAGTGATTCCAGCGGCATAAGGGTTTCATTCTTCCCCCTTGCTCCGATGTCTGATGCCCAGGCTGCCCACCTTCCCTTCTCCATTCTCCTGCAGTGGAAATCACTGAACTCACTGGCTGGTTCTAATCTGGTTCAGGGACTTTTCAACTGCTTTGTTGTCTTCTTTTTGTATCTCCCCAGCACTCAGCACAGTGCCTGGGACATATCAGGTGCTTAATAAATGTCTGGGCCAGTTAGATGGTGCTGCAGTGGATAGAGCACCCAGCCTGGAGTCAAGAAGACCTGAGTTCAAATCCAGCCTCAGACACTTACTAGCTATGTGGCCCTAGGCAAGTCACTTAACCCTGTTTGCCTCAGTTTCCTCATCTGTAAAATGAGCTGGAGAAGGTAATCGCAAAACACTCTAGGATCTTTGCCAAGAAAATCCCAAATGGGGTCATGAAGAGTCAGACATGGCTGAAAATGACTAAAGAACAAAATAAGTGTTTATTGACTGAATGACCGGTGTTGAGAGCTGGGTTTACCCTCCGTAGGAATGCTAGGAATAGTGTTGAGGTAGTGTGATGCAGTGGGCAGAACATTGGCTCTGGGTTCAAAACCCACCTTAGATGCTTACTACCTTCCTATGACTTGGGGCAAGTGGCTTATTTTCCTTGGGCCCAGCTTTCTAATCAGTCCACAAACATGTAATAAGCACCTACTATGTGCCAGGCACAAAGACAAAATTGAAACAGCCCTGCTGTTGTGGAGGTTACATTCTATTTAACAAGGAATGAGCATGAAGTAGGTCTTTGAGATCCTTAGATTGAGAAGGCAACGATCCTTCTGACAATATCAGAAGTCTCGTAGAATAATGCTGAAAGAATTTTTATAATTTCCCTTCTTTAGCTGAGATATACTCTATTCCAGGTGAATACTATCATTGCCTCCAGAGCTTATGTAATAGTAGGGGGTCTTCACTTGGCATAGGAGCCTGAAGACCTGGGTGTTAGCACCTACTCAATGGCAAGGTCACTTTGAGCCAATCACTTCTTTCTGCCCTGTTATTTCAATTTCCTGATTGGCCAAATAGGGGGAGGAATCTGGGCTCTACCTCCCACCTCCCAGGGCCATTTTGACAACAAAATAAGACCATGGATATAAAATCTTTATAAACCATGAAACCATTTACCAGCTGCAGCCTCAAAGGGCAGTGTGCCATAGTAGAAAGAACACTGGCCTCAGAGTGAGGAAGATCTGGCTGAGTTCACGGCCCACCTTGGCCACATCTTGGCTGTGTGACCCTGCACAAATCCACCTCTCAATGCCTCAGGTGAATCCCTAATGCTATCAATTGCAGAGAAACTGGCCTCCTGCGTTGGTAGTGGGGCTTCCTCCCCAGGAGCTCCCTAAACTGTGATGAAATCACTGTTATTCTCATGTTATTTTTTTTTTTTTTAAAACAAGTTTTGACCCGTTTATTAAAGTATATTTTTGTACAGTTTACTTCTCACTGGTCTGTTCTGGCATGCTTCTAATGATATCAGAATCACCTGGATCAATGATAGCCAGTGTACATACTCTGTAGTACTTCCCACATGCTGTACCCAATTCAATGTTATTGCCACTGTAGTGATGTACGCCGGTTTTGGCCAACATAGCGTAATATTCAATCTCTGATTTCCTCAAGGCTGGGCAGTTGTTGGCTAAGATGACCAACTTGGCTTTGCCTTGTCGGATCATTTTCAGGGTCTGTTTGTAGCCCAGCACGTATTTGCCGCTTTTCATGACCAGCTGGAGCCTCGAGTTGATGGACTCCAGCGACTTTTTCGTCTTCTTTGCGGCCACCATCTTCCTGCCTGCGGTGCGGGAGGACCCTCAGCCAGAAACCTGCCGCCAAGATGGCCGGGAAGCGAGAAAGGCCTCATGTTATTTTTGAATCCTTTGTGCTAGTGCTCTTGGAACTGCTGAACTCAGAGTAGAGAGGATTTATATGGGGTCAAATATAACTTTTGATACTTAATATCTGGGTGATCTTGGGCAAGTTACGTAACTTTTCTGGGCCTCCCTTTTCTTATCTGTAGAATGAAGAGGGTGGGCCAGAATGCATCTCTGAGGCCTTCCCCAGCTGTCTATCTAAGATTCTATGAAGTTCAATATGTAAGAACACAGGACCACATGTTGGGATTCCATTGTATCCAGACAGCATTTTTATTAAGTGGCCACTGTGTGCCAGGCACTGGCCTGGGTGCTGGGGATCCTGTGTGGCATCGAGCCATCCCTAGGCAGACTCACAAAAACACCGGCTATCGGTCCTGGCCGGTAGATGTCCCCATGATACTGGCCCTGGCCTCCCATAACATAACAAGGCCTCAGGCAACATAGCTGACATCCGTCAGTAGTCACCGTGCCAGGCAGCATGGCAGTGCGTGTGGTTAAAGCTTCTGGGAAATGCCGAGGGGAAGCAAATTGTCTCCACATCGAAGCTGTTGCTCATTCTCCTCCGCAGCCTCATGCCTGGACTATTGTAATCACTGTTGCTGGGTCTTTCTATCATCGTCCGTCCTTCATTCAGCTGCCAAAGCCAATTTTCCTAAAGCGCAGGTCTCATACGGTACCTGGTACATAGTCGGGGCTTAGTAATCATGACAAGAGTAACTTACCTGTACGTATAGACGTGCATGTGTGTGTGTATCTATCTTTACGGGTTGCAGAATGTTTTGTGTGTCATATTTCCTTTGACCCTTACAATAACCTCACGTGGAAGGTGCTATTAACGGTCCCATTTTCCAGATTAGTGAACTGAGGCTTGGAGAAGTTAGATGACTTGCCACAGGGTCAGACAGATGTGTTTGTGTCTCAGCGTTTCAGGTGGGATTAGGGCCCAGGGCTTCCTGAGCCCAAGGCCAGAGCTCTGTTCACTATAACACACCATCTTTCCCTATGTGGCCCCTCCCTCTCCCGCGCCCCTATTTGTTTGAACTGTATATATCCCATTCCTGACCAGGGCTGCCAACCTCCATCCCACGTGAGTGTGCCCTGTCCTTCATATAAATAGAAAAATGGGGCTCCCCTTTGGATGAGCACTGGCTCTCAGGTCAGTCTCTCCTTGGCCTCTTGTCTAAGGCACAACTTTCTGAGGCTCTCCCCTTACTTGCCTCTACAGGGAATGAGAATAGGAAGACAGGTATCAGCTATGACACACTTTTTGATAATCCCTCTGCTCGTGGGGAGAACAATACACAAATCCCACAGATTGAGGCCTTCATTTGAACTACTGCAGTAACTTCTAGCTCCTCCCTGAGCCCTGACTCTGGACTTAAGGGACCTTGGTTGAAAATCCCACCTCTAAAGCGCGTGACCCGGCAAGTACCTCAGTTTCCTCATCTTTAAAATAAGGGAGTTTGACTAGCTGCCCCCCAAAGTTTCTTCCAGCTCCACATCTAGGGCCCTATACTCCCCACACACCTCCACACCAAACACAAAGGTCAAAGGTTTCCTTCCTCGCTTTGCTTCTGCTCAACTTTCTGGTCAGATCGCTGACAAAGAAGGAAAGTCAGGAAGTGGAGGAATCAGGGGCTTGAAAACCGAGCACTGTCCTGGAATAGGGAGGAGGTTATTGTACTGCGTGCTAACTAATTTTGCACGTATACCTGGGTATGACATGCAGAATATGAGTCAATAGACCCATGTTTCCTTTCCACGTGTCTCTCGTGATTCATTGGGAAGCTGCCAGTTAACACAGCCTTGAACACAAGCTCAAGGAATCTGCCAGCCCACCTTGCCCGTAAATCAATTAATGACACAGTGGTTTTCTCCCCCTCTCATATGACTGTTACTTTGTCTTCACCAGGAGCCAGGAGGCTACTTCCAAAACGCAGTCAGCCAATTACACCTGGTCCTGTCACTTCCAGAAAGAGAAAGTAGAAACTGAGGGGATTTTGAAGAAAGGGAGAGGAAGGGAGAGAAAGAGGAGGGAAAGATGAAGTGAAAAGGAAGGATGGAACTCTAGAAAACGGCTTATTATGGGAGGGAAAGAAGAGAAAACATGAGAAGCATTAGAAGAGGATGGCATCTTCATACCCTGGAGTAGGCCCCCATTGCTCCAGGCTGTAAACTTGTCTGGGGTTGAGCAGATATTGGAATTTCCGAAGGAGTCTATAGAAACAAAAAGAAGGGAGAGAAAAGCAGAAAAAGAAAGGAAATGTCATTGGGAGCAGTTCTAGCTGACAAATGGCCTCATCAGTCCTCTTCTAACCTACATGATGAGGAGAAGGGACAGGACAGCCTGAAGCCCATTGAAGGTTCTGGAGCCCTGAGCTTCTCAAGTGGAAGAGGGCTGCTTCCCCATTTCAAGAGGTGAGTGGAATGATGGACAACCTTATGACCTGAAGGTTCTCTTTTCATCCAAGAACAAAAGAGGGCAATGGAAAATAAAGAGTATGGTGTCCTCATTCTGTTAGAACTTCTTCCTTCCTGGAGGTTCTGTCTCTATATTAGGTGATATGACTTCCTGTCATGGGTTTCATGGCATGGGAGCAGGCTTTGGCTCCTGAGACTATGGAGGAATGAAGAGGGAGGGTCGGGGAGAGGGTTATTGGTAAGGACTGAGATGGAAAGTACCAATTCCCAGGTCTTTTCTAAGATTGGAGTTTAAGGGTCACGGAACCCTACGTTAGTAGGGAGAGCATGCTGCATGAACTGGGAGGGACCTCCCTGGAACCTTCCCTATTTGTTCCAGCTTGCTTCCATTTTTTTAACATAGTCCTGAAACTTAACTCCCGGTGTCTATACCACAACCACCTCTGCCTCCAAACATGGCAATACTTGTGACCAGCAATGAGAAACTACTTTAAAATACTAATTCTCCTTTATGTTCCACCCAGCAGCTTCTAAACATGTGTCCAGATGGACTCTTGTCGATGAGATGGACACCTGGTCTTCTCAAAGGTGGAATGTCTCAGTCAAGTTGGTTTGGTTAAGATTTCTTTTCTTGGTGTTTTTTCACTCTTCACATCCCTTACAGCTATGGACCAGTCACTGACTCTGCCTGGCCCCAAGGCTATAGCTTCTATTCCAAGAATAGCTCTGCTTAAACTCACAAAATCACCCAACCTCCTAGCTGTTTCTATAGTTTGGGTAAGAAAGATGTCAAAAGGCAGGGGAGAGGAACAGGTACCTCTGTAATTCTTACTAACAGAAGAAGTCTACCATAAAAGGAAATTCAAAGATGGCTGCTTGCCAGGCCCTTCCTCTTTGAGGAATAGTAATAATATAATAATACATACCTTTCTCCTTGTCTTCCTCCACTCTTAGGATTGAGCAAGACAAGCAGGGGATGTGTGTCCTTTGGTGCAACAATCTGAAATACAGGGGTAAGAAAAAGCTTAGAGAATCACAGAATTTTGGAGTTGAAATGGACCTCTGATTTGAGGATCTAGTTCACATCTCCCTCTCCATCCCTTTACTTGGGGACATTAATCTACATACCAACAACTGCCCAAACACTCTGGCCAGTTTATTAATCACCTTAACTCGGTGTCATAGATTTAGAGCTGGAAGGGGCCCCTCGCCACTGATTCTACAGATAAGAAAATGGAGGCCAAGGAAGAGAAGTGACTTGCCTAAGGTCACACAACTAGTAAATGTCAGAGGTTGACTTTGAACCCAGGTCCTTTGAATCTAGAGCCATTATACTACACTGCCTTCTGTGACCTAGATCTTCACACCACCTTGGGTACCTGCTCCTGCTCTCTCTCTCTCTCTCTCTCTCTTTCTTTCTTCCTTCATTTCTTCCTTTCTTTCTTTTTTTCTTTCTTTCTTTCTTTCTCTCTCTCCTTCTCTCTCTCTCCTATCTCCTTCTCTCTCTCCTCTCTCTTTCTCTTCTCTCTCTCTTTCTCATTCTCTCTCTCCTTCTCCCTCTCTCTCATTCTCACTTGCTCTCTTGCTCTCGCTCTCACTCTTTCACTTTCTCTCTCCACTCATTCCTACATCACCAGCTACCTGCTGGACATCTCCACTAGAATGCTTCTTTACTATCTCAAACTGGATATGTTCAAGATGGAATTAATTATATCTCCCCACCCCAATCTTCCATATTTCTAGTTTTTGTTCAGCCTTAGACAAGTCTGCAACCTAAGCTGTGTGTGTGCGCGCGCGCGCGTGCGTGCGTGCGCGTGTGTGTGTGTGTGTGTGTGTGTGTGTGGTATTTCAGGGGATAAAGATATAATCCTCCTCTGCTGCTTATAAAGTTTTCTTTTCTTTTTCCTATCCCATAACAAGTTTTCTCGTGTTGTCCCCTCCTCATCCTTCTCTTCCATTTTCTCCCTTCCTCTCCTGTTTCATGAACTCCTCCTGTTTCTCCTTCCTTACTTTGGAGATGCTCAGGGGCACTTGTTACTGGCTAATTCAGTTTTGGTAGTAGCCTCCTGGCTCCTGACTGAGGCAAAGTGATAGTCATGTGGGTGGGAAAAGCTGCTGTCATTCACTTGATTGACAGGTGAGGCAGGCTGGTACATTCTTTGAGCATAGTTTAAAGGCTATTTTAACTGGCATCTTTCAAATAAATTGTGAGGGCCACAGGAAAAGGAAACAGAATTGCCTTGCTATTGGTTGGCCTGCATTTAAGAACCAAATTCTACATTGTAGTGCCCACGAAAAGATGGAGAATCAGGCAGCAGGATAACTACTTATGTGCAATGCCATAGCTCATCCTTATTCCAGCAGTTTCCAGGTTAGACACTGTTCAAGCTCCCCCATTCCTCCCTGACTCTGCTTTGTGGCTCTCGGTACTTGTCAACACATCAACCAGAAAGCTGAGCAAAAGCAGAGACAATCTGGGAAGCCCCATTGCCCCTTTTGCTTTGTGACAGATTCTTTTTGAGGTGTGTTGAGAGATAAGCTAGGTGTACTACAGTAACTAAAGTGAAGCTCTCAGGCTCTAGAATTCGCTTATCCCTGCTTCCATAAGCAGATTGCTCACTAGGAAAGATAAGCCACCTGATGCCTTTCTCCATCTTTGATTCCCCATGCTGCCAATAAGGGCAGACCCTCAGAAGGCTGTGGCTTAGACAAGAGCAAAGGAAAGACTGGTCTGACAACTGATGCTCCTTCTATTTTTGTTTGGAGAGCCAGTTAAACATTGCCCGGGACACTCGTGTTTGCTACAGATTGAGGCAGCTGTGTTGGCAACCAAAAATGGGCTCCTTAGCACTTAGTCAACAAGTGGCCTTGACTAGTTTGGCTTTTTCCCCTGAACTGAATGCTGTTTGTATCTTGGACTGGAGTAAGCTTGTCGGCCCCTTCACCTTGCTTCCCTTGCTTAAGCTGATGGAAAGAACCTGTGCTTTCCCGGTCAACCCCTTCACCTTGCTTAAGCAGATTGAAAGAACCTGTGCTTTCCCCGGCGTACCTTACACCCCCGCAGAAGCTGGATGGTTAAAAGCAGCTCCCGTTGGAGCCAGAGGCTGCCACAGCCGCAGCCGCAGCAGGAGCTGCCAGTAGCAGAGCTGACCTACGGGAGGAAGCTGAACAAAGACTTCAGGCCAGTGGGTAATCTTATTACCATAGAGGGGGAAGCATGATTTTGCTTTACGCAATCATGCTTCTCTGTAGCCTCCTGGTTACTCTTTCAAGGCGTACTTATTGGGCCTGGAAACTTTTCATTAATATGTCAAAATGGGGATGCTGGTTCATGGGTTGGTTACTGTGGAGCCTAAATATATGTTTTGATTCTTCTGCCTTCTACTTTGAGAGTTTCTTATATCCGGCGGTTCCGAACCTTTCAGACATGTTTATGATCCTCTTTGAGATTATAAACTCTGCCCTCCTAATACAGCAGCCCATTTTAGTTGTCTAGAGTCTTATTCTTCAGAGTTTCTCTTTAAATCTCACTTCAGTTATACTTTTCTATCACTTCTATTCTTTGTTCAGAGTTCTGCTCAAATGACAGAATGGATCGAATCCCTCTGCCACCAGGCCTTTCTTTGAATGCTCGAAGATTGCCATCATGGCCTACCAAAGACTTCACTTCTCCAGGCTAAGCATCTTCGCTTCCGTCGGTAGATCTTCGGGGGGCATGGTCCCCTCATTACCATCCTGCTCAGTCTTATTCTGGACCATCTACAGTTTGTTCCTGTCCCTCCTTAAGTAGGGCACTGGCAGAAGAACATAACATCCCACATATTACTGGACCAGGGCAAACCGCAGGGGAATGATTCCCTCTCGCCCTCCCCCACCCCAGGGACAGGATACTAGTCCTCTTACTGCTGTCTAAATGGCTCTACCATGTACTACTTGGGTTCCTTCAGGCAAGTCATTTCATTTGTTTTTGTCATTTGTAAAACAAGATTGGACCAAGCAACCTCCGAGGTCCCTTGTAGCTCCAGACCTATAATCCTATGCGCCTTGTCAGAGGATCTGAATTTGAATCCTGCCTCTTCTGTTTGTGCAGCCTTTGGTAAACCTCTTCATGTCTCTGGGACTCAGTTTCTTCTTTTTTAAAATAAAGAGGGGGTAAGATGACCTCTAAGGTCCCTTCAGATCTGTGATTCTATCCTAATGTTTTTTTGGTCTGGCACGTTGCACTCTGAAATCCCATCTTGTTTTATCGCATGCCCAGAGCTTGGGTTTAGCTCTTGACAATACAGCTTTTGAGTATCCCTGCTTGGCTGCTGATGGAAGGACCAGAGAGACTCTTCTTAGGAAAAGGAAGTCAGGACGCTTGAGTTCCAAAGACTTTGTTATGTAATGGTGGACCCAGGCAAGGGAGAGGCACCTTAATATCCATCCCATCTTTGCAAGGGCCATGTTTATGTAGCTAGCATTTTAGTGATTTAAAATTTGCAAAACATGTGCTACCTTATTTGATATTCACAATCACCTTGGGATTTAAGTCTCATTATTTCCATTTTACAGATGATGAAGCTTAGGTCGAGAGAGGCTAATCAATTTTCCAGGGTCACACAGCTAGCAAGTGTCTGAGGCTTATGGACTTTAGAAGGCGGGGGATAAAGGGCAGATAAAAGAGTCCCAGCAAACTCCTGTACCTTCAATCCGTGTCCATCCGTCCATGAGGGGTTGAATTGGTTAATCTCCAAGAGAGGAATCTTTTGGGAATAGCATTTAGACCATTCATTCTCCTCTTCTTCAGCCTTGGAGAAGAGGGGGAAAAAGACCAACCGAATCTTAGACCAAAGATGGCTAATATGAGGAAACATCCTAAAGGTGAGCTAAGGAACTTCCCCCTAGTGAGGCCTTTGGCCTAAATAAGCTTATTCCCCAGACCTCGCCCATTGTAAAGTGACACCTCAGCTTGCAGGTGTTCTAGTCCAAAGATGGATGAAAAACAAATCAAACAGGAAATCTCCCCTAGGAGAACGCAAGGTTCTAGAGGTTCGATTTTGTCCTTTTATTCCTAAACTCCTTATTCCCCGCCCCCACCCCAATATCAACTCCTCCAGGGTAGGGATTATCTCAACTTTTCAGTTTGTATCCTCAGAGTGTAGTGGCACTTAGTAGGCATTTAATAAAAGCTTATCAATTGACTTCCTATCAGAGTCCTTTCAAAGACAAATGCCACAATGCTCCACACCACCATTTTTCCTCTTATGCTAATCATGTCTTTGTTGACTTGTTCCTGGACTGGATAAATAAAGGAAACTCTTGGGGAAACCCTGGGAACTTGAGCTCCACTGATTTGGTAAGCTCATAAAGGGCTCAGGGCTAGACGAGACACATTAGCATCCAGGCTGGGAGAATGAATCCCCGAGTGTTGTGTTTAGATATAACAAGACCAGTAATGGATGAACAATGGAAAATGCAGAGTAAGCAACTGTACCTGAAGGAGTTTCTTCACTGGGTTCTTGGTGCTGTTTGGTTTCTCTGAAGATTTTTCCTTAGACATTTCTTTTTCCTTTGTGGAAAGAAAAAAAAAGACAGCCAAATCTTGATCAATCACTAAGTATCTGTTAAGCCTTATAACTTGTCGGGCACTGCGCTAAGTTCTGGAGATACAAAGAGAAAAAAATCAATTAATTTCTGCCCTCAGGCAGCTTCCATTCTAACAGAGGAGATGACATGAACATATATGGTAGAAGAGTTCCTGTGTTGTTGGGAAATATACTCTCCCTACTCATCAGTTCAGTTTTGAGCCCCCACTGATGCAATTTCATTTATACAAAATAGCCACTTACAATGATAATTCTTTTAAATCTTAAACAAAACCATTTACTTAGCAATAAGACCAAGGAAGTGCTATCACGGATATTCATATTAAAGCAAATGCATGAATACTAAGGTACATCACAATCTTCATATAAACGGGTCACAGGCTCGCACCAATTAACAAAGTATCTGTGAGGGAGAGGTAGGACACAGGCATAAAAACCTGCCTAGAAGGCCCAGGAGTAAAGAGAACCCGTGCACTGGTGGTAACTCACAACTCTGCCATTGTAAACTTTGGTGTCTTTTTTCTGTCTCAGGAATTGTCCATAAAAGTTTCCTGATGGACATAGCTTCTGTGCTGAACAGATGTTTCCTCTGTTAACCTTAGTTGATCCACACACACAGTGCCTAACACCTTATTGGAACAATATCTCATCCAAACCATCTGATTCACTGAGTGACTTCTATGATTCTTTGCTTCCAAGATATTCCTTTGCTCAACTGGACTTACTCTTCAAGAGCAACTGCTCTCTCTATCACTTCTAGTTTCAAATTTAATTGTCCCTCTCTCCCTTCCTCCACCTGTCTGTCTGATCTGTCTGGATTCAGATTCTGAGTCCTCTTTGCAAATGACTTCCTCTCCCCTTAGATTATGGTTAGTAACCAAATTCCCGTCTGTCTAGAATCAGAGACACTATATTTCTGTCATTCCTTAGAATAGTGCTGGTGTACTACAGCTTGTCACATTCAGAATGAACAGTTGTTTCAGAATTTCAACTCAGAATAAATAAATGTTTCCCTTAGAGCTCTGAGCTGATTTAGCTCAGCAACAAACTGGTCCATATGAAAGGGCAGTACGTTAAAAGTAAGGTGCCTTTTACCTAAAAACAACTCATTTGATTCCACCATCCTTGCTAATTCTCATTATCTCTCTCTCTTCCCCTTCATGGCTAACTTCGGAAAGTTGTCTATACTCATTGTGCCCACTTTTCCTCCTCTCATTCTTACTTTCTTGGGAGGCAATTGGGGTAAAGTGACTTGCCCATGGTCACACAGCTAGTAAGTGTCTGAGGCTAGATTTGAACTCAGATGCTCCTGACTCCAGGGCTGGTGCTGTCTCTACTGCACCACCTAGCTGCCTGTCCTTTCAGTCTTTTAAACCTTCTGCAATATGGCTTCCAACTTCATCACTCACATGAAACTGCTTTCTCCAAAGTCACCAATGATCTCTTAATTGTTAAATCTAATGGCCTTTTCTCAGTCCACATCCTCCAGAGCCTCTCTGCATTCTGAGTGTCAAAGGTCTTGAGACTGTTGACCACATCCTTTCGGATTCTTTCTTCTCCACGTCTTAGTGACCCTGTTCTCTCCTAGTACTCTTCCTGTCTGTGTCTCCTCAATCTCCTTGCTGTTTAGGTCACATCCACTAACCCTGCATATCCTTCAAGCTCTATCATGCGCCCCTTCTCTTTTCATTCTATTCAGTTTTACTTGTTATCTCATCAGCTCCCATGGGATGATTCCCAGATCTATAATCCAACCAGAGTATCTCTCCTGAACTCTAGTCTCAAATCACTACCTTTCTTGGACATCTCAAACTAGATGTCCCCTGTGCATCTCCAACTCAATATGTCCAGGACAAAACTTTTCTTTCCCTACAAACTCTCCCCGCTTCTGAACTTCCTGGATATTCTCCCCATTCACCAGTCACTGAGACTCATCTAGGCACCTAGGTATTCTCCTTACTCTCACTCATATTCTGTGTATCAAAAAGACATCCCCCGCATCTAATCTGTTGGCAAATCTCCTCATTCTTCCTTTCACAAAATCTCCTGCCTACATCCCCTTATTTTTACTCACACACTCACTGTACTTGTGCCGGCTTTTATCAACCCTCTCTTGGACTGGTCCTCACTTTAATCTGGTCTCCAGGACTTAAGAGCCAAAGCGATTTTTTCTGAAGCTCAGATTGAGCCGTGTTACCCTTTGCTTAATAAACTCCCGTGGCTCATGATTGCCTCTAGGAGCAAAGGTAGAAGTCTTTGTTTAGCTTTTGGTCCCTTGTAGGTCCATAACTACCTTGCCCCTCCCTTCATTTAGTGTCTTAGATGTTACTCCCATCTATGTATTCTGTGATCTAGAGACATCAGACATCTTTCCTTTTTCTCTCACGTGACAAGCCATGTTCTCACTCTTTGTTGTCCCACTGGTTGTCTGGCATGCCAGGGATGCTCTCTCTCCTTCCCTACTGCCTTACTTTCTGCTTCCTTCAAGACAGCTTAAATACAACTTCTGCAGGAACCTTTTCCTGGTCCCTCCAGCCTTCCCTTTGGAAAAAAATGACCTTTTGTTGACTCTGTAGAATCTTCTGTGTTCCTAGTTATTTTCATGTTTGTCACTTCCATTAGAATGTAAGCTAAGGGGCAGCTGGGTGGGGCAGTGGATAGAGCACTGGGTCTGGAGTTAGGAAGACCTGAGTTCAAAACTGACCTCACACACTTACTAGCTGTGTGACCCTGGGAATGTCACTTAACCCCGATTGCAGCTCCCCCCCCCAAAAAGAACGCATGCTCTGAGAAGGCAGAGATCATTTTTGTTTTGCTTTATATCTTCAGTGTATATTGTAATCTCTTAATCAATGCTTGCTCACTTGAAGAAAATCTTCCAGAAAATGCTGGTTTTACTAACTTGGTTCATGAGCAGCAAGTCAAAGAGTTATGGCCTCTTTCCTCTGTTGTGAACAATGATGTGGTTCTTTTGTCTGATTCTAAAAAAGAGCTCGTTTGGTTTTTGCTTTCCACTTTTCAGAGTTATTACCTTGCAGTGACCTTGTGGTAGGTCGTGCGGTAGGTCGTGCAAGGATTGCTATGATGACTTATTATGTGGACCAGTGATTCTTTGGGTTAGGGAACTCTATTCGTCTACCCATGCGGCTCAGCACCTGCTTGGCAATTGACAGTTTCAGAGGGTTTTCTGGAGTTCTGAGTTCAGTGGCTTGCCTGGGTCCCACAGACATTGTGTTTCAGAGACAGGACTTGAACAGAGGCCTCCCTGACCCTGAGGTCAACCTTCTACCCACTGGACCACAGCTGCTTTAGAATGCAATTATTACGATTCCCGTTTTGCAGATGGAGAAACTGAGGTTTAGAGACTTATCCAGGGAGTACGTGGTAGAGCTGGAACGTGAACCTAGGTTTCCTGAAGGCAAGCATATTTATTTAACACATCTTCTATAGGAGCATAGCAACACTGATTTAGTCCTGGAAGGGAGAGACTTCAGGGTCATCTATTCCAATGCCTTTGTTTTACAGATAAAGAAACTGAGGCACAGGGATATTAAGTAACTTGCTGAAGATCATGTAGGTAGTAAGTGTTGGAGGCAAGATCTGAACTCAGTTCTGGTGATTCTCTCTAATAGGTATTTGGGGTTTGCAAAGGTAAACAAGATGTGCTTTACACCAATGAGCTTACGATTCTGATGATACTGAGGTCACTTACTCAGATTTTATAAGGGAAAGGGGTGATATGGTTGAAGACAACGAGGAAAAAATGATTTGGGGGGATTTTGCTTTTTGGACTTGATGACCCAACCAGTAGTTATTCATAATATGCCTGGCACATAGTAAGCAGCTAATAAATCCTCTCCCTCTCCCCCTCTCTCACCATCTAGACTCTCTGACACTCCACTGGCTCCATCTGTCATGTGTCCACCACTCTAGGGATGCTCCTTTCTCAGAATGGGTCAATGGTTTCTCAAATGTGACCTCAGGGAGACTGTCTTTTCTCAGTCTTCCCTGCCCTGACCTCTCTGCATATAAGCTTTGGAAAGGATGAACTGGTCTTTCCTCCTGATATGCTTGGTTCCCTTGGCTCTTGGGACAGTGTTCTCTCTCTCTGTCTCTCTCTCTGTCTCTCTGCCTCTGTCTCTCTCTCTCCCCCCCTTCTCTGTCTGTCTGTCTCTCTCTCTCTCTCTCACACACACACACATCTACCTCTTTCTATCATCTGCCTTTCAAACTATCATTCAGTCTTTGCATAAAGACCTCAACTAAGGGAGGAGGACTCAGTTCACTTTGGGAAAACTCTGATTTTTCCAAGGTTTTCCTGACATCCAGCCTAGATCCATTTCTCTGTCCGTTCCACTGATTGCTCCTCTTCTGCCCTATTGGGCACATTAGAATAAGGAAAATCTATCTTCCAAAGAGCCTCCCTTCAAATTGATGAGGACAGCTCTGAGGACCCTTCTGAATAGACTCTTCTAACCCCATTCCACTCCTTCGTGTTCCTGACAATGGGGCCATGACTTGTCACCATCCACCCCAGCCTCCTCTGCTTGTTCCTTTGTTACTCAAAGTCCTTGCTTAAATATGGCATCTGAACTGAACTCAACACACCTAAGATGTGGTCTGAGAAGATCAGAAGAGAGACAGAATCTGATCTGCTATCTCCCCCTTTCAAGAGGCCACCCCCTTTTTAATGCAACCTAGACCTTTAAGAGGCATGGCAAATTGTATATTTTGCACAAGAGTCTAGAAGACCCAGGTTCACGTTCTGTAGGTGAAAACGGCTGTGTGATCCTGGGCAAGTCACTTAACCTTTAAGTGGTATAGTAGGCAGTGCTCTGACTTCAAAGCCAGCCTCACACTACCTCTGGACTCTTAGCAAGTCACTCAATCTCTGTTTGCCTCAGTTTCCTAAATTATAAAAGAGATAATAATAACACTTGCCTCATTTGGGTGTTGTGAGAATCAAATGATCTAATATTTGTAAAGTGCTTAGCAGAGTGCCTAGCACATAGTGCTTAGCAGAGTGCCTAGCATATAGTAATGCTTGCTTCCTTATACTTCCCTTCTCACTTAGCCCCAGAGTACTCCTAAGAAACTAACTCTCTAAGATATACGTGGCAGAATGGGCGCTGATCTTCATGGGTGGAGGGCATTTCCTCACTGGGAGTCCCTCACACCAATAAAATCTCAGGTTTGGTTCCATCTGAGATCCTACAAGGTTTTCTGCTTGCCCCGCACCACTGCGGACTCATGCTTCCCTCTCTGTACCCGAGGATTACGTATTCCTTCTGAGCTGTCAATGGAAGAGTAAAATCATCAGCACTTCTGAGAAAACACAAGCAGCTCGGGAGGCTGAAACATTATAGATTCTGCCATCTCCAAGTGGACCCAGGCCAGGGATCTGAGGAGGAGTATATTATCATCTGGGCTTTGTGAGTGAATTCCTTGGATGGGGTTGGGTGATATTACAAAGCAGGTAAATGAATTAAAAACAGAAGATTCTAGGCAAACCATCTTACCTCTAATTTGTCTGTGTTTGTGGAATCTGATTTTAAATCATTTGTGGATTTCTCAGGGTTAGGACCAGGTGGAGAGACTTTGGTGGATCCAGTCTCAATGGTTTTCTTCTCCTTTGGAGAAAAGAAAAAAGTCAATTAAAATTAGTAACAAACTCAAATGAAAAGGAAATCCATTGGCCACATATTTACTTAGGGGGAGGAGGGAGAGGAGGAGGAGGAGGGGGAGGAGGGGTAGGAGGAGGAGGAGAAGAGAAAGAGAAAGACAGGAGTTCAAACTAATTAATCAGTTATATATAAAGTCCTCACTATATGCCAGACACTGTGATGGGCATTGGGAATGCAATTTCCCCACTGAAAGTTCATCCACTGGAGACCGAAGGAGGTCTGAAGTGGCTTATCCTGGGGCTTCTCAGGTACTTTCCATACTCGGCCTCATGTCAGTTTAAATATACAGGCTATCGGTAATGGGAGGAAAAACACACCGATGTACAAAAAGTGAAAAATGAGACTCGAGATTAGACACTCACACAGTCCTTGACAGTAAAGTATGTTGAGAACTCTGGGTTTTAGTGGCTTTGGCCAGGAACAGGAAATCAAAATGATTTGGCATTTACGCTCACTTCTACCTTATAATTTGATTCATAAAAAAGATTTGTAGGAACAGAAAACAAAAATATGGAGGTGGATGAGCAAACATTAAAGCAAAATTAAAAGACAGGAAAAATGGAAGAATTCATTCATTCATTTAAAAGAAAACGAGTTTAATTTCTTATTCTGGACTTAAGTATCAAAAATGAGTATTTCCGTATATACACAGTAGCCCACATAAAAGAAGACTGCATATGAAACCATGAATCTCTATTTCATACCGCTTACTTTTTATTTTGAAAGTATACAATAAATTCCACGTGTTACTTTCAAAGCTATCCTGTTTCGCTCTGCTTCCTTCTCAACTTCTTCCACTGGCCTCTGTAGTCCATCTAAAAATGTTTTAATGGCACCACTATTTCTAAGCCCCCTTTCTATCATGTCCTCCCCACAAAACAACAACAACAAACAACTCACAAAAGAAAGGAGAAAAAAACCAAACCTTGTGACAAATCAGTATAGTCAAGGAAAATGCGTCCATACTGCCTGTACCTTGCAGCTTGAATCCAGCATATTTCTACAAGAAGGGGAACATGCTGCATGGCAGGTCCTCTGGGAAAGTCTTTAAGTCTTTAAAGCTTTTTTTCCCCTTAGCGTTGTTCTTCCTGCTTTAGCGCATTTCACTCTGTATCAGTTCAAATTACCCAGTACCCTCTGGAATAATATCTTTCAGCATTTTTTTATATGGCAATAAAATTCTTTTAAATTCACATACTACAATCTACTCAGCTATTCTCTAATTGTTGGGCTTCCCCTAGTTCTTTGGTTTTCTCACTTTTTTTCTCTATTTTAATCCCCACTTTGGGATCAGGAATTTTGTTTTGCTTGCAATTATTTCTTCCTCAAGATTATTCTCTCTCGTAATGTTCACTTCTCTTCCTTCCTGTTCCTCACGTCCACTTGTTTCTCTGTGGAATTTGATGTGTATCTGTGTCTATCTTCAGTCCTTTGTCTGTTTCAGATAACAATGAGGTTCAACTGATGCTTGCTCCTCTCATTCCTTTCTCCATATTTGTAGGCTTTTTATCTCACTCTCCTTAATTATGAGGCAGAACAGGTCTCACTCCTTTCTTCACTAGTATATTCCTTTTTTCCTTCCCTTCCCTTTGCCTTCTCCAATCCCCCAGAACAGAATCCATCCATTGCTAGATCCCCTGACTTTCTCATTTAACTTTCTCAATACCTTTTGATGATTTAAGGTTCTGAAGGGACACTTCTTTCTTTATCCTCCTAACAGGATGTTAGCACAACTTCATCACACAACCCATGACTGTTGTGTTTACATTTCAAAGTTTCTACTTAAATGGGATATTTTCATCAGAAATCCTTGAAAGTACTCTGTTCCATTCCCCTCACAAATCTATTCAGCTTTTCAGGGGAGTTGTTCTTATGTGTAAGACTGTATCTATTGACATTTACAATATCATATCCCAAGATCGCCTTTTGTTTATGGCAGAAGTTGCCTGATTTTGACTGTTCCTTGCTAAGGTTTCCCAGTACTTGAATGACTTCTTTCTGGGGGTTTGAAGTATATTTTTCCTTCATGCTTTTGGATTTTGGCTATGATGTTTTTGGAACTTTTTCTTTTGCGATTCCTTTCAGGAGATGATTGATGAATTTTTAAAATCTTCCCATAATTATCTGAAGCTTTAAGATTTGCAAAGGCTAAGTGACTTTGCCCAGGGTCATGCAACTGGTAAGTGTTTTAAGCTAGAATTGAACTCAGGTCTTTCTGACTCAAGTTCCAGTTTTCCATCCATTGCAGCAATTAGTCCTAATAGAACCGAGAAGTTTTTGTTTATGATTTCTTGAAATATAGGAAGTGCCTAGGAATTTTTTTAAAAAAATCCCGATTTTACTCTGTCCAATGATCTCCCCTTGACCTGTTTTCCAAACAAATTTTAAAAAATCTAAAATTTTCTATTTTTCTTCCAATCTTTGACTTTTTTTCTAATATTTCTTTTTTCCTCAAGCACTGATATTTTTCTTTTTATTCCATTTTAGTTTTCAGGTTTTCCAGTACTTGGGTAAAACCATTTGTTTTCCTAAACTATTTATTCTCCTTCCAAATGTCTTCTCCATGGATTTAAATTCAGTTTTTAAATTTGTTGCCTTATTTCTTCTATGTATTCATGCAGTCTTTGTGGGAAAAGCTATTTTACCCTTGAATCTCTCCCTGTAGGTATTATAGCTATTCTTGGCTTCTTTGGTGTGGGGGGAGGATCTCTAGATTTGTGAGACTTTAGTTTAACTGGTTTGGGGTGATCTTCGGTTTACTCATGTCTTCAGCTTTAGTTCCTTCAGTGGAATGTTGGGTTATGCTTGATTTCAACCTGGGTACCTTAGGTTTTTACCTCTGGATATTTGAGGTTCAGAGAATTAGATCTTTATGGCCTTCTGTGGAATCTCAGGACAAAGTATTAGGCACCCTGGAGCCCCAGTGTTCCTAAGCTGTGCCAGTCTGAGAAATGCTATGGTATAGTGGTCCATGATGCATTCTGGGACTTCTAGAGTCCTCATCCTAAGGACCACCCTGGGACCTTCTTGAGGGGAACCTCCATACTTGGTGCAATCAAACATGAGCTCTATGTGTCCCTGGCCCATGTTTGGCAATACTGGAAATATGTTGGCTTGTTTGACTGCTCATTCACTGGCTCTGTGGTTGTCATCTTTCTTATTGCCTGTGGGCTTCTGGCTGATACTTTCTTCTTTTTTCATTTCTGCAGTGGAAAATATCATTTACTGTGATTTCTTCTATAATAGGTCTGGAGAGAATTTCAGGGTTTTGCTAGAGTAGGGATGTGAGGCCTGGGTAGCTGCAATTTCCTTGTGATATAGAAATAACATTTTCATAGTAACTATGTTATAATGAAAAAATTGAGTATTGGAGAGTTTGAACGCCTTGCCCGGGGTCACATGGCTAGTATATATCAGATCTCCTCCACATCCAGGGCTTTTCCCATTACATATGATATGGCTGATTTAACATTTATTTAGCACTTACTGTAAGCAAAGCTATGCATTAGGTACCGGGGCCCTACAAAGGTTAATAAGACACTGAGCCTGCCCTCAAGGAGCTTGTAATCCTGAAGTTATAATACCGAATATCACTTTACTTAGGTTTGTCTTTTTTAAGAGAAGGGGACAATTTAATTAAAAGTGAAGTAAGAAAGGTGACTTTGGGCATGGAAGATGATAGAGTTCTTGAGGATTTTTGTAACTAATGTAAAAGGTAACTGTAACAACAATGCTGCTTGCAGCTGCTGTAGAGGTGGAAGGCCAATAACACCAGCACACAGGAGGGCTGCTAGCACAGGTTATTTGATCTGCTTTTCTAAGGAAAGCAACTTTAAGGGGTTAGCAGTCTTACTTTAATTAAACATACATATATCATTCACTTAGTTCAAAGGAAAAAGTCAGAAGCCTGAACTTCAGAGCAAATACAAACAGAAATTACAAACAGAGAAAATAACACAAATCAATAGACAGGCTTCTGTCTGACCATAGTAATACATACATAGTTACTAGAGAGAGAAGCACCAGCATCTGGGTTTTCAAAGCTGGGGGTGGGGCTCCTTAACAGCTACCCAGAGTCTTCACACAAACACTTCCAATGAGTGAGCCCCCAAAGCAAAATGCTAACCTCAGAGTATATGTACACTTCTTCAGGGTCAGTCCACAGAGGGCATCGCAACCATGTGACTCAAACTCATGTGACTTAGGCTTTCTTGTGACTTAAGCAGGTCATCAAAGACTCTTGATTCAATCAAAGACTCTTGATTCAAACAAAAGCAGGACTCAATCAAAGCGCTTGATTGCCTTAGTGCTGAGAAGCACTCCAAAGAAAAAAAAGCACAAAGTTCCACTTTGCTTGCCATCACAGTAACGAAAGAACCTGAAGTATAAGATTAAAAAAATCCCCAAACAAACCCATCCAATAAGACGGGACTGCAGAAGATGGCTTCTTGTTTCCTTTCCTAGTGACATTAAATACAGAATTTGAAGCTGGGAGATGATTTTGGTCTAAATAAAGTTTTCACTCTGATTTAATTTAATTTTAGAGGAAGGTAAAGAAAGAGATCAAAGAAGTAGGACTATGACTTGGGATTCTAGGTAATATAGTGGATGGAGTTTCAGTCTTGACATCAAGAAGAGGTGAGTTCAAAACCTGCCTCAGATACTTACTAGCTACTCATCAAATTTTGCATAATAGATGGTCAAACATAGATCCACTGGGGACCTCTATATAAGACAACATAGAACCATTTACAGGTTCTTTGTATTTGGTCATTCACCTAGTTGTCTACTGGCTAGCTCATAGCTCTTACATCTTTGAGGGAGCTAGTTTGTAAAGTGTATAGAGCTCCAGGCCTGGAGTCAAGAAAACTCGAGATCAAATCTGGCTTCAGACACTTGTTAGTTGTGTGACCTTAGGCAAATTACTTAACATTGATTTGCCTCAGTTTCCTTTTCTGTAAAATGGGAATTATCCTATCGCATACCTCACAGGGTTCTCATCAGTATCAAATGAGATAAAAATTGTAAAGCAATTATCACAGTGTCTTGCACATAGTAAAAGCCATATAAATATTAGATATTGCTATCATTATCTTGTCAAGAATATCAGGAATGACTTGGTCAAATGATTCCCTCAAATCAAGATAAACTATCCATAATATTTCCTTGATTAATTAATCCAACAACTGTGTCAAAAAAAGAAAAGTAGGAATATCTGTCTGGGACTATTTGTGATGAAACCATGTGAGCTTTGTATATTCATTGCTTCTTTTGAAAATATTCACTAATCAGCTCATTAGTAGTATGTTTTTGGTAAGAATTAAATTTAAGGTCATTGGCCTATAATTCGCAGAATCTAACCTTTTTTTTTTTTTTTTTGAAAATCGAAACATTTGCCCATCTATTGTTTTGAAGTATGAACCTTGTTCCGCCACAATTAAAAAAAAGATAATTGACAAGTAGTCCAACAATTGAATCCATCTCTTCTTTCTGTACCCTGGGATGGGATTATTAGACCTACTGATTTGAACTCCCAACTGAAATTCAAGAGCACATTTATTATCACTTTAATTGCCTTGGATTTTAACTTCCTATTAGTCATTTTTTCTTCTTTTATATATAGCACACTGATAATTTTCTTTGGTAATAAAATGGAAACAAAACAGCTTAAAGTTTCTGACTTTTCTCTGTCATGCCTTATTTTTATCTTCTCTGACTACTTTGTCATGCTTTATCCTGTCTTCTCTACCCTAAGCAGTGACTCAGTCCTTTCTTTGATTCTACTCTTTTCCACAAATCTGTCATTTGAGCCCATACGCTTACTTCCTAGGGCCCTGAAGCCACAGTTATGGGCCTCAAGGATAGTCACGTTGGTTTCATCATCAGTTTCTCATAGGTCTGCTCCACGTGGACTTGTAGGACATTGTGAAGAGGGGATGGTAAAAACTGAGTACGTTGGTTGCAACAATTCAATTGTCCTATACAGTGGATCACAAGTTACCATCCTTTTCTAATGTTGTATAACAGATCTCTGGGTAAAATACTTTTAAAGGTTATGACATGGCTTGGACTTGTCAGGTTGAGTGATATAGACTATCCATACCAGGATATAGCCAGGTGGTGATCTATAGTGTACTATGTCAACTACATAAACTAATTATGTACCACATGTCGTGATTGGGTGATTGTTTGTTTTATTTTAGTGTCAATAGCACAGACAGTTCTTGCTTTACATAAATTTGCGTTATACAAATTCAACTTTACATAAAGAATTCTGAAAGAAATCCGCATTCTAAAAAAGACCACCCATATTAACTTTACTACACAGTACTATGTTCTCTCTCTCTCCCTCTGTCTCTCTGTCTCTGTCCCTCTGTTTCTGTCTCTGTCTCTCTCTCCATTCTTACCTCTCAAATAAGCACTCCGTAGCTTCCTATGAACCACCAAAAAAAAAAAAACCTTGAAAAAGAATTTCTAAAAAACCCATCTCCAAGTGAAAGCAGACAAACAGATGAGTCCACCACCACTGTCATTGCCAGATCTAGGGCTTGGCCTGAGACCTCGGCCACTGAGACCTTTGCCTTGCCCACCTGCTCACATGTTTGGCTCTATGTGTCTGTCTTCCCACCTTCTGCACTGATGTACTGTGTGTCTGTCCCCAGTCCCAATATGTCACCAGTCCTCTCCTGTCTGTATTTGTCTCTAGCCCCCACTTGTCTGTTCCTCTTGTATTCTTGTATTTAGCTAAGCCCTCATGTGGCTAATCCTGGCCCCTACATGTTCCTCCTTCTGCTCTTGTTTCTCTGTCCCTGACTGCCAAGTGTTCTTCAACTATGTGCTGGCCCCCTTCCTGCACAGTAGGGTACCCATAGGCAGATTTACATTAAGTAAAAGTTAGAGGGCTGTGGAACGGTCCACTTATATAAAGTAAGAATTGTCTGTAGTGAAGGTTGGTTACCTGGGAAGTCAGGAAAATCACCTTTGTTGTTTTAAAAGCACCAATGCTTGTGTTTATACTCTATGTTTACAGGTTTTGCTGTTGCCCAAGCTGATATCTGAAAGGAAGTACAAAGAATTTTGGCCCAGGGACAGGAAGAATGGGGAAAATTATCTCACATAAAAGAGGTGCGCAAGGAAAAGCTTTTACCACGGAGGAGAAAATGATGAAAGGGGGCTGGAAATGCTTGACTCTCAGTCACATCTATATTAGTTCAAAGAGGGTAAAATATATCAGCATGCTGAACTGGTAATAGAAATTAGGGGAAGCAAGATGGAAAAGGTAAAAGAGAAAAGGGGAGGGGGTAATAAAAGGGAGGACAGATAAAAGAAGGCAGTGGTCAGAAGCAAAACAGACTTCAGAGGAAGAACAGGGTAGAATGCCAATAAAACTGACAATCTAAGAGAAATGGGTGAATATTTATAAAAAAAAATAAAGTACACAGATTAACAAAAGAAGAAATAGAATACTTAAATAATCTTTAGAATAAGAAATCAAACAAGTCATCAATGAGCTCCCTAAGGAAAAATCCCAGGACCAGATGGATTCACAAGTTAATTCTACCAAACATTTAAGGAAAAATTAATGCTAATACTTCATAAACCATTTGGAAAAAATAGATAAAAAAGGTGTCTAACCAAACTCCTTTTATGATACAAATATGGTTTTGATACTTAAACCAGGGAGGGCAAAAATAAGGAAAACAACAGACCAATTTTCTTAATGAATATCAATGCAAAAAATTTAAATACTAGCAAACAGGTTACAATAATATACCAGGTGGTATTTATACCAGAACTACAGGGCTGGTTCAATATTAAAACTATCAGCATAATTGACCCTATCAATGACAATGCCAACAAAAATCACAGGATTATCTCAATAGATGCAGAAAAGGCTGTCGATGATACACAACACTCATTCCTATTAAAGCACTAGAAAGCATGGGAATCAGTGGACCCATTTTTGAAATGATAAGTAGCATTTATGTAAAACCAAAAGTAAACATTGTCTATCGTGGGGATAAACTTGGAGCCTTCTCCACAAGATCAAGAATGAAGCAAGCACGTCCATTATCACCAGTATCACCTGACATTGTGCTAGAATTGTAACTATGGCAGTAAGGCAAGAAAAATAAATTGAAGGAATAAAAATAGGCCATGAGGAAACAAAACTATCACTCTTTGCCGATGGTAAGATGATATACTTAGACAACCCTCAACGATCAACTAAAAAACCAGTTAAAACAATGAACTTCAGCAGTTGTAGTATACAAAATAAACCTTTATAAATCATCAGCATTTCTACATGTTACCAACAAAGTCCAGCAGGAAGAGAGAGAAAGAGAAATTCCTTTCAAAATAACTGTAGACAATATAACATACTTGGCAGTCTGTCTGCCAAGGCAAACTCAGGGATTATATGAACACAATTACGAAACACTTTTAACATAAATAAAGACAGGTCTAAACAATTGGAGAAATATTAATTGCTCATGAGAAGGCTGAGCCAATACCACAAAATGATAATTCTACCTGTATTAATTTGCTTATTCGGTGCCATAACCATCAAACTAACCAAGAATTATTTTATAGAGCTAGAAAAAATTAGTAACAAAATTCATCTGGAAGAACAAAAGGTAAAAAAGAAAATTATGGGAATCAATGGAAAAGATGTTAAGGAAGGTGGCCTAGTAGTTCCAGATTTCAAACTATATTACAAAGTGGTAATCATCAAAACAATCTGGCACTAAGAAATAGAGTGGTAGACCAGTGGGATAGATTAGGTATACAATACACAGTAAATAACCACAGTAATCTAGTGTTTAATAAACCCAAGGATCCAAGCTTTGGGGGCAAGAACTCGCCATTTGACAAAAAATTTCTGGGAAAATTGGAAAGCAGTTTGGAGGAAATAACACATAGACCAGCATCGCACACTATATACCAAGAAAAGATCAAAATGGATGAATGACTTAAACATAAAGGGAAATATCAGAAGTAAATTAGGGGAGTAAGGAAAAATGTATTTGTCAGATCTTTGGATAAGTTTATGACCAAACAAGAGGTAGAGGAGATTACAGGAAGTAAAATAGATAATTTTGATTTCATGTATTTAAAAAGTTTTTTCACAGACAAAACTAATGCAGCCAAAATTAGAAGGAAAACAAAACTGGGGAAAATTTTCATAGCAAGTTTCTCTGACAAAGTCTTCATTTCTCAAATATACTGTATAAGAAACTCAGTCAAGTTTAAAAAATAAGAGCCATCCCTAGTTGATAAATGGTCAAAGGAAATGAACAGGCAATTTTCAGAAGAAGAAATAAAAGCTATCAGTAGTCACAGGAAAAAAGTGCTCTAAATCACTATTGATTAGAGCAATGTGAATTAAAACAACTCTGGGATACTACCTCACATCTATCAGATGTCATGACAGAAAAAGAAAATAATAATGCTGGTAGGGATGTGGAAAAATTGGGACACTAATGCACTGTTGGTGGAGTTGTGAACTGATTCCACAATTCTGCAGAACAATTTGGAACTATACCCAAAAGTCTATAAAACTGCATATCCTTTGACCCAGCAATGTCACTCTAGGTCTGTATCCCAAAGAAATCAAAGAAAAGGGGGAAGGACCTATTTGTACAAACATATTTATAGCACCTCTCTTTGTGGTGGCAAAGAACTGGAAATTGAAGGGATCCCCATGAACTAGGGAATGGCTGAACAAATTGTGGTATATGATTGTGATGAAATACTATTATTGTATAAAAAATGATTAGCAGGATGGTTTCAGAAAAACCTGTATCAACTGATGCAAAGTGAAGTGAGCAGAACCAGGAGAAAATTCTATACAGTAACAGTAATATTATAAGGATGATCAATTGTGAAAGACTTAGGTACTCTTATCAAGACAATAATCTAAAATAAATCTGAAGGACTTATGCTGAAAAATGCTCTCCACCTCCTGAGAGGGAACTGGTGAACTCTGAGTGCAGATTGAAGCATACTTATTTTTACTATCTTTATTTTTATTGTTTTATTTTCTTTGTGCTTTCTTTTGCAACATTGCTAATAGGGAAATATATTTTGTATGACCTCACATGTATAATAGAAATAAAATTGCTTGCTTTTCTCAAGGAGATGGTGGGAAGGAGGGAAAGAATTTAGAACTCAAAATTTAAAAATAATTTCTTACATGTAACTGAGAAATACCTAACAAAATAAAAATGATTTTTAAAAGACTATATCTATTGGTGTTTAGAATATTAGATTCCAAGAGCTCCTCGTGTTTATAGTAAAAGTTGTCAGTGTTTGAGTTTTCCTTACTATAGTTCCTTAATACTCTGAATAACTTCTTTCTGATGCCTTACATTATGTAGGAACCCTGGATTTTGGTTATGATGTTTCTGGAACTTTTTCTTTTAGGAGGAGATTTACATATTTCCTAAATCTTTCCGTAATTATGTCGTGCTTTAAGGTTTGCAAAATGACTTAGGAATAAAATCTTATTTAATCTTCACCACAACTCTGGGAGGTAAGTGCTATCATTATCTCTATTTTGCAGATGAGAAAACTGAGACAGATAAAGGTTAAGTGACTTGCCCACAGTCACACAAGTTATAAGTGTCTGAGGCTAGAATGGAACTCCAGTCTTTCTGAATACAGGTCCAGCACTGTGCCCCCTAATCCTAAGAAATCTGGACAATTTAAATTTATGATCTTCTGGAATATAGTGAGGTCCCAGGCTTTTACAAAAATCCTGATTTTCATCTGTCCAAATTTCCAACTCTGTTCTAAAAATCAGATATTGTACATTTTCTTCAAGCTTTTTTCCCAGTCTTTTATTTTTTCTGTTTCTATTTCTTTTTGTCTCATGGAATCATTGATTTCTTCTAACTCTATTTTAGTTTTTAGGGTTTCCAGTACTTGGATAATACCACCTTCTCTTCCAAATTTTTCTTCCAGAGATTTTCAGTTTTTTAATCTCTTGCTTAATTTCTTCCAAGTATTCATGTAGTCTTTGTGAAAAATTCATTTTTTCCTTAAGTCTTTTCTCGCAGTTGTTATAGCATTATTTTTGGCTCCTTTTGGAGGACCTCTAGATTCACAAGAATTTTTTTAACTAGTTGTGCTATTCTTTGGTTTACCCATCTCTTAAGCCTTAGTTCCTTGGATGGAATACTAGGTTCTGGTTGGTCTCAAACTAAGTCTCCTGGGTTTCTGTGCTGACAGGGAATAAAAGCCAAGATACATGAGTAAAGAGGAAGAGTGACATCAGCTGCATTTGTCAAGTTCAAGTCACTCTACCCTGTGACACTGAAAAATTTTTGGAGATGATTGTTGAGACATGAGTGATGTCTGAATGATTATGGAGTATAGGAGAGGAGTCAAAGGGCTGCACAGAGGCAAATATTGTCCTGATTGGCAAAAAGGGACAAACACCAATCTCTGAATTAGTGAACCTTAACTAAAATTGTTGGAAAAATTCCAGAGTGAAACAACGAAGGGATGATTTGTAATCAATTAGAAAGGAAAACAACAAATCACTAATATGAAGCAGGGGCCCACTGAAAACAAGTCATGTCCAGGCTACCCCAGTGAGCCTGTCCACCAATCTCCTATGTCCTTGCCTCTGCTGCTCGGTTCTATTTTGAGCTTGTCATCCACTGAAATTGCTAAATCTTTTTTCAGACTAATTGCTGTCTAGACATACTCCTGTTATTTTGACTTAAGAGGTTGATTTTTTTGTACCCAAGCTTAAGACTTTGAATTTTTCTCTTTGAAATATGATCTTGGTAGATTTGGCCAAATATTCTAGACTATAATTGCCTTTTTTCATTCTGTCATCGAAAAACCACCTCTCCTATTTTTGCATCATGCTCATATTTAATTAGCCTGCCATCAATGTTTTATCCAATTCACTGATAAAAATGTTACAGAGCAGAGGGCCAAACCTAGCTCTGTGGGCACTCCACTAGGTACCTCTGTATAATGTGACCTAAAACTAATCATGAATTTTCTGGGTTTGGCCTTTAGTCTAGTTGTCCACTGACTAGCTCACATGCCTCTATCCGGTTGTCAGAAACATCATGTAAGATTGTGTCAAATGATTCACTAAAATCAAGGGAATATATCTAGAGAATTTCCTTGATTTATTAATCTAATACTTGTGTCAAAAATTCAACATACCTGTCTGGAACTGTTTGTGATGAAGCTATGTGAGCTCTGTGTGGTAATGTTCTTTTCTAAATGTTCACTAACCAACTCTTTATTGGTAGGTTTTAGAATTTTGATAGGGCAAACTATTGTACCTTCAATTCATTTGAGAGTTTGCTCTCATTTGTGGCATTGTCAGAGCTTGAACCAGCTGATGGGATGTTGGTGGAAGTGATTTCTTCTTCTTTCTTCTCCTTTGAGGTGAGACAAAGAGAAAAAAGATCATAAATACTGAATATAATAAATATTACCATCAGGTATTCAAGGTCATCGGCCTATAATTCAGACTCCATTCTTTCTTTCTTTTATTATTATTTTTAGAATTGAGACATTTTCCCCATTCATTGTTCTATAGCATGTATCTCCACAATCTTCAAAAAGATAACAGAGTGATTACACTCACCTCTTCTCTCTGTATCATGGGATGTGGTTCGTTTAGACCTGCAGACTTTAAATCTCAACTGAAAGTCAAGAGCACATTTACCATCACTTCATTTTTCTTGGATTTCAACTTCCTATAAGCCATTTTTCTTCTGTTATTGATAGCACACTGATAATTTTTCTTGGCAGGAAAATGGAAAGAAGCAACAGCTGAAAGCTTTTGGCTTCTCTCTGTTATGCTTTATCCTTGTCTTTCCCACCCTAAGCAGGGATTCTAGCCTTTCTTTAATTCTACTCTTTTCCACAAATCTGTTATTTGAACTCTACCCTTACAACTTAAGGCCCTGAAGCCATAGCTCTGGGCCCTAAGGATTGTCACATTGGTTTCATCATCAATTCTTCATGGTCTATTCCACCTGGACTCAAAGGACTTCATGCAGAGGTGACGGTAAAAATTGAGAACATGAATTGTAATGCTTTTCTAAACAGCGGATCACAAGTTATCATCATTTCCTAATCTTTTTAATGGTAGATATCTGGATAAAATACCTTTAAAGCTTATTACAGGGCTTGAATTTGTTTGTTTGAGTGATATAGATGGGTCATACCTGGGATACATTTAGGTGATGTTCTATAGAGTGCAAGTCTGTTGCATGTACTGTTCATGTCTATTTTAACATTTCAATGATGCTAAAGGTTGGTTACCTGGGAAGCCAGGAAAATCACTCTTCTTGTTTTAAAGTACTGGTGCTTATGTTTATACTTTATATTTACAAATTTTGGACTTGCCTCAGCTGATCTTTGCAAGGAATTGCAAAGAATTTCAGGCCAGGGGGAAAATGCAATCCAAGTCCCAAAACCCATTAGTATGAGACTCACATTTCCAGAAAAGAAATCTCTCAAAAACATATTACTAGAAATTATGGGAAAATACCTGACAATAAAGTAAATTGGAAAAGAAATGTAAAAAAAAATCAGTGGTGGCGGGGGAGAGGTCGAGAGAACAGTAGGATAGACAGGTTATAAATGCATAAAGAAAACAAATGAATTTATTTTAAAAAAGAAATGTAGGTGATATAGAAACAAAGTATACCAATAAAATTTATTTTAAAACTAAGAAAAAGAGAAGAGGGGCAATAAATTAAAAATGGAAGCTTCAGGGCAAACTATTGTACCTTCAATTCATTTGAGAGTTTGCTCTCATTTGTGGCATTGTCAGAGCTTGAACCAGCTGATGGGATGTTGGTGGAAGTGATTTCTTCTTCTTTCTTCTCCTTTGAGGTGAGACAAAGAGAAAAAAGATCATAAATACTGAATACAATAAATGTTACCATTAGTAGCCAATACAAATGAAAAAGAATGGAAGCAACAAGAAAAATGTCCTGTAGTTTCCTAAGGTACTTTTCCCAATGGAGAACCATCTGCTGGAGACCAAAAAAGGTCTGAAATGGCGTATCCTGGGGCTCCTCAGGCTACTGTCCATGCTTACATATACAAGCTGTAGGTCATGAGAAGAAGAGAAACTGAGGTAGAAAAAAATGAAAAATGAGAGATGGGATCAGATGCAAACATAATCCTTGCTAGTAAAGTATTTTGGAAACCATTGCTTTTAGTGGCTTTGGCCATGAACAGGAAATCAAGATGGTGTGGTAGCTATACTCACTTCTTTCTTATCATTCGATTCATAAAAAAGAACGATGGAAACAGGAATGTGGAGGTGGAGGAGTAAATATCAAAGAAAAATTAAAAGACAACAAAAATGGAAGAATTTTTTGTTCATTCATTTAAACAATTAAGTTTATTTTCTTTTCCTGGACTTAAATAACAAAAAAGAGGACTACATATGAAACCATGAATCTCCACTTGATTTTTCTCAAAAAAGTATAAAATAATTTCCACATGTTGCTTTTGAAAGTGTCCTGCTTTGCTCTGCTTCCTTCTGAACTTCCTTCACTGGTCTCTTCTGCCCATTTAAAAAAATTTTAATGACCTTTTTTTTGGGGCATCACTATTTCTAAATGCCCTTTCTACCATGTTGTCCCACCAAAGGAAAAAAAAAACCCACAAGAGGAAGGAGGGAAAAAACGCCTTGTAACAAATAAGCATAATCAAGCAAAATGAATCCACACAATGGCTATGTCCTCAAAACGTATGTCTCTTCCTGCATCTTCAATCTATTATCTCTCTGTCAAGATTTGGGTGCTGCATCACAGCATGGTCATCAAGTCTTCCAAGTTTTTTTTCCCCTTAGGGTTTTTTCCTTCCTGCTTCTGCTCACTTCATACTACCCAGTACTCTCTGAAATAATATCTTTCATCATTCCTTATGGTGCAATAATATTCCTTTATATTCATATACCACAATTTGTTCAACCATTTCCCAAATGTCAAGATGTGCATTAGATTCTAATTCTTTGGTTCTCTCTTTCTTGTTCTTCATTTTAATTCGCCTTCAGGATTGGGAATTTTGTTTTTCTTGCAGCTATTCCTTCCCTGGTATTATCCTTTCTGTTAACATCCATCCCTGCCCCCTTGTTTCCCTGATGAAATATATACATATATATATATATATATATACATATATATATGTACTAAATTGTTTCTGTATGTATCTTCAATTTTTCATTTCAGATAACAACGAGGTTCAACTGATGCCTGCTCCTCTGATTCCTCTCTTCATGTTTGGATGCTTTTTTGGCCACTCTCCACAATTATGAGACAAAGTAGGTCCCACCCCCTTCCTCTTCTTTCATCACTAGTATATTCCCTTTTCCTCCCCTTCTCTTCCCCCTCTTCAGTTCCCCAGAACAGAATCCATCCATTGCTAAATCCTCTGTTGTTATCATTTAAACTCTCACAAAGACTTTTGATGACATTAAAATTCTGAAGGGACATTTGTTTCTTCATTCTTTATTAGAATGTTAGCACAATTTCATTACACAGCCCATTTCAATTAAACACACTTTTCCAGGTTTCTCTTGACTCTTGTATTTATATTTCAGATTTCTTACCTATGTCTAGTACTTTTGTCAGAAATATTTGAAAGCCCTGTTCCATTTTTCTTTGAATTCTGCTCAGCTTTTTTAGGGGAATTATTCTGGGGTATCAGACTATATTTATTGTCATTTAGAATATTATTTTCCAAGATGTCCTCTTGTTTATGATAGAAGTTGCTACATTTTGAGTTTTCCTTATTATAGTTCTCTAGTACTTGAATTACTTCTTTCTGGTTGCTTGAGGTATATTGTAGGAGTTCTGGATTTTGGCTATGGCATTCCTGGGACTTTTCCTTTTGTGGTTTCTCTCAGGAGGAGATTGATGCATTTCCTAAATCTTCCATAATTATGTGGTTCTTTAAGGCTTACAAAGTGCTTTAGGAATTATCACGTTTGAGTCTCACCACAACTGTAACATGTAAGTGTTCTTAGTATTTCCATTTTATAGATGAGGCAACCAAGACAGAGAAAGATTAAGTGAGTTGCCCAGGGTCTCATAGCTGGTAAGTGTCTAAGGCTAGAACTGAGCTCGGGTTTTCCTGAATCTAGGTCGAGAACTGTGTTCACTGTACCACCTAATCCTAAGAGATTTAAGCAGCGAGTTTCTAGGCTTTTACAAAAATCCTATTTTCTTATCTCTGCAATGACCTTTCCTTGACCTGTTTTCCAACTCAATTTTAAAAAATCAGTTATCTTATATCTTCTATTTTTCTTCCAATCTTTTATTTTCTTCTAATATTTCTTTTTTGTTTCATTTCTTTTCACTCTATTTTAATTTTTAGGGTTTCCAGTACTTGGGAAATTACCACTTCTTCTTTTAAACTATTTATTCTCCTTCTAAAGCTTTTCTCAGAACTTTTCACTTTTTTTAATAACTTGCTTCATTTCTTCTAAGTATTTATGTAGTCTTTGCAAAAATCCATTTTCCCCTTGATTCTCTTCTTGTTGCTGTTATACTTATTTTTGGGTTCTTTGGGGGGATGTCTAGATTTGCACTGTTTTTTTTATCTCATTGGGGTCTTTTTTGGTTACCCATCACTTCAGCTTTATTTCCTTAGGTATAACACTAGGTTTTGCTCAGTCTCAACCTAGGTCCCCTGGGTTTTTGTGCTGACCTCTACCTTCCAGGGCTGGACCCCCCTTGATATCTGAGATTCAGAGCACTAAATATTTATGTATTTCATGGAATCTTATGTCATAGTTCAAGATACCTGGAGCCCTGGGACACCTAGGCTATATCAGTATGAGCATGATTCTTCCCAGGTCCTCACTTTGGAGACTATCTCGGAACTTTTTTGGGGGGGAACCTCCACTCTTGATGCATCTAGACCTAGGCTACGTGTGACCTGACCCATATTTGGTTACATAGGGAGGATGCTGGCTTGTTTGCCTGCTCTTGTACTGCTGTTGTGGTTGCCCCCTTTCTGGCTGAAATTTCTTTTTCTTTTTTAATTTCTGCAATGGTAGACACCACATATTCCTGATTCTCATTGGAATTTTTAATCTTTAAAGGGTCTAGAGAGAATTTCAGGTTTTTGCTGAAGTAGAAACGTGAGGCTTGAGTGACTTGCTATTTTCTTGTGCAATTGGCAGTAAAATTTTCCTAACTATGTCATAATGAAAAAATTGATTATTAAAGAGTTCAAATGCCTTGCTCAGGGTCACATGTCTAGTACATATCTCATCCCCTCCACATCCAGAGCTCTTTCTACCATATGGCCAATTTAACATTTATTTGGCACCTACTGTAAGCAATGTTCTGTCATAGATACTGGGTCCCTGCAAAGATTAACAGCACACCAAGTCTACCCGTCAGGAGCCTGCAATCTGGAAGTTATGATACTGAATATCACTTGATTTAGTTTTTTTTAAGAGGAGTGGTTAATATAGTTAAAATAGAAGTGAGAAAGATGACCTTGGGAGTGGAGGTGGACAGTGGTTCTGAATCAGGGATTTTTGCAATGAGTGTGAGAAGTAAGGAAAGAGATTGAGATTTAAGACGAAACAAGTCTTGGAACTGAAGGAGATGGATTTTTCTTTCCTTTCCTAGTGATTTAAATATAGAATTTAAAGTTGGAAGATCATTTCAGCAGTCTAAATGAAATTTTGGCTCTGATTTATTTTAATTTTAAATGGAGGTGAAGCGGGAAATCAAGGAACAGATAGGATTGCTGCTTGGGATTCCAGGTGACATAGGGGATACAGTGTCAGACTTGATGTCAAGAACACCTGGATTGAAACCCTACCCCAGATGCTTACTAGCTATGTGATCCAGAGGAAGCCATTTCGGCTCTCTCACCTTAAGCTTCTTCATCTGTAAAATGGGCATAATTATAGCACCTACACCAAAGGGTGTTGGGAGAAACAAATCAATGAGACTATATCTATCTATCTATCTATCTGTCTGTCTGTCTGTCTGTCTAAACATATATATGCATACATATGTCTTCAAATCTTAATGTGCCAAATAAAACTTAGCTATTATTATTATGGGATAGATGGTAATGGATCTTCCCAACCTCTTCTCCCCCAAGGGAGAAAAAATACCTATCTACTCAGTGGTAAGGAGAATGATGTTTGCATTGGCATAGATAGAACAAAAATGTTGGAAAACATTCCAGAGTTCAATAATAAGAGGATTACTTGTAAGCAAGTAGAAAGGGAAGCAACGATCACTAATAAACATCATGGGCCCATTAAAAACAAGTCATGTCCCTGTTATCCCAGCGAGGCTGTTCCCCAGCCTCCTGTGTCTGACTCTGTAGCCAGTTGTCATCACACTGTGCTTGTCATTGAATAGACCCACTAAATCCTTTTTCAGACTAATTTCTGCCTAGACATGCCTCTTCTATCTTGACTTGGTAAGTTGATTTTTTTATTCAACCTTAAGATTTTGAATTTATCTTTTTGAAATATGATTGTAGTAGATTTGGATAAATATTCTAGACTTTAAATCTCTCTTTTTTCATGCTAGTATCCAATAGGCCAGTTACTCTTCTATCTTTGTGTCATCTTCAAATTTGATTAGCATATCAGCAATGTTTTATCCGATTGAATGATAAAACTATTACATATTACAGGGTCAAACATAGGTCTGTGGGCACTTCACTAGGGACCTCTGTATAATGTCACATAGAATCTGTTATGAGTTCTCTGGGTTTGGTCACTTACCCAGTTGTCTACTGACTAGTTCACATTTTTACTACCTTGGTGTCAGGCAATATGAGACATTCTGTCAAATGATTCACCCAGATTATAATAGTTGCTTGATTTATTCCTCTAATAACTGTTGAGAAAAAAGGAAAATTAGAAATATCTGTCTGGGACTTTTTGTTTGTCAATGTCCCTAACTAATCAACTCTTCATTGACAGGTTTTAAAATTTTGATAGGAATCAAATTCAAGATAATTGGCCTATAATTCACAGACCTCCCCTCTTCCCTTTTCAAAAACATTTAGATTTTTCTCTACTGTAGTATGTCTATCCAGGCCAGCTAGTGGCACAGTGGATAAAAGTCTTGGGCCTGGAGTCAGACAGACCAGAAAGACTAGAGTTCAAATCTGAACTTAAGACACTTGTTAGTTGGGTTATCCTGGGCAAGCCACTTAACTCCTGTCTGCATAAAACTGGAGAAGGAAATGGTAAACCACTCTGGTATCTTTGCCAAGGAAACCCCATGGGCAATTAATCCATGGGGTCACAAAGAGTTGGGCGTGACTGAATTACTGAACAACAAGTACATATGTCTACAATTTTTCAAAAGAACTGATGGTAGCTCAATGGTCATAGCCACCTCTTCTTCCTGGGATGTTCATTTAGACCCGCTGACTTTAAATCTCAACTGAAAGTCAAGTGTAAATTTATCATCATTTTTCCTTGGATTTCAACTTCTTTTTAGCCATTTTCCTTCTGTTATTGATAGCACACTGATCATTTTTGGGGGAGAGGAAAATGGAAACAAAGTTAGCCGACAGCTTCTGATTTCTGTCATGCTCTATCCTTGTTTTTTCCACCCTGAGCAGCGGTTCTATTCCTTCTATGATTTTACTCTTTTCCACAAATCTGTCATTTGAGCCTGTACCCTTATTGCCTATTGTTCTGGAGCCATAGTTCTGTGCCCCAAGGATAGTCACATCAGCTTCATCATCAGTCCCTAATGGGTCTAGTCCATCTGGACTCATAGGACCTCATGCAGAGGTGATGGTCAAAATTGAGAACATGGACCGTGATGCCATCCTAGATAAATGATCACACGTTATCATCATTTTCCTATCTTTAATGATGGGTATCTGGGTAAAATGCCTTTAAAGTCTATGACAGGGCTTGGACTTGTTCATTTGAGTGACATAGACTATCCATGTCTGCAATACATCTAGGTGATAATCTGTAGAGGGCCATATGTACTTCTTATGTATACTGTTTTATTTTAGTTTTTAACATTACTAAAGATTAGTTACCTGGAAGGCCAGGAAAAGCATTCTTATTGTTTTAAAGATCTGATTCTTGTGTTTATACTTTATATCTACATACTTTGGACTTATCCCAGCTTACTTTTGCAAGGAATTATAAAGAGTTTCAACCCAATGGAGAAACGTAACCTAAGGCCCCAAACCCAGTGGTATGGAACTCTTTACTTATTAGAGGAGATCAGTGCTCCTTGCCTGCTTAAGAAATGGGGCAGAGTTGGATAGAGTATGAGAGAGCTTCAGTTTCATCAGTCTTTTTTTGAGTTTTTCTTCAATGCACTGGAGGCTGTCTGGATGTTTTATGCTTTTAGCTTTGAAAGAGAAGATAGATGATGCCAACCCCACTTCAGGTTGCTGAGGGAAAGACTCCGGGAAGAAGCCAACATGAGAGGAGTTGGCAGTCTCCATCATGTCTTTGTCCCCAACTTGCTACATCAGAGACGTGGAGGAATTTCCCCTGGGCTAAGATCTGGAACTCCCAATGGGAGACCTTCTTCAGTCTTTATTATGGCATATATTCTCTTACCTGCTCTGTTATATATTCTTTTAAATATACTTTCTCTGATTTCAGTTTGGCTATTAAATTGGCTCACAGCCTAGGAGTCACCCTCGACTCCTTAGGATCTCACACTCCATATCTAAGCAGTTGTGAAGTCCTGTTGATTTAAACTTTACAACACCTCTGGAATATGCCCCCTTCTCCCCTCTGACACTGCCACCACCTGGTGCAGGCCCTCCTCGCCTCACATGTAGACTATTGCAAAAGCTGCTGGGGGGGGGTGGTCTTTCTACCTCAAGTCTCTCCCCATTTTGGCCCAGCCTCCATTCAAGCGCTAAAGTGATTTTCCTAAAGTGCAGGCCCAACCACAGGAAGGACAAAAATTTCTAAAATAAATTTATTTCATAAAAGAAATCTAGGTGATGTAAAAATAAAAGAAAACAATAAAATTTATTTTAAAATAGAAAGAAAGAGAAGATGGGTAAAAAACTAAAAAGGGAAGTTTCAGGGAACACTACCGTACCTCCACTTCATTTACATCCTTGATTGAAGAGCTGGGTTTGGCATCCATCATGGCCTCTTCAGGGGTTGAACTAGGGATGATGGTGGACATATTTTCTTTTTCTTTCTTCTCCTTTGAGGAAAGACAAAGAGAAAAAGAGAAAAAAGACCATAAATAATGAACATGATAAATATTACCATCAATAGCAAATACAGCTGAAACAGAATGAAAGCAACAAAGACAACATCCTATGGTTTGGTAAAGCATTTTCCCCAGAGGAGTCTGGTCCACTAGAGACCAAGAAAAGTATCAATTGGATTTTGCTGGGGCTCTTCAGTTTATTTCCCTTGCTTGGCCTCACCTCAGCTTACATATATATAGGCTGTAGGTCATGTATAGATGAAACACAGATGTACAAAAAATGCGAAAGAAGAGATAGGATCAGATACAAGCTATTTTTTTAGTGACTTTGTCAATGAACAGGAAATCAAGATGATGTGGTATCTATACTCATTTCTGTCTTTTCATTTGATTCATAGAAACAATTGTAGAAACAGACAACAGGAAAATGGAGGTAGAAGAGCAAACATCCAAGCAAAATTGAAGGACAGAATAGATTGAAGAAATTTTCATTCAATTTTTGAAAAATTAATTTTATTTTTCTTTTCTGAACTTAAAAAAGAGTATTTCCATACACACAGTAGCACAAAAAAGAGGACTGCACATGAAACCATGCGTTTCCACTTCATACCACTTGCTTTTTATTAAAGTAAATAATAACTTCTATATGTTGCTTTTATAACTGTTCTTCTTGCCTGTTCTTCCTTCTCAACTTCCTTCATTCTTCTTGGTGCATTTAAAACATGGTTCAATGGTCTTTTTCTGGCCTTAATATTGCTGAGCTCTCCTTCTACCACGTTATCCCACTAAAAATGCCCCACAAGAGAAAGGAGAGGAAACTTCTTGTAACAAATAAGCAGAGTCAAGCAAAGTGGCCAGCACAATGCATGCCCTGCAAATGTACATCTCTTCATAGATCTTGATTGAGTTCATCTTCTCTCTGCAAGAGGGGTAGCATGCTGCATCAGAGGTCCTTAGGAAACATAGTTTATGACTGAGTTTTCAAGATTTTGTTTTTCATTTAGAGTTACCCTTCTTGCTTCTGTTCATTTCACTGTCATTTCATACTACCCAGTACTCTCTGAGATAATATCTTTCAGCATTTCTTATGGTGCAAGCAATATTCCTTTATATTCATATGCCACAATCAATTCAGCCATTTCCGAATTGTCAGGCTTCCCATTAGATTCTAATTCTTTGGCTCTATCTTTTAAAAAAAATTCATTTTAATACTTTTTTTCACGATCAGGAAATTTGTTCTGCTTGCAACTATTCCTTCCCTGGTATTATCCTATCTTTAACATCAACCTTTTCCCATTCTTGACCTGTTGAATTTAAGATATATCTGTACTAAACTGTTTCTATCTTCATTCTTTTTTCTGCTTCAAATAATGACGTTCAGCTGATGCCTGTTCTTCCCATCTCTTCTTCCATGCTTATATGTGTTTCTTCTCACTCATCCCAATTATGAGATGTAGTTGGTTCTATCCCTTCTTCTTCCCTTCTTCACTAGTTTATTCCTTTAATTTCTCTTCTCTTTCTTCCATTCTATGCACCTCCTAGAATACAATCCATCCACTCCTAGATCATCTGTTTTTCTCATATAATTCTCTCAGTACTTTTTATGATATTAAGGTTCTGATGGGAGATTTATTTTTTCATCCCATATTAGAATGTTAGCACAACTTCATCACCTAGCCCATTCCTATTATTCAAGCCAACTTACTTTTCTAGGTTTCTCTTGACTCTTATGTTTACATTTCAAAGTTCCTGCTTAAGTCTGGCATTTTCATCAGGAATATTTGAGTCCTCTGTTGAAATATGCTCAGCTTTTCAGGGAAGTTATTTTTGATTGTACGTCTATTTTTGTTATTCAGTTGTTTCAGTCATGTCTGACTCTTCATGATCCCATTTGCAGTTTTCTTGGCAAAGATACTGAAGTGGTTTGTCATTTCCTTCTCCAGTTCATTTTATAAATGAAGAAACTGAGAGAAACAGGGGTAAATGACTTACCCAGAGTCTGAGACCCTGATTTGAACTCAGGAGGATGAGTCTTTCTGACTCCAAGCCCAACACTCTGTCCACTTTGCCACCTATCTTTTACCTTTTAGTATATAGTATTTCAAAACCTCTTTTTGTAGTAGAAGTTGATATGTTTTGAGCATTTCTTACTATGTACTTGAATTACTTCTTTCTGGTTGCTTGCAGTATTTTTCCTGGATTTTGAATATAATATTACTGAAACTTTTTCTTTGGGGAATTCTTTTAGGAGGAAATTGATGGATTTTTTTCAGTCTTCCCAGAATTATACAATGCTTCAAGTTTTGTAAGATGCTTTACAAATATCTCATCTGATCTTCCCAACAACTCTGAGAGGAAGTTGGTATTTTTATATCCGTTTTATAGAAGAGGAAATTGATATAGGCAAAGGTTAAGTGATTTGCCCTGGTTTACATAGCTTGTAATCACCAGAGACTAGAATTCAACTCAAGTCTTCCTGATTCCAGGTTTGCCACTCTGTTCACAATTCCACCTAGTATTAATAGATTGTGACTGTTTTCATTTTATGATTTTTCCCCTAAATTTAGTGAGTTTCCAGGCTTTTGGAAATCATGAAGACAATGATCTCTGCTTGGCCTATTTTCCAAGTCAATTAAAAGTATAATTGATATCTTATATTTTCTTTTTTTCCAATCTTTGACTGTTTTCTTAAATCTCTTCTTAGTCTGACTTGTTGATTTCTTTTTACTCTATTTAATTTTTGTGGTTTCTAGTCAGGGACTTCTATGATGAATATAAGCACTCAAAGAGATATAAAATAAGATAAAAAGATTTGGCAATGATTTTGAGGTGGGAACTGAAGGAGCAGAATTCTTCTTTCTTTGCCTAGTGAGTATAGAAGATCGGAGATCGTTTCAGATGTCTAAATGGACTTTTGACTCTTAATTTTAGGTGGAGGTAAAGAGGAAGATCAAGGAATAAGTAGGACTGCTGCTTGGGACTCAAGGTGGTATAATGTATAGAGTTTCAGACTTGAAGTCAGGAAGGACCTGAGTAGAAGGACCTATGTCAGCTACTTCCAATATGTGTATCTTGAAGAAATCTCTTAACTTCTCCCTGTTTAAGTTTCCTCATTTTAAAAATGGGGATTATAATAGCACCTAGAGCATAGTACTATTGAAAGGAATAAATTAATTGAGACAATACATGTAAACACTTTAAACCTGGAGGGGATATATAAATATTAGCCATCAATTTCATTATTATTTTTCTGGTATGGATGGAAATTCCAGCCCCCTAAAACATCAGACTTATTAAGTTCCTAATAGAATAATGTTTGAATTGGTATGAATAGAACAAAAACATCCAAGGTTTGAAAGCCAAGATACTTAAGGAAATTGTCAGAGTGCCCTCAGCTTCCCTCGACATGTTCAAGTTACCACATCTCATGGCATCAAAAAATTTGTGGAGATGATTATTGAGACCATTAGTGACCTCTAAATGATTCTAGAACATAGGAGACAAGTCAAAAGGCTGCACAGAGGCAAATATCCTGATTTTCAAAAGTAGGAAAAGTCAACTGTCTGAACTATAGACCAGTTAATTTACGTAGGATTGTTGGAAAACATTCCAGAATGATATAATCCAAAGATGACAAAGGCAATTAGAAAGGCAAGCAATGATCATTAGTATTCAATATTGTCCCATTAAAAATAAGTCACGTCCAAGTTAAAATAGTAAGGCTTTCCTTCAACTTCTGGAATCCCTGCTTCTGCAGTCAGGTCAGGTGTGGACTTTGTCATCCAATGAAACTCCTAAATTTTCTTCAGACTAATTTCTGTCAAGACATGCCCCATCCTATCTTGAAAAGTTGATTTTTTGCAATTAAGTTTAAGACTTTGAATTTATCTCCATGAAATCTGATCTTAGTTGTTGCTGTTGAGTCATGTCAGTCATGTCCAACTCTTCGTGATACTGTTTGGGGTTTTCTTGGCAGAGATACTGGAGTGGTTGGTCATTTCCTTCCCAAGCTCATTGTACAGTTGAGGAACTGAGGCAAACAGGGTGAAGCAACTTACCCAGAGTCACACAGCTAGTATTTATCCAAATGTTCTAGTCTATGAATCTACCTTTTTTTTCATTCTGGCATCCAATAGCTTAGCTGCCTTTTCAAACTTTGTGTCATCTTTAAATTTGATTAACATACCGTCAATGGTTTTGTCTAACTCACTAATAAAAATATTCCATAATAGAGGATCAAACATAGATCTGTGGTTCACCAGGGACCTCTATAGCTAGATGACACATAGCCATTTTTGTGTTGCCTGGGTTTGGCCGTTTACACAGTTGTCTATTGACTATCTCACGTCTTCTGTTTTGTTGTCAAGACTATCATCGTGAAATGATTAAAATGATCAAAATCAAGTTAACTGTCTGTAAGATCCCTTTGATCTATTTGTCTGATAATCATGTAAAAAAAATGAGAGCGGCAGAGTCATCAAGGTGGAGTACAGGTAGGAACTTGCCTGAGCTCTCCAATTCCCCTCCAAACAACTCCAAAATAACACCTCACAATGAATTCTGGACTGGCAGAACCAACAAAAGGAAAAGATGCAACAATTGGCTAGCCCAAGACAACTAAGAAGGTTAAGAGAAAAGATATATCTCACTCAGGTGAGAGTGGAATGCAGTGCAGTGCAGGTTGGGCCCTGGCAAGTCAGCAGCAGACCTTGGGGGCAATTGAATTGGCATTGGAGGATTCCAGAACCCTCGTTCTCCATACATTAAAGAGGTTGGACAACTGGTCAGAAGGAGACTAAAGGGGACCCTTTGCTGGGATTGGGTGCAGGACTCTGTTGCATTGTCCATACACAGTTCTGGGTGGCAGTCCCAGGATGAGAAGGAACACTAACAAACTAGAGTAGAATTGGCCAAATGAAAAAAGTGGTACAAAAGCTCACTGAAGAAAATGGTTCCTTAAAAATTAGAATTGGTCAAGTGGAAGCTAGTGAGTGACTCCACGAGCCATCAAGAAATAATAGAACAAGATCAAAAGAATGAAAAAATTGGAGAGTGTGAAATATTTCATTGGAAAAACAACTGACCTTGAAAATAGATCAGAAGATAGATAATTTAAGAATTACTGGAATATCTGAAAGTGATAATTTAAAAAAGAGCTTAGATGTCAATGTTCAAGAAATTATTAAGGAAAACTGCCCTGATAATCTAGAATCAGAGGGTAAAATAGAATTTGAAATAATCCATTGATCACCTCTTGAAAAAAACCTCCAAATGAAAAGTCCCAGAATATTACAGTCAAATTCCAGAGTTCCCAGGTCAAGGAGAAAATACTGCAAGCAGCCAGAAAGAAACAATTCAAATATCATGGAGCCACAGTCAGCATAACATGAGATTTAGCAGCAAGGATCAAAGGGCTTGAGATGGGATATTCCAGAAGGTAAAGGAGATAGGATTGCAATCAAGAATCACCTAACTGGTAAAAATGAGTATAATCCTTTGGGGAGGGGGGAAGTGTATATTTAATGAAATAGAGGACTTTCAAGCATTTCTGATAAAAAGACCAGAACTGAACATAAAATTTGATTTTCAAATATAAGACTCAAGAGATGCATAAAAAGGTAAACAGGAAAGAGAAATCATAAGGGATTCAATAAGGTTAAACTATTTACATTTCTATGGGGGAAGATGGTACTTTTAACTCTTAAGAATTTTATCATTAATAAGGTAATTGGAAGAAGTGCACGTAGACAGAGGGCGTGAGTTGAATTGACTATGATAGGATGATATTCAAAAATAGAATTAAGGGGTAGAAAAGAGGGAATAACTGGGAGAAGGGAGAGATAAACTGAGGTAAATTATTTCAAATAAAAGAGACACAAAAGAGCCTTTACAGAACAGGTGGATATAGGAGTGGCAGACAATCTTGAACCTTACTCTGATTAGAATAACATAAATGTGTACTCAGTTGTGTATTGAAATCTATCTTACCAATAGGGAAGTAAGAAGGAGAAGGAGAAGAGAAGTGATTTACAAGAATACAAGTTATTCCCCAACTGATAAATGGTCAAAGGATATGAGCAGGCAGTTTTAGATGAAGAAATCAAAGCTATCTATAGTTATATGAAAAATGCTCTAAATCACTATTGATTAGAGAAATGCAAATTAAAATTACTCTGGGATACCACCTCATGCTTAGCAGATTGGCTAATATGACAGAAAAGGAAAATGACAAATGTTGTAGAGTATGTGGGAAAATTGGGATACTAAAGCACAGTTGATGGAGAGGTGAACTGATCCAACCATTCTGGAGAGCAATTTAGAACTATGCCCAAAAGTCTATAAAACTGTGATTACCCTTTGAATCACCAATATTACTACTAGGTCTGTATCCCAAAGGAATAAAAAAGGAAAAGGTCCTATATGTATAAAAAATGTATAGCAGCTTCATTTGTGGTGGCAAAGAATTGGAAACTGAGGGGATGCCCAGCAATTAGAGAATGACTGAACAAGTTGTGGTATATGATTGTGATGAAATACTATCGTGCTATAAGAAATGGTTAGCATGATGCTGCAAAGTGAGGTGAGCAAAACCAGGGGAAGATCACACACAGTAACAGCAATATTGTCCAATGATCAACTGTGAATGACTTAGCTATTCTTGGCAACACCATGATCTAAGCCAATTCTGAAGGACTTATTATGAAAGATGTTATTCACCTCCAGAGAAAGAACTGATGGAGTCTGAATCCAGATGGAAGTATGGTTTTTTAAAACTTTTTCTCATTTTTTCCCTTTGGTTTGTTTTCTTTCACAACATGACTAATATGGAAATACGTTTTGCATGACTGAACATGTATAACCTCTACCAAATTGTCTGCCTTCTCAATGAGAGGAAACTGAGGGAAGGAAGGAGAGAATTTTGGAACCAAAATTTAAAAAAAGAATGTTAAAAATTTTTTATTTGTAATTGGGAAAATATTTTTAAAAAGAAAATTAGGAATATCTGCCTGGTACTGCTTGTAATACACCTTGTTAGCTCTGCGTGATCTTCATTTCCTTTAGTAAATGGTCACTAACCAGTTCTTCATTGATAGGTGATAGACATTTGCCCATCTACTCTTCTATAGCATGCATCTCCACAATCTTTAAAAACACAACTAACAGTAACTCAACAATCCTATACACATGTTCTTTCTGTATCCTGGGATGTGGTTCATTTACACCTGTGGACTTTAACTCTCAAATGAAAGTGAAGAGCACATTGGTCATTAGTTGACTTTTCTTGGATTTCAATTCTCTATTAGCCACTTTTCCTCAATCATTCACCATTCACAGGTAATTTTATTTGGCAGGAAATCAGAAATAAAACCAATGTTAAAAGTTTCTGGCTTCTCTCTGTCACATCTTGTCCTTGTCCTCTCCAGCCTGGGCAGTGCTTCTATCCTTTTTTGATTCTACTCCTTTCCACAAATCTCCCACTTGAGTTTGTACCCTTGCTGCCTAAGGTCCTGGAGCCATAGTTCCCAAGAAAGACATCTTTGAAATGCCGTCTCTGCTCCTGTTTCCACTGCCACCTCTAAACAGAAATAGTGGCTAAATCAATGGAAAAAATCTGATGAAAGCCCATTGTGTGAAACATTTGAAAGGTAAAAGTCTTCCAGAAACATAATTTTAAACATTACTGGAAATTGTGGGAAAATACCAGACAATAAAATAAATTGGAGAAGAAATGCAAAAATGAAATATTCAATTTGGAGGGGGGAACAGTAGGAGGAACAGAGTCTAAATTTATGTAAAACAAGTTTATTTTACAAAAGAGATGTAGCTGATGTAAAAAACAAAGATAAAATTTATTTTAAAAATAGAAATAAGAGAAAATGGTTAACAAATTAAAAATGGAAGCTTCGGGGAAAACTACTGTACCTCCAAATCATTTACATCCTTGGTCGAAGAACTGGGTTCAGCGTCGGTTATGGCACCATCAAAGTTTGAACTAGGGACGGTGGTAGATGTGCTTTCTTCTTTCCTCTCCTTTGAGGAAAGACAGAGAAAAAAGACCATATATATTTAATATTACCATCAATAGTCAATACAACTGATACAGAAGGAAGCACCAAGGACAATGTCCTAGGATTTGGTAAAGCACTTTCCCCAGAAGAGAGTGATTCACTGGAGACCAAGCAAGGTCTCAACTGGATTTTCCTGGGGTTCTTCAGGTTACTTCTCATGCTTGGCCCCACCTCAGCTTACTTATACAGGCTGTAGCTCATGTGTAGAGGAAACATGGATGTACAAAAAATGAAAAATGAGAGATAGAATCACGTAGAATTACTGGCTTTGTCCAGAACAGAAAATGAAGATGATGTGGCATCTATGCTCACTTCTGTCTTATTTCATTAATTAAAAAAGAATGGTAGAAACAGGAAACAGGAATGTGAAGGAAGAGCAAACATTACAGTACAATTGAAAGAAAAGTTCGAAAAAATTTTTATTCATTCATTTTTAAAAAGTTAATTTAATTTTCTTATTCTGAACTTAAATAACAAGAGAGTATTTCCATATACACAGCAGCACAAACAAGAGGACTGCGTGTGAAATCATAGACCTCCCCTTGCTTTTTTTTAAAGTATATAACTTCTACATGTTACTTTCAAAGCTGTTTTCCTTTCCTTTGCTTCTTCTGAACTTCACTGTTCTCTTTTGTGTATTTAAAACAAGGTTTAATAGTCTTTTTTGGCATTACCACTGCTAATCTCTCCTTCTACCGTGTTATGCCACAGAACAAAAAAAAAACCTACAAGAGAAAGGAGAAGAAACAACCCCTTGTAACAAGTAAGCATTGTCAAGCAAAATGGATCCACACAGTGGCCATCCCCCCATAGTGTATATCTCTTCTTGCATCTCTGGTTCATCATCCCTCTGCAAGACAGGTAACATGCTGCTTCACTGGTGCTCAGGAAACATAGCTGGTCATTTTCAAGATTTTGTCTTTCCTTCAGAGTTGTTCTTCTTGCTCTTGCTTACTTCACTCTGTTTCAGTTCAGACTACCCAGTGATCTCTGAAACGATCTCAGTATTTCTTATGGTGCAATAGTATTCTATTACAGTACAATTCATACAATACAATTTGTTGAGCCATTTTCCAATTGTTGGTCATCTTAGGTTGCTGTAGTAGCAGTAGTAGCAGCAGCAGTAGTAGTTCTTCTTCTTCTTCCTCCTCCTTCCTCTTTCTCCCTCTTTATCTCTTGCTCTCTCTGTGTCTCTCTCTTCTCTCTCCTTCTCTCTCTCTCCTCTCTCTCTCTCTCTCGCTCTCTCTCTCTCTCTCTCTCCCCCTCCCCACCTCCTTTTCTTATTCCCCATTTTAATATCCTTTCATGACTGGGAAATGTGTTTTGCTTGCAACTATTCCCTTCCCGGTACTATGCTCTCTCTTTCACCTCCCCGCCCCCATCTCCACTTCTTTCTCTGTTGAATTTGATGTATTTCCATACCAAATTGCATGTGTTATGCATGTTCAGTCCTCTGAATGCTTTATATAAGAATGATGTTTAACTGATGTCTGTTTCCACTATTCAGTCTTCTTACATATGCTTTTTCTTCTTTCTCATAATTATGAGAAATTCTTCCTCTCTTCTGCACAAGTATATTCCTTTCACTCTCCCTTCTTTTTTCCCATCAAATCCTCAGAACAGAATTCATCTGCCACTAGTTCTGTTTTTCTTTGCGATGTTGTCTCAGTTCCCCCTTCTATCGCCATGTCTGAACAGAGATAGTGAGCAAATCAAGGAAAAATTTAACAGAACTATTCGATGTAAAAAATTTAAGAGATAAAAGATTTTTCAGAAATACAACCTTAAATATTATTGGAAATTATGGGAGAAATAGCAGAGAATAAGGAACAAATCAAAACATTGTGCAGCTGTAACACTGTCAAGACAAAACCCTCCACAAGCACTAAACAAGAAATTGCTTCTTAGAAATGCAAATAAAACATTTCGAACAATGATAATATCTGTTAAATGTCCTCAAAGAGTTTGGAGGAAAGGAATAAAGTTGGAAACAAACATATTGAGGCAATGTTGTAATAATAAAGCACAGAATCTTGTGAACAGAAAGACATAGATTATCTAGTCTGAGTTGAACCTAAAAAGGAGTCAGTCCTACAACATCTGATATGTGGTCACTGAGCCTGGAAAATCTGAAGTGAAGTCCAGATCTCCAAATATACAGGGTGTTCCTAAAGTCTGGACACATAGGCAAAAAATGCATATTTTCAAGAAATGAAATGAATGAAATTTTCAACAACATTTTATTTAATTGGAATATTTACAAATAACATCTTCAATTCATTTGCAATGCAAAGGTTGATGCGCTTTACAAGATTCACGTGAACTCAATGCAATAACTCCACATTGCTGTCAATTGCCTATGTGTCCAGACCTTAGGAACACCCTGGTAGTCCATTTTATTTTGCATTATAGAGCTTCACTAATCATATTTCTACACACATACACACACACACACCTATATATATATATATGTATGTATATATTTACACAAAGAGACAGATTCACCCACAGATATTCACAGAATCATAGAATTTAAAGATCTATATTTTATTTTTATCTATGCATTTTCAAATTTTTCTAAATAAAAGACGAGCTTCTAACATAGGTAAAGCTTGACTTTATTTTGTCTAAAAATCTGACACTAGGAATAATAAAGTAGCCTCACTACTTAATGTATTTTTATTTTTCTTCATATCCCTCTATTTTTGCAATCTTACTATTTTCTTTTTACAACACAATCATTTCCTGACATATTACCCACTTAACACTCTCACTTTCTGGCTTAACTATGTGCAATCTATGCCGTTTCTACTTGGGCTGTTATCTCTGCATTCTCGCCCCACCCTCACCAAGAGGCTTGGACTCTATTCTTTTGTACCCCAGTTCTGATACGTGAGCTATTGTGTTATCTTGCCATGGCCTAGGCCTTGACACCATGCCACCCCCAAGTACCACTTCCACTTCAAGTTCCCCTTTATATGTTGTCTTCTTCCATTAAAATATAGGCTCCTTGAGGGCAGGGACTCTTTGTCTTGATTGTATTGCTGTCATAGACCTTAACAAAGAGCCTGGCTCACAGTAAGCATTTCATAAACACGTTCTCTCTCTCTCTCTCTCTCTCTCTCTCTCTCTCTCTCTCTCTCTCTCTCTCTCTCTCTCTCTCTCTCTCTCTCTCTCTCTCTCTCTCTCCCCCCCCTCTCCATTTCTTTTTATCTTTCACTTTTCTCTCTGTATTTGTCTATGTCTTTGTATCTGTCTACATATATATCTATGATCTATCAATGTATGTATTTATGCATTTGTCCATCTGTCCATCCATCCATCCATCCATCCATCCATCTTCCTTGTAACAAACCAACTGACAAAATGATCACATCTGACAGCATATGCCACTCTCCACAGCCATAGTCTCCTACTTCTCTAATTTGATGGACACGTATTTCACCATCTGTCCTCTGTGACCAAAATCTGCCACTAGAATTCATGAGTTTGGCTGCCTCTTATCATTACTTCCACTTTTTGTATTCACTCTGTATATTGTTCATATTTCATTTTCCATCATTTTATACAGTTGTTCATGCTTCCCTGAATTCTTCACATTCACATTCATTTCTTGTGGCCCAATAGAACCTCAATTCATTATTCACAGATCACAATTGCTTCTGAATCCCTCAATTGCAGCTTCTCCTTCCCTATGTGTTGTTTCCCCACCTTAGCGTATGAGCTCCTTGAGAGCAGGGATTGTCTTCCTTTTCTGTCTGTTACGCCCAGTACTTAGTAAAGCTTATTGCAGTATGTGGTGTAAGTTGTTGGTCTAAGCCTAATTTTGACCACATTTTCCCAGTAGTTCTTATCAAACAGGGGGATTTCATCCCCAGAGTTTGTGCTCTTGGATTTATTGAGGCCTACACGACTGTGTTCTCTTCCTTCTAGGTTTTGCTTCTTTGGTCTATTCTCCTTCTCTTTTCCTATTTTGGATGTTTTCGATAATTACTGCTTTATAATATAGTTTCAGATCTGGCAATTCTTTTATTCTCTTCAATTTTTTTCCTATTCAATTTTGGGACAGCTGTAATATTTAGGAACTTTTCCCTTAAATCAAGCAAAACTCTGCAACTCTGACCCACTTGCTCCCATTTTTACCTTTTCTGGCTGAGCAAAAAAGCCTAATTTCTCTTCCACATGACTGAACCCACAACGCTTGAAGATATTATTTCTCCCTTCTGCCTTCCTTTTTTTCAGGTAATTATCACTACTTCCTTCAAATGATCCTTCTGTGGCATGGTCTCCTGGCCTCATCCTGGTCACCCCTCTCTGGGCAAAATTCCAGGTATCTGATGAGGGCAGAGTAAAACAGGGTTATGTTCTCACCCATTCTGGGTACTATGCTTTTCTTAATGCAGATTTTTGGGCTGCCATGACCCATTGTTAATGTGTTTCTCTTCCCCCACTTTCAGGCTGGGTTTAGCTTCTAATGAGACATCTCCTAAGTATCCCTGCTGAATTGTCAATGGAAGGACCAAAAAAGTCACTCAGGAAGATATAAGGGGCTTGGGAAACCTCACCACCATGCAAGTGTCCACCTCAGGTTAGAGAGAGGAACTCTATAGTCATGCTTTTTCCATGTGAATCCCTGGGCAATTTTTACTAAATGTTATTAAATTACTAGATGTTATTAAAATTTATTAAAATTTTATTAAAAGGCAAATGAATGAGGAATAGCATATTCAAGAAAGTGACTATACCTGTAATTCATTTTCATTCATTGTCATTTGATTGGGTTGTTTGTGGGGCATCTTATGTTTTCTTTTTCTTTTTTTGGAGGGGGGAAGGCAAGGCAATTGGAATTAAGTGACTTGCCCAAGGTCACACAGCTTGTAAATGTGTCAAGTGTCTGAGGCCGGATTTGAACTCAGGTCCTCCTGACTCCAGGGCCAGTGCTCTACTCACTGCACCACCCAGCTGCCCCACCATCTTGTTTTAAATGGTCTTGAAGTTCAAACTCAGAATCTTTATTGTGCATTTTTTCCTCCTTTGGAAGGAGAGAAGAAAAACAAAACTCAACCATGACTCAGAACATAAACAGCTGAGAAATATATTTAAGAAAATCAGACACAAAAAATGAAGTGTCCTGTGGTGGACGGAGGAACAAGTAGGAGCTTGTGACCTAAAGAAGGTCTAAAGTGACTTATGAGGGAGAGGGCACTTTCTACTAGCTGCCCTCAGCTCAGCATGAAATCTTTGGCTGTGGGTAACAGCAAAGAGAACCATTGATACACAACAATAGCTAACCTTTACATAATGTGTCACAAATATTATCTCATTTGATATTCACAACAACTCTTGGAGATAGGTCCTAGTATTTAGCTCCATTTTACAGATGAGAAAATCAAGCACTGAGAGGTTAAAGCAATTTGTCCAGGGGCCTGAAGTAGCAACTGGACTCAGATCTTCCTGACTCCAAATCCAACCCTTTATCCACTGTCCCACAAAAATCGGTGGGAGATGGAATCACATACAAATAAAACTCTGCCAGCAAACTAATTTAGAAAGGACTGTTGTCACCAGCTTGGGCCTTGAGCAGAAATCCAGCGCCATACTGATTGGTGAGATCCTATTATATCTAGGGAGCACCAGACCCCCAGTCATATTCTGTCCCAGCCATGTTTCCACATGCCCCATCTTGCTACTAGTGCTAATGGAAATCCTGTCCTGGGGTTTGGTTATTTTGATTGGTGAGAATCCTCCACATCTGCATAGCCTCAGACCCCAACTGTACTCTATCCTAGCCATCTTGACATTTTGATTTCATTCCCATTCCACTTTCCCCTTTCCCCACCCCAAACCAATAAATGAATCAATGCTACAACTGCTTCTAAAAAAATTGACCAATTGACTGCCCTAGAGTCCGGCCACCATACTTGTGACTTCCCAGGTCATATCACTCTACTATGGCTCCTACTCCCCAAAATGTGTTGTCTTCCACCTTAGAATGTAAGTTCCTCTTTCTTACTCCATCTACCTTGCAGCATCAAATGATTACAGACTCTAAACTGCCTGATATCTTCGACTAAACAAGAACTACTCCCATGTATTTGAATGTCTCTAATTTTAGTCTCAAGTTTAAAGAAACCACCATGAAATAAATAAATGCCTGATCTTGCTAACTCCTGTGGCCTAGCTTACCTTTTCCATACAGCCCATTTTGATGGGGAAAGAGATTCAACAAAAGCCCTTGAAGACTATGCTTTTTATAGCATCCTAAATATTCTGGCAAGCCCCTGCCCTTGATAAAGCAAATAGATGTACCTTAGTTAACTCAGTTGCAGAGTTTCTGGTCTTGAACTTTTTTTTGGTCTGCTGTAATGAGCGTGATGCCATATCATTTCAATTTTCTTCTCTCACAATGGGTTCTTTAAGAGGCATGGTTGTTTTAGAGTGCTGTCACAGACATGCTCCATGTGAACAAAGTCTGGAGAAAGTATATGAGGCTGCTTTATTGGATCAGGCTGTGACATAGAGCTGATTGCCTCTTAAGAAAGCTGATTTGTTCAGTGTTTTTTAAAATTAATAACCTGTTCTTCTGACTAGTTTAAAGTTGGATTTGAGAAATGATTTTGGATGCAATTAGGTATGCTGTATGGACAATAAACTCACCGTGACCTAAAAAAAATAAAAATTAAAAAGAATGTAAGTTCCTGGAGGACAGAGACTATTACTCTTTTGTATTTGTATCCTTGGTACTTAGCACAATGCCTAGAACTATACAAAAATTTAATAAATGCATTTTCTTAAATTCGAGTCATTCTTTAATTTATTAATTAATTCATTATTTCTTTCTACCACTATTACCACTGCTAGTAACAAAGTAAAAACTCTGCAACATATTACAACATGTTGCAAAAATTTAGCACTTACGGAATAGCTAAGAAGTCATGATCAAATGTACAAAAAACTATATAGCAGAAACCTGTTATTTATCCTGCACGAATTAACAGTTAGCTCTATACTGCAGATTTAAGCACTAGTATCTTTATGAATTCAACAAATAAATCCTATTGCACTTAGAGCACCATCCAAGACAGAGGTGTACATAATTGATGAGACATAACACTGGCCCATAAAAAGCTAAGAATGATGTTTTTAAATGATGTTGTCATACCAAATACTCATAACCCCCAAATTGCATGGCACAAAAAACTCCCAAAATATAGAGATCTAGTAGGAGAAATCAAAGCCATGTAGGAACAGTTTGAAGTGTCTCTCATCCCTATCACCTTGCCTTGTATTGGAGTGATTCTGAGGATACCTTTCAGTGAAGCTGCAGAGGACAAAATTCTATTCAACATTTCTATCCTATTCTATCTATGGTTTTAGCTGCCCATGCAACATTCCACTAAACATTAAATATAGAAAATCAATAGCAGGAGAATGGCTAGTCTCAAGACCATTTACATCTGAATTCTGTTGAATGTGAAAATGAGAATAATTAATAATAATAATAATAATAACAATAACTTGCATTTATGTAACTGTTCAGTTATTTTTGAGTTGTGCCCAACTCTTCATGACCCCATTTGGGATTTTCTTGGCAGGGATACTGGAGTGGTTTGCCATTTCCTTCTCCACCTCCAGAAGGAAACTGAAGCCAAAAGGGTTAACAGAACCCAGGGTCACACAGCTATTAAGTGTCTGAGGCCAGATTTCAACTCATGAAGAGGAGTCTTCCTGACTCCAAGCCCAGTACTCTATCCACTGCAGCGCCACCTTGCTGCCCATTTATGTAATGCTTTAATATTATTAACTAGTGTTTGTATGGTGCTGTAAGGTTTCCAGGGCACATCATATAATCTGATTCTCACAACAATATTATAAGGTAGCCATTATTTAATCTCCACTTTATAGAAGAGAAAACTGAGAATTAGAAAATTTAGATCAGAGAATTTCCTTGGATTATAGAGCCAGTTCAAGGCTGGATCTGAAGCCTGGTCTTCCTGATGCAATATCTAGTGCTCTATCCACAATTTAGTTTGCATTTCTATTGTTCTTTTGTGTTCTTTGTTCAACAGACTATCTCTTAAGTGCATTAAATGACTGCTCTTTACTACAGAATAAAATTGTTGAGATATAAACTCATCTTCAGTAGGCTCCTTGAAAACATCTTTGGGACAGCTATGATAACTAGTAGATATGAAACAGCTAGGTGGTGCAGTAGATAAAGCATTAGCCTTATGGGAGGAGTCAGGGAGACCTGAATTCAAATCCAGTCTCAGACACTTACTAACCTTGTAAGCTAACAAACCCAGCCTACTAGCTGGGCATGTCAGTTAACCTCTGACTCCCCCAGTTTTCTCAAATGTATAATGGGCATAATAACACCTACTTCCCAGAGTTGTTGTACAGATTAACTGAGACAATATTTGTAAAGCATTAAGCACAATGCTTGGCACATAATAGGTATTTAATAAACGCTTGTTCTCTTCTTCCTCCCCACTTTTGTTAGTATGTTACAATATCCAAAGTACTTTCATTATAACCTTGAGACAAGGGTATTGCTAACTTGCCCATAGTAACACTTCATACTATACTCAGAAAATAGATGCCACCTGTCCTGATCTCCCTCTTCTTCCCTTCTCCTCATCTTACAACCCCTTAATATCATCTTCTGCTTCCTCTCCCTTTCGTAAGTCTCTGAATAAGAGGTGACTCTTCTTCTTGCCAAGGTCAATATCTCTACATGCATCCTTGGTCTTATGCCTTCCTGTGTTCTCTAGCAGATGTCACCACTATCATCATATCTGTTGCTCTAATCTTCATTCTTTCCCTGTCTCCTCATTACTTTCCTGCTGTTGAGCAACATGCTTTATCAAGTCCTGTTGATTCTAGCTTGTCAGTTAGTTAATAAACATTTATTAAGTGCCTATTATATGCCAGGAACTGTGCTAAGTGCTAAGGATACAAAAAAAGGCAAAACATTTTTTGCATCTGTCCCTTTCTCTCCCCCCACATATCCACTACCCCATTTCAGGAACTTATCACCTTTTACTTGGATTATCGCTATAAGCTTCCTAATTGGTTTGCCTACTTTGAGCCTCTTCTTCTCCACTACCTTATTCATTCAACTACAAAATTGACATTCCTTAAGCCTAAGACTGACCATGACCCCCCCACCCTGGTTTAAGAATCTCCAATGGCTCTTAATTGCCTCTAGGACAAAATATGAATTCCTGTTTGGTCTTCCAAGTCTTTGATAATCTAATTCCAGTCTACCCTGCCAGACTAATTGCACCTTACTCTCCTTCATGTATTCAACATTCCAGTCAAAGTGGTCTGCCTGTTGCTCGTTCCCTGTGTATAGACCGTCTCCCATCTCTTCCTTTGCTCATGTCAGTAATGGGTTTTCTTCCTAACCTATGCCTTATAGAATCCATAATTTTCTTCAAGGGATGATGATTCAAAGTGCCCAGTTCTGAGTCCTATCTGGATTTTTCCAACGTGCTGCAACTCCCAAACTAAATTATTTTGTATGATATATGTACATGTATACATATAGGTTTATATTTATACTACTTATCATTATTCCTGTTGTTCTCTCCCTCCCCCACAAGCTCCTTGAGAGCAGAGACTGTTTCATTTTTGTTTTTGTATCCACAAAACTTAGTACAGTTCTTTGGCACATAGTACATGCTTAAGGAATGATTTTTAAATGAATGAGTTAATGAAAGAATAGTAATATGCTCACCAGGACCATGGGGAATATCGACGTTGGCAGGAGAACATGGTCTCTGAGTTGGCCACCATCGCATTCTGGTGAAATGTAGGCAGCACATTTTTTGTGAACCTGATGAGAAAGAAGAAAGACCAGAGAGGATAAGGGATCAGATGAAGGGAGAGAACCATCTTGGGTCATAGCCATAAGCAGTTAGGCAAGATGTTCACTTAATTTCCCCAGGCCCACCATACTGAATTTCTGGGGCTGCCTGTGAATATCAAAGATAAGGTATGTTGGGGTCCAGGGAAGGACACTAGTGGTACCAACTTTGTGGGCACCAAAGAACTTCCCAAAGCTGCTATCAACCAGATGATGATGGATGGCCTATCTAATCCTGCTGCCCCTAGTTGAATTGCCATTAGAGTCCTGTTCCTTCCTTTCACCCCTGGAAGAATATTTGCATTAGGTTCTGAGACCATGGGGAAAAGTCATACCAATTCTCTAACAGGGAGATCAGAGCCAGGGCTAAGGCATCACAGATTTAGAACTGGAAAAGCATAGTTTAATCCACTCATTTTACAGATAAAGAAACTGAGAGCTAGAGAGACTGATAGGCTTGCCCAACGTCACACAGAGAGATCACAGCAAAGCAAAGTATTTGAATCTGGACTACCTGACTTCAACTATATTGCCTCTCATGCCCCAAGACTCAAACCCAGCAGTTTAGTGCTCTGTTGACCTTTTATAGGGAGGATTTCTTCTTTATCTCCCTTCCCAAGGGATAGAGGGTTAAAAAAACACACAACTAAGTCACTTTCTTCAAGTGGCTAGTCAATCCAGAAATAGGTTAGTTTTTAAAAATTTAACATGCATTAAAAATAACAGTATGATACTCATTGTAAAGTGAAATCATGCAATATCTATTTCTATATTAGCCATGTAGCAAAAAAGCAAGAAAAATAACATGAAAAACAATATGTTTCAATCTCTACTCAGAGTTCATTAATATTCTCTCCAGAGGTGGACAGCATTTTTTCATTTGAGTCCTTTGGAATTGTCTTGGATCATTGTCTTGATCGAAGTAGCTAAGCCTTTCACAGCTTACAATATTGCTGTTACTGTGTACAATGTTCTCCTGGTTCTGCTCATTTCATTTTGCATCAGTTCATGTAAGTCTTTCCAGGTCTTTCTGAGAGCATCCTGCTCATCATTTCTTACAGTACAATAGTATTTTATCACAATCATATACCACAACTTGTTCAGCCAGGCCCCAATTGATGGGCATCCCGTCAATTTCAAATTCTTTGCCATAGCAAAGAGAGCTCCTATAAATTTTTTGATCTTTTTCTTTGCTCTTTTTGGGATACAGACCTAGTAGTGGTATTGTTGGGTCAAAGGGTATGCATAATTTTTTAGGCCTATGGGCATAGTTCTAAATTTTTCTCCAGAATAGTTAGATTGGCTCAAAACTCCACCAACAATGCATTAACATGCCTAGTTTTCCACATCCCCTCTAGTATTTGTTAGGTTGATTTTCTATCTTGTTAACCATACTGATAGGTGAAAGGTGGTATCTCAGAGTTGTTTTAATGGGCATTTGTCTAATTATCAGTGAGTCAGAGCAGATGGACTTCATAGTAACCTGGAAAGACTTAAGTGATTTGATGCTGAGCGAGGGGATCAGAACCAGGAGAACATTATACACGATTACAGACACGCGGTATCTGTGACGACTAACTTTGATAGACTACAAAGTTCTCTAAGTATACCATCTTATCTGCAAAGAGTGATAGTTGTGTTTCCTTGGTGCCTATTTTTATTCCTTCATTTTTTTCTTATCTTATGGCTATAGCTAGCATTTTTAGTACAATACTGAATGACAGTGGTGATAATGGACATCCTCACTTCACCTCTGATCTCATTGGGAAAACTTGTAATTTATTCCTATTAAATATAATGTTTGCTCTTGGTTTTAGATAGATCTGCTTATTTTTAAGAAAACTCCATCTATTCCTGTTCTTTCTAGTGTTTTTAATAGAAATGAGTGCTGCATTTTGTCAAAAGCTTTTGGCATATATTGATATAATCATGTGATTTTTGCTGTTTTTCTTATTGATATGGTCAATTATAGTTTTCCTAATATTAAACCAATCCTTCATTCTTGGTATAAATCTTATTTAGTCATAAAGTGTGATCTTTGTGATATATTGCTATAGTTTTATTGAGGCCTTGAGGCCGCAGGGTCCCCCTGCTGTCCTAGAGAATCAACTAAAAAACTACTTGAAATGAACAACTTTAGCAAAGTTGCAGGATACAGAATAAACCCACATAAATCATCAGCATTTCTATATATTACCAACAAAATCTAGTCACAACAGATAGAAAGAGAAATTCTGTTTAAAACAACTGTAGACAATATAAAATACTTGGGAGTCCATGTGCCAAGACAAACCCAGGAACTATTGAACACAATTATATACCAATTTTCACACAAATAAAATCATATCTAAATAATAGGAAATATACCAATAGCTCATGGGTAGGCTGAGCCAGTATAATAACAATGATGATTCTATCTAAATTAATCTATCTATTCAGAGCCATACCAACCAAACTATCAAAAAACTTACAGAGCTAGAAAAGATAATAACAAAATTCATCTGGGAGAACATTATTTCCATGATACTATCGATCCACCTCATCCTCTGCCATTCCTTTTTCCTTTTGCCTTCAATCTTTCTCAACATCAGATCCTTTCCAATGAGTCCTTCCTCCTTTGTGGCCAAAATATTTAAGCTTCAGTTTCAGTATTTGACCTTTCAGTGAATAGCCTGAATTAATTTCTTTAAGTATTGAACAACCTATTTATGATCAATTAATATTTATGTCTGTCTATATTTCTGCAAACATTGTTTTATATTTAAATTGATATAGACCCTCAATGAATCCTGCAAGATAGAGTCCCAAGTATTTTATAGCTTCTGTAGTTATTTTAAATGGATCTTTTCTTTCTAGCTCTTCTTGCTGGGTTCTGTTGGTTATATAGAAATGCTAATGATTTAAGTGGCTTTATCTTATATCCTGAAACTTTGCTGAAGCCATTGTTTCAATTAATTTTTAGTTAGCGGTCTAGGCTTCTTTGAACAAATTATCATATCATCTTACTACTATACCTAGCTTTGCTAGCACTGTGGTAAATATTAGTGGCACCCTGAGCATCTTTGTTTTACCCCTAATCTTATTGGGAAGGCTTCTAATTTTTTCAACCTGCTGAGACATATACTTTGAGACTTGGTGACCACCTCATGGACATCATTTCTGATTTTGCCCACTGAGGTTCAATAGAACAAGTCTGATACCTCCTGCATAAAACAGCCTTTTAAATACCAGGATATAACTATCTTACTCTCCCCTGAGTGTTATCTTCTCCAGACTAAATATTCTGTCTTCCTCCAACTCGTCCTATAGGATATGGCCTCAAAGTCACCCTCCTCTGGATAATCTCCAGCTTTTCAATGTCCTTCCTAAGCTTTGATGTTTAGAACTGAATATAATATTTTATATGTAGATTTTCTAAGGTAGAGTGGGACTACTACTTTCTTATTCCTGGAGGAGTTAGCTTTTTTGGCTATCACATTTGGCTATTTTGGCAAAGGCTATCACAATGCTGGTGCACACTGAACATGCAGTCCACTAAAACTCCCAGATCTTTTTCATATAGTTTTGTTTGATGGTTCCTCCTCTGTCTTATGATCAGGAAATTGATCTTTTAACCCAACTATAAGACTTTACATTTATCTATGTTGGATTTCATCGTTTAAGCCCAATGCTCTAGCCTTGCAAAGATCCTCTTGGATCCTGTCGCTCAGTGACAGTATCAGCCCTCCCATATTTTTATCATCTGAAAATTTCTTAAGTATAGCATTTATCTCATTATCTAAGCCACCGATGAAAATGTTCAAAAGTCTGGTGATGGCCCACTGTAGACCTTCTTCCTACTTTACAGGGAAAAGTTACTCTTTGAGTCCAGTTTAGCAAGAGGAGACTGGTTTGGCCCCTACTTCTTTTATCCTTAAAAAAAAAAAAAACAACAAGCTGTAGGTTGCCCAGCCTGGGCAACAACTCACCGTGATCTGGCACCACACACAGTGGACTGAGGTCCCTGGCTGGTAGCACTTGATGCTTTTGGAGCAAAGGTCACAGTTGCCAGAGGTATCCCCTTCCATCCATACATGGTGCATTACCTGCAAAAGGAAAAGGAACAGTAGTAGGTGGAGTCAAATGAACTACCGCTAAGAACAAAACCCCAGGAAGGAATAGGCAGGGATTGGCTTGTTTCATAGTAACTGAACTATAGAATCTTGGGGCTGGTTAGTTTCATTGTAACTGGACTATAGAATTTCAGGCCAGGTAGTCCAATGTCTCACTTATATTCTACTAGGGGCTGGATGTGAAGCTAACAGTCTTTCCAGCAAATCTTGGACTATTTATCACCATATTCTAATTCCAAATCTTCTCCCTTGTCCTTCTCAAGACAGTACTGTCCTGGAAAACTCTGCCCTCCAGCCTTGATCTTACAATGAATCCTTTCTTCTAGGGCTTGGAATAAATACAATGCCTGTGGTCTTTAGTCACTTATTTGAGTGGAATTGGACATATAATTTCATTGACGTAGGGAGCTCCCAAAGAGGAAACAATGGACTGGATACCTGCTAAAGTCCCTCGCAATTCTTCAATTCTATAATTCTGTGGTAGAGGAGGGTTGGAAAACTAAGTGGAGATACTCAGGGACATGAGGAATGGAAAGCAAGAGAAGGAGTCCAGTCCTAAGGATTCGCCTAGATTTCATTCAGTAGAGAAACAAGGACACAACAGTGGTCTCAGTTGCTGGGGTACTAGTCTCTGGTGTGATGGGCAAACTCCCTGCCACTTTAATGCAACATATAGTCTCAGAGAGCTGCCCAGGGGACATTGAGAGCTGCCCAGGGTCGCAGAGTAAGTACGTCTTAAAGGAGGACACAAACTTAGGTCTTCCTGACTCTGGCTAGCTGTTTATTCACTTTACCACCCAGCTTCTTGTAGATATCAATATTTATCAAAATCAGTACAACACGATTGCGTAGTAATGGTGGTGGGTGTACTAGTGACTATGGGAAGCAGGAAAGGCTTCCTGAAGCAGGGGCATTTGAGTTGAGCCTGGTAGGCAGTTGGGACTTCCAAAAAGATTTAGCATTGTTGAAGATGAAGACTTAACTCCCCTCTTGAGGAAGCCAGAGAATGCTCTTCTCTGGGGACCATAGCATCAGAGAGCTAGACCTCAAAGCAATATCTAAGGTTGGGGAAATATTTAGGAAGGCAAAAGAGCTACCTTCCTGGGATAATCATTTTTTAAAAATTAATAGAGAGTATCTACCTCCAGAGAGAAGGCTGATGACTCAGAGGGCAGATTGAAGCATTTTTATTTTTTGGACATGGCTAATAGGAGAATTTGTTTTGCTCAACTCTACGTATTTGTAAGAAGTGTTATTTTCCTTGCTTTCTCAATGGGTAAGAAAGAGGGAGGTGGGAGGGAGAGAATTTGGAACTGAAAAGAAAATTGAAGTAAAAAATTAAAAAAAAATCATTTATCTAGTGTTTGAAGGTACACAAAGTGCTTTCCACATGTGAACTTCTTTGATCTTCACAATGACACAGGGAGGTGCGATTTTTATCCCTATTGTATAGGTGAGAAAACCAAGGCAGAGAGAAGTAAAGTGACTTTCCCAGGATCACACAGCAAGCAAGGGCCTGAGGTAGGATTTGAACTCAGGTCTCCCTGACTCCAAGCCTACCATTTTATGGACTGTGCCACTTCACTGCCTCTGGCTTAAAGGGAGAGGCAGAGGAGAGACTGAATGACCATTGGCTTTCTGATCTGGGTTTCTGGCACTTTGGATCATGGGATGAAAGACTGAGAGCCCTGAAAGGACCCTACACAAGTGGAAGGCAAAGCAGCATCAGAGACCAGGGGAGGCTTCACTCACCTCAGTCTGTTTCCTGGATTTCCAATATGTGGTGATGCATGGAGATAATTTTTGGGATGCACATCTTTGGTGGATCGTATATTTACAAACTGAAAAGAGAAGAGAGGAATACTACTGTGAGTTACCTGTCTAACAGGGGCACGAGAGAGCCACCCATCCCACTGCCTTGTAGTGCCTAGTGTCTCCACAGTCACAGGGTAATCGGTTAAGATACAAAGCCATGGGCAGGAAAATATGGGATGTTATTTTTTTGATGACTAAAGAAGCTATTGATGTTTTGGGGGGAGGGGGTGAGGGAAATATGGTTAAGGGACTTCCCTGGGGTCACACAGAGAGTAAGTGTTAAGTGTCTGCAGCTAGATCAGAACTTGGGTCTTCCCCACTCCAGGGCTGGTGCTCTATCCACTGCACCGCTTAGCTGCCCCTGAAGCTGTTGATTTTTGATGAACTGAAACCACCCTTCCCAAGGTCCAGCCCTGTCCATGGTGCCCAGTTAAGACATGGGGTGGGAGTCAGGGGGGAGAAACAGAAAAGACATCTCCAGAGTGGTAAGAGTAAACATCCCTGTAGTTTTGTCCCTGGCTCTTCTAACCATACAACCCAGACATAGGAAAACCTGGACTCAGGAACAGTGGAAAGAACACTCTCTAGATTCAGAGGAAGTGGGTTCAAATGCCATTTCTGACACTTATTATCTGTGTCACTGGTAAAGTCATTAATGTTCCCAGACCTCAGCTTCTTGGTCTGTAAAATGAGGTGAATGAACTAGGCATCGCTTCAGGTCCCTTCCAGGTCTCAATCTATGACTTTATAATTCCTTTGGGCTTCCAGTAAATGGGCTGTACTAGATGGTCTCTCATGTCTATGATTCTATGATCTTTAGCCCCAACTCTGACCCCGGGCAATTCACTTTGCCCATTGCCCCATGTAACTCTCTGAGCCACTCAGTTGGAGAGCAGGTGCTGACCTGCATTGGCAGAGGGCATTTCCACAATGGAAGTTCCCCATACTGAGGAAATCACAGGCCTAAACCCCTTGACCTCCAACCCCCGCCTCCCCCAAAACCAAACACCCCAGAAAAGGCCATGAGACCTCAAAGGAATTAGATTGGGTGTAAATGACAGTAGCCTTCTGGTAAGGAAATTAATTTTTATAAAGGCCTCATGCAGGATCTGTGGCACTCATAGTTTCCTTCCGTAGTCTGAGACTGCCCATGGACACTGAGGCTACACTGGCAAGACTCTGGTGGAAATAAACCAGGATGGGATGACTTATTAGATCTTTGAGTGTCTATCCATTGATCAGAAGGTTTTTTTTTTAACTTTTAAGGAAGGCTTAATTATAATCATAGGATCATAAATTTAGAAGAAACCTTGTAGGTAATTTTCCAGGTGAAGAAACTGAGGCCCAGAGAGTTTGTTTGAAGGGATTCTGAGAGCAATAGTATTTTTCTGTGATCAATCTTACTGTTACCAGTGTGGGATTAAATTCTTATTATCTTGCATATGGGATCCTTGAGAGCCAAACTCACCCAAGGCTCTGATTATTGGAACTTGCTATTCAAGATTTTATGGGACTCAATTTACTATTCTTTTCGGCTTTGATTACATGGATAGTTATTATAAAGCCATTAGTAGAATGGCATGTGCTGCAGGCTGAGAACTGCTAAAGGTAGATATCTGTACCTGGGAAGAGTTTTGAGGACAACCTCGGACATGGCCTAGGTAGGATCTTTCTGACTCTATTCCTCAATTGTGCTATTTCTTTTCTGAAAAGGAAAAGCCCCACCTGATTAATCATGAGCCCTGCTTTTAACATCTACTGACTACATGATCGGCTATCAGATCTGACTCATGCCTGGAATCAAACAGAGCTAAGGAAGTTCTTTCCTTCTGTTATGACATGACAGGGCTGTCCGACCTTAGGTTATCTTAGGGCTGCATTAAAATAAAATAATTATTTGAGGGCCACACCCAAAATAAAAAGTACAGTACACTAATAGAAAGTAGGGTAATGTGTGTCATCCGTACAATAGGCGAAGGCATGAAGTGCGAAAGCAAATGCAAAACAACAAAGTGACAACACAATGGTACAAAGGTAGGTGCATACTGACTAATCTGCATGGTACAGACGGAATGCATCCCTCAGATCGATTGAAAATTCTGTGCGATATGTTCCGTCCATAATACTGCTTAAAAACACCAAAGAAAATTAACACCGACGAGATTACTTATTAGTGATGTAATTAAAAAATTTAACACGCATTCCATGCAAATTATCATTTCTTTTGCTTGTGAAAATTAAAACCCACAGGTGGGCCGCATAAAACCGCACTGTGGGCCGCATTTTGAACAGCCCTGACATATGATATTGTCTCTCCTTTACTTTGATAGCAGATTTCTATAATCAAGAAGTTCTGTAAGTACAATGCTAAGTCTATTAAATAACAGACGGAGACTGGAACATCTCTGAGTTACTCCGCGGATGCAAAGATAAATAGCTTACAGTTTTAACTTACATTCATGGCCAAACAAATATAATATAGAGATCACATCCTCCAGAGGAGGAAATGATTAGGCAAAATAGTAAGAAAAAGCATAGCAAATTTTGAGAAAAGCAACAGGATTAGACTGAATCCTTGAGGAATTATATACAGATGTGTACGCTTGGCTTCTGGAATTTAAAAGTCAGTTTCTTATAAGTAAATCCAACTGTATGACTATCGAACTCAAGGGTAGAAAGCTTCTACCTGCGAAAGTATTGCTATCTGTATTTACATGCTTAGAGTTGGATCCTCAATAGCATTGGAGCCTCCTAAAAGAATGGGAATCAGAGTGGACACTTTTGAGGAAATACCAAGATCAGATAATCCTGCATGTCAAAAGTGAATAATAGCATCATAGGACTCTTGCTTTCTTTCTTCGTCACTTGTAATGCTCCTTCTATTTGGGCTCTGCGTATTGAACTTGTCTGTCAGATTCGTGTCTCCTAGATTATTGACTGTCCACCTGCAGATGATCTTGCAACAAGAACACCTGTTCCACACTCTCCTCATCCCGTGGATGCTGCTTCAGCCTCATTTTACTCCCCTCCCCACCCCCACTCAGGCAGGGACAGCTCCTTTGTCCCTCTCCCAAAAGCATTTGAGTGGATGGTGAGGCAGACTGGAGTGCTCCAGGCAGAGGACACAAGCAGGAGGCAGCACGTGAGATGTGAGACAAGAGGCAGGGCATGACTAGCCAGAAAAGTGATCAAAGAAGACTATGCAGTGAAGCCCCTCACCCTGGGGACTTCCCTGTGTGCTTTCTAGCTATGCTGGGTTCTGGGCCTCGCCTTGACCCACTTCTGTTCCTAGCCTACCTATTTCCCACCCCGTGCCTAGTTTAGGCCTTCTTCTTCGGGACTGGAAGTCTAATGCCTTAATTCAGATAGGGAACTCGGTGGGGCAGGGCGGAGTACACTATAGCTGGATGTGTCAACATCATTCCCAGGACACTAGCTTACTCCCCTTACCTCTCCCTCCCCCTATTCCCAGTTAAACTCTGTATAGAATTTTTCCATTGAGCACTTGAAGGACACTCTAGGCAGCCTCTTGGATGCAAGACATCCACTCTTGCCTTATATCTCCCTCTACCTCTTTCTGGGGGTAGCAGCTCCTCTCCCTTCTTTCACCCATTCTGACCTCCTTATTAATCATTTTATTCCCTCTTATATTTGGTCCGTGCTTGTTTAACCTTCTGGTTTGCTTTGTGTCTTTTCTCCTGCAGAAATTTCACCTTCAATTCTTAGGACACCAACCCCCACCCTTGGTGTCCCCGACTGCTTTTGCCTCTCTCCATCCTGGACTCAGCCGGCACCGACTTCTGCACCCCCACGCTGACCAACCCTCCTCAACCTATTTTGGGCCCCTGAAATGGACTCTCCGGCCCTGTTCAGCAGGAAGTAGCTACTGAAGACAATGACCGCCCCTTTTTCTCGAAAGATTTCTCCTGTCTTGTTGAGTGGTGAAATGATGTAGATAAAAACAGTGCCCTAAGAGTTAAAAATAACATTAAGGGTTGACTTTGTGAAGCCCCTAGTTTATCCTCTAATCTGAAAGCATCCTGGAGTCTCTTTCCCTTATCTTGAGTCACCATAAAACTTCTCCCTTATCCTGGATCACAAAATTCCTTGTCTTCCTCATCCTAGGTCATAAGTTTTCCCCTGTCTCCCTTTCCCTGTCCTTATAAAAACAAGGCCCTGTCCCTCTGTAAATTGCTAGCCCTTTTTCCAGGGCTAGCCCGTCCTTTTGCACCAACCAAGCTCCCAATGGCTACAGAGAAGGTCTAAGTGAATTCTTTCACACCTGAACCAGCTCTAACAATTCTAAACCTCATCACCTGCTACTGTCAAAGGCAGAATTCGAACCCAGGACTTCCTGATTCTAAGCCCAACACTCCATCCACTGCTTCACGCTGCCTTATTTTTATTTATATTTTCCACAAAGGTGGAAGCCATCCCTCCACCAGAAACTCCATGCACTCTGTGACAGGAAGCTCCTGGGTACTATTTGGTCAAAGCGGAGTGCTAATGTTCCATATTCCAAAGGGTCTGGGGGTATTTTGTATACTCATGGGCACAAACCATCACTAGGCCAGCAAGAGGAGAGTGTGGCAAATGGACCTGTTTTGAACTAGATGAAAGTGAGTTGCTGTTCAGTCCTTTTTCAGTCATGTCTGATTCCCCCATGACTCCATTTGGGGTTTCCTTGGCAACAATCCTGGAGTGGTTTGCCATTTCTTTTTCCAACTCATTTTACTGAAGAAGAAACGGAGGGCAAAAGGGTGAAGTGACTTGCCCAGGGTCACACAGCTCTGAAGTGTCTGAGAGCAGAGAAGGCCAGCTCTCTGTGCACTATGGTGCCACCTGGCTGCCCCAGATAGAAGTGAGAGGACGAGGCAAAGACTGGAGAAAAACGAAGACTAACAACGGCCCCCGGAAGGGGAGCTCCCCCATCTTGGAAATCAGAAGGGAAGTATAAGGGATATATAAGGAACAGCTAACATCCCGGAGATGGGAGAGGAGTTTGGATCGGAGCATATCCAGTGGAGCATGAGTGGGGATGACCTTGCTGATGGGCAGTCCTGTGTCACCATTGGAGAGTCCACATGGTGTAGGAAAAGGTGACCAACCTCAGGGTCAAGAAGGCCTGGATCAACTTCTGCCTTTGACATATACTTGCCCTATGACCCTGAGCAAGCCTCGGGGACCCGGGTTGACTTAACACCGTATAATGCAGAACAGGTGGCAATCTGCATTGGTGGAGGAGTTTTCTCATTCGGGAGTTCCTTACATTGGTAAAATCACAACCAATAAGTGTTAATTAAATGCCTACTATGTGCCAGGACAGCTTAGGCTAAGCACGATAGATACAAAGACAAAAATCAAATAGTTCACGCCTTCAAGAGTTCCTATTCTGACGTCACTTCATTGCTCAGCACTGAGTATTTCGAGTTGTCACATATTTCAAGGCTTTAATCGATGTTCCCTCCATTAACCCAGAACACAGGTTCTCCAGCTGGGATTCCAGATGACTGTTAATAGTTTCTGTGACCAAAATATTTATCACCCTAAGGACGTTCTGGTGATGAAGTTCTCTGAACTTACCAAGACCGGTCCTCAGTTAATATAAATCCAGTCCATCACCAGGCCCACCTCGGTGGGACCTAAGAGAGCTTGCGGCCTGAGGACACCTTGGTGTCACACTGAAGCCCTTCGGTGGAAGGGTTACCAAAAGAAGCCGGCGCTATGGTCACTTGACGATTGACTTTCAAAATAGTGGATCCTGTGTTAGATTTGACCTTCCCCGCCGTTGTAAAAGTAGAGTCTACCAAGAGACTACTGGGCATGTGCCCAGACGCCCTTTGGAATGTCCAAAGACCTGGATGGGGAAGATAGACAGGAAAGGGAGGGACTCACATGAACAGCGCAGGGCCTGTTTCCGCACTCCCATCAGCATGGTGTGGCAGATATGACAGAAAGATGGCCTCTTGAAATTCTTTAGCCTCCAGGCATGCTGGCCATCTTCATTCACGTTCTGCAGGTACAAATAAACACAGACATCGATGAAACTCTGGGAAAAGAAGCCCAGAAAGAGAGGGGCAATTGTCCCCATCATCAATCTCTTCCTCCCTCTTTGCTCCTCTCCCCATCGCGAGATGCTCTTACAATTTTTGGAATTGTAACGATAGGACAGAGAAGGCATCCCTATGGAGATGATCTGAGTCCTACTAACTCGACCTATCTTTTTTCAGTGGAAAAACTCTGGATCTGGAATCAGAGGTCCTCAGTTAAAACCCGGTTGTGCCACTTATAACCTTATAACCTTCACCCCTCAATGCCCTTGGTTCTTCATCTCTAAAATGAATGGGCTGGGTTATGTGGTGTCTAAGGTCCTTCCTACTACTAAACTTACGATTCTACATCTTCACCTGGGACTGTGAACAAAGAGGGACAAGGGATTCATCATCACTTATTACCCAGTTTTAAGCGTTTCCTCACCCACACTTCTGGGGAATAAGTATAACATTAGACAGAACCAAGTGGCAACCACATTTCAAATCCTGCCCCTGACACAGACCAGTAACCTCTCAGTGCCTCAGGCAACTCTCTGGGATTATAAAGTGCAGGACCTTGGGTAGAGGGGGCTTCTTCACTACGAGCTTCCTTGCAAACAAGTGAAATGACAGATTTGGACCTTTAAAAATAAAGAACAAGCCACCAGTAACTAGTAATGAAATCACTGTTGAACAACTTTGTATCTTTTAATGTCAGGAGGCTGATAGTCCATTTCAAGATTTTATTCCGTGCTCTATTATTTGCATGTGTTGTGGTATAGAATTTGAAATTTACAATATTAATAAAATACCAAATATTTAACATTTTTTTAAAGAGACAACCACATGGGCTGCTGAAATCTTGGGCTACATTAAGAGAGGGACAATGTCCAGAAAAAGGAAGGTGATAATCCCACTATACTCTACTCTCAACAAGCCACATCTGAACATTGAAAATTACAGTCTGTGCTGAGGGATACAACACAAATAACTGTAATACAGAATAGAGCATGGATGAATACATTAGATAGATACAGAGTGCTATTTGAGTCCAAGGAAAGAAAGATTATTTTTAAGATGAGAGAGGGTAACCCGAGAAGGCTTCGTGGGGGGGAAGAAAATTAATATTGGGTCGCCTTAGTTAATTGCCAATATTTCTATGTGATCCACCCCCTTGCTCATTTTGACAGATCCTACATCTGAAGGACAGGCAGTTTCTCAAGGGCTTGATGAAGGTAATTATTCCCAGCAACCAAGGCATCTGCTTACCAGCCAGGGGCCCCTATGGTTTCTTGCTTACCCAGTAAAGGGAAGCCAGTTTGAGCTAAGCCCTACCCAGGGGGTGACTCTTGTGTCCTTATTTTCTAATCAAGATTTGGGGTGACGTGGTTTCCAGTAGTGAAATCAAAGCCAGGGGAAATCTAATTGAGCCAAGATTACTAGAGGCAGCTGTTTCTTATGAGGCACCTGGAATTCCTTGAGTGTTAGAGAGGGGTTTAATCAGCCACACCTGAAGGCCAACCCACCTACCAATCATGGTTGCCTTACACTTGCCAGGGGAGGTCCCAGTGACTTACAGTCAGGCTGATCCAACAGAAGACATTCCAGGATTTAAATGCCCTGTGACTTTCAGGTGGGGTCTTTGGGAACCGAGAGGAACCAGTAACTTCAATTTATTGGTTATTACTGATCTAACTAATAAATTAGTTAAATAATGCTCAGAACTTTTTCTGTTGGAATTTCATTTGGCACAGAGGAAATGTGGAGGAATACAACTGGAATTGTGTATTCTCTGTTGTAGTGCCACATATAGGAAAGGCATAGATAAACTAGAGAACAGAGAGTTGAGGGGGTCCTAAAGAGGGTAACTAGGATGGCAAAGACCCTTGAGACCATTCCTCAGTAAATGATCAGCTGAAGAAGGTGGAGATACTCATTTTATGGAAGAAAAAGACTTCAGAGGAGCAAATGACAGCTGATTTAAAATATCTGAAGCCTTGTTAGTCAAAGACTTGACTGGCTAAAGATTAGATTTGATCTGTTCGACCCTCGAAGGCAGAATTAGGGGTAGATGAGTAGGAAAATTTTGGTTTGATATAAACACTTTTTAAAAAGCCAGATCTGCCCCAAAATGCTACAGGCTACCTCAAAAGGTTGGCCCCTTACTAGAAGACTTGCAGCAAAGATTGGATGGGCCACTTGTTGATGGATGCATACTTGGGGTCCCCACACTAGATGATGTACTTCTCAAGGGCAGGGACAGTCTTTTGCCACTTTTTGTATTCCCAGTGCCTGGCACACAGTAGGTGCTTAATGAATGCTTACTGACTGACTGACCGACTACCAATTCTAAGATGTATTGATTCTGCAACAGGGCTCTGGAGTGAAAGAGCTGGTAGAAATTGGATCTTCTGAATTCAAATTGAGTTCAGTCTTGCAGATGACCAGGCCTCTCTGGATAAAGTATAATACAAAGGAAATGGGTGGCTACCAGTATAGAGAATGGAAGGATTTATCCATCATGAATTCCAGGGCCCAAGTGTAGGTGAGCAGAGTCCAACAGTTCTTATTGGAAGCAAGGGAAACATGCCCTGATGGTTACTCCCTGTGAGGCCTTAGGCAAATAACCTAAAATAAAATACATAGAATGACTAAGGAAACTAATTATACTGAAAGGCAGTTCTCAAGATATTAAAAAATCCCTCTGACCCAGGTTAAGAACTCCTCCACAAGATGATCGTGGAGGTCCCTTCCAGCTGTAGATGCATGGTCCTGTTTCTGCGAACTTAACCTCTCTGGGACTCAGTTTCCTCTTCTGTAGTATGAGAGGGTTGGAGTGGATGTCTCAGAGGTCTGTTCCATCTCTAGATCTATGAGCCCACAAGGTCTGCCTCGAGGTATCTATTCCCCTGAGTGCAGCCTAAGAAGATTGTCCATGTCCTCTACCCTCTAGATAAACAAGACTACCTGTCCATCCCTAGCAGGTTTTGCACCTTCCAGACTCTGTTTTGGCCCATATCTTTCGCTATGCCCGGAATGCGCTCCCCAGAAACTCCATTTCTATCTATTAAAACTCTACCCTTCCTTCAATGCTCAGTTCAAATGCTGCCTCCTCCATGGAGACTTCTCTGATTACCCTCGCTCTTCTCAGCACTGCTCTTTCCTTGGACCTCGGATAGCACTTTGTATCTATCTAATGCGCTCATCATAGTCCATTTGTATTATAGCTGTTTGTGTATGTGTTGCACCCCCTAACTCAGACTGTAAGTTCTATGACAGCAAGAATCAAGCCTTATGTAACCTTTTCCATTTGGTTCAATTCCATTCCTTTCAGTTCAGTCAACATTTATCAATGCCCTACTACAAACAAGGGCAGCTAGGTGGCGCCATAAAGCACAAAGTGCTCAGCCTGGAGTCAGGAAGGCTCATCTTTCTAAGTTCAAATCTGGCCTCAGGCAATTACTAGCCATGTGACCCTAGGCAAGTCACTTAACTCTGTTTGACTCAGTTTCCTCATCTGTAAAATGAGCTGGAGAAGGAAATGGCAAACCACTCCAATATCTTTGCCAAGAAAACTCCAAATGGGGTTACAGAGAGTCAGCCACGACTGAAAAACGACTTAATAACAATTAAAAACTACAAACAATCCTTTGTCCTCAGAGCTTTCATTCTTCTGGAGGAATGTAAGACAGCCCGCTGCCCATGCCTGGCATACTGGTTTGCCTATTGTCATTTATTATTAATAATAATATTAATAAATATTCATGGAACTGAATGGCTTTGAAATCACATGTAATGGAGAGCATTTTTCTGCTCAGAAATCCGCATTTCTCTCCATTATTATTGAAAAATCCCCCCCAAGGCCATTGTGATGATTAATTCAGGCATCGAATTTAATATTTTCTTTACAAAAGTGGAAAAGAAAGTTGTTTTTTCCAGGCATGTGCAGTGAATGAAATAACTTGCTCTCCTGAGAGCAAGTTATTTGTAAGCAGGCTTAATCCACATTAAGTGATTAGCTTAAATTTACTAAGCACATCTCTGAATCCACCCACAGCCCTTGTCATCTGGCCATACTTCTAATAGCCCAGGAGGACTTTGTTCAGTTATTTCAGTCCTGTCTGACTCTTCATCGCCCCATTTGGGGTTCTCTTAGTGAAGACACTGGAGTAGTTCATCATTTTCTTCTCTGGCTCATTTAACAGATGAGTAAACTGAGGCAAACAGGGTGAAGTGACTTGCCTAGGGTCACATAGCTAGTTAGTATCTGAGGCTGTACTGGAACTGAGGAAGAGTCTTCCTGATTGTAGGAGCCAGTGCTCTGTGCACTATGGCGCCACCTAGTGGAGTTTTGTAGGATTCTAGAAAGACTGTTAGGAAGAACTTGGTTGAGTTTGTACTGAGTCCCCTATAAATACTGGATTAGACAGAAGACAGAAGAAGCTCCGTAGTAGGAGCTCAAGCGTGGCGTGGTGGTAAGACTGACAACTCTGGAGCTGGATTACCTGGCTTCCAATACCTCCTCTCCCACCTGTGTAACTTCAACTCCCAGAGGCTAGATTCCTCAAATATAAAATGAAAGGCTGGTTTAAATCCCTTTCAGCTATAGATCTATGCTCCTGTATTACATACCTAATTATTTTAGGTTATATGATAATATGATTCTAGTCACAACTTCTGTGGGCCCCAGTTTCCTCATCTGTAAATCAGGGAGTAGGACTAGATAGCTTCTGAGGTTTTTTTCTAGATCTATGAGTCTATGTTTTTTTTATTTTATCTTCAAAACCATAAGGAGTCATTGAAGATTTTTTGAGTTGGGGCCAGGGGAGCAGTATATGATACGGTCAGATCTGTGTTTGGGCACCATCCATTTGGTCGCTGTGTGGATGATGCATAGGAAGGGGGGCAAATGTCTGCCTAAGGGAGATTCTTCAATACTGGACAGAGATAATTAGAGAGAAATTGGGATGTTTCATTGGCTCCCAGACAAGGAAGTGAGGAATGGACACCTCTTCACTGGGTGTCTGAGAGGATGGATGCCAATATTTATAGTCGCCATATCTGAGCCTGAGCTGCCAACATAGACTCTCTTAAAATTCTCCTCCAATAGAATGTAAAGCAGGCAGGAACGGTTTCACTTTTGTCTTTGGATCTTGAGTACCTGGCACACAGCCGGTGCCTATTAAATGCTCGTCAAATTGCTAGACTAATTTACTTTCTTCCTGGACAGGATTTTGTGGGTCTAGGTTGGAGGTGGCAAAGTGAGCTGAAGGTTCCAGCTTGGTCTGGTGTCTGTAGGGAGAACTGCTTCTCTTATGTGACAGAGAAAACTCTAGAAGTCTCTCCTCTGTGGTGGCCCAGACCATGCCCAGTGACAAGAATTAGCCCTGGCATGTTTTAGTAGACAGGATGGCATCAGGGAGCGATTTTGCCAGATTTTCTGGGTGAGGACTGTGGGCCAGAAGAAGTTAGAAATCCCCCAAAGTCACAGCGTCCTAGATTGGAGCTGGAAGAGAACTTAGATGTCATCTAATCCAAAGCCCCTCATTTTATGAGGAAATGGGGTTCAGGAGATCTCAGTTTCCTCATCTCTGAAATGGAGACAATAACAGCACCTGCTTCCCAGGGTTGTTGTGGGGATCAAATATGAAGTGCTAATTAGCATATCAGCCCATAGTAAGCTCTAAATAACTGTAAGCGATTAACTATTATTGAATGACTTGCCCTGGGTCACAGAGCTAGTAAGTATCAGAGGGACAGCGGTATGCTACCTTGCGTGAATCCAGGCTTTCCATGCGACTAGAATAGGGGCCACTAGGTGGCGCCATAGTGCATAGAGCACTGGGTCTGGAGTCAGGAAGACTCATCATCCTAAGTTCGAATCTGGCCTCAGACACTAGTTGTGTGACCCTGGGCAGGTCACTTCACCCTGTTTGCCTCAGTTTCCTCATCTGTAAAATGAGCTGGAGAAGGAAATGGCAAACCACTCCAGTATCTTTGCCAAGAAAACCCCAAATGGAGCTTGCATTGAAGATGGCGGCTGGAAAGCAGGGACTAGTGTGAGCTCCTTGCCAAGTCCCTTCAAAAACCTATCAAAATGGCTCTGAACCAATTCCAGAACTGCAGAACCCACAAAATGGCAGAGGAAAGCAGGGCTCTAACCCAGGACAGCCTGGATGGTCGCTGGGTAAGGTCTAATGCGCACAGAGCTGGGAGCTGGGAGCGGAGCACAGCCCAACGTGGGCCGCGTGGACCAACCAGACCAGGAGCCGGGCGGAGTGGGCCCTAGCACCCTGAATCAGTGAGCTGCAGCAGTTACCGCACTTCTCAACCCACAAATACCAAAGACAACAGATAAGGTTAGTGGGAAAAGCTGCTGCGGACAGGGATATAGAGTTTGAGGTTCAGCCACCGCCCCAGGGGCAGCGGAGGTGGGGCAGCTACAGAACTACAGCTGCAGTTGCTTCTGGCCCCAGTCCCACCTGGTGGGAGGAATTAAGTGGCAGGAGTGCAGAGCCTGCTGAAGATCTGAGTCTAGTCCGGGTTGGGGGTTTTTGGGGAAGGAGGAGTGCTGGTGTGGCAGAGCTGGCTGTAATAGCTCTGAAAACAACAGCGCATCCACTCAAGCTTGGAACAAAGTACTCTTTACTCTACAAGCAGTCATACCCTGACAAAAACTCAAGGGTCAAGTAACTAGGCTGGGAACATGGCCAGGCAGTGAAAATGCACCCAGCTTCAGTCTCAGACTTTGGAATCCTTCTTTGGTGACAAAGAAGACCAAAACATACAGCCAGAAGAAGTCAACAAAGTCAAAGAGCCTACATCAAAAGCCTCCAAGAAAAACATGAGCTGGTCTCAGGCCATGGAAGAGCTCAAAAAGGATTTGGTAAAGCAAATTAGAGAAGTAGAAGAAAAATTGGGAAGAGAAATGAGAATGATGCGAGAAAACCATGAAAAACAAGTCAATGAATTGCTAAAGGAGACTCAAAAAATACTGAAAAAAATACTGAAGAAAACAACACCTTAAAAAATAGACTAACTCAAATGGCAAAAGAGCTCCAGAATGCCAATGAGGAGAAGAATGCCTTGAAAGGCAGAATTACCCAAATGGAAAAGGAGGTCCAAAAGACCACTGAGAGAGAGAGGGAGAGAGAGAGAGCACACAGGGTGAGTTGAAGATGAAGGGATGATATCTAAAAGAAATAAAATCAAATTAAAGGATGAGAGAGGAATATATTGAGAGAGGGAGAAAGGGAGAGAGAGAATGGGGTAAATTATCTCGCATAAAAGTGGCAAGAAAAAGCAGTTCTGTGGGAAGGGAAAAGAAGTCAGGTGAGGGGGAATGAGTGAATCTTGCTCTCATCAGATTTGAACTGAGGAGGGAATACCATACATACTCAATTGAGTAACTTACCCCAAAGGAAAAAAGGAGGAAGAAAAAGATAAAAAAAGGAGGGGACGATAGAAGGGAGGGCAGATGGGGGTGGAGGTAATCAAAAACAAACACTTTCGAAAAGGGACAGGGTCAAGGGAGAAAATTGGATAAAGGGGGATAGGTTAGGAAGGAGCAAAATATAATTAGTCTTTCACAACATGAGTATTGTGGAAGGGTTTTACATAATGATACGCATGTGGCCTATGTTGAATTGCTTGACTTCTTAGGGAGGGTGGTTGGGAAGGGAAGAGGGGAGAGAATGTGGAACTCAAAGTTTTAAAAACAGATGTTCAAAAACAAAAAAAAGTTTTTGCATGCAACTAGAAAATAAGATACACAGGCAATGGGGCATAGGAATTTATCTTGCCCTACAAGAAAGGAAGGGAAAAGGGGATGGGAAAGGAGTGGGGTGACAGAAGGGAGGGCTGACTGGGGAACAGGGCAACCAGAACATACACCATCTTGGAGTGGGGGGGGAGGATAGAAATGGGGAGAAAATTTGTAATTCAAACCCTTGTGAAAATCAATGCTGAAAACTAAACATATTAAATAAATTAAATAAACTAAAAGAAAAACGAAAAAAAAGCTTGCATTATATGGATTAAGACAGAAAACTAAGTCTTCCAATAAATTCTGGAGAAAAGCAAGGAAAAAAAAAAAAGGAAACCCCAAATGGAGCCATGAAGAGTCAGACACGACTATAAATGACTGAATAACAACAAAAGGAATTTCTAACACAGACAAATATACGCAGCAGGCTAGCTGTGGCAGCACACCCTTGGGAAGCACCTGGTCCATGCATACCTGTGGCCTGTGACACAGAGACTTTTATGTGTCTATGTCTGTATCTGTATATATGAATCTGTATCTTTATATACCATATGTATATATATATACACACCATACACATGTATGTATGCATACCATACATATGTATACATGTATATACATCTATATATGTTTATATATACATGTAAAAATAGACACACACGTAAATGTTGTTGCTCGTCCTTTATTTTCAATGAGGACCAATGACATCAAGAGGGTGATGTCTGTATGTATACGCAGTCACGTATATATTTCTGTAGTTGTAGACTGGTTCCCAATGAGGGCTGCCTCTGGCACTCTGAATCAGTTCTACATTTCTGCCTCTTCTCCATATTTGTCATTCTTTATGGCCACGGCCATTGTTTTGGTGTCCCACACACAGTCTGTTTAGTCATTAGTCTCCAATTGTTGGAAATTTAGTTTGTTGCCAGGGGTTTTCCTACAATATATGTAATAATAAATCGATCCAGGCAGTTCTTTCTAAAATGATTTTCTTATTTCTTGACTAAAATAGGTGTAATTAAGAGATCTCTAAGCACAAGCAAAGCTGCTACCATGTGGGGCTGACTTAGGGCTTGGTGCTTTGAGAGCATCTGGCAATGCTCTTATTGGCCATTGAGCAGGAAGAGCTGGTGACTCAGAGGATGCCCCATAACCCTTCTGGTTATAGATTCTGTCTGGGTTATTTGGAGTCACTTCCTATGAGAGTTAGGGGAAGGGTGGATTTCTCTTTGTGGTTTCCTTGCATTGGCAGATACAATATCGGTCCTGCCTAAGTGATACTGAAGCTGGGTTTGGGGGCTGCCCTCTTTGCGTTTATTCTTTCCTCACCTTAGGTGATTAAATATCTATTTCTGAGACAGACTTAGGGACGACCTTGTGTGATGCAGTATTTTTAAGTCTCTGGGTCTTTCTGGTTGGTGGCCTGGGGAAGAATCCCCAGCATGACTTCAGGACTCTTGGAGAAGGTGACCAAAAACAGATGGCTGAGCCCAGGACTTTGCCAGAGGATGTGGAACAGGAATTGTTTGGACAGTGCAGACCCAGAGGAAAATGTGGAATACTCATTTGGCTGCCCTGCAAACTGCCTTATGTTCTGACAAGGGTTAGTTATCAACCTTCCAGCTGAGTGTAGCAGTCATTATAAGTTAAACTATTGCATACTATTTTAAGTCATTCTCCCAATGCAAGCTGTGAGTCTTTTTTTAACTTTGGCAATTCTTTCGTGTATAGGAAATAAATAACTGTCCCATACTTGATTCATATTATACACTGATTATCTTATTAACTCCTCTCCTTTGGGGAGATGCTAAATATGGGCTAAAACCTAAGCTTTGAGTAGTTTGTCCTCAGGTGATAAATAATAAATTAAATTAAAAGAAATTAAATAACAGCAAACTGAAGAATGAAAAGAGAGAGCCTAATTCCTTTCATTAGAGGTCAGGCTCTGACATGTATGGGCACAGAACAAAGGGACCCCTTAGAGAAAGGGAGTGGGTGTGATGCCAGAATGCCTTGGACCCAGCAGCAGTAATGTTCCACTTCGGGTGGGAGGGGGAGAAGTCTTTGTATCTCCAGTTCCTGGCTCATAACAGGCACTTTATCAGTGTTTGTTTGTTAACTGATTAAAATAGTGCTTGGATACCTCACCATAGTGTAGAGATGACACTGGGTTCTCAAAGGCTCTGCCATCAGAACACGGGCTCTATCGAGCAGAAAAAAGACTGTGAACTGAGGTCTGGTAGCTTCCATCTACTTGAGTCTGAAGGCTAGCCTAATGAAATTTGAAGAGGATCATTACCCCATGTCTAACCACCTAATTATGCCTTTTTTGCTCCATGCAGAGGATGTAACAACAAAAATCTAGGTCTCTGTCCTCAAGGAACTTCTATTCCAGAGATGGGGAACCTGCATCAGGTTCCCCACCCCTATTATATTCTATTGAAGGACATTGTAATAAGTTGTAGGTGCAAAGAGGAGAACCAGACAAAGTGCTCTAAGAAAATATAAGGAGAGAATACTATTATCTTTTTTTCCAAGAGTCACTTCTGTTCACCCAGAGTTTTCAATCTTTATGTTCCTGGGAAGTTATCTGGGATCATCTGCAGGCTTAGCAAGATAGGCAATTGCCCAGAATATCTGTTGAGTTTGTTGCTTAGTTGTTTTAGTCGTATCTGACTCTTTGTGACGCTATTTGGGGTTTTCTTGACAAAGACACTGGAGTGGTTTGCCATTTCCTTCTCCAGCTCATTTTATATATGAGGAAACTGAGGCAAACAGGGTGAAGTGACTTGCCCAGGGTCACACAGCTATTAAGTGTCTGAAGCCAGATTTGAACTCAGGAAGATCAGTCTCCCTGACTCCACGTGGGGCCTTTCTATGAGTCATGGATTTACCCAAACCCCAATCAATTACTCACTATGTGTTTTCTTTTCCATACATACCTATAATTTCCTTAAAGAAGACAAAGAAGAAAGTAAACGAGGTCTGAAATAGGAGAAAGTAACAATTCTCTGATTTTATTAGGCTATGGTGCCATCTTGGGGCTAGCTGATTTTTACCCTTTCTGTTTTTCAGGCTTCATTCATGTGCCTCTCTTTGAAGAATCATGAGACTCTGGCATGGGTTCTATTCAAGAATGCCCAGAATATATAAGAAACTGCATTTACTTAGTAACTGGCCATTTTCTTATTTTTTTCTTATTTTTATTTTTGTGTGTGTCATATATTGTCCAGGAAAATTTATGATGAGAAAATGTGGTCCTGTTGCAAGGTAACAGATGGAAAAGCCTAGTGTTACCATGGTACCCAGAGGATGTTAAAAGACCTCAAAGAAGAATTCCAGAGAATTGGACAGATCATAGGATCAAATAACCACAGCTTTAGAGCAGAATGTGACCTCACTGGCGAGGGAGTGAAGCCTCTTTTGGTAAAATGTGTACTTTTCCCCAATTAAAAAAAATCAGAGCCCCCTATTGTTTCTAAGACAAAACACAAAATCATAGGGTCATAGAATCCAGAGGCCATCCAGAAAATCCTCATTTTCCAGATAAGAAAACCGAGGCCCATGCTGGTGAAGTGATTCAGCTCTGGTCACATTAGCATAAGTAGATCTGGAATTCAGGTTCTCTGGTTCTAGAGACATATCCTCTATGGAAGATTCATGGGACAGGAATTGTACAAGTTGAGAAGACATGGCTAGGCTGAGATCTGGACTAGGGGTGTGAGGTAATACCATATATCAATGAACTCACCAATCTACGATATATTGAAGAAGAATTATAGAATCATAGATTTAGAGCAGAAAGGGCCCTCAGAGGCTATCCAGTCTACCTCCTTCATGTAATGGATAAGGGAAGTGAGATCCAGAAAAATGACCAAAGTGACACAAGGCATAAATATAATAAAAGTGAAAATTGAGTGCAGATTCTCTGACTCCAAATCATTACCACACTATCTTAGGTTTTTTAAAGTCCTAAAGTAAAGCAATAGGATTGCTAGTCCAAAAAGTGATATTTTCTTCCAAACATGCCCCTTTAAAAGAGATACTGTAAACACCTTACTTGGTTTAGCTTCGTAAATAGGAATGCCCATTTTATCAATGTAATGAACTGGATGGTCATTTTTCTCTCTTGCTATTTGGAGGATGACTCATCCAGGTAAGTGACTCAGGAACTTTCTGTAAGTCTGTTCTGAGTCTCCCCGATCATGAGGGGATCAGAGCTACAGATCCCCTTAGTAGAAAAAAGTCTGTTACCAATGGGGATTAAAGGGTTAACTGAGGAAAAAGAAATCGATCTATTGTGATTTGGAAAAAAGCTATCTCTGGCCCTCAGCCTCAGAGAAAATACAGGCTGTGAGGGGACTGTATCTAGCCAGGATGGCTCCTCTGGGTCTGAGGTTCACCCCATGCAAGAGTATGATATTGGCAACTGTAGTGGAAAGAATACAGGCTCTCTCTGCTACTAATTAGCTGTGTGACCTTAGGAAAGTCCCTTTACTGCTCTAGGTTTAATTTCCTTATCTGTAAAATACAGGAATTAAACTATAGGCTTGGAATGATAAGATGACAGGGAAATGATAATTATAATGAGACAGGAAATGATAATTTCCCTTTCATCTTATGATTCTGAGATTCAATTAAGCAAAAAGAAGGCAGCCTGATGCATGAGACTGCCTCTGTTCACTCAGAGGACGGGACAAGACTGGCCTCCAGATTCCCTGGAGTACGGTATCCACAAGGAAGGTGTAGAGTTGCAGACCTCAGCCTGCTGATCTGAACAGTGAATGTGGACAGATGGTGGCTGAGCTTCCAACTCAGACCACAGCACAAAGAAATGATTTTTCCAGTTCAGTTCTATCCAATGACATTTGAGGAGTCATGAAGAGCTGAGGGAAACAGAGAAAGGAGAACTGACTGGCTGCGGAGCCAGAGGACTTGGGTTTGAAACCTGGCTTTGCTACATGCCATTTATGTGACCTTGAGCAAGTTATTTAATTCCTGTGGAACTCAGTTTCCTCATTTGTAAAATAAAATGACTGTTAAGGTCCTTTCCAGTTCTAATTCTATAACCCTATGCCCTGGAGTACATCCAGAGCAAAGGGCAACCAAGATAGTGAGAAGACTTGGGGTCCATGAACCTATTTAGAACAAAAACTCCTTGAGGGCAGGAAATGTTTTACTTTTGCATTTGTATCCCCGATATTTAATGCACATGAAGGGAAGATAACTAACTCGTGTCGTCCTAGAGAGTAATTCAGAATGGCTATACTGTTGAAGAGAAGACCCAGGCAGAAGCATTTGAGAGGCTGTTATGGCGAGGAAAGACTAGATGTGTTCTCTTTGGGCTCAGAAGACAGAACCAGGATGGAAGGTGCAAAGAGGTAAATTAAGATGATGACAGAAAAATAAACGACGGCACCTTCCTAACTAGTAGAGTTCTTGAAAAGTGGAATGGGCTGTCTCATTAGGTGTTGGGATGCCCTTAGCTGGAGACCTTTTAGTGAAGGCTCACTGGCCACTGGCTGGGGATATTGGAGAGATTCCTGTCCGGATCAAAGTTGGTCCATTTAACCTTGGAGGCTACTTCCAATTTTAAGATTCAGTGACTCTGGAAACAGAGCCAGGTATTTTTTTTTTCATTTTCACATCAATCTACAAGCATTTTCAGGACCTAATGAACCCAACTTGCGTTGTTACTTACGGTTTCCATCCCTAGTAGGACCAGTAATGGAATGGTTGTCATCCCTCCTTGAATCCACTCTTGTAGTGTCACAATCCCATCATGGTCAATATCAATCTCTTCCATCATTTCCTTTAAGATCTGCCAGGAAGCAAAGGACAGGGTGTTGGGGGGTGAGAATCAGCTCCTTTCCTCTGCCTTGTCTTGCTCTTCTTCACTGTCCTTCACCTCTACTCTCCCTATCACTTCCTTTGAGAGACTCCTCTTGGTCTTGATCTGTCCCTCTTTTACCCACCAGAACAGGAGTTGGTCCTGCTGGCCTACTTCCAATGGACTCTCTCTGGCTCACAAAGAGCATTCTTGCTTCCTAAATGGAAGGTCCAGTTGTTCAGTCATCCTCTCCCTGCAGGATCCATTTTTCACCGCATCACACAATGATGAGTTTTACTCACTGTACCATCACTGATGGCTCTGTGAAACTAGCCAGTCAAAAATGAGAATGGAGGTATCTTGTCAGGCTCCTGACCTTGTAGAGAAGGCATAATAAACAAGACCCCAAAATTAGTCAGCTCATTTTGGACCCAAAGATATGAGAATATGCCTCCCTCCTGCTATTTGGCAAGGTGAGAGACTATGGGTATGGAATACCACGTATACAGTCATACTCAATGGATATGTTGGTTCCTTTTGCTAAATTGTTTTCCCCCTTTTACTTTTTAATTTTTTGTTTCAAGCGATGGCTTTCTAGAAAAGGGACAAGGGAAGAATATATTCAGAAAGGAATGTCTAATAAATACTCAAAGTGTCAATAAAAATTTTAAAAATTGGTCTGACCAATGTACTGCTTTGGGGTGCATTTTTTTCTTGGGATGGTACAATGGAAAGACTACTGGCTCTGGAGTCAAAAGGTCTAGATTAAAATCTCCCCCTTTATATTCTCTGCCTGTGTTGCCTTGGTCAAAGTCATTTAATTTCCCTTGAACTCTATTTTCTCATCTGTAAAAGGGAAGGATTGGAGTTGGCAGCTTCCAGATCTAGTTCTATGGTCCCAAGCTGCTTAACCTCTACAAGCCTCAATTTCCTCATCTGTAAAGTGAGAGAGGGTGTGTGGGGGCGGGGAGGGGTGGGGTGGAGGAGTTAAACTACAGGGCAGCTAGGTGGGTACAATGATTAAAGCACCAGGCCCAGAGTTGGGAAGACTCATCTTCCTGAGTTCAAATCCAGCCTCAGACACTTCCTAGCTGTGTGACCCTGGGCAAGTCACTTCATCCTGTTTGCCTCAGCTTCCTCATCTGTAAAATGAGCTGGAGAAGGAAACGGCAAACCCCTCCAGTATCTCTGCCAAGAAAACCCCCAATGGGGCCAAGAAGAGTCACACGTGACTGAAAACGACTGAACCACAATGGAAAAGCTCTGATCCCATGATCGCTGATGTTCCAATATTCACATTTTCCCTTCTTTAGATAATTGGATGACTCTTGTGTTTAATCCTTCCCAAGAATACAAATGCTCAATGGCATGACAACTACTTTCATCTTGTTGACAGTGACATCCCTACCAGAGAAGCGGGGCCTCAGTTCAACTCAGTTCAGGTCAACATAAATCTCTTAAGTGCCCACTGTGTGGATGGCTCTGATCCAAGAGATGGGGAAATCAGGGCAAACCAGAACAAAGCAAAACAGCCTCTGCCCTGACAGGAGAAGCCAGTGGAAAAGCAAAGAAGGAAAACAGAGTATTTAGACGCTGATCCAATGGCAGTCACTAGTAACAGACCAGCTGAATTGTTTCTGAAAGGGAGGCTTAAAAACAATTTCTTGAGAAATTACTGTTGAGGTTCCCTTCACTTCAGGGTGATGGTTCTGTGATTTGTGGGTGTGAGTTTTCTTACATTTGACTCGTCTCCATGTACTGGGCCCCCAAGTGACAGCTGCCTCCTGGCTGTCACACACGAGACACTCCATCTTGGGACTCGGGCCTTCTCTCTGACCGTACCCGCTGCAGGGAATACACATCCTCCCTCCTCATCTCCACTTCCTGGCATCCCCAGCTTCCCCTAAATGTCAGCTAATGTCTTCCGTTCTGTAAGAAACCCAGCACTTAGTGCCAGCACTCTGAGAGTCCTCTGATCGATTCTGTATATAACTTGTTTGAACATGGTTGTTTGCAAGTCATCTTCCCCATTAAACTGTGGGCAACTTGAGGACAAAGACTGGTTTTCGCCTTTGTTTTTATCCTCAACATTTAACATGGTGTCTGGTATATAGTAGGTACTTAATAAATGCTACTGGACTAGTTCACAGACCATCTGAGTCTTCTTTCCCACTGACACAGAATAGGATCCTTTACAAGGTAGACCAAATCACGGAGAAGGTACCAATCAGCATTCATGGAGGGTATTTCATCATGTGGGAGTTTTCTCTATCAGTGAAATTATGGGCCTAGTCTTCACCTCTACCCCTAGCTCTAACCCTAGCCTATGAAGGAGCAGAAGGTAATCTAGATTCTCTGGGAGCTGAAAAAATCATTGTCCCGCGGCCAATGTGGGGATGAGTATTTTTGACTTCTCTGGGCTGGTCTTTGGGGCCCATCACTTACTGGCCTGAGCTCTGTGCAATCCCATTCCAGATATTCAGCCACATGCACCATCTGGTTGAGGATTCGATCCAGCTCCTAAGAGAAAATGACGAGACAGAACCGGGAAGATGGGATGAGTGCAGAGTGAGAGGAGAAGATGGCTGGCTGGTATATTTTCTCTGGTGAAACATGGGGATAATTCCCACTCCAGACACTTATTAGCTGTATGACCCTGGATGAGTCATTTAGCTTCTCTGGGTCTCAGTTTCCTCATCTGTAAATTGAGGGCTTGCACTCAATGAGCTCCCTTCTTGCTCATATTCTCTGATCCTGGGTTGAATTTTCATTAGCACAGGCACCAACAACCTGGAGTCAGCCTTTTCACCATTTCCCTTATTTTTGCCCTAAATTCAGGGTCAAGAAGACCTTAGGAACATAGGCTCAGAGGCGGACATGACCTTAGAAACAGACCATCTGGCCATAGGAGCAAAGATTTGGGGCTGGAAGGGACCTTAGAAGCCACCTGGTCTAACCCTCTCATTTTAGAGAAGGAAAAACTGAAGCCCAGAGAGGTTCATTAACTTGCCCAGAGTCACATGGATATTAAATGTTAAAACTGAGATTGGAACCCAGGTCCTCTGGTCCTACATTCTGCCCCACATTGGTGGATTTTCACATGGTGGCAGCAATGATATATATACACACATATATATACACATATGTGAGCATGTGTGTATGTGTGTGTATACACACACACACACACACACACACACACACACACACACATATATATATATATATATATATATATATATATATATATATATATATATATATATATATATACCACTTACATGTAGAAAACACACTGAAACATTGACTTTTCCCCCCTATGAAACAATTTCCCTTCCTTTGACCTCTTCTCATTCTAAGTATATCACGATGAGATCATCTCCTCTATTTCTTCAACAACAAAAAACCTAGGATCGCCTATTTACTATCTATATTACGTTGGGCAAATCATTTCATCTCTGAGCATCAGTTTCCTCATCTGGCAAATGGGGGGGTGGGACCAGATGGCTTGTAGGCCTCTTCCTCTTTCTAGATACATGTTTTGATGGTGCTAGGAGGTGACGATTCCCTTTTACCCACTAGATGCCAAGCTTCCCTGATGTTCTTTTCCCGGTGAGTTAATTAATATTAGCACAAGATGCTTCAGATTTTTTTGATATCAAGTGAAGCTCCCATCCCCTCCCTATAATCTCATTGGTTTACAGAGCGCAAAAAGGATCAGAACATCCTGGAGCCTTTGTTGCATAAATTTGCTATATAGCAAGGCCTTTGGCATGAGATAAGTATCTAAGGGACAACATCAGGCAGAATATTAGAAAGATGCCTTTTGTTACACATGGACGTCAGGAACATGATTCAAAACGAGCTTGGAAATGGAATCCAGAATAGATGAAATTCAACAGGAATCAAAGAAAATGAAAAATCAATTGTAATAGGACATGGGAAAGCTCTTTTGTCTGTAGTTTCTGTGAATGATATCTAAAAGTTTCAGTCTACCACTGGCTCACTGTAAGCTAACAGGTCAACGTAGCTGGTAAGAAAGCTAAGACCATCTGAGGCTGTCTTAATAGCAATGTAATGGCTACCACTTGTGGGTGTAGGAGAAGAGCTGGTCTACACCCATCTGATCACATCTGAAGCACTAGGTCTAGGTCTGGGCCCCATAGTGTGAAGGAGATGATGACAAATTGGAGCAGAGCTGGTGGAGGGTGACCAGGGCGGTTACTAGCTCAGCAAACCATGCCATAGAATGAGAGCTTGGAGGAATTGGGAATGTTTTGGTCTTCAGATGTCTTAATGGTTAAAATGATCTTTATTCTGCTTGGCCTGTGATTAGCACCAGTGGATGGTAGTTATGTGGAAACAGAGTTAAGTCCAGTGTAAGGAAGAAGTTTATAATAATGAAGACTGCCCAGAAATGGAATGTTCTGTTTCATGAGGAAGTGAGATTGCCATCACTGGAACAACTGGAGACCCACAGAGAAGATTCCTCTTAGGATTTAGATAATGCACAAGCTCCCTTTCAACACTAAAGTTCTAGAATTCAAAGAATCTAGAATGTCAGGACAGTTTTGGATATTAATCTCAATGAGGGCCCTTAGGAAGGAGCAGATTTGGGGCTTAGGTTATCTGTAGCACTGCCAAGGACCCTGTAGCTCCCCAGTGCCTAGAGAACAGCAGACATATTTAGAAGGAAACCCACTTACACTACTATCCAGGTAACCGTTGCCGTCCGTGTCATACAGGCGAAACATGACTGGAAGAAACATGAGAGGATGAGAGGTGAGGTGGGAGGAATATGGCAGGATCCACAGAAGCTCAGAGCAACTCGTGCTGACATGTGCTTAGCTTTCCTTAAGGGGATGGGTATGGTGAACCAGGGACCCAAGTTCTGGAGTTATCTATCACAAATGTCTGTGGCCAGCTATCCACAGTTAAAGCTCTCTATTAATGAGGCCAAGGTCATGATCTAGGTCTTCCTAGCACCTCAGCCTTAATCCCACAGGAGTACTTCACCAAACAGGCACCATTGATCATGAGAAAGCCTGGTGAGCATGGGTGGTTAGAAGACTATGGGCCCCCACCAACTGTGAAACACAACTCCCAAGCATTCCTCTGCTAACTGCGAGACTGGAAGAACCTTGGAAGAATAACACTGTATTTTCTAGCAATATACTGTCCTCAACCTGGTGGCTTGGTGTCATGGAAAGTGACACGTAGATCTGAATTTGACATCCACGTTAGATACTCACTAGCTGTCCTACTCTGGGCAAGTCATTGGCTTGGCATCAGTCTTATCATCTGTAAATGGGGTTAATATTAGCACCTACTTCACAGGATGCTTGTAAAGATCAAATATGATTATACATAATATATACATACATAAATATACAAAGAAACACATGTGTATATATGTACTCTTTCTATGTTTATGTGTATACACACATATTTATGTATGTATACATGTATATATGTACTCTCCATGTGAAAGTATAGGTGCTAATATTATCCCCATGTTACAGATGATATAGAACTTTTATAGATGATATAGAATGTGTGTATACACACACTCACACACATACACACATATGCAAACCTTAAAGTGTTATTTAAATGTTACCTATTAGGATGAAGATGGGGATGGGATGGGGAAAACCTACAAGATAAATTCAGGCAAAGAGAGTTTTTTAGCAAATGTTGAAAATATATAAGTATGATGTTTTAAGTCAGAAAACCTGAGTTCTTATATTACCTTTGCCACTTACTACTTGTAGAAGTCAAGTGACATTGTATAAGTCACTTCCCTCTATGGCCTTCAGTTTTCTCACCTGTAAATGGAAGGATTGGATAATCCATAGGGACCCACCCAGCTTTGGATCCCACTAACAGCTGATCATTTTTGAGAACTTATAAATCTTAATGCAAAACTGATAGTGGGGCCCATCAGTTGGGGAATGGCTGGACAAATTGTGGAACGTGATTGTGATGGAATACTGCATTGTGTTGTACTATAGGAAATGATGAGCAGAATGCTCTCAGAGAAACCTGGAAAGACTTATATGAGCTGATGCAAAGTGGAAAGTACTGTGTGCAAAGTAATATAATATTATAGGATGATCAGCTATGAGTGATCCAAGATAACTCTGAAAGACTTATGATGAAAAAATGCCATTCATTCCCAGACAAAGAACTGATGGTGTCACAGTACAGATTGAAGCAGACTTTTTTTTACTTCCTTTATTTTTGTTGAAGTTTTTTTTGTCTATGTTTTCTTTCACAACATGACTATCATGGATATGTTTTGCATGACTACACCAGTGTAACCTATATCAAATTGTTTGCCTTCTCATTGGGGGTGGGGAGGGAGGAAGGGAGTGAATTTGGAACTCAAGTTTTAAAAATGAATGTTAAAATTGTTTTTACATGTAATTGGGGGGAAATTAAATACTAAATTTTTTGAAAAGTGATAGTGGGGAGTTCCTTGAGAGCTGGGAGGATTTCATTGTTGTCTTTGTATTCATAATCCCTGGAACATTGAGAGGATGAATGAGCAACTTCAAAGGACAGAAGTTAAAGATGTCATTAGGGAAATATGTGATCAGAAGAGATGGGCCATCATGGGTGACTGATGGAGAAAAACAAACACAAAACTCCAGAGCTCCATTCATATCTTCTTGATGTCGGGAAAAAGGCATTGATTTCTCATATTTTTGAGTTAGTTTTAAAACCTTCCCTTGTACAAACAAAACATACCATAACAAAACACTAATGATGAGTCTGACTGGCTCTCCAGCTTCCTTGTGAAAATCTCTTAGTTTTGGAGGAAATTGAAACAATTTCCTTCCAGCTTTATACCTGAATGCTCTTGGAATGATAGGATTCATTGAGTTTCTCACTAAACCTTCTATAAATTTAGTTTCCTCTCCACTACTTCTCACTGTTTTATGAGGCTGTGGCTGTAAAACTCAACCCTGGTTAGTCACTTAGCCATTTTGACGATGAGCCTTCCTGGACATAACCATTAGTCCCAGCTCAATAGTCTCTTACTGGGTCAGGGCTGAAAGCCTTTGAGTCTGTCTGGATCCTGAAAACTCTTGTCAATTGTTCTTGGCAAGATTTAACGTTGTCCAGGCCTCTTCTGCTAATCTTAAAATTAGCTGGATAATCTCAGCATGAGCTGGAATTTACGCTTTGGTCTTCACAATGCATAGATCATATGGAAGCTATGAATAATTTTGTTTTCTTTTTCTTTACTCTCTATGAAAATCTCTTTAGTGAAATCTCAGATTTTCTCTATTTTTGAAGTTGCCTTTGGACTTGTAGAAGTCAGAAAACTTAGCACAGGAGTGACAGGTTCCAGAATGAAAACCTGGGTCCTTTTTTTAACCTTCCATGGCTTTTAATTCCTGCCTCCAGAAAGTCACTGTTTTCTTCTACTACTTTTGCAGAAGTCACACAACCTAATAATCACAACTGCCAGCTCACTAAACTTTATGTGACACCTTCAACTTTGCAAAGCACTATGCACACACACACACACACACACAAACACACATATATGTATATGTGTATATGCATGTGTGTATGTATATAGTTTGATCAATTGATTTCAAATAAGCTGCTATTCACCATTTTCTGAGAGGACCAGAGAAATGGGATAGGATTTCAACAAGATGGATTTTGGTTGGATATTATGAAGAACTTTGTTCTGTTAGCTAGGACCTTGTTCTAACTGTGATGAGAGCTGGGAAGACGTTGAACACGGAAGGGAGAACACCTTGTGGAATCTTCTCTGGCCTGGATGGCCAATCTCTGAGTCCTACTAGTACTTATCAGGACGATGAGACAACTTTTGTAGGTCCCTTCTATTCTGAATAAGCTATGGGTCAAAATGATGCACCTTCTTCCCTACCCAGATTTCAGGTGCCCTCCCTAAGCCTGTCTGTCAATCACCTGACTCTCTGGGCCATGGAGTTGCCTCTGAGAAACCTCACACAGATCAGGTTTGGGAACAGAACTAGGGACAACCACAAAGTAGGCTGGGTAACTTCTCACGATCACAGGCTACCAGGAATGTGAAGGGAGGGGCAGAACATGGTGGCCTCCTACCCATCCATACAGAAGGGCAAGGAGTGCAATTTCCCTTGGTAGGCTATCAGGCAAATACCCAGAGACCTTCCAGGTCACTAAACCCTGCTAGGAATGAGGGAGAATGAAGGACAAGAGGAGAAACTTGGTTGCCTTGTATTTAGATACTTACACTCCAGTTTGTCCTGGGGCCGACCTCTTTCCAGCAGTGATAGGTAACAGATGATGTCTTTCAGGTAGACGACATCAGCTTTGACTTCTAAAGATGACTGAGGAAGTGCTTTTATGGAGCTCTTTGGGACATCCGGGTCTTGGATCTCCTTTAAGGTCTCTGTAGCTGTGAGAGGCCAAGAGGTCTATCATGACACAACTCCTTGAATAGGTAGCGAGATACGGTGTTCATTGCAACTGTTCCATCCTCCACCACTAACTGCCCCTCCTGATTTCCAATATACCTGCAGTCCCATTGTCTTTGGCAAACATTTAAATATGAAAAACAAGCAGGTATATGAGCGAATCAAAACTCCAGAATCCTGGATTTTATTCAGATGACTTCTTGGTCATCTCAAACCATGCTGCCTTTATGATGACCATTATTCTCATCTCCTCCCCACCAGAAGCCTCTGCTCCACCTCTTGAGCATCCCTGGACTTTTGTCTTATTCCCTCCCCTCAACCTTTCTAGTTTCTCCTTATGTGTTGTCTTCCCCCCACCAGAATGTGAACGCTATGAGGATAGGGACTGTCTTCCTTCCTTACATTGTCTGTCTCATCAAAATCATTGGCCCTAGATTGAAATACTCAAAGGTGCTTAATTTTACAACTATATGTAGTCTCCCTCCACAGATTAATGAATTGTTCAACAAACATTTATTAAGAACTTAACCCTATTTGCCTCAGTTCCTTGTTTATAAAAATGATCTGGAGAAGAAAAAGGCAAATCACTCCAGTATCTCTTCCAAGAAAAATCTCAAATGGGGTCTCGAAGAGTCAGATACGGCTGAAATAACCCAACAGCAAAATGACCCCAGGCCCAGTGTTCTATCCACTGCACTATCTAGCTGAATTATTACTGTACTGCAAGAAATAGTGAATATGATGACTACAGAGAAGCATGAGAAGACTTCTATGAATTGATGCAGAGTTAAGTAAGCAGAACTAGGAGAAGGCAGCACACAATGTAATTGGAAAGAACAACCATAAAACAATGAACACTTAATGCTACAAAATGATAAAGCAGAAGCATAGCCCCAAAGAAAAAATGTGAAAAGACACCTTCTTCCCTTCTTTGCAGAAGAGAGGGAGTATGGATGTGAAATATACATTACATAAGATGTTTTGATCTGCGCATTATTTTTTGTGGAATTGTTCCCCCTCCTCCCCTCTTTCTTATAAGGGATGGCTTTGGGGGGCCAGTGGGAGAGCAGGAGAAGGAGATTCATTGGAAAAAGCATGTGATATAAAATAAGTGATATCTCTAAAATTTTATTCAAAAAAAAACCTCCGTGCTCTGTAGGAGCTTATATGAAAGTGACAAATACATAACTAGGTAAATACAAAACAGAAACAAAGAAGTTACAAAGTAACTTGGCTAGAGGTAGAAACTGTAGGGATCCAGATGATCTCATCTAGGGAGTGGTACTTGAGCTGAGTCTTGAAGGCATCTAAGGATCCCACAAAATAGAAGTGAGGAGGGAAAACATTCCAGGTGTGGGGATGCAAAGGCAGGGAGGTGGGAACTTCCCTCCTCCTCCCTTATCTCACTTAGCACTTTGGCTCTAAGACAAGAGTGAATGGAGATCCTCAAGTTGTCATTTAATAGGAGACTTCTCTGATCTTGAAGGCCAAGGTTTGGATGATGTGAGCATCGTACCCTTTATGACATACGTGGGAATATCTGCATATATTACAAGAATTAACTGAGGAAATTAAACAGTCTGGTCACTGATAAGATACAGTTCAGACAAATCACACCAAACACCAATCACCTTTCCACAACGGGCTTCCTACATGGACAATAAAGGAAGGTCAAGATTTGTAACAGATGGACCAGCCTGGAAGCTTTTACCAGAACATGACTTGTTCTTGCTGGTACAAGCCCTGCCTCTTGGGGGCCGGCCTGGATCATCGTTCTAGTCTCTGTTGACCAGATGCCATTTAATTAAGACATCCACAGAAGTTGGCCCAAGAGCAAAAGAGCCTTCTTCAAAGTCACAAACAAAGGCTATAAGAAGTAGTATTCCCACTGTTTCTGATGACCGACTGCTGGGGCTCCCTATGGTTCCTAGGACAATTGGAGCCAGGGCCTCTTCAACCACTTGGCCCCAGAAAAATTCACTACCCATAGGCAAGAAAGTCGTAGCCAATCATGAATCAGCTCACCTAGAGGGCAATTTCTCCCTCTTCTGAGTTGTTATTACACCTCTGTTTGTGCTAATAAGCAAGAGCAATCAATCTGCTAACTTTCACCATTGTAATAAATCATCCTTTCTCCACTCATCTGGGCAGCATTCTGTAAAGAAATCAGGCCAGGTAGGAAAGGGGCCAGGACTTAGACCCAATCCCAGACTTTGTCTACCTGAGACTTCCCTTACTCATCTTTCTAAGGGTGCACCCCCAGATTGCCATCAATCTCCACCTATTTTGGGGGTCCTTGCTTCTATCCCATGGGCAGTTTATTTTTTTTAATTTATTTTTTACTTTTAGTTTACCACACTCAGTTCCACAAGTTTTTGAGTTCCAAATTTTCTCCCTGTCCCTCTCCCCCCTCCCCTTCTAAGACAGCATGCAGTCCGATATAGGCTCTATATATATACCTTCACATTAAGCTCATTTTCACAATAGTCAAGCTGTTTTTTTCCACAATAGTCAAATTGTAAAGAAGAATTATAACCAATGGAATGAACCATGAGAAAGAAGAAACAAAATTAAAAATGAAAAAAAAAAGCAGATACTTTGCCTCAGTCTGCATTCAGCCTCCAAAGTTCTTTCTCTGGGTGTGGATAGCTTTTTCCATCATGAGTCTTTTGGAGCTGTCTTTGAACTTTGCATTGCCAAGGAGAGCCAAGTGTATCAAAATTAGTCATCACAGATACCGTGGGTCTGTAATTGTGTATAATGTTCTCCTGGTTCTGCTCCCCTCACTTAGCATCACATCATGGAAGATTTCCCAGGTTATTAATAGAAGTCCATCTGCTCCTCATTTCTTATAGCACAATAGTATTCCATTACACTCATATACCATGACTTGTTCAGCCATTCCCCAATTGATAGGCATTCCCTTGATTTCCAGTTCTTTGCTACCATGAAAAGAGCTGCTATAAATACCTTTGTACCTACGGGTTCCTTTCCCACTTGTATGATCTCTCTGAGATACAGCCCTAGAAGTGGTATTGCTGGGTCAAAGGGTATGCACATTTTTATAGCCCTTTGGGCATGGTTCCAAATTGCTCTCCAGAATGGCTGGATCACTTCACAACTCCATCAACAATTTAACAGTGTTCCTATTTCCCATATCTTCTCCAGTATTTATCATTTTCCTTTTTTGTCATGGTAGCCAATCTGACAGGAGAGATGTGGTACCTAAGAGTTGTTTTGATTTGCATTTCTCTAATCAGTAGTGATTTAGAGCATTGTTTCATATGCCTATAGATATTTTTAATTTCTTCCTCTAAAAACTGCCTGTTCATATCCTTTGACCATTTATCAATTGGGGAATGACTTGTATTCTTATAAATTTGACTCAGTTCCCTGTATGTTTTAGAGATGAGGCCTTTATCAGAGACACTAGTTGTAAAAATTCTTTCCCAATTTTCTGCTTCCCTCCTAATCTTTGTTGCATTGGCTTTGTTTGTACACAACCTTTTCAATTTAATGTAATCAAAATCATCCATTTTGCATTTTGTAACACTCTCTATCTCTCATTTGGTCATAAATTCTTCCCTTCTCCATAAATCTGACAGGTAAACTATTCTTTGCTCTCCTAAATTGTTTAAAGTATCGGCCTTTATATCTAAATCATGAACCCATTTTGACTTCATTTTGGTATGTGGTGAAAGATATTGGTCTATGCCCAGTTTCTGCCATACTGTTTTCCAATTTTCCCATGGGCAGTTTAGAAACTACAAATTCTTCTTCCTTTTAATCAATCAATTAACAAGTATGTGTTAAATGCCTGCTATGTGCTAGGCACACTACTAGGTGCTGGGAATACAAATATGAAGAATATAACAGTCCCTGACCTCAATTAGTTTGTATTCTTCCAACCTGTCAGTCAATCAACAAACATTTTAAAAGGTGCCTTCTGCTTCCAGGTGTTGCGTTAGGTGCTGGGGATATGAAGATAAAATATCCCAGTCCCTGCTCTCAAGAAGCTTAAATTCTAACTAGGGAGATACCATGTTCATATAAGTCTATACAAAATATAGGGGAGAGGGACCGGCCCTGTGATTTCAATGGCATAAGACACTCCTGGAAGAGGAAACTCCCTCTACCAATGCAGGTTGCCACCTTCTCTGTGATGTATAGTCTTAGCTGCCAAGGGCAGTGAGGAGTTTCGTGACTTGTCCAAGGTTAGACAGTTTGTATTTATCAGAGGCAGGACTATAAAATTATTACAATAACTACAAATAATAGCATTTTACATATTTATATAGCATTTATTGTGCTTGGACATTATGCTAAGTACTTGAAAAGTATTATCTCTCTCTGTGGTGCTGAGACCAGCTAGGATCTTCTGACCTCCCCAACAAGTAAGTGGAATCTAGTGAGAGGGCACCCTCCATCTTCACAGACTTGCCATTATACCTTTGGACAGCTCCAGGTGTTAAGGAGCTTTCCTCTGATCTCAAACCTCAATCTGCCTCTGTAATTTCTACCCATTAATGCCCTCTGGGCTGGTCAGATCCTTCCTAACATGACCGCTCTTGGGATACTTGACACAAGAACGCTCTCCTCCCTGAGTCTTCCCTCATCTTGGCTAAATATTGCTAGTTCCTTCAGTAGGTCTTCATGTGGCTTATGGCCCCTTGCCATCTTGGCCATCCTTCTTGGGATGGTCTCCAGAGTGTCCATCTTGAAGGTCCATTCTAATTTTTCCTTGCATGGACATTTGCAAAGAACAATATTAAAGAGTGCTCCCTTGGTCTCCACTGCCTGCTGTGCCTGAGGAAAGTGATTGGATCATTGATTCAGAGCTTGACGGGACCTCAGGACCATCAAGTCCAACCCTCTCATTTTATAAATGGAGAGACTGAGGCCACAGAAGTGAGACGACTTACTGTAGGCCACCCAGGTAAGTAAGCAGCCTCTGCGGGATTTGAACCCAGGTCCCCTGACTTTAAAGTTTTCACCCCTGAATCACATTCTCTTTCCTTGACCGGTCCAGCCTTTTACCTACAGGTAAGCTTTCAGATGACAGTGAATTCTTAGTTCTGCTCTTTCTTCACTGAGCATAAAGGAAGACTTGGGAACAGAGGGATCAGTGGGTCCACAGGTAACACCCCTGCACAAGGACAAACAACAGGCGATCAAGTCAGCTGAAGATCTGAGGCAGGGCCCTCCTCCTATCAGTTCCTGAGCCCATGAAACTGGATGCCCAGGCTGAGCCTGAGACTTTCCTGCTGCCTTCCAGTCAATCTTCCTAAAGGCCCCAAATGGACCCAGAATCAGCCTGCAAGGAAATATGAGAACAAGAAAAATAACAACTACCACATACTCACTCTGAGCCTGAGGAAGGAGTGAGGGGCTATCTATAGAGAAAGACACAGCTTTCGGCCGGGGAGGAGTCTTTTGTTCCAAGTTGGCGCTCTTGAGCCCCGAAGGCAAGGGAGCGGTCTGCTCACTCTCTTTGGGCTCGGTTCCTATGACTTTCTGAGACGCGGCAACAGGTGTGCTGGGGCTGTAGACTGGAGGCTTCCCACTGACATCTGTACCAGGGAAGGGGTAGGATCAGTTATTCTCCAAGGATTTGCTGAGCATCCCAGAGAAGTCAGGAAGTGTGTACCAAGAGTCTGCTTTGTGCAGGGTACCATGCTAGATTCTGGGGAAAAGTACATGATAAATCAGATGTACTTCTTTTCCACATGGAGCTAGTACACCCCAAGGAGGGGCTGATAGCACACCCACTATACACATGTACTTACACAGATTTGTACGTATGAATCACATAGATAGATACATGTCTATACCTATACCTACATCTTTATCTGTATCTATGCCTATAATTAAGGGCATGCTGGAGCCAGCTTATACCGGCTCTTGAGAACTAACCATGAAATTTTCAGTGTGAGGAATTACACCTCAGAAAATCAACAAAAGCTAAAAATAAGCACTTGATTTATTGTTTTGTTGATTGTCTAGACTTAAAGTGATGGAGAAAATACTAATAATGCAGATTAAATTTAAAATGTGTCACTTGTTTTTGGAAAGCCTGTTGTTAACCAGGCAATGTACCCCTGCCTATGTATCTATACTTACGTCTCTATTTGTACCTAAATCTATTTAATCTATTTAAATATTTATAGAGATATCAATACCAACATTTATATCTATAATACTTGGTTGGGGGTCCTAGACCTGTGATTCCATTGTTTTAGGGAACTCCCAAATGTGGAAACTCCCTTCACCAATATAGGTCTGTACCTGTTCTGCAATTGGTATCCTTAGAGAATTGCTTGGGAGGGGGGCACAGAGAGGTTAAAATACTTTCCTAGGGTCACAAAGCCAGTATATGTCAGAAGTAGGACTTGAACTCAGGTCTTCTTGACTCCAGGGTCAATCAGTATGCTATCAATTATTCTAAACTGCTTCCTTAATTTGGATAGAAGAAAAAACATACACGTGAGGATGGTGAAGTGCTCTTGGAGCAGATGATAATCCAGGTAAGGGGCTCCAATGAAGTTTAGCTACTTTATACTGGTGAAGGGTGGCAGTGCCTAGTGGATGGGGAACTGGCTTCAGCATGAGGAAAAACTGGGTTAAATACATTCTAACCCTGTGACACTCTGGGGAACTCTAAGTCTAGAAGCTGCAGAACAGGTGTGGGAGTCTGTATTGATTGATACTGTTTCTTTAATTGGGAATCACCTATAGCAAAGAAATCATAGGCCCAATCCCCTGAATGATATAATTATCAGATACCACTGATTGGAATTAAGAATTAAGTCAAAGTTATGCTACTATTTCCCAGCTAATTGATTTCACAATACACACACCAATATCTATCTATCCATCTATCTTTCTTTGTTTCCCTCTGTCTCTCTCTGTGTGTCTATCTCTCTTTATTTCTCTCTCCTCCATCTCTTTTCTCTCTCCTTTCCTCTTCTCCCTCTCTCCCTCTCTCCCCCTCTCTGTCTCTCTGTCTGCCTGTCTTTCTCTTTCTCCTCCCTCTCTTCTCTCTCTCCTTTCCTCTTCTCCCTCTCTCCCTCTCTCCCCCTCTCTGTCTCTCTGTCTGCCTGTCTTTCTCTTTCTCCTCCCTCTCTTCTCTCTCTCCTGTCTTCTCCTCTTCTTCCTCTCTCTCTCTCTCACCCTCTCTCTGTAATTATGTATGCATGTATTTGTAATGAAATTTTACGTTTTAACAACCTTAATTAAGTTTTAATGCTTAAAACTTCAGTATGACTTAGGGAATATCCTGCACCCCTATCTGTATATCCCTATCTATACTTCAAGGACACTCTCAGTAGCCCCTTACTTGTCACAGGTCCAATGGCCTCTTCTGTCTCAGTGGAGATGCTTGTATCTGGTGTATTGTCCTCTGTTAAGCAACCAGATGATACAAAGTTCTTTGAATAAAATCTGCATCCCTTACTGCTACAAACCTGTATCTTTCAGTGTCTTGTTGGCAAGGAAGAAGTAAATTGAGAAGTCAAAGTGACCTCAACTGGTCAATACCCACACTCTAACCTTCCCTAGGCCCATCCCTTTATCTTCTCCACATCCACAAAAACTTATCCCAGGTGGGTGAGTCTAAACAGATTGGTCGGGTTGTGTCTATGTTACTATATCTCCCATTTGGGCTTAGGTTGACCTTGTCTTTTCCTCAAAGGCAGGGGCTGTGTTTCAACCTCCCTTCTTGGTTGCCTTCCTTGGTTTTCCTTCTCTGGTTTTCCTTACTGTTGTAATTCACCCTAAATTTTTGATAGCTTGGAAGAACTTACTTTGTTTGGAGAGGCCCAGGCTACCAAGTGACCTATCTCTTCCTGGCCTCCCCAGCCCTATTTCTGCCTCCATCTGCTCTGACCATACTGACTTACCTCCCATGTGGGAAGAAGCCTTTCTTAGCTCCATTGAAAGACATGCAGCCTACCCTAGGGGAAGGGAGGGTGTGTTGAAGGCCATGTTTTCTTCTCTGGGAAAGTCATCTCAGGGCTTTGTGCCACAGTAAGAAGAAGATATAGCTATAGCCATCTTCCCAGTATGGGAACAAGGAGACAGGGACCTTCAAAGGTGTTTACCGTAGGTGCTGTCTCGCGGGGCACTGGAACTTGTCGTCTTTGGCTCAGAGGACTGTTTCAACTTCTTGCTTGTGAAGGACAGGAAAAGATGTTTACAGAGGTCATCAGGGATGTCCTTCTCCAGGTAAGTTCTCATGAAGACTGTGAATCTGTTATAGTCAATGGGCTGAGGGGAGAAAAGAAAAGGGGCTGTTATTGTGATAGATGGAGGAAGAGGAGATGAAGGGGGAAAGGAAGACTGAAGAAAGACAGAGAAAAGGACATAAAGGGAAATAAATGAGTTGGAAAAGGGAAAATGATAAAGGTTATAGAAAAGGAAAGAAGAGGAAAAATGCCAACATCATGCAGTGGAAAGGATGGGTGGTTTAGAGTAAGATGACGTGGATTCAAATCCTGGTTTTGCCATTTACTACCTTCAGCAAATCATGGAAAGTAATAAGCATTTATTAAGTGCTTACTGTGTGCCAGGCACTGTGCTAAGCTCAGGAAAGCAAGAAAAGCCCAAACCAGTCTTCCTCAAGGTGCTCATATTCTGGTGGGAAAGACAATGTGTATGATATATATCCAAGAGATGTACAGTGTTAAAGGGAGCTACTCAAGGTGAGCTACTATTATTAAAGGGGGGGCAGTCTCTTGAAGAAAGTGTTATTTGAGCTAATGTTTGAGGAAAGCCAGGAGGTGGCAATGAGGAGGGGGAGAATTCCAGTCATGGGGGACAGCTGTGGAAAATGTATGGAATCTGGGAAGGAACATCTTATGTGGGGAAAAGCCGGGAAGGAGGCCAGTGTCACTAGATCATAGAGTATGTGAAAGGGAATAAAGTGGAAGGAGACTGGAGAGGCAGGAAGGGCCCAGGTGATGAAGGACTTTAAAAGCCAAAGAGAGGATTTTATATTTGATCCTGAAGGCATTAGGGAGCCACTGGATTTTACTGAGTAGGGAGTTGACACTGTCAGAACTTGGCTTGTTTCCTCAAAGAAGGTTTGACTGGATAATCTTTGAAGCTCATTCCAATATTGTATCTATGATCTATGTACATGAAAAGAGATGGATAGAAAAGATAAAAGAGCGAAAGGTAGAACATAAAGGAAAGATGATTCTGGAAAAAGGTGGGAAGGGGTACAAGTCAGGTGAGACATATGGGACTGAAATGGAATGGAGGATAGAGGAGAGTTTTACAAAACACATGATACAGCCATAGCATAAATTAGATAAGAAACATTTGGGGACATAGAGGCTATGAAAAATAAGCATAGATCTGAACAAGTTACCACTTCTACTCAACAAACTCCATTATTTTGGTCCAGTTGTTCAGCCAAATCCGTCTAATTATGCTATTATCCAGTAGATATTGTTCCATTTTTGTCCACAAGGATATTGTGGGAGATTTTGTCAAAAGCATTGCTGAAATCCCGAAGTTTTATGCCCATGGTATTTCTCTGATTTACTAGCTTTGTTATCACACAGAAATGCCTAGTTAGTCAATTAACAAACATTTATTAAATGCCCATTACGTGCCAAGCACTTAATAATACCATCAGTCAATTAGGATTTATTAAGCACCTATTATAATCCAGGCACTCTGCTTAGCTGGGGACACAAAAAGAAATATAAAAGATGGCTCCTGCCCTCATGGAGTTCATAATCTAATGGATTAGGAGACAAAGACAAAAATGAAATAGCCCTTGCCTTCAGGGAACTTATATTTTATTGGGAAAGACAATGTATGCATATATAGGTGGATTAAAAATAGAAACAAAAGAAACCCAAGGAAATTTTTGAGGAGGCCACTAGCAGTTTTTTTGGCAGGGGGATCAGGAAAAGCTTCCTGTAGAAGGAAATATTTGAGCTGAACTTTGAAGGAAACTAGAAATGAAGAAGAAAGAGGTGATGGGAGGGAGTTCATTTCAGATGTGGGGAATAGCCAGGGCCAAGGTACGGAGAATGAAACTGAAGTGTACATGAAATGAAACAAGCCAGTTTGGCTGTACTAGAGTGAGTGAAAAGGAGTGATGTGCAATAAGGCTGATTGTGAAGGGCTGTCAGATTGGTTTATATTTGATCCTAGAGGTAACAGGGAGCCATTGTCATTTACTGATCAGGGGAGTGATAGGGTCAGACTTGAGTCTTAGGAAAATCACTTAAAACGAACAAGCAAGAAAATACAATCATTTTGGCAGCCATGTAGAGGATGGAGTGGAGGGGGAGAGAATTAGGAGGTTATAGCAACAGTCCAAGATAGTGCTGAGCTGGCAAAGAAAATGCAGGAACTTGTCTGAGCTCCCCCAAATTCCCCTCCAAACGACTTTTAACCACACCTCAAAATGAATTCTGGAGCAGCACAGCTTACAAAAGGACAGAGTGAAATGACTTTCCAGATGAAGATAACTTAAAGAAAACTGCAGGAAAGGTCTGTTCCACTCAGGTAAAAGAGGAGAGCAGCCCAGCACAGTCAGTGTCTGGACAAGCCAGCAGGAGTTCCCTAGCCCCAGCACAAATTAGCAACAGGGCTCCCATGGCTCTGGCTGGCAGCATAAGGGGCCAGTTGTGAGGCTTCCAGCCCACACACAGCAAGCAATCTGCCAGCCTCAGAGGTCCTAGCACACCAGGTGAACATCTATGCCCAGAGACTCTAATGCAGCAGGCCAGTGGGCAGATCCCTGGTTTCCAGCTCAAGAAGCTGTGCCCCCTTACCCCACAAGCAGAGCTCAACTTTAAGAGTCACAAAATAGGCTGGAAAATGAACAAAAAACCCTATGACCTGTAGAAAGCTACTATGGAGACAGGGAAGATCAAAACACAAACTCAGAAGAGGACAACAAGGTAAAAAAGCTAGATGTGAAGCCTCAAAGAGAAATATGAATTGGTCTCAGACCCAAAAAGAGCTCCTAGAAAAGTTCAAAAAGGATTTTAAAAACCAAATAAAAAACACAGAAGAAAAATTGGGAAAAGAAATGAGAATGATGTAAGAGAATCATGAAAAAAGAGTCAACAGCTTGGTAAAGGAAGCACAAAAAATGGAAAAAGATATCCGAAACTCCACCAAAGAAAATAACTTTTTAAAAGGGTACAAAAACTCACTGAAGAAAATAATTCCTTAAAAATTAGAATTGGTTAAGTGGAAGCTAATGACTCCGTGAGACACCATGAATCAATCAAACAAAATCAAAAGAATGAAAAAAAAATAGAAGAAAATGTGGATTATCTCATTAGAAAAACCCCTGATTTGGAAAATAGATCCAGGAGAGACCACCTGTTGGACTACCTGAAAGCCATGATAAAAAAGAGCCTGGGCAGCATCTTTCAGGAAATTATTAAGGAAAACTGCTCTGATATCCTAGAACCAGAAGGTAAAATAATAACTAAAGAATCCACTGACCTCCTGAAAGAGATCCCCAAATAAAAGCTCACAGGAATACTATAGCCAAATTCCAGAACTCTCAGGTCAGGGAGAAAATACTGCAAGCAGCTAGAAAGGAACAATTCAAATATTGGGGAGCCATAGTCAGGATTACACAGGATTCAGCAGCTTCTACATTAAAGGATCAGAGGGCTTGGGATATGATATTCTGGTAGGCAAAGGAACTAGGATTACAACTATCAACCATCCAGCAAAACTGAGCGTGGGGAAAAATGGATATTCAATGAAATGGGGGATTTCCAAACATTCCTGATAAAAAGAACAGAGGTAAACAGAAAATTCAATTTTAAGTATAAGAATTTCAAGAGGAAGGGGCAGCTAGGTGGCGCAGTAAGTAGAGCACCGGCCCTGGAGTCAGGAGGACCTGAGTTCAAATCCGGCCTCAGACACTTGACACTTGTACTAGCTGTGTGACCTTGGGCAAGTCACTTAACCCCAATTGCCCTGCCAAAAAGCAAAAAAAAAACAAACAAAAAAAAGAATTTCAAGAGAAGCATAAAAAGGAAATCAGCAAAGAGAAAACATAAGCTATTCAATAAGATTAATCTGTTTGCAATCCTATTTGGAAAGATGATATTTGTAACTCTTGAGAACTGCATCATTATTAAGGCAGTTAGAAGGAGTATACATAGATGGAGGGTATGGGTATAAGTTGACTTTGATGGGATGATGTAAAAAATTTAAGGATGAGCACTGAGAGAACATATAAGGGAAAGGTAGAATGGAGTAAATTATCTCACACAAAAATGAAAGACCTATTACAGGGGAGAGAGAGAAGGAGAGGAGTGAGCATCCCTTGAACCCTACTCTCATCAGAATTTGCTCAAAGAGGGGCTAACATCCACATTCAGTCAGGTATAGAAATCTATCTTACCCTATAGGGAATTTGGAGGGGAGTTGGACAAGAAAAGGAGGGGGCCTGATAGAAGGGAGGGAAGATTGAGGGAAGCAATGGTCAGAAGCAAAACACTGGTGAGGAGGGAGAGGGTGAAAGAAGAGAGAGAAAAAAGTATTAACAGGGGGAAAATAGGATGGAAGGAAAAACACAGTTAGTAATCATAACTGTGAATGTAAAAGGGATGAACTTACCCATAAAACAGAAGTAGATAGCAGAGTGGATTAAAAAAAAAACAGAATTCTACAATATGTCATTTACAAGAAAAACGTTTGAAGCAGAGAGTGCAGCTAAAAGACTGAAGAAGAATTCGATTGAAGTAAAAAAAAGCAGGGGGTAGCAATCATGATCCCAGACAAAGCAAAAGCAAAAACAGATCTAATTAAAAGAGATAAGGAAGGAAACTACATTCTGCTAAAAGGTACCATAGACAATGAAGCAATACCAACATTACACATATATACACCCACTGGTATAGCATCCAAATTTCTCAAGGAGAAGTTAAATGACTTACAGAAGGAAACTGACAGTAAAACTACAGTAGTGGGGGACCTAAACTTTCCCCTCTTAGAACTAGATAAATCTAACCACAAAATAAAAAATAAAGTTAAGGATAGAATAGAATACAATTTTAGAAAAATTAGCTGTGATAGACCTTTGGAGAAAATTGAAGTGGGATAAAAAGAATATACCTTTTTCTCAGCAGTATATAACACCTACACAAAAACTGAGCATGTATTAGGTCATAAAAATCCTCACAATCAAATGCAGAAAGGCAGAAATATTAAATGCATCCACTTCGGATCATGATGTAAAAAAATTACATTTAATAAAGGGCCATGGAAAGATAGATGGAAAATTAATTGGAAACTAAATAATTTAATCCTAAAGAATGAGTGGGTCAAAGAACAAATCATAGAATCAATCAATAATTTCATCAAAGAAAATGATAACAATGAGACAACATACCCAAACTTATGGGATATAGCCAAAGCAGTAGTTAGGAGAAATTTTCTATCTCTAAGTGCTTATACAAAAAAATAGAGAAAAGACCAGATAAACGAATTGATCGTTCAGCTAAAAAAAAAAAAACTAGAAAAAGAACAAATTAAAAATCCCCAATTAAACACAAATTGGAAAACCTGAAAAATTGAAGGAGAGATTAATGAAATTAAAAGTAAGAAAATCATTAAATTAAAAATTAAATTAAATTAAAAATTAAATTAAATTAAATTCTCCAATTAAAAATCCCCAATTAAACACAAATTGGAAAACCTGAAAAATCAAAGGAGAGATTAATGAAATTAAAAGTAAGAAAATTATTAAATTAATAAATAAAACTAAGAGTTGGTTTTATGAAAAAAAACAGTAAAATAGATAAATCATTGATAATTTAATTTTTTTTAAAAAAAGAAGAAAACCAAATTACCAGTATCAAAAATAAAAAGGGTTACTTCACCACCAATGAAGAGGAAATAAAAGCAATTATTAGGAGCTATTTTGCCCAATTGTATGTCAATAAATCTGACAACCTAACTGAAATGGATGAGTATTTACAAAAATATAAATTACCCAGATTAACAGAAGAGGAAATAGAATACTTAAAATACCCAGTCTTAGAAAAAACCTGAACAAGCCACCAATAAAATTGCTAAGAAAAATTCCCCAGGGCCAGACAGGTTCACAAGTGTATTCTACCAAACATTTAAAGAATAATTAATTCCAATACTATATAAACTATTTGGGAAAATGGGTGAAGGAATCCCATCAAATTCCTTTTATGACACAAAGGCGGTACCAAGACACCAGGAAGAACCAAAACACAGGGAAAAAATATAGACCAATTTCCCTAACAAATATTGATACAAAAATCATAAATAAAATACTAGCAAGGAGATTATAGCAATATATCACAAGGATCATATATTATGACCAGGTGGGATTTATAGTAGGAATGTGGGGTTTGTTCAGTATTAGGAAAACTATCAGCATAATTGACCATATAAATAACAAAACCACCAGAAATAATATGATTATCTCAGTAGATGCAGAAAAAGCTTTTGATAAAATATAACACCCATTCCCATTAAAAACAGCAGAGAAGTTAGGAACAAATGGAGCTTTCCTTAAAAGGATAAGTAGTATCTACCTAAAGCCATCAGCAAGCATTATCTGTAATGGGGAAAAACTAAAACCCTTCCCAGTAAGATGAGAGTGAAGTAAGGGTGCCCAGTATCACCACTATTATTCGATATTGTCCTAGAAATGTTAGCTATAGCAATAAGATAAGAACAAAATGAAAGAATTAGAATAGGCAGTGAGGAAACAAAATTATCACTCTTTGCAGATGATATGATGATGTACTTGGAGAATCCTAGAGAACCACATAAAAAACTCATTGAAATAATTAATGACTTTATCAAAGTTGCAGGATATAAAATAAACCCACATAAATCATCAGCATTTCTATATATTACCATATAATACTCAACAGCAAGAGAGAGAAAGAGAAATTCTTTTAAAATAACTGTAGACAACATAAAATACTTGGGAGTCTATGTGCCAAGACAAACCCTGGAACTATATGAACACAGTTACAAAACACTTTTCACACAAATAAAGTCAGATCTAAACAATTGGAAAAATATGAATTACTTATGGGTAGTCTGAGCCAATATAATAAAGATGATAATTCTTGCTAAATTAATTTACTTATTCAGTGCCATTCCAATCAAATTACCAAAAATTATTTTATAGAGCTAGAAAAAAATCATAACAAAATTAATCTGGAAGAACAAAAAGTTAAGAATATCAAGGAGATTAATGAAAACAAATATGAAGGAAGGTGGCCTACCACTTCCAGATCTCAAGCTGTATTATAAAGTAGTAATCATCAAAAGTATCTGGTACTGACTAAGAAATAGGGTGGTGGATCAGTGGAATAGATTAGGTACATAAGACTCAGTAGTGAATGACCACAGTAATCTAGTGTTTGATAAACCCAAAGACCCCAGCTTTTGGGACGAGAACTATTTGCAAAATCTGCCGGGAAAACTGGAAAACAATTTAACAGAAACTATGTATAGACCAATATCTTACACTGTATGCCAAGATACGGTCAAAATGGGTACACAATTTAGACATTTATGTCTAAATCTCCCTTTAGGGTGATTCCATAAGCAAATTAAAAAAGCAAGGAATAGTTTACCTGTCAGATCTATGGAGAAGGGAAGAGTTTATGACCAAACAAGAGAAAGAGAACATTACTAGATGTAAAATGGACAATTTTGATTATATTAAATTAAAAACGTTTTGCACAAACAAAGCCAATGCAACCAAGATTAGAAGGAAAGCCAAAAGTTGGGAACCAATTTTTACAGCATGTGTCTCTGATAAAGGCCTCATTTCTCAAATAAATAGAGAACTGATTCAAATTTATAAGGATACAAGTCATTCTCCAATTGATAAGTAGTCAAAGGGCATGAATAGGCAGTTTTCAGATGAAGAAATCAAAGCTAACTCTAGTCATATACAAATGCTCAAATCACTATTGACTAGAGAATTGCAGATTAAAGCAACTCTGAGCTACTACTTCATAACTATCACATTGGCTAACATGACAGAAAAGGAAAACAATAAATATGGGAAAATTGGGACCCTAAGGTACTATTGGTGGACTTGTGAACTCGGCCAACCATTCTGGAAAGCAATTTGGAACTGTGCCCAGAGAGCTATAATACTGTGCATACCCTTTGATCCAGCAATACCACTACAAGGTCTGTATTTTAAAGAGAGCAAAAAGGGGGCGAAATGATCTATTTGTACAAAAATATTTATTGCCACTCTTTTTGTAGTGGCAAAGAATTGAAAATTGAGAGGATGCCCATGAGTTGGTGAATGGCTGAACAAATTGTAGCGTATGTTTGTAATGGCATATTACTGTGCTATAAGAAATGATGAACAGGGAGATTTCAGAAAAACTTGCAAAGAGTTATATGAACTGATGCAAAGTGAAGTAAACAGAACCAGGAGAACATTGTGCTTAGTAACAGCATTATTGTACAATGATCAGTTGTGAATGACTTAGCTATTCTCAGCAATACAATGATCCATGTCGATTCCAAAGGACTCCTGATGAAAAATGCTATCCACCTCCAGGGAAAGAACTGATGGTATCTGAATGCAGATTAAAGCATACTATTTTCCATTTTTTGTATTTTTTTCATGTTTTTTCCTTTTGAGTCTTCTTTCACAACATAACTAATATGGTAATATGTTTTGCATGATTGAACATGTATAACCTGCATCAAATTGCTTACTCTTTCAGAAAGAGTGGAGGTAGGGAGGGAGAAAGACAATTTGGAATTCAAAATTTTTGAAAAAATGAACTTTGTTGTCAAAGGATATGAACAGGCAGTTTTAAGATGAAGAAATTAAAGCTATCAATAGTCATCTGAAAAAATAAATCACTATTAATTAGAGAAATGCAAATTAAAACAACTCTGAGGTTTGACATCACATGTATCAGATTGGCTAATATGACAAAAAAGGAAAATGATAAATGTTGAAGATGATATGGGAAAATTGGAAAACTAAGGCATTGTTGGTGGGGTTGTGAGCTGATCCAACCATTTTGGAGAACAATTTGGAATTATGCTCAAAGGCCCATAAAACTGCATATCCTTTGATCCAGAAATACCACTCCTAGGTCTGTATCCCAAAGAGAACATAAAAAAGGGAAAAGGACCCACATGTACAAAAGTATTTATAGCAACTCTTTTTGTGGTGCCCAAGAATTGGAAATTGAGGGCATGCCCATCAATTGGGGAATGGCTGAACAAGTTGTGGTAAATGAATATAATGGAATACCATTGTGCTATAAGAAATGATGAGCAGGCAGATTTCAGAAAAACCTGGAAAGACTTACATGAACTGATCTGAGTGAAGTGAGCAAACTAGCAGAACATTGTACACAGTAACAGCAACATTGTGCAATGACCAACTTCGATAGACTTAGCTCTTCTTAGCAATACAATGATCCAAGATAATTCCAAAAAACTTGTGATGAAAAATGTTAACCACATCCAAAGAAAGAACTATGGAGTCCAAAATGCAGATCGAAGCATACTATTTTTGCTTTTTTTGTTTTTTGTTTTCTCTTTGTTGTGGTTTCTCCTTTCTGTTCTGATCCTTCTTTCACAACATGACTAATGTGGAAATACGTTTAACATAATTGTACATATATAACCTATATCAGATTTCTTGCTGGCATGGGGGGAGGGAAAGGAGGGGGGGAAAAATTTGAACTCAAAAGCTTACAAAAATGAATGTTGAAAACTATCTCTACATGTAATTGAAGTGTAAAAAATGAATTTTGAAAATCACCTTTACATGTAACTGGGGAAAAAATAAAATATTATTTTTAAAAAATGTACTGGGCAGCTCGGCTGCTTTCCCACTAAATCTGAATACCAATACAACCACTGAAATACAGCCAGAAATGGAAATAAACAGAAGACAGAGTTAAACCACCAAAAAAAATAGTCCAAGATAGAGATGATAAGGGAATGTATATAGAGAGAAGGGGAGGCACCTGAGAGATGCTGTGACTATAAAAATGACACAATTTGATGGCTGACAGGGTGTCTGTGATGACTCAGTCTTAGAGGACCCATGCTGACTCTCCACAATCACTGTCTCCATTTCTGAGCCTTTTCAAGTCATCCCTTTAGTAAATCCACTTTAGAATTTTATCAAGAATTGAAGCCAACAGCATCAGCATCTAGTTGAAGAAATTCACCTTCTTCTCTTTTGGAAGATAGGAGTAATATTCTCGCCCTTCCAACCCACTGACACCTCTCACTTATCCACCATGATTCTATGAAACCCCTGATGGTGACTCCCCAGTTACATACAAAAGTTAATGTTTCATCCAGCTGAGATTTCTGTCATCTGGGCAAGAAGACAACTCCTGGAGCATAGCTAGCTTGGTGTTTACTTTCCTCTTCTTTTTGAAGTCTCCCTGGATATAACTTTCTCCATCTTGGTGAAGGAAACAGAAGCAAAGCTTCTCCTCTGCCTTTTTGCTGCCTTTTCATCCATTCCCAGCAGAGGCTCCATCCCTTTCTTCATCTTCCATTTGCCCAGAGAGTGCTTTGGAAAAGATTTTTGGAGCTTGGTGTAGGTCTCAGTGCACATTAGTCTTCAGTTCTCCAAACCTGCTCTCACAGGATCACGTCACTTTGGGGATTCATTCTCACTTATTCCCTCTGCTTTTATCTCTTGAACATACAGCTTTAAACGGATTTCTTGACCAGCTCCCTAATGAACCAAATAGGTCTCTTTGCCTGGGGTTTTTAACTTGGAGTCTATGAGCTTCTTAACAAACTGATAACTGTATTTCAATAAAATGGGTTTTCTTTGTAATCTGATATATTTTATTTTATGAATTTAACACAATTCTGAGAGAGGTTCTATAGGGTTCACCAGACCGACAAAGGGATCCATACACACAAATGCTGAAGAATACCTAGTTTAGGCTCATATCTGCAACCCCTGGGACAGTTAGGTGGTGTGATAGATAGAGCACTGGGTTTGGAATCAGGAAGACTCATCTTCCTGAGTTCAAATCCAGCTTCAAACTCTTCCTAAGTTATGTGACCCTGAGCAAATCACTTTACCCTGTTTGCCTTAATCTTCCTCATCTGTAAAATGTACTACAGGTTTAGAATCTCTCCCTAGATTGAGGGTCACATCCCTATACTCTAGGTCAGGGGTGGGGGACCTGCAGCCTGAAGGCCACATGTGGCCCTCCAGGTCCTAAAGTGTGACCCTTTGACAAAGGACTTAAGGTCCTTGAGGACCTAGAGGGCCACATGTGACCTCAGGGCTTTAGGTTCCCCACCCTTGCTCTAGGCCATGCATCAAAGTTGCCAAGAGGCAGATTGAGGCTTGATCTAAGTGTAACAGGGAATGGTCTGAGCACAGAATGCCTCTGAGGATTTCGCCCCAGGTGGAGAGGCTGAAGAGCCTGCTTCTAGGAGAGTTGTGATGATGATGGAAAAGAGATGTCTTGAAGATGCTTGAGCATGTGTAATCACTGTAACTGGTTCTGGTCTGCTTACTAAGTGGTAAGGAGAAACCTTTTCAATTGGTGGTGTAGCTGGAACTAGGGTGGCAGGGCTGGGGTTGGGGGGGTCATGGCCTTCAAAAAGCCAGGGACCAGAACCTCGATCATTGATTCTATTTGGCTGCTCTCTCTTGATTTGACTCCTTGGCTGATGGTATCTAATGAGAGATGATTCTGTAACGGGACAGGCCTTGGGTGATCTCCCCTTTTAGACCAATACGTGGTCCTCCCTGTGGAGATGGGCCTCTCCTCTTTTGTCTTGATGTTTGTCCTTTCATTTTGTGTTAAAGAGATAAATCTGGAGACTCTGATCTTATGGTTTGAACAGGTCAAGAGATCCAGGGCTCTGGGATTCTGGAAGGCCTTGCGGCCAGCCCAACAATGATACTCTGCGGAGCAAGGAATGCCTTTGGAACCCAACCCAGTGATAGCTAAGACAGGGATACCCGTAGAAGAGAGGCTGAATTTGGACATGAGCTGTATGGCACCAACACTATGTAATAACTCAGCAAAGAGCAAGTCCATTTTTACTAGAGACTATGATGAGATAGAGGGAATGTGAGCTCAAAATGTTGGGGGCAAAGGTTTGTACTTTTGTTCTTGCTATGTATTTAAAGGAAATTGATATTAGTAGCTAAATGGAGCTGGGGTGCCAATCACACTGGTAGCTGCCAATGGGAGAGGGGAACAAAGCCAATGGCATTAGAGAAGAGACACCCCAAATCACTCAGGGTACCCCTAAAGCCCTGAGAGGGAGGTACAGCCCTGGCAATTACTGCTTTCATGAGCCCCACTCAGAAAACCATCTGCTGAACCACCAGATAATATACACCAGCCTTGAGGCCACTTCCTGATTCTCCAAGTATTTACTGCTCCCACCCCTCCTGCCCCCTAGAACCACAGATACCTGCCTTCCTTGCAGCTACATAAGCACAGGAGGAGATGGGAACGAAATCACTCAACCTCTTAAGTGTTGTAAAGGACTCTCCAAGTCTATAAGGTATGCTGATCTGTGACCTGTATTGGTGGATGGAGCTTCTTCTCTGAGAGTTCCCTACATTAATGAAATCACAAATATGGTCTTAAAAAAAGTTTTATTTAAAAATTCAATTGAAAGCTTCTTACCAGTTCAGGGTCATACTTTTCTTTCTGCTCAGTCCTGTAAAACTCTTCCAAGACATCTTTTAACTTCTTGGTAGAATCTAGGGAGACAAAACCCATTGATTAGGGGAAATTAGCAGGAGCCCCAATTCCTGGAGCCTTTTGGTTGTTAGCACCTCTACTCCAAGATTTCCTTTGTAGCAACTCTGTAGATATCTATACATGCAAATGTTATTTCTTCCAAAAGAATGCCAACTTCTCAAGATAGATAGCATGCCAGTTCCCTCAGATAACAAGCCAGAATAGCTAGATAAATGGGGACTGTATCACTTTTGCATTTGAATCCCCAGCACTTAGCATAGTGTCTAGTACATAGTAGGTGTTTAATAAATATGTATTAAAAGAACCAAGAGTTCTCTGAAAATAAGGCTGGGTTCATTTGGTCTTCATCTTCCCCGTGCTTGGCTCAATGCCTGCCACAGAGTGGGTATTTAATAAATCCCTATTTGTTGATTGATTGGATCCAACCATAATAACTCCTGGTCCCACTAGGATAGGGGTACTTAATCTGAAATCAGTGAACTTTTAATAAAAATATTTTGACAGCTGAATTTCCATGAAACAAAAAAAGTTAGAGACCTCTGGCCCAGGATCTCTCTGTGCCCATGACATTAAAATAAAAATGTTACCAAAAAAGAATGGATATTTGAACAGAAAGGAAGAACCTATTTTAAAATGTTGTTTTATTTTGTTTTGTTAATACATAGAAGTTTCTTGTGCTAAGGCCATTTCAGAATCCTGAATCCCCATCAGAGTATGGACCTAAAGGAGGAAGCTCTCCACATCAGCTCTGATAGGCATCTGACCCCTATCCAGCTTTGGCTCAAGGAGGGAATCCATCATCAGAGGCTGCATGGTGGAGAAAGAACATTCGGTTGCCTTTTATGTAAAATAAGGGGTTGGAAGAGATATTCTCTAAGGTCCCTTCCAACTCCGGATTTATCATCCTACTTTCTCTGGAATCTCTTCCACTCCTGGAGAGGTCTGATTGTGAGTATATTTTTTTCTTCCACATCAAGTTGAAATCTGCCTTTTGCTCTGGAAGGGGTCACACCAGTGATAAGGCATCTTCTCTGTAACTCACTGTCCTTGAGAATTTCTTGGGGACCATAAGTAATGATTTGTCCATGGTCATCCAATGATTATGTGTTAGAGACAGGACTCAATCCAAGAACTTATTGACTCCAAGGCCAGCCCTCTAACCCCTCCACCACCTGTGTCTCTCTCTACTGTTCAATTTTCCAATGACAGCCTTCCCCAGACAAGAGATACCTCTATCCGCAATGACAGCCCCAAACAAGAGATACTTCTATTCCCAATGACAGCCACAAACAAGAGATACCTCTATCCCCAATGACAGCCTTCCCCAAACAAGAGATACCTCTATCCCCATGTAACTTAATCAGGATACTCACATTCTGAGTATTTCTGGAGTTGATTAAATTCCTTGGGACTGAGGGAGATCCACAACCCATCACTCATCTTTCAGGTAAATCCTTGAAGAATGCAAGTGACCACTGCTGGAATGGAGGGGGACGGAGTAGCTGGCCTCAAATTGTTCCTTTGATCTTAAGCTTCACCAGCGTTCATTGCTCCGATGCAGTGATCGCTACGTTCTGGGTCTTGTTATTTCCATTACCTCTCCTTGATCCCAGCTGCAAGGGGCATCTCTTAGCCCACCACCAGAAGAGAGGTACTCTCTTGTCTTCTCTTGCTACTCCTCGGGTACCATCTTGCTAACCACTGTCAAGGTAAATTCCATGGAAGAACTCTGCAACAACTCCACTAGGGACCCAGAATCTTGGCTCTTCCCTGTCTAAGAGGAAGGAAAAAGTGAATTAGAGTCACACAGTGACTTCTCTGCTTCCTTCTTTGTATCTCATTTGCTTCCTTTTTAAAAATTTTATTTTTATTGATACCTATTGTTTTGGCATGAATTTTATTTCCAGACTCGTTCCGCCCTCTTTCCCCTTGCCAGCAAGCCGTCTCTTGTAACAAGGAATTAGAAAAGAAAATAGAGCATCTCCCTATGGGATCTTGGATGCAGAGCTTGGCTCATCTAATCTGACCATTTCATTTTGAAGGCGCAGAGACTGAGACCCATAGCCATGAAAGTGAATTATTCACATTCACCCAGGAGGTAAGAGATGGAGCCAGGCTTCAAACTCAGATCCTTGGACTCTCAGCCCATTGTTCTTTCTAATGTATCTTGCTGCCTCCCTGACAAAAGATGCCCAATGGCTTTCTACCAAAGGAAGAAAGGCAGGTCTTACATGAGACAGTGCTTTCTAAAATAAGGATCAGAATTTCTAGGGAGCGATGAGGGAGTTCCAGGAGGGTCATAGAATCCTGGGTCTAGAGCTGGAAGGGACCCCGAAGGCCTTCTAGTTCAACCCCCTCATTTTACAGAGAAGAAAACTGAGGACCAGAAGTGAAGAGACTTACCTAAGGTCATTCAAATACTAAGAGGCAGGGTTTGGATGGTAAGCAGTGACATACCTTCAAATCGTAGCCTATATAATTACACAAGACTAAATATAGGCTAATTTTAGGGGGGATGTGGGTCATGGGAGATTACAGGGGACCCTCTGGGGATGAAACCATTGGATACTTAGAAAGTCAGAACTTACAGGATAGGTTGAGTAATGTGTCATTTGATTTGGGCGGGGGGGTGCAAATATCTCCGTTACTGATCCATGAAATGCCACTGTTAATGATTCATCTATTTGAATTACAAGTGGCTTGTCCTTTGGTGCCCTGGACCCGAGGATGAGCCTTGAGGAAGCCCTTCTAGCCACACCCCACCCAGATCCCAGCCTTCTCTCCTCACAATAGGAGGCAGGAGAAACATGGTTACTTACACCTTACTGGTAAACAAGGAATCCGGAAGATGGAGGACCTTTGGGCCATGCCAACTGCCCAGAAACTGTGCCCTTCAAACCCCTGGGCATAGCCATCTACCCTGTAAAGACCCCTGGATCTTGCATTTGGTCTGCTCTTCACCCTAAAGGACCCCTTTCCACCTACCCTGCAGTTGAACTCTCTGATACATAATGTCTTTCCCAATTAGATGTCAGCTCCTTGACAGGAGGAATGGTCTTGATTTTCTGTTTTTATCTACAGGGCTCAGCACAGCTTGGCACAGTATACACAGTATACACCCTTACCGGATGTTCATTCATTCACTCATTTATACTCTAGAAAAGTTTCCTGCATTGGAATAGCAGAGTAGGACCACAGTATTTTAGAGCTGGGAAGAGACTCCAAAGGTTTTCTATTCAAGGTGGCTTTGTTTTCTGGAGGAAGAAACTGAATAAGGGCTGAAGAGACTGATCCAAGATCCCACAGATTCTCCTCTGAGGGAATGGAAGCTCCTTGACGGCAGGGACTGTTTCTTTATTTCTTTGTATCCCGAGTGCCTGAAAATAGTGTGTAGAGCTAGCTTGGGAGCTGAGACCTGGGTTCAAGCCCCACCTTTGACAGAGGCAGCCTTTGTGACCCTAGGCAAGTCACCTAACTTGGCAGTACCCAGATGGCTCTATGATGATGAGTTGCTGAGCTGCATTTATAGAGGGTAATTTATGAGCAATGAGAAAGTTCTGGGTCCCTCCAGAATAGTGAGGACAATGATAATGGTCACCACCACTGAATGGAAAGGGGAGGCAGTGGGGAACAGTGGAAAGGATGCTGGTTCTGGAGGCAAAGGTCCCCCATTCAAATCCTGCCTCTGACACTTATCAATAGTGTTACCACTGGCAAGTGACTTCACTTCCCTTACCTGAAGAATGAGGGAGTTAGACCAGGGCCCCCCGATCCCTTTTAGCTTTAGAGCTCTGGTCTAGTGTGCCTCCACAGGCCTTGGTTTCCTTCTGTAAGTGAGGGGGCTGGATTGGACAGCTTCTGAAGCCCCTTCCAAAGGCAGAACAGTGAGCTTCTCAGTTCCAGAGAAGGCACTCTCTGAGCCCATTAGACTGCAGGGGAGTTGACATCTTTTATAGCTCAGTGACTCAGACGGATTTCCCCAAGGCATGGACCAACGTCCCCTGGGAAGTTAGGGGCATCTTTGGGGGTTTCATTCTCTCCCTCAGGTCACCAATTAGCAGGCTATTGCTTAAGAGCACTCATTGTGGTCCTGAGCCTTCTCAGAGGTGTGAACTTATCAGATGGAAAAGCTTAGACACTTCAAAGCTTGCTTTTTAATGGCACAAATCTGCAACTAGCCTGTTTCCCATGATTCCTAACTTCCCATGATCCCCCTCCAGGCCAGCTGAGGTCCAGGCTCAGTCCATAGAATTCCTCTCATTGTACTCTTGGGGCCAGTCATTCATTGGGTCCCTGAAGGGAAGGCCCTCCCTCCTTGTCTCCTGAATTTTCTCTTTCTCTGAAGTCCTTTGAAGTGCTCCCTCCTCCAGAAAGCCTCCTTAATCTCCATCCCTCTGCCCTTACCAAATGGGCAAGACCAGTCTTTCCCCTTCTGACCTCACAGAGCATTGTGTTTTACCCCTCTCTAATGAACTTGGCAGAATCTCAGAACTCAGAGGAAAATGGGGCCAGCCCATGTCTGAACCACAGACTCCTCTACAGCCTTAGTCATTAGGTGGTTGGGGGATAGAGTCCTGGACTTGGAATCAGAATGACTTGGGTTTAATTCCTTCCCCAGGTTACTTGTGCGACTATAGGGTAGTCATTTTAACTTTCTTAAGCTTCAGTCTCTTTGGATAATAATAGCACCTACTCACATAGGGCAGGTAGGTGGCACCATAGTGCACAGAGAACAGGGCCTGGATCAGGAAGGTCTGAGTTCAAATCCGGCCTCAGACACTTACTAGCTGGGTGACCCTGGGCAAGTCACTTCTCCCTGTTTGCCTCAGCTCCTCAACTGTAAAATGAGCTAGAGAAGGACATGGTGAACCACTCTAGTATCTTTGCCAAGAAAAGCCCAAATGGGGTCATGAAGAGTCAGACATCAATGAAAAATGACTTAACAGCAACCTTACAGGGTAGTTGTGAATATCGAATAAAATTATATTTATGGTGCTGTGTAAGCCTTGAAGCACGATTTAAATGCTAATCATTGTCACTATTATTGTTAAATATATAATAATAAGATTATTAAGTGTGATAATAACATGATTATTAATTATCCAATAATAATAATAATAAACAACATACTATCTCTGGATAGAATAGAGATGCCTTAGCCTAGCACTCAAAACTCGACAACATCTGACCACAGCCTGCCTTTCTGCCCTTTTCCTCATTACTTTTAGAACGTAAGCTTCTGGAGGCCAAGAATGGTCTTGTTTTTGGTCTTTGAATCCTCAGTACCTGGCACCATGCCTGGCACCAAGAGGTGCTTAATAAATGCCTGTTGATCATATTGGATTGATTAACCCTCCCTTTCAGCCAAACTGGAGCACTAGCTTACTATGGGACGTTGGCATCCCATCTTTGCACATGCTTTCAGTGACTCCCTTTTGGAGGTCCTTTGGGAATCCTTAGCTTCCCTCAGAGCTCAGCTCGGGTCAAATCAATCGATCCATAAATAATTATCAAATGCCTACTGTATACCAGGTACAATGCTGAGTGCTCAGGATACAAAGAAAGGCAAAAGACAGTCTCTGCTCTCAAGTTCACAGTCTAATGGGGGAGACAAATTAAAAACAATCACTTGATATATCCAGGGTAAATTGAAGGCAATCAGGGAAGACACTAGCATTATGGACATCAAGAAAAGCTTCCTGTAGCAGGTGGGGTTTTAGCTGGGGCTTGAAGGAGCCAGGGAATCAAGAAGTGGAGATGAGGAGAGAAAGAGTTCCAAGCATATTGAGACTGCAAGTGAAAATGCTGGGAGCCTGGAGGTGAGTGTCTTGTCCAAGGAACAACATGGCAGCCAGTGGTACTGGATCACAGTGTATGTGGAGGGAAGTAAGGTCTAAGAAGACTGAAAAAGGAAAAGGTGGTTAAGTTATGAAGGGCTTTGAATGCCAGAGGATTTTTATATTTGCTTCTGAAAGTGATTGGGAGTCACTGGAATTTATTGGATAGGGTCAGATCTGTGTTTTAGGAAAATTCAATTAACTGCTGAGTAGAACATGGACTAGGAGGGAGTTTAGCCACAAAATGGAGGAGAGGGATGGGCAGATCAAGTGTCCCCAACACCTTTTCTGAATGCCTCCCTTTCCTTAGTCACCACTGCTCTATTCCCCCTCAGCTTACTATGAATTTGCTGAGGGACATGTATCCTTCAGCAGAAATGCGATTTTGGGTAAGTCCCTTGACTTCCAGGGGCAGAGCCAAGATTGCAGCTGAAAAGCAGGGACTTGCGTGAGCTCCCTGCCAGGTCCCTCCAAAAAACTATAAAAAATGGCTCTGAAAAAATTCTACAACTGCAGAACCCACAAAATAGCAGAGGGAAGCAGTAATCTAGCCCAGGACAGCCTGGATGGTCGCTGGAAGAGGTCTATCGCACATGGAGCAGAGGGGAGTGGAGCTCAGCATGGGCAGCGGCAGGACCAACCAGACCAGCAGCAGGCAAGAACAGGCCCTAGTGCCCTGAATCAGTGAGCTGTGGCAGTTACCAGACTTCTCAACCCACAAACACCAAAGACAACAGAGAAGGTTAGTGGGAAAAGCTGCAGGGGACAGAGTTCGAGGTTCGGCCACTGCCCCAGGGGCAGCGGGGAAGGTGCAGCTACAGAACTACAGCTGCAGTTCTTCCAGCCCCGTGGTGGGAAGAATTAAGTGGCACATCAGAGCAGGAGTGCAGAACCTGCTGAAGATTTGCATCAGGGTTGGTGGTTCTTGAGGAAGGAGGAGTGCTGGGGTGGCAGAGCTGGCTGTATAGAAATAGCTCTGAAATCAACAGCGCATCCCCTCAAGCTTGGAACAAAGTACTCTTTGCTCTACAAGCAGTCATACCCTGACGAACAACTCAAGGGTCAAGTAAGTTGGCTGGGAACATGGCTGGGCAGCAAAAACGCACTCAGATTCAGTCTCAGATTTTGGAATATTTCTTTGGTGACAAACAAGATCAAAACATACAGCCTAAAGAAGTCAACAAAGTCAAAGAGCCTACACCAAAAGCCTCCAAGAAAAACATGAACTGGTCTCAGGCCATGGAAGAACTCAAAAAGGATTTGGAAAAGCAAGTTAGAGAAGTAGAGGAAAAATTGGGAAGAGAAATGAGAAGGATGTGAGAAAACCATGAAAAACAACTCGATGACTTGCGAAAGGAGACCCCAAAAAATACTGAAAAAAATATTGAAGTAAACAACACCTTAAAAAATAGACTAACTCAAATGTCAAAAGAGCTCCAAAAAGCCAATGAAGAGAAGAATGCCTTGAAAGGCAGAATTACCTGAATGGAAAGGGAGGTCTAAAAGACCACTGAAGAAAATACTACCTTAAAAATGAGATTGGAACAAGTGGAAGCTAGTGACTTTATGAGAAATCAAGATATTATAAAACAGAACCAAAGGAATGAAAAAGTGGAAGACAATGTGAAATATCTCATTGGAAAAACCACTGACCTAGAAAATAGATCCAGGAGAGATAATTTAAAAATTATTGGACTACCTGAAAGCCATGATCAAAAAAAGAGCCTAGATATCACCTTTCAAGAAATTATCAAGGAGAACTGCCCTGATATTCTAGAGCCAGAGGGTAAAATAGAAATTGAAAGAATCCACCTATCGCCTCCTCAAATACATCCCAAAAAGAAAACTCCTAGGAACATTGTTGCCAAATTCCAGAGCTCCCAGGTCAAGGAGAAAATACTGCAAGCAGCCAGAAAGAAACAATTTGAGTATTGTGGAAAAATAATCAGGATAATACAGGATCTGGCAGCTTCCACATTAAGGGACCGAAGGGCTTGGAATACAATATTCTGGAGGTCAGTGGAGCTAGGATTAAAACCAAGAATCACCTACCCAGCAAAACTGAGTATCATGCTCCAAGGCAAAATATGGATTTTCAATAAAATAGAGGACTTTCAAGCATTCTTGAAAAAGAAAAGACCAGAGCTGAATAGAAAATTTGACTTTCAAACACAAGAATCAAGAGAAGCATGAAAAGGTAATCAAGAAAGAGAAATCATAAGGGACTTACTAAAGTTGAACTGTTTTGTTTACATTCCTGCATAGAAAGATGATGTGTATGATTCATGAGACCTCAATATCATAGTAGCTGAAAGGAATATGCATATATATGTGTATATATATATACATATGTGTGTGTCTATGTATGTATATATGTAGGTGTGTGTACATATATGTGTGTATGTATGTGTGTATACACACACACACACACACACACACAGGGCACAGGGTGAGTTGAATATGAGGGGATGATATCTAAAAAAATAAAATCAAATTAAGGGATAAGAGAAAAATATATTGAGAGAGGGAGAAAGGGAGAGATAGAATGGGGTAAATTATCTCACATAAAAGTGGCAAGAAAAAGCAGTTCTGTAGGAAGGGAAGAGGGGGCAGGTGAGGGGGAATGAGTGAATCTTGCTCTCATCAGATTTGACCTGAGGAGGAAATACCATACACACTCAATTGGGTATCTTATCTCACAGGAAAGAAGGAGGAAGAAGATAAAAAGGGGGGGATGAAAGAAGGGAGGGCAGATGGGGCGAGGAGGTAATCAAAAACAAACACTTTCGAAAAGGGACAGGGTCAAGGGAGAAAATTCAATAAAGGGGGATAGCTTAGGAAGGAGCAAAACATAGTCTTTTACAACATGAGTATTGTGAAAGGGTTTTACATAATGATACGCATGTGGCCTATGTTGAATTGCTTGACTTCTTAGGGAGGGTGGGCGGGGAGGGAAGAGGGGATAGAATTTGGAACTCAAAGTTTTAAAAACAGACGTTCAAAAACAACAACAAAGAAAAAAGTTTTTGCATGCAACTAGGAAATAAGATACACAGGAAATGGGGCATAAAAATTTATCTTGCCCTACAAGAGAAGAAGGGAAAGGGGGATGGGAGGGGAGTGGGGTGACAGATGGGAGGGCTGACTGGGGAATGGTGCAACCAGAATATACGCCACCTTGGAGTGGGCGGGAGGGTAGAAATGGGGAGAAGATTTGTAATTCAAACTCTTGTGAAAATCAATGCTGAAAACTAAATATATTAAATAAATTAAATAAAAAATACAAAAAACAAAACAAATAAAAAGAAATGCAATTTTGATTGATTGAGAGAAATGCAAAACCTTGAAGGCAGAGATGACCTCATCTTTGTTGTCATATCTTCAGTGTCTGGCAAAGATCCCTGAATGGAATCGCTTGTGGAAGGCACATATATAGGATATAGAGTGGGACTGGCACCAGGAAGACATGCTGTAAAAATTGAGAGGAAGGAGAGATGACTGTGGAAAAGGACAGGTTGGAATTTATGAAGGAGAGAGTGCCAGATGTTAAATGAATGAAAGGAAGAGGAAAGGGAAGGGCATCCCAAAAAGAAAGATTAGAAGTAGATTGAAAAATTTTTGCTGGCAGAAATTAAGTTGGATCAACATCGTATACCACATTCCACAATATGTTCTAAATAGATATAGGACTCTAAATTAAAGATCATACTGTAAAAAAATTAGAAGAGAAACAGATCACATACCTTTCACAGGTATGGGTAGGAGATGTATTCTTAACCAACAAGAGATAGAGGCAATTGTAAAAGATAAAATAGATAACTAATTACTCAAAATTGAAATGCTTCTGCACAGACAACATTAATGCAACAAGAATAAGAAGGGAAGTGGTCAAATAGAAAAAAATTTGTATTAAATTTCTCTGATAAGGTTTTGGTATCCAAGAAATATAAACAATTAATAAACATATATAAGACTATTGGACATTCCCCAATAAATAAATGGTCAAAGGATGTGAACAAAATGTTCTCAAAAGAACTGTATTCACAACCACATGAAAAATGAGAAGAGAATTGCAAATCAAAACAACCATGAGGTTTTATCTCATACCCTGTAAATTTGTAAAAATGACAAAAAATGCCAACAGTCAGTGTTGGAGGAGTTATGGAAGGATAGGCACACTAATACATTGTTGGTGGATGTGTGAAATGGAACAACGATTTTGGAAAGCAATTTGGAATTATGTAGATAAAGTGAATAAAACATCCATTCCCTTTGAACTGGGCTTATTCCTTAAGGAAGCCTCAGTGAGAAAAATTCCAAATACTCCAAAATATTTACAGCAACACTTTTTGTGATAACTAAAACTGGGAAACAAAGTAGATGCCCATAAATTGGGCAATGGCTAAACAAATAGTGGTACGTGAATATAAAGGAATATATCATTCACTGTAAGAAATGATGTGTGTGATAAGCTACCAAGAAGCATGGAAAGATCTCTATGAACTGATGCGAAGCGAAGTCAGCAGAGCCAAGAAAACAATATACCTGACGACTGCAACAATGTAAACAGAAAGAACAATGCACCACCAAAAAATCCCAAGTAGATGTAACAAAATTGTAAGGTTCAAGCAGGATTCCAACAAGACATATGAGAGGACAGCACCAACCTACCTACCCTTTCATGGAGATGTGAAGTCCGTGGGTGTTACACATTGCATGTTTTGGGACTTTTTCAATGTATTGATCAGTTGTGCTGACATTTGTTTTCTCTCTCTAAAAATGACTATTTGTCATATGGGATGGGGAGGGGGAGGAAGAGGGATACATGAGTCAATATGATGACATAAGACAGAAAATAAGACAGTAAAACATTTTTTTAAAGAAAAAGGATAGTTCAGGAAGCTGTGACTAGATCAGCATGTCTGAGAAAAGGTGTGTGAAGGGAATTGTTGATATTTAAGGCTGAGAAGGTAGGCTGAGGTTGGATTGTGCAGGGCCTTGAATGACAAGGGGAGAAATATGGACTTTTGTTTTCTCCTGTAGGAAGTGAAGATACACAGAAGGTTGCTGAGCAGAAAAATTATAAGATCACTTGCTTTACGAAGATATAGGAATGGCCATGAGAAGTGGCAGTGCCTGGGCACTATATCTATTGCAGCTACCTTATTCAAGTCTTCATTGCCTCATAGCTGGACCACTGTAGTGGCTTCTTTACTAATCTCTCTGCTTCTAGGTTCTCCCAACAGCAAACATCCTCCACATAGTTGCCAAAGTAATTTTTCCTAAAGTGTAGGTTGGACCATGTCACCCTCTCCAATAAACTCCAGGAGCTCCCTGTTGCCTCTAGGGTCAAATACAAATATCTCTGGTTAGCCTTTAATTGAAAGCCCCTGCAACTTGTGCTCAAGCTTTCTCTCCAATGTCATCATCCATTCCTCCCCTTGACACAGTCTCAGCCACACTGACTTCACACATGGTCATCCATCTCCATGCCTTTCTATAGGGGTCTGCCATTACTGGAACGCATTCCCATCTCACCTGTAGAAATGCTAGTTTCCTTGACTGCTCACTAAGCTTCATTTTCTACATGAGGTCTTTCTTGATCCATCCAGTTGCCAGTATCTCACCCCCTCAAATTTTCTTGCATTTATTTTTGAGTCATCGTGGTTTAGTGTATAGAGAATTGGCCTGGGAACCAAGAAGACCTGGGTTCCATTCCTGCCTCTGACATACTGACTGCGTGATCCTGGGCAAAGCAGTTGCCTTTGGCAAATCTAGGTTGTAGAAACAAGTGCCCCCTTGTATCGGTAGAGGGAGCTTCCGCGTGTTAGTGAAATCACATGCCCAGGTCTCCCTACCCTTATTTTGTATATACTAACACGTGCCCATGTGTTCTATTAAGGCATTTCTGAATCAATTTTTTGAACCCCCATCCTTCCATTATAACGAACATTGTAGTAATGAGCACTTACTAGAGATGATGTTGAGTAGAAGTGTTTATCAGAATATTGATGGAATTCCTAAGTGCTGCCCCCCAGCAGGGAAGCTAGGCTCAAGGGTTTCTTTGAACATAGCCCATGGATAACACAGCAAGTTCTTACATGAGACGTTTCTCATTGGAGATTTCGAGTCCCATGAGGTCGAGGAATGAGCTTATCCAAAAGACTTTGCCCCACTTCCTGACTCTCTCACTGATGATCTTCCTTGGGAAAACCAACTATAACTTAAAAAAATCTCTGTCCAAGAAAAATGGAATTCTCATAACTTCATCTGCCTCTCAAAATTCTCTATTTGCTGAGAGTATCCCTCCAGAAATGTCTTCTCTTTGACTCTCAAGCCTCTGATTGAGAGGGACTGACGCTACTGGATTTATCTGGCATTTTTCTTCCAGCTTCTGGGGGCATTACTCTGGTCTGAGAAGGAAATTTCTAACAACACAAGCAATGTATTGATTCTGACCCTGGGCATCTTCCTGGGCAGGAGACAGAGGCTACAGCTTATGGACACTCTCAGAAGGAATGTATTCTAGCTTAAATGGTGTATGTGTGGGGGAGGGGGATGCAAAATATAATAATACCAACTCACTATAGAGCATTTTTATCTCTCAATCAACCGGTCAATTAATAGGCATTTATTAAACACCTACTATGTGCCAGGCACTGTGCTAGACACTGGGGATACAGAGATAGAAATGAGACAGTCCCTGTCCTCGAGAAGCTTTTAAGGTCCTTAATCATGTTTTCATTATCTTCTGAAGAAGTTGGTGTGTGTATTCTTCTATTCTTCTTCTTCTTCTTCTTCTTCTTCTTCTTCTTCTTCTTCTTCTTCTTCTTCTTCTTCTTCTTCTTCATATTATCATTGATAATAGGCATTTAGATAGTATTGGAAAGTTTGATATTATCTCAATTGGATATTATCTCAATTAATTCTCACAGCATCCCTGTAAGGTAGGGGTTTTTGTTTTTCCATTTTGCTGATCAGGAAATTGAAAGTCACGAGGTTAAGTCATTTGTCCAGGGATCACACAGCTGGTGAGGATCTGAAACAGAGTTGAACCCAGGCCTTTCCTGACTTTAGTCTAGTGTTCTTCCCACTATCCTATGCAGCCTCTGTAGAGGACCACTGCTACAAACCAGCTGGTAACCTTGGGCAAGCAATTCCCTCATCTGGACCTGTTTCCTCAATGTAAAATTGGAAGGGGAGGAGAGGTTGGACTAGATCATTTCAAAGCCTCTCTCCTGCTCTAACATTCTGCGGTTCCATTTAATTTGTACCAGGACAAACTTCATTCCAGGCAAATGACAGCATTCAAGGAGTGTGTAAAAAAAGGAAAAAAAAATGAGGTTCAGTGAATTCATCAAAGAAACATTCAAGCATATCAGCTGTCTCAGGCTGTCTGAATGAACTAGTCACAGTTAATTTATTCCCAGCACAAATGCCATCCTGTCTTCATTTCCTTCTTGCTGCTATAAAAATATTAATTTGTGGAAAAGGCATAAATTTGGAGTACGTTTCAGCTCCGATGCATCCTCCCAACTTTTATAAATAGCCTGTGAGTGATGGGAGAGGACCAGGGCAGCGTGGTGGATGGAAGCTGAACGGAGGAACTCAGGACATTCTGCTCAGACTTTCGCTGCTTGCAGATACCAGTTCACTTGACTGCTGAACCTTGTGACTGTGGAGAGACATGCCTTGCACATTAATACTCTTCTGTTCTCAAACAGAGGCCAGAGCACAGTGTGGGGCTGTGGAAAGAACCCTTGACTAGCAATCAGAAGACAAAGATGCCAGCCCTGACCCTTTCTCTTCCTCCTGACGGATTGTGGGTGAGTCCCTTCTTGGGGCTTCAATTTCCTCATTTGTAAAATGAATGGGCTGAATTAAATCATCTCTAAAGCATATGACTGGGGTTAGAGGATCTAGATTCAAATTCTGTATCCTTCACTTACTACCAATATGACCTTGGGAAAACTCCTTCCTCTCTCCAGGACTCAGTTTCCCCTGGTGTAAGATGAGGAGGTGAGATGAGATGGTCCCTGAGGTTCCTTCCAGCCCCAAGGCCATAACCCTCAGAGCCTATGAAGAACTGAATTCTGAATTTATGAAATCTAAGTACCTGCTAGACTCTGGAGATTCAAAGACAAACCCAATACCCTGCTTCTCCTCAATGAGCAGGCCTACGTGTGGGAGACCCAGAAAAGAGGCAGGGACACAGTGGAAAGAGGACCTTGGCCAAGTCACTTCCCCTCTAATAATAATATTCATTGTTATTATTACAACTAACATTTATATGCTACCTACTATGTGCCAAGCACCGTACTAAGCACTTCACAGTTATTATCATGCCAGAAAATTGAAGCGCTTCCATTTGAATTGCATTAGGAAGATTCTGAAGATGCCATGGCAAGATAAGGGACTGGGCACTGAGGTCCCTTCTCGAGCTAAACTGCCAAGCATTCAAACTCTACCGCAGAGGGCAGAACTCCTCTAGGCTGGCCACACGGTTCAAATGCCAGATGTACATTTGCCTAAAAGACTATCATATGAGAGAATTCACACGAGGTCAGAAGAAGCGCTTCAAGGACACTTTCAAGGTCTCTCAGAAGGACTTTGGATTGATTGTGAGACACAGGAGACCCTGGCACAGGACCACCCGCCACGTGCTCTATGAGCAAAGCAGAATTGAAGTAGATCAAAAGAAACCTGAGATACCAGGTGGTGGGAATGGCTTATGCAAAAGCATAGAGGAAGGAAATAAGATGTGGTGTTCAGAGAGCATCAAGTGGCCCATTTTGTCTGGTACACAAGGAGTATGAATGGAGAGGTAACTGGGTATAAAACGATTTCCATGGTGGTCTGAGGGTAATTATTTTTCTACACTTTCTAAAAGAGGAGATGTAGCACCTGTCGTTCTCTGGTCCTACATCGTGTAAATCTGTCTGGTCCATTTTGTGGAGGAGGGCAAGTCATATGTTGCAAAATAAGGTCTACTTTTCCCTCTATTTGATTTCCTAGAAATACAAAATGTCCCCCAAATCTTAGTGCAACTTAAAGGTATTAAAGCTAGCCAACAGCATCCCCCCAAGTTGTTTAATGTCAGCAGGTCTGCCCTTTGGGTATATTTATGTTTTAAAATAGATTTTTTTATTAATATCTTTTGTTTTTATATTGACTAGGTTTCTCCTTGTCTCTCTTCCCTTGCCACTCCCAGACAGCCATCTCTTATAACAAAGAATTTTGTTTAAAAAAAGAAAGTAAAGCTTCTATTTCTAGTGAACACCAAATGGCGATGACACTGGTGCTGCAGGAGGTGCGGGAGGCCCTGGGGGCCCCGGAGTTGGACGTCAGGGTGGCTTCCACAGTGGCTTCGGCGGTGGGGGCTGAGGTCGGAAAGTCGAGCCCGGGGAGGAAAGGCCGAACACAAGGAGCGGGTTCCTGTCATTAAGCTGGGCCACCTAGTCAAAGACATGAAGATGAAGACTTTGGAAGAGATCTATCTTTTTGCACTCCCTATCAGGGAATCTGAGATCATAGATTTCTTCCTGGGATCTTCATTGAAAGATGAGGTTCTGAAGATCATGCCTCTCCAGAAACAAACCAGAGCTGGACAATGGACCTGGTTCAAGGCTTTTGTGGCCATTGGTGACCACAATGGCCATGATGGTCTGGGTGTCAAGTGCTCCAAGGAAGTGGCCACAGCTATTCGTGGTATTATCATTCTGGTCAAGCTATCCATTGTTCCTGTGAGACGTGGCTACTGGGGGAACAAGATTGGCAAGCTTCACACAGTGCCCTGCAAGGTCACTGGACGATGTGGATCGGTTCTGGTGTGCCTGATCCCTGCTCCTAGAGGTACTGGCATTGTCTCAGTTCCTGTGCCTAAGAAGCTCCTGATGATGGCTGGAATTGATGACTGCTACACTACTGCAAGAGGCTGTACTGCCACTCTGGGCAACTTTGCTAAAGATACTTTTGATGCCATCTCCAAAACATACAGCTATCTAACCCCAGACCTGTGGAAGGACACTGTTTACTAAGTCTCCCTGTCAGGAATTCACTGACCATCTTGTGAAGACTCACACTCGAGTGTCTGTCCAGAGGACCCAGGCAGCTGCTGTGGCAACCACATAAATGTTTTTTATAAACAAATAAATTGAACTATGCCTGCTTAAAAAAAAAGAAAGGAAAAAGAGGAAGAAAACAAATAAAACCCCGAAACACATTGACAACAAATCTGACATTCTAAGCAATGTTTCACACTGGGATACCTGTCCCCTTCCCCACAAGGGGAGTGGGAGGAGCATCTTCTCAAGTCTAGTCTTCAGAGCCAAGCTTGATCTTTATGATTTTGTAGCACTGTTTCATTGTTTTGTGGTTTATATTTCCATTTACAATATTGTGGTCATGGTATATATGATTTTCCTGGCTTGGCTTATGTCATCCTATTCATTCTCCTACTTTTGACTTCAGGGATTATATAGAATAGAGCTAATCATTCTTCCACATGTCTGCCTTGAAAATATTTAAAGATAGTTGTCAGACTGCCCCTAAGTTGTCTGCTTTTCTCCAGGCTAGTCAAAATGAGTGCCTTCAAGTGACTATCATTTGACACACCTTCTAGTCCCCCACCAACCTGGTTCCAATTTGTCAATGTCCTTTTAAGGAACACACAGAAATAAGAAGATGCAGTGGACTATTACCTATGTTGTTCTGAACACAATACTCCTATTGAAGTAAGATCAGTTGGTTTTGGTTTTGGTTGTTTTTTTTGGTTTTGTTTTGATTTGGGGTTTTTTTTAGTAGCCACATCATTCAGCTTAGATTGACTCAAATCTGTCTGACTCCTTTTGTTTCCCTTGCTGGTTGATCATTTATGTCATAACCCTTAACAGTGGGTGCCCCTAAGCCTCTGTCCTGGCTCTTCTCCTTCTTATCAGCTCCACGGATTTCGTTATCACCTCTTTGCTGGTGGCTACCAGATCTATGTATCCAGCCCACATTTTTCTCTTGAGCCCCAATTTCCTCCACATCAACTGTCTGTTGGAGATTTCAAAGTCGGTGTTCTTGAGGTCTCTTAAGATCAACCCGTTGAAAATAGAACTCGTGATCTTTTCCCCAACCCCCACCCTTCTCTCTTTTGAACTTTCCTCCTTCACTTGAGGCTACCTTTACCAATCACCTAGGCTCTCAACCTCAGAGCCAGCCATGACTTCTTGTACTCCCTCACCCCACATATCCAAACTGTGGCCAAATCTTACCGATTTTTATCTCCACACCAGTAACATTTACGCTCTTCTTTCTACTCAGTCACCACCCTTGTTTAGGTTCTCATTACCTCTTGCCCAGATGACTCCAACAGTCTCTTAACTGGTCTCCCTGTCTCAAGTCTCTCCCCACTCTAATCCATCCTCCGCTGTGGCAGCTGCCAAGGAGATTTTCCTAAAGTTCAGGTTTGACCATGTCACACCCTCCTGCAGAGGTGGCTACAGGGTTGGACCAAATAACCTCTAAATTCCCTTCCAGCTTTAAATCTATGATCATGCAAACCTCTAGGATTAAATCCCAATGCCACTGCTTAGCATGTAAAGGCCTTTGTGTGATCTGTCCTGTGTTATTATAGCTTCCTCCTCTTCCCCCACTCTGTGGTTCAGCCCAAATTGGTCCTTTTGCTGTTACCCACACCCGACCTTCCATCTCTCATCCTTCTGTCTTGTCTGCCATGTCTGGCATGGGTTCTCTCCTCACTTCTGCCTCTGCTGTCACAGCTAGACCTTTCTTGAGCCCTGTGCCTTCCCTCCTAGCACCCTTCTCAAATGACTGTATTTATTTTGCTTACATTTGGCATACTTGTAAATGTACTTAGATGTCGCTTACATTGTGTATACATACATATACATATATACATATTATATGTATAATGCATGTGTATATATGTATATGTATATATGTGTATATATGTATATATTTGTATGTATATGTATGTGTATATATATGTGTATATATGAATGTATTTCCCTCAATAGAACATAAGCTGCTTGAAGGCAGGGACGGCTTTCATTTTTATCCTTGTATCCTGTGCCTCAAACAGTACTTGGCACATAGTAGCTACTTCATTCTCGTTAATTTATGTAGATAATTTCTCCCTCAACAAATGTAAGCTCTTTGAAAATAGCAACTGGATTCCTTTTTTATTTGTACCCCAATTCCTAGTTTAGTGACTGGCGCATAGTAGGTGCATAATAAATGCTTGTTTATTGATTTGTGTGTGTTGTCTTCCCCAGGAGAATGTCTTACTTTTATATCTGTATACCCAATGCCTGGCACATAGTAGGTGCTTAATTAATGCTTGTTGGTTGATCGAACTTAAAATTCACTGCAATTCAGAGACCTCAGTGTCTACATAAATAGTTTCTACCCTTGCCTTCACCATCCTACTGTTGATTTTTTTGAAATCTGTGTTTAGGACTACATTTATTGTGAGTAGATTTCACCTTATTAGATTCAGCCCAGAAATATGGCCTGTCAAGGTCTGGTCTCCATCCTGACTCTGACATTCAGCATATTATCTCTCTTCAGACCTCATTTCACTCAGACATTCATAAACAGGCCATCTCTGCCTTCATCCATATCACTGATAAAAGCACTTAACAGATAGGATGGGGTGGGGGGGAATTTAGTAGGAGCATTCCCTTCATTAGGGTGTAGTCATAGATCTATCTCAATGACCATCTGAAGGGAGGGAGGGAGGAGACAGCTGGGGGAGGGCGTCATGGAGAAATGTAAGCAGACTTGCTTCCTAGGGAAACTGCAGAGAGCTTCAACCAACTGATGATGTAACCTTGGAGAACTCACTTGACCTTTTTGTGTCTGAGTCTCCTCATCTGTAAACCAAAGGGATGGTCTAGATAAGCTGTATGGTCCTTTCCAGCTCTGAAGATTCTTTACTGTATGACCAAAGCTCTGGTCAAATGAACAAGCATTGACTGAGCAATGTCTGACATTTCTCTAAACACTAGGTACTGTGTTTTGTGTGAGGAGAGCTGCCCTTGCTAGCATGATGAGTGTCATCAGACAAAGTCGATGTTCCAAGTCATTAAGCATTTATTTAGTGGCTACCGTGGTCAGGCACTGTGCTAAGTGCTAGGGATACAAAGAGAAGGGGAAAAAAGAGTCTTTGCTCTCCTGGATCTCATGGTCTAATGCAGGAGACAAAATACAAACAACTAGACACAAACAAGCTATGTATAGGATAGATTAAAGCTATCCAATGGAAAGGTGTTTCATTAAGGGTGATCGGGGAAAGCTTCTTAGAGAAGGGACTTGAAAGGAGTGAAGAACAGAAGGAGATGGATATGAAGCGGGATAGCCTTTCAGGCATGGAGGACAGCCAGTAAAACGCCAGGACTCAGGCGATGAAATGTCCTGTGTAACAGCAAGGATGCCAGTGTCACTGGATCACAGAGCACAGTAAGGAGGAAGAAGATAGGAAAGCTGGGAGGGGCCATGTTATGAAGGGCGTTAAAAGTCAAACAGAAGACTTTAGATTTGATCTTAGAGGTGATTGGCAGCCACTGGAAACCACTGAATGGGAGGGAGGGACACATGCCCATCTGTACTTTAGGAAGATCATTTTGTGGGGCAGCTAGGTGGCACAGTGGATAAAGCACTGGCCCTAGAATCAGAAGAACCTGAGTTCAAATCAGACCTCAGACATTTGATGGTTGTGTGATCCTGTGTAACCCTAATTGACAAAAATACATAACTTTGACAGTTGAGTGGAGGACAGAGGGAATGGGAAGAGGCTTGAGGCAAGAGACCAACCAGAAGGCACCTTTACTGAACTGCTTTTTATTTTAATTTTTAACAAAAATATTTTGTAATGCATGTGTTTCCATGGAACCTCCTAGCCATTTCTTCTAGTCAGACTGCCTTCTGGAGCCAAGAAGAACCAACCTAATCCTGCTTTTCCATTCCATTAGAACATAAGATTTCTGAGCACAGGGATTATTTTGTTGTTCTCAACTCAAGTAAAGCTTTGTAAGTGAAGACTTTCCCAATTCTCCTAGCTGCTAGCTCTTCTCCTCTTCCCCCATTACCTTATATCTATTCTCTCTCTCTTCCTCCCTCCCATTCCCTTTTTCTTTTCCCCCTATCACTGTCACCCTCATTCTCTCCCTTTATTCCTTTTCTCTCCTTCTTCCCTCTCTTTCTCTCCTCTTCCTCATCCTCCTCTCTCCTCTGTTCCCATCCTTCTCTGTCTCTCTCTGCTTCTCTTGTTCCTCTCTCTCTCTCTCTCTCTCTCTCTCTCTCTCTCTCTCTCTCTCTCTCTATCTCTCTCTCTATCTCTCCATGCACATATAAATGTATACATAGAGTCCATCTAACCCACATATTTGTATATATACACATGCATTTATACCAATATACATACCATGGCAGAGTGGATAGAAAACTGGATTTGGAGTTGTAAAGACCAGGGTTCAAGTTTCACTTCTAATCTATACTGGCTTTGTGACCCTAGACAAGTCTCTTAACCTCTTTATACCCTAGGCAACTCTCTAAGACCCAAGCTATGAATGCCCAGTTGGGGTGTGTGTGCTACATCTTGGGAATTTGCATATTGTTTTCCCTAATAAACTCTTTGGGGTTGACTGTTTTCTTTTTGGTCTTGTATCCCCAGTGCCTAACACAGTGCCCAACACATAGTAGATGCTTAATCAATCATTACTGAATGATTAATTACCATTTTTCTTCACATTTTGTACATTAAACCAACTGGGGGATACGAACTTGTTTTTTTTGGGGGGAAACTATTATAACAACGTTGATTTCCTTTATTACTGTGTACATTATTTTTTGCATTTAAAAACATTATTCTGAGGAGGGGTCCCTAGAGCTCAAGGGACAGCCAAAGGGGTCTGTGAATGTTACAAAAAAAGACCATTCCTGCTCTAGGCAGTGCTTCATGAGACCTGGTTCAAATCAGACAGTAATCACTAGACACCCATGATCAGACACCAATGATCAGACAGCAATGATCAGTCACCAATCATCAGACTCCAGTCATCAGACACCAGTCATCAGACGCCAGTCATCAGACACCAATGATCGGATACCAATCATAGGACACTAGTCATCGGACAACAGTCATCGGACACCAGTCATTGGACACCAGTCATCAGGTGCCAATGATCAGACGCCAGTCATCAGATGCCAGTCATCAGACACCAATGATCAGACACCAGCCATCAGATGCCAATGATTGGACGCCAATGATCGGGAACCAATAATCGGACACCAATAATCGGATACCAGTCATAGGACACCAGTCATCGGACAACAGTCATTGGACAACAATCATCGGACACCAGTCATCAGATACCCATGATCAGACACTAAATCAGCTTGGTAATCAAGAATTTCTTTGATAGAACGTAAGCTCCTTGAGGGCAGGAGTTCTATATTTTCAAATTTTTGGATGCACAGTGCCTGGTACAGAGTAAGGGCTTAACGAAGGGTTATTGTTATCACTTTGATCAGTTTTTTCTCCAGTAATATACTCTAGGCATTGTGGTACGGTGAATATCACAAGAAATCTGGGCTCGATTCAGACTCTAGCAGTTTCGTGTTCATGAATTTCTTCGATATAAGAATGTAGGGCCCTTGAGGGCATTTTTGCCTTTGTATCCCCAGTGCCTGGCACTTAGTAGGCCTTAATAAATGCTTGTTGATTGACCATGGCCAACGTCTCAGAGGGAAAGAGAGCTTCTTTGCTTAATTTTAATTACAGAGAGAACTTATGTAGTGCTTGCCATGTGCCAGACACTGTGCCAAGGGCTTTACAAATGTCTGATTTGAGTCACACAAGCACCCTGGGAGGCAGGTGCTCTTATTATCTCTATTTTACAGATGAGGAAACTGAGGCAAATAAGGTTAAGTGACTTGCCCAGGGCTACACAGCTCATAAGTGTCTGAGGCCGGATTTGAACTGAGGTCTTCCTGACTCTATCCTCTTTCCACCTAAGGAGATCATTTTCGTACTTTCTCCTTGACAGGGCTGTGGTGAAGACAGTGTTGCACAGATTTGTGAGTGCAATGTAAATATACAAATGCATCATTATGATCTTCATTGTTTCCTTCCCCAGCGTGTGGCATGCCCATCCTGTCTTCCCGTGGGCAGGCGTGATAAACTGTGCCATGTGGGGAGGACACGGAACGCATGCTATTTTAAACTGGATAAAAGAAGAGGCATCCCCCCAACAAGGGGGAGATAAAGCATCCCCCGACTCCCGGGGAGAGACAAAGGCATCTTTCTCAGGAAGATTGGATCTTATCACTAAGCCAGGCAAGAATTTGGGAAGTGGATGGAGGAAAGACCAACATCCAGAGCCTGGGAAGGCTGTGCCCTGATGAGCCTGGCCATGTCTGTGATGCGACAGAAATCAACCAACTAACTTAGAAACCAAACAACAGCCATGGGCTGGTTTGGTCCTCTCTATACCCCACACCTCCAGCTGTGATCCTCCAGCCCCGAAAATACATCAGGTTAAAGCTCAAGTTTGGAACAGCCTGTGAGCCAAATTTTAGTTTGGTGAGCTGCTTCTGGACCCAGAAGAATTAGGCTGCAGCAGCCCAGGCATCTGTTTTCTCTTGCTCCCTCCCTCCCTTCCTCTCCTCCCAGTATACTTCCTTCCCACCTTTCCCTTTGTCTTGCATCCTCAGAACCAGCAAAAGAGAGTAGAATGAACACAAGAAACTCAGTGATAGGATCATAGACTCAGAGCTCCAAAGGACCTCTGAAGCCATCTAGACCAACGCCTTTATTTTACAAATGGGGAAACCGAGGCCTAGAGTGGTTACATAAGTGACTGAGAGTCATAAGATCCTAGATTTAGAGTTCCAAGAGACCTCAGCTAGTTCTGAAAAAGAAACGAGTCTTCCTGACTCTGAACATCTGCATCACTACTGCCTCTCTATCAGGTCCCAGGCTCAGATGGTTATTTCTTGGTTTGTCTGTTCATTCCTTATATTAGTTACTTATATGGTCATTTAAGGTTTGCAAGATACTTTTACATAGATAATTTTGTTTGAGGACGATCTCATAAAGTAAGCTTGGTAAGGTACCAATAAGATCAATAAGAAAATACGTGGTAAAGTATCAATCAATTAAGCACTTGCTTGGTTCTAAGAACTGGGGAGGCAAAGCCAAAAATGCCTGCCCTCAGGGAGCCTGCCACAGTCTTGCAGGGGAAGTAAGGAAATGGATACATGCAACATAGGCAGAAAACAGATAGGTAGTAACAGTTATCATACTCATTTTTCAGAGGAGAAAACTCAGGCTCATCTAAACCTCAGAGAGAGCCTATCGAAACCTGCCTCTGAACCAGGAGCCCTTCTACAACACCTGGGATGAGTTGCATACCTCCAGTCAGAAGGAGCTCACTACCTCTCAGAGCAACCTAATCCACTTTGGAGCTGATTTACGCAGCAAGAAGCCCTTTGAGCAACTTTTCTCCATTGTTCTGAGTCCTGCCTTCTGAAACCAAGCAGAAATCTGGTCAGTCTTTCACGTGACAGACCCTCTGATACTTTGTTCTCTTTGTAACTTTTCCTTTAATTTTCAAAAATGTTATTGTAGGTTTTTTTGTTTCAAATCCCCTTAATTTCTGAATCTCTTTCCCCACACACCAGTCATTCATTCTAACAAAGCATAAAAGAAAGAAAGAGGCGTAAAAGCAGTTCAGTAAAACCAATCATATAACTGTAGAGATGATGTCCCATATCCATAGTCTCCTCTCTGCAGAAGGGGAGAGGTAAATTTTCTCAATTCTATGAAAGGCAGCATTCCCGCTAGGTGGCACCATAGTGCATAGAGCCCAGGCTGGAGTCAGGAAGGCTTACCTTTGTGAGTTCAAATCCAGCCTCAGACACTTCCTAGCTATGTGACCTTAGCCAAGTCACTTTACCTTGTTTGCCTCAGTTTCCTCATCTATAAAATGAGCGGAGAAGGAAATGGCAAACCACTCCAATATCTCTGCCAAGAAAACCCCAAATGAGGTCATGAAGAGTCAGACACAAATGAAAAATGAGTGAACAAAAATGGTGTGGTCGGAAAAGCCTAATGTGAAATCCTGCCTCAGACTGGGCAAGCCACATAACCTCTCTAGGCTTGAGTTTCCTTATTTGTAAAATGAGCAAGTTGAACTCCATGGGCTCTAACATCCCTTCCAGCTTGAAATCTGCGTATATATGATCCTTCTTCTACATTATTAACGCATTTTCTCTTCTTCAGGCTAAATACCCCAACTTTATTCCTCTGGTTCTCGTGGATCTTATTTTATCATCCTGGTCCCTCCCTCCTGGATATGCTCAAGTCTGCTTAGGTCTTTCCTAGAATGGAGTGTCCACAGCCAAAATCTTTGGATGCCAGATTCACTTGTTCCCACTCTACTCCAACTGCTGCTCAAGTCTCTTCTTTCCTTCTGCCTCTCAGGGGCTAATGATTCAGAATTAATTCTTATTTTCCATCCCATCCCCTGACCTGTGCCCTTCACTGTTCTCCTCAGTTGTTATCTTACTCTCTTCCTTCTGTTGTATGGAGCATGTGGAAGCCTGACCACTGATGGCTTCCTGTCAGAGGGTTTCTCCTCTTTCCAGACCTTCAGAACCAAGAACACCCGAGGGCTTGCTTTTTAGTATTGGTATGAATTAAGGATGGATGGTATCCAGGTGGAAGAGAGACTCAAGAACTTCTCCAGTGGTGGGGAAGGGGGAAAGGCATGGGAAAGAGAGGGACTAAGTGGGTAAGGGGATGAAGACTGGAGTAGGAGAGAGGTGAGGGCACAGGCAGCACTGGCTGTTATAAGTGCAACCGCACATAGGAGAGATGAGCACTAGGCTCTTTGTTATACCAGAGGAAACTAATAACACTGATCCTGTTTGCAGACACTGAAGAAGTAAAAAGGGAAAAGGGAAAGACTAAAACCAACACTATAATTACTCATATGAACCACTTATGACTAATTATCATGTAACATGGTAATATTCATATGAACCACTTATGATCAATTATCACGTAACATGGTAATAACAAACACACACATCATTGAACCTTGTTGTAAGTTCTATCTGGTTAGAGCACTTCACATGTGTTGTCTTTTGTTGCTCATGTAACATGACCGTCTACTCACAATTTAAAAAATATGAGGAGCATGTAACAAATTGGCAAAGATGACAAAGAATGGGAATGGTCAATCTTGGCAGGACTTATGGAAAGACGGGCACACTCATACACCATTAGTGGGACAGAGAATTGGTCCAAAGGTACTGGAAATCAATTATTCTAAGAAAGTGATTAAAATGTCCATATCTATTGACCCCAAAATCCCACTGCTAGACATGTATGCCAAGGAGGTCAATGATAAAGAGAAAGGTCTACCTACACCAAAATACAAAAACCTAAAAACAAAGGAAATGGATAAACAAAGGAAAGGGGGAGGGCAGAAGATGGATAGATAGTATCATGAAAACAACAAATATGAACTTGGACAGACTTGGAGAGATGGTGGAAGATAAGATAGCCTGGAGCGCTATGGTTCATGGGGTCATGAGGCATTGGATCGAATGAATGAACAACAGACAAGTTGTGCTTAAATATAAATGGTCTTTTAAGAAACCATGAATATAATGAATACAGAGACGCATGGAAAGATTTATATGAACTGATGCAGAATGAAGTAAGGAGATTAAAAAACTACACCCAATGACTACAATAATGCAAATGGACACAAAAACAATATATTTTTGTGAAATCCTAATAATCAAGTCTGGAATCAAAGGAGAGCAATGGGAAAGTGTCCCCCTCCTTTCTTAACAGAAATGGGAGACAACGAGTGAAAAACACCACACATAATGTTGCATGTGGTTATTGTGTGGGTCAGTTTTAATGAACTGGTTTTTACTTCCTCTTTTTGTACCGCTGTTATAAGGAGCAGCCATTAGGGAAGGGAATAGAAAGCCAGGGAAGGGAAGACCACAGGAAGGGTTGGGGGGAAGGTGAGGAAAGAGAGAAGGGGAAGCAAGAGAGAAGGGGATGGGAGAGGAAGGGGGATGGGAGAGGAAAGAAAAGGTAGGGAAAGGGAATGGAGAGGCAGGGAAAGGGAGGGGAAGGGAATGGAGGAAAAGGAGGAGAAATGTATTGGGAAATGTGGAGGATGTAAAAACAAAAGATAGTAATGTTTTTAAAGTGAAGGAGCCTTGCTTCTCCACGTTCTCTGCATCTGCACCTTGGCTCAGATGTTACCCTCATCTGATCATACAGCACAAACTTTATAGATAGAAAGATACTAGAGATCATTTCACCTGGGGGTTCTTAACCTGGGGTCCATGACATTTAAAAAAATATCTTGACCAATATATTTCAATGTAATCAGTTTCTTTTTTGTTTGCTTTTGGAGGGGGGAGGGCAGGGCATTTGGAGTTAAGTGACTTGCCCAAGGTCACACAGTTAGTAAGTGTGTCAAGTGTCTGAGGCTGGATTTGAACTCAGGTTCTCCTGACTCCAGGGTCAGTGCTAAATAGTTTCTTTTTCAATTCTACATATTTTATTTTATGAATTTGAAAACATGATTCTGACGAGTCCTTTGGGCTTCTTCAGGCTGCCAAAGGAGTCCATGACACCAAAAAATGTGAAGAACCCTCAATCTACTCTAACCCCCTCATTTACAAAAAGAGAAACTGAGGCCCCCAGATCATACAAACAGAAAAAAGCAGATCTAGGTTGTATTCCCCTTTCTCTCCTCTCTCAACTCCACATTTTTTCTTGCCTTAGTTTCCTTAAAGGGCAGCTAGCTTGGATTTAGGAAGACTCATCTTTCTGAGTTCAAATGTGGCCTCAGACACTTACTAGCTGTGTGACCCTGGGCAAGTTACTTCACCCTGTTTGCCTCAGTCATCTCATCTGTAAAATGAGCTGGAGAAGAAAATGGCAAACCACTTTAGTATCTTTGCCAAGGAAACCTCAAATGGGGTCTTGGAGAGTTGGACACGACTGAAAAATTTTGCCATAAAACACCCCACCAGTTCCTTCTAATCCCAGGGACCCTGTCTTAGAATGATATTTACCTTTTCTGAAATCATGTGACCTTGGGCAAGTCATTTAATCTCTCTGGTCCTCATTTTCCTTCTCTGTAAAATGAGGAGATTGGACTCAATCATCTCTAAGTTTCCTTCTAGCTCTAGGTCTTCCCTGGTACAGTCCTGTGACCTCATATTTATATCCAGGCACCCATAGTCGAATGTCACTTTGGATTCTTCCTTCTGTGGATCATGTCTTCTTAGCTAGAACATAAGTTCCTTGAGGGCAAGGGTCTTTGGCGTCTTTTGTGTTGCGCTCTCTCTCTCTCTCTCTCTCTCTCTCTCTCTCTCTCACACACACACACACACACACACACACACACACACACACTCACACTGTCTCTCACACAAAGTGTCTCTCACACACACACTTAAACACATGTGCACGAGCACACATACAGAAGGTATTTTGATCTTGAATAAGTTGATTTAACCCCTTGGACCACTCACCTGGCATACATTGATACCAGTCCTGGCTGAGTTACCACGAGGCTCCTTACCCTGTCATCCTATTAAGCCCAGGACCTGAAAGTTTCAACAATCACTCTCCTTCTTTGAAAAGACCTTTTTTGTTTTTGTCCCCTGATATTGGCAGTGAGTTTCATAAGATGGATGTAACTCTACGTCCTCTGTCCTCCTTAATAGTATGCCTGAAAAGGATTTAAGATGGACACATGGATCTTTCAGTAAACAGGGCAGTTCAAGGATGAGGGGCAGTGAGGGCTAATGGACAGAGTACTGACCTGTTCCATCTGCCAAAAGAATTAACTGGCTGTTGTTTTGGGCACTGCCATTGGCTTTCTGGTTGACCAAACCCTGGTGGAAAGGTTGGGCAAATCTTCCTACTATCAGACCACTGGGCAGATCATGTGTAGGCCCGGGAGACCTCCGGCAAGTCTAGAGTGGGGCTCTGGCTTCTGGCCATTGGTGCTCCCTTTTGTGATGTCATTCAGGGGTGGAGTCAGATGGAATAGGAGGAGACTTGGAATTCTTTATTCCTCCCTGGAATGTCCATTGGGAAAACAAACCAACAAATGCCTTAGCTATTGCTCTCTCTAGATAGTCTAGCCCTGAGTCCTTGAATCTTCATTGGATTCATTTGCAGCATGGTACTGTGGGAAAAACAGTGGGGATTCAAATCCCATCTGTGATGCTTACTGCCTGTGTGAGTGAGTCACTATGCCTCTGAGCCTCAGTTTCCTTATCTGTAAAATGAGGGGTAGAAGGGAGAGTCTTTTAGTCCCAGTTCTAAATACTGTGATTCCCTGCCTGAAAACCAGGGGCTGCAAATGCAACTTGGGAAATGTGATGCGTTCTCTCTCTCAAGGAATGGGGAAAGAGAAATGTAGCATAGTTTTAGGGAAAATATTCACAGTAAAGTATTTCAAACATCTGAGCTTCTAAGGGTCAGAGTGACCTCCTGACCCCTGGCTGCCTGGGGATTTTGCATCAGATCACCCATCACCCAGTGAAAAATGGGTTCCTGTGTGTACCATGTTGTCTGTTCTATAAGAGCATTGGATGCTGGGGTGGGAGGTGGGGGCCCCACTCAGACCACACAGACAAAGATGGCTTTGGCGAAATTGATGAAATACAAGGGTAGGTGTGGAATTTGTCAACTGGCCTCGGGATCGCCAGGCAATATAATTTAGCTCTGGCTTTGCCTGTAGCCATCAGAGACCTCCCTTCACTAAGGAGTCTCAAAAAGAGTTCAAAGCTGCCGCTTTTTGTGAAATATACCTCTATCCCTATCATGCTAGGAAAATTAGAACAGCTCAGGACACTAGAAATGGCTGAGAGTTGGAAGCGATCTTAAGAGGCCATCCAGGGACCTCATTTTAGAGATGAGATAAACTGAGGCCCATGGAGGTGAAGGGCTTTCCCCAAGGTCACAGGCCCAATGCGTGGTAGATGGTGAGAACCCAGATTCTAAGGATCATAGAGATAGGAGTGAGACCTACGATTTCATTGGTGCAGAGAACTCCCAGGTGAAAAAGCTCCTGCCAGCAATGCAGACCCCTTCTCTGCAATTTATAGTCTAGAAGAATAGAGGCGTCAAATGCCAGGCCCTGTAGCCGCCAACTCTACCAAGTCCAGTCAGGATCCAATCAAAATGTATTTGGGAAATGTGTAACCTAAAATAATTTTTTAAAGTAATTAAAATATTTTAATTTTAACTTTAATTCTAAAATATAATAAAACATAATGGTTATTTGTGGTTTTATAATTCCCAGTTTATGTTTGAGTTTGACATGACTGGTCTAGAACAATGGTACCAAACTCAAAAAGACATAGGGGCCAACAAATGATACATGAAGAGCCCCTGCATGCTCATATTGACTTAGAAAACTACATGTTACTATTACCTATGCTTTATTGTATTTGTATTTATTTTATAGAATATTTCCCAATTACCTTTTTATCTGGTTGGGGTGCCTTCAGGAGGGTTGCTAGTCACAGGTAGTGGTTTTGTCACCCCTGATCCAGAGTGCAGGTTATGTTACTTGCCCAAGGTCACTGGGCTTGTCTGAATCATAGGCAGGACTTGAACCAAGCTTTGAATCCCTTCTCTAGGGATCATAAAGATCGCCAAATTAAAGCGAGAAGGGACTTCAGCAACCAACCCTCTTATTTTTTTTTGGTAGGGCAATTGGGGTTAAGTGACTTGCCCAAGGTCACACAGCTAGGCCAAATTTGAACCCAGGTCCTCCTGACTCCAGGGCCAGTTCTCTACTCACTGCACCACCTAGCTGCCCCTGCAACCCTCTTATTTTACAAATGAGGAAACTGAGGCCCTCTCAGGACGCTAAGAGATTACAAGATGGCAAGATCATAGATCTAGGAGCTAAGAGAGATGCCAGATTAATCAGCCACTCAGGCAAGAAGCATTTAGACGAGGCACTGGGCTAAGTTCTGGGGGTACAAGTAAAGGCAAAACACTGTCCCAGACCCCAGAGAGGACACCCTGTCCAAGCCCTTCTCTTTATGGATGAAAAATCCAAGGTTCACATGCTGCACAACGAAGTCACTTCAACTCTCTGACACTCAGTTTCCCCTTCAGTAAAAAAGGGACAATAATACCCATTCCAGAGGTGTAGACACTTTAGGTGAACCTTAAAGCTCTCTCTCTCTCTGCCTCTCTCCATCTCTCTCTCTGCCTCTCTCCATCTCTGTCTCTCTCTGTCTGTCTCTGTCTATCTCCGTCTCTCTCTCATTATTATTTCTTCTTAGCTTCTATTAACAACCAACCATCCTCCCTCCTCCTCGGGACTCAGAGAGGGCACGGAATGCCTTTTTCTCCAGTAATAAATTCTTGAGTCAGTGGACTTTCTTCCTTATTTCTTCTATTCCCTTTCAGTTGTTGTGAGGGACTTATGAGATCACAGGTCATGGGTGTCAAAGTGTTTAAAAACTCTGAGATGTTGAATCCCAGAATTTGAGAGCTGGAAGGGACCTCAGAAGCTACTGAGTCCAACCCCACCCCAATCAGGGACCCACACCACAGCCTAGACAAGTGGTCATCCAACCTTTGCTTGAAATATCAACCAAGTCACAGGACGACAAGCATACATCATCTAATGTTGTTCATTGATTCGGAGAAAACATATCAAGAAAATCTTATCTGGATATTGGCTGGCTCCTTTTCGATAATGTTCGTTCAGTTTTTCAGTAGTGTCCAGCTCTTCATGACCCCATTTGAGGTTTTCTTGGCAAAGATACCGGAATGATTTGCTGTTTCCCTCTCCAGCTCATTTTATAGATGAGGAAACAGAGGCAAACAGGGTGAAATGACTTGCCCAGGGACACACAGCTAATAAGAGTCTGAGACCAAATTTGAACACAGGTCTTCCTGGATCCAGGCTGGACACTCAATCTACTGCACAATCTGCCACAATATGGTAATAAACCTCTGGTAGACTGAAGCTTCCAGAAGGCAGGGCCTCAGTCCTTGCCTTCGTGTATAGGTACTCACACAGGGATTAGCATACAGTGTGTCCACTGTATGAATCACCAAGTGGCTGAATAATCATAAGGCCATAGATTTGGAGCTGTCAGAGACCTTAGAGGCCAGCTAGTCCTACACATTCATTCATTTTATAGATGAGGAAACTGAGATTCAGAAAGGTGTAACTTTCCAAGGTCGTATGGTACAGAGATGTGGATCAGATACCAGGTATGTTCCCCTCTCCCCCCACTCTCCCCTATCCCTCCTCCCATCTCCTTCCTCTCTCTCTCTCCTCTCTCTCTCTCCCTCCCTCCCTCTCCCTCTCCTTCTTCCTTCCTCCCTCCACCTCTCCTCTCTCCCAAAATGATATCAGCAGCCATTTTCTGTCAGTTTTGCTGTATTAAGATTTGGGTCTTGTTTGGATAGGTGGGGGCAGAAGGCCAGTAGAGAGGAGTGAGGATACTGTATTCTCCATGGCTCCAAGACAGAGGCTAGCTCTGCAATTCTTTTCCCATCACCAAAATCATGGTAGATTAATTTTTTACTGATATATTTTGTTCTTATATCATCCTCATTTCCTAATATATCCCTCCCCCTCCTACATCCAGAAAACTTCCTTTTACAGCAAAAAATAATGAAAGGGGGTGGATGAAGCCATTTAGCAAAACCAGGAAAACCATCCACCCCAGCCAGCAGCCTATCCAGCATCCCACATCATGGCACAAGCTTTAACTGGTCCTACAGAAGAATAACAGCACCTGTCTATTGAAGAATGACTGAAGAAATGTGCAGAGGATAGCATATTAGTGCTCTGTGAGGGAAGACCAATCTGAAGGATTCGGGGAGGCATGAGAAGACTTCCATGAACTGATGCAGAATGAGATTATTGAAACCAGGAAAACAAACTGGAGAACACCACCTCCACTCAGCCACCAAAGAGATCTTCCATGTTGCCCCTTGCTCAAGGAGCTCCCATGGCTCCCTATTACCTCCAGGATCAAATATTAAATCCTGCTTTACTTTGAAAGCCCTTTATACTTCCTATCTTTCCAGTCTTCTTATACCTTAAACCCTCCCCCAGTGACTCTGGCCTCCTTGCTATTCCCTGCACACAACCCTCCTGTCTCCTGACTCATTTATTTTCACTGGATGTCCTCCATTCTTGGAATGCTCTTCCTCCTTATCTCCAGTTCCCGACTTCCTTCAAATCTCAGCTAAAATCCATCCTTCAGTAAGAAGCCTTTCCTGGTCCTACTTTAATGCTATTGCTTTCCCTCTATGATTATCTCCAATTTATACTGGAGATAATTACAATGACCACACAGTAATTATAATGACCAAAGCAGACCCCAAAGTAGCATGGATAAAATGCATCTCCCCTCTGTCTTTGCAGACACACAGAACTATGGGTATGGACTAATGCCTACTCCTTAGCAAACAGTTGATCCATTGGCTTTGCTGAACTGCCGTTTTTTCCTTTCCCTTTCCTGCTCTTTGTCATAAAGGATGGCTCTCTGAATAGGGGAAGGAGGAGGATATATTTAGAAAGGAGGCTGTGTAAAAACAAAAACGTTATTGGTGAAAATAAAGACAAGAAATCAATAAAAATCAACACCAGCCAAATGACAAAAGCCCACCATCATTGCAGCCCCATTTTCCCTTGTTTTCAATTGTAGGCCATACTTTCAGAGGGGCAGAACCGGGGGGGGGGGTGGGTAGTGGGAGGTTGAAACCCATTTTTAGGTTGGATCAGAGATCTCTGTACCATCCATCCCACCTTTTAAAAAAAAAAACAATGTATACACAGCATCTCAGTTTCTCACACCTTTTGCCCTGTCCATTGTCCCAAACAAACTTGCCCCTGAAAACAGGAAGAGAGTTGAGCTTGAGCTAGTGACCACATTTAAGGGGAAACTGAGGCACAGACCATCAATAATGAAAACATTTGCTCAGCAACCAAAAAGCTAAAATGTCAGAATGACAGCCTAGGTTACAGGACTCTGCCCGCTGCCCTGGACTCTCCCATCTCCATGGAGCTGCCCCATAGCAACCAAGGGAAATCTGAGAGCATCCTCTTGAGAGCTCAAAGGACCTCAGAAATCATAGCAACACCCGGTGTAGAGCAGGAAGGAACCATCAAGGTCATAGAATCAGGGGATTTAGAAGGGGAAGAAACGTGGGATCATAGGATTTAGAGGAGGAAATGAAGGATGAGAGAATTGCAGATCTCATCTCAGAGGGGACCTCAGAGACCGTTGAGTCTAACCCTTCATTTCACAGAGGAGGAAACTGAGGCTTACAGAAGGTAAGTGACTTGGCCAAGGTCAAACTTTCCTACACAGGTAGGAAATGGCAGGGTCAGAATTTGAACTTGATTTCTCTCGCTCCAGATCTACTCACTGGCTACCAAAGACACACAACCTCCCCTATTAATCTTGGAAGTAGCAAGATCTTGTACTTTAGAGGAGGAAGAGACTTTAGCTTGGGAATTAAAGATGGAAGGGACCTCAGGAGCTATCAAGTCTGACCCCTTATTTCACAGAAGGAAAGTGACTTGACCAAGGTGATACAGCTAGCCAGGATTTGAACTTTTTGTCTTTTGTCAAAAGAGTTCTCCAAAATATAGTGTCTCTCTCTCACACACACACTCTTTACATGGGCCTGTACTCTGACAACCATCAGGCACCGGTTATTAGACTTTGAGAAACAACCGATTCCCCCCCCCCACCCCCACCGATAGGAATATTCTTGTTCCCTCCTGCAAAAGGGCTAATAGACTGTTTCGCTCTGGAGTTATAACTGGAAGGGACCACAGAGGCCATAAAGTCCAATCTCCTCATTTTGCAAATGAGGAAGCTGTAGCCCAGAGAGGTTAAGCAAGTAACCAAGGTCATCCAGCCAGGAAGCATCTGGCACTCTGACTCACAGACCAACACTCTTTCCACTGCACCATTCTAGGTCCAAGGGGGATGACTGTCGTCAGTTCTGAGAGATTCGACTTCACACCAACCTACACCTCCAAAGAACGGCCCTATTGCTGTGTGGTCCCCCACTTCCTTCCTTCTGTCCTCTCAGCTTTGAGAAATGTGCCAGAAGTATGCTCCTCTGGCTGCTTCTCTTTTGAAGAACTCAGATCCTAGGAGTGAAAGGGGGCTGCCGGTTACTTCCCCAAGAAGCCCCGATTTAGCAAAAGTCAGAGTACCAGGACCCTGGAAGTGAATTTAGAGATTGACTAGGGAAATGCCTTCCTTCTACAGATGAGGAAACTGAGGATCAGGGAAGGGAAAGTCCCCAGCTAGGAACTGCCACTCATGGTTCCAGCTCAGGTGCTCTCACTGAGGATGTAGGATCTTTTCTATCACACAGCTGAGGAGCCCCCAGCAGAGAGTTCGTCCCCCTTTCCTTGCCATTACCCTCTCCCATCACCTGGTTCCCTTTCTTGACTCCCAGACCTCCCAACCTTGCAGACCAGCCCGCTGAATCTTGCTGGGTTCACTGGAATACTTCTTCCCAGTTCGCTGTACAGGGTTCCAGGTGAGGGAGAAGCGTCTCAAACAGCTCCCCAGCTCTTAACTTCAGTGCTGCAGAATGTCCCAACTGGGTACGACAGAAAGCGCTCGGGTCCGGGAGTCAGGGGAGCCGGCCTCAAATCTCTCCTCTGATGCTTACCATCTGTGTGACTTCACCTCCACCTGCCTCAGTTAATCTCCTTTGTAAAAATAGCTTCTAAAGTCCTTACCGGCTCTATAGGCAGAACTTCTCTGGTCCTTAATTTTCTCATCTGTAAAATGGGGAAGTCAGGCTCGATGACTTCCTAGGGCCCTTGCAGATTCCCTCACCCCATTTCAACGATTTCTGCCTCTCCCCTGGGGGGCGGGAGGGTCAGGTTGCAGGTGAAGCGACCTCAAGACTTGCCCCTTCTCCAGTTCCCCTCTCCCATCCTCAAGCTTCTACCCTCCCATTAAGTGGCTACGTTTCCCTCCTCTCCCCAAGTTGCATTAAGAACCTTCCTACAAAGCAGAGGCTGTTCCCCAGAGCCCCCAACGCGCAAAGTTCCCTCCCTAGCGCCGGCCGCAGCCTTACCTCTCTCTCTCAGCCCTTCTGTCTTCCAAGTGATTCCCTTACTTGGGAGGAAAAACGCACAAGCAAGGAATGGGAGGAAAAAAAGGCAGAATGTCTTTGTAAGCCGAGGCTGACGTCTGGGCGGCTTACCCCCACGCAATCCCCAAGGTTTAGCCCCGCTTCTCCATCTCCCTGGATAGCCAGAAAAGGGGAGTGACCGCGCCGGGAGGGGGACTGACTGGGAGTGAGGAGAGGGAGGGGCTGGCTTCCTTGCTCTTCTGGCTGGCTGCTACCCGGCTCCGCCGGGCTCAATCTTCCCCTCCGCTCTGCCCACCCACCCCCCCTCCCATCCCCAGTCCAACAACCCCGGTTGACACTGTTAAGGTGGAGCTGTCTGTCCCCAGGCACTGGAGCTGAGCACTTCGGCAGGGCTGCGGACCAGCCTTCTGTAAGCCTCTTTGGGGCAACCGGGAAGCAAAGTCAGGCTGGTTTGGGAAGCCCTTCTCTGGTCTGACTTGCATTGCTGGGGAGCTGGGGGAACGAGAGGTGCACAGAAGACGCCGAAGTTACTCTCCAGAAGATTTCTGCTGTCCTGAGGCTGTCTGACACCGGCACCACCCCCGCCCCCCATCCCCAAGCTTACCCCCACGTAAACGCTCTTCTCGGTTAGTCCCTACTTCTAGAAACCAGGATCGCCTTAAATACCCAGACCAAGCCAAAGCACCAGAAAACGAGCTCCCTACTTTCTTCTAAATCGCATCCTGGAGCTTCACCCTGGTTTATGAATCGTAAAACAACATCTTGGGAGGCCAGAGAGGTTCAGTGAACGGGATTTGGAAACGGGACCTGGGTTCGAATCCCGCCTCTGCTACTGATTAGCCTGTGAGGTCTTGGGAAAGTCAAACTTTCCCTCGCTGAGCCGCATTTCCCTCATCTGTAAAATGAGAGGGTGGCACTAGGGGTCCCTGAGACATTTCCTGTGAAACCTGTCAGAGACAGCTGCCCACCTCCCTTCAGCCGCCTTTTCCGGCTACTTTCCCCTGGGCAGAGATAGTTGGACTTCTGGGCATTCATTGAGCCTGTAAGGCCTCTCGATTTACCGAGTGTGTACCTGCGTGTGGTCTCCCAGGGATCCCATGCAAAAGATAGGCTAGAGGTTTTGTGTGCGATCTGGGATCCTCTCGCTCTGCATTTCTCCTTTTCCTTCTCATGTGAGTTTAAATCACTTGGGATGCTTCTCAGAGATATGAAATACCAGGGCTGGGGGCAGTGGGGAGAAAAACACGGATGGAGAAAAAGCACCCAGTCTCCTCTTCCGTCGTTGGGTTATATGCCTCCATGCTCCGAAGTGACCATTTCAACCATGCCACAAGACTAATGCAGCAATTCTACCTGCTTCTTACCAGGTTGGGTTTAAAGTTTACATCCTGCCTCAAACATGTACAAAAAAGGGGGATACCAATAACACCCCCCACCCTCCCTTGCAGGTGGCTGCAAGGATCGACAGATAACATCTGTAAAGCACTTTGTGAACCTCAAAGTACTAAATAATGCTAGCTATTACCATCATTTATTATTATTAATAATAAAAACCACCATATTTGTAGTTACATAGAAGTGGAGGTGACTTGGTTTAAGGGAGACTTGGAGTCAGATGACCTGGATTCTTGTTTTAGTTCTGTGGCCTTGGGCGAGTCTTTTAACCATTCGTAGCCTCAGTATTCCTATCTGTAAAATGGGGATAAGAAAAGTCACTCTTTCCATCTTCCAGGCTATTAAGAAGATATTCACATAGATCTGTCATCCCACCCCTCTGGATGCATCCTCCAGTGATGCCAATCACGCCCGCCCATGCCTACCCATCCTGTGTGATTCTGGCCCATGCCCACACATCTGGGGGGTACACACACAGCTTCATCTCCTTATCACCCACTTAGCTGAACTCTCTTTTGGACTTCTTTGACTCCTCCATCATGTTCCCACTCTAGGTACCTCCCTCCTCCACCTCTCAGCTTTCTTTCATGTTTTGGATTCCCCCATCAGATTGTAAGCTCCTGGCAGACAAAGACTGTCTTTCTTTTTTGTACTTGTATCCCCAGTGGTTAGCTAGCTCAGTCCCTGGAATGTGGTCCATAATAGGCACTTGGTAAAAGTTGATTGACCGCCTAGAAGCCTCCTTCTGTCTTTCTCCTGACATTGACGATGCCAGTGACCTCTCAGACTTGTCATCCCTAACCCTCAGCCCACACGACCAGCCCATCTTCATGTTTCTCTCTTAGAATTTCTTCTTTTTTTTCAACCTGATTGGAACAGAGTACAATGAGACTGGCACCTCCCCCGTTCCTGACTTCATATCTCTATTAATGCAGCCTAACACTTCCTTAGCTAGTTGTTGACTTTTCGGCTGTCAGGTGACACTGTTGACTCTTATTAAGCTTGAGGTCCACTAATAACTGGAGCTCATCTCTATGTGTATTTTACCCAGCCTTTTAGAGTCTTCGGATTCACAGTGGGAAAGGACCTTAGGCATCATCAAAGCCACAGTTCTTAACCTAGATGACATAGACCCCTTAGGACACCACAGACAGCTTCTTTAGAATCTGAATGAGAAAAAGAAATTACATTTTTACTTTCAGTAGCCTCTGACCGAAATTCAGCATTTTTCCTTTGGAATTCCTCCAGGAAATCAGGGGTTAGACTAGCTAAAACAGTAATAATTAGTTTTCATGCAATTATATCTGTGTTCCAGTCCAACAGGAAAACATCCCTCCTCCTCACCATATATCATACTCTCACACCTCCATGTTTTTGCTGATAGAATTTGACATGCTTGGAAGGTGCTCCCTCATTTCCCTACCTATAGAATTCTTAGCCATCCTGCGAAACCCAGCTTAGGTGCCACCTTCTCTGTGAAGTTATGCCTAATGCCCCCAGCTGGAAGCAACCTTTTGTGACAAAGCCCACAGACCACTTCATTTCTGTGCCTGACGCTTTTGCCAGGTAATAATTTGCATTGTATATTATCTGCCTCCCATCTCCTCAGTGTGTGCCTGATATGTTTCTGATTGTTTGCCTGTCACATCTCCCATTAGAATAAAAGCTTTCTGAGAGAAGGGGCTGTTTTGCCTTTCTTTGTATTGAACAACTTAGTCCCTGGTACTTAGGAGGTAAACTTAATAAATGCTTGTTGACCGACTGATTGACACCTCTGACACATACCGCCTGTGTGATCCTGGGGAAGGCAGTTAACCTCTCTTTGCCTCCATGCAATTCAGTAAGGATACGGCTGCAGAGTAGGGGCCAGGCTGCAGCAGTGGGAATTTCCTTTCCAAGCGGAAGTTTCCTTCCTTCCTTATATCAATGATTGATTATTAAAACAATTAAATGTTAAATATTTAAGTGCTTAATCTCAGCATTAGATTGTAAATTCCTTGGGGGGATGGATCATTGTCTTCACTCACTTTGTATTACTCCAGTGCCTAGCGTAATGCTCTGCCCCCAGGCGTTGTTTAATAAATATTTGTTGTGTTACCAAAAGAATAACTGGAATCGAAGTTCTTTGAGGCCTGCAGGCCTGGGAGTATGGTGTTGCCCTCTATAGTAACAGGGAAGGCAGGAGCAGGGCAGGGGGAGGGTTTAAGAAGAGACTCCATCCCCTTCTCTTTTCCTTTCCTTTCCTTTCTTCCCCTTCCCACCCCTTCCATGCCCTGCTGTCTTTCAAGAGCTGAATAGTAGATTTTTTTTCCTATTTTTACTTAGTCCTTTGATTCTAATACATATTTTTATGTATAATGATTTCTTGAAATAAGGTGTTCAGGGTTTGGGGGGCTTTTTATGATGATTTTCAGGGACTCTGATGATTCATAAATCCTTTTTCCTCATTCTATTTTCCAAGTAAGCTATATTGGATATTAACTTATATTTCTTCTATTTAAAAAAAAATCTTTTGACTTTGTTTTATTATTTCTGATTGGTTTATGAAGTCATTGAGTTCTATTTGTTCCCATTCTAATTTTTAGGCAATCTACTACTTGGGTGAACTTTTTGACCTTCTGTGTTAAGCTATTTATTTTCCTTTCATTTTTTTCTCCTGAACTCTTATTTCATTTTCAATTTTGTTTTTTATTTATTGCTTCATTTCTTCTAGTTACTTCATACAATCCTTGGGGGCTAACCCATTTTTCCCCCTCTGAGGCTATGCTGATAATTCTAGTTCCTTCTGGATTTTCCTCCTGGGTTTCTCTTAATCCACAGTATTTCTTCTTTGTGTTTGGCACTTGCTTCTGCTCTCTCATATTTTTTCCTTCTGTTCTTGGTTTCAAATTTTGTGCTCAGGTCAGTCCCCTCTTACCCATTTGGATGGGTTGAGTAGGCCTTGTCTGGTCCTGTATCCTTTGTAGCTTAGATACTTTATCACTACTAATCCAAGTGGAATAACTGGTTCTACTGTACCTCACTCTCTGTCTCAACCTCTGGCTTCTGTTCCATCCTCATGGTGGTCCACTACAGGTTCCTGTCCTTGGTTGGAGTTTATCTTCGTCTCTTTATATAATTACCAATAGGAGATGGTTTCATCTCCTGCTGTGGCTTTGGCTAACACCAATGATATGTTAGAAATTCCACTAACTAACCTCACTGCTCCAGCTCAGTCCCACCTCCTCTGTCCACACAGTGATCCAAAAAGTGCCAATCTGGGCCCTGTCTCCTTGTTCTATGACCTATGGGGACTAGCTCTGTTCTAACCAGAAAGGGCACAGGATCTGATTTTAAACTTCCTAACTTGGTTATTGGGGATCATGCAGGTTTGGAATCCCAGATTCTCAAAGCACTGGCTGATTGGCTTCAGGTCCATTCATGGGGTCTCACATTGGCTGGGGTTTATGTGGAAAGACAGGGCTACTCTAAAGATTCTCCATCAACATCTTTTGTTTTTTTTCTGTTTGTTTTCTTTGGAGGGGGGAAGGGAAGGCAATTGGGGTTAAGTGACTTGCCCAAGGTCACACAGCTAGTAAGTGTGTCAGGTGCCTGAGGCTGAATTTGAACTCAGGTCCTCCTGACTCCAGGGCCAGTACTCTACTAACTGTGCCACCTAGCTGCCCCTCTCCAACAACATCTTAACCAGAAGTCTCTGGGCATACCCTTTGACCCAGTGACACTATTATTTGGTATGAGGTGTTCAGGAAGGACTAGCACCTCTGGTGAGAGGTCTTGCTGAATGCTTTTTAGTGCTGCTCATCCACCTGTTACCACACTCTCACCTCTGATTCCCAGAAGCTGGAGCATGCACAGTGGTCACACTCAAGTAAAACCATCTTGGCAGATGGGCTAAACCCAGGTTGAAGAAAAAGGACAGGCCTTAAATCCATTGATGAGTTGGGGAGATGGCCCTGGCAACATGGGCAGATAAGAACAATTTGTTCCACTGGTCATGGATTGGCCGAAACAAGCGTTGTGGCATGCTTAGAGCTTGGTAAGTCACTGAAGATACAAAGGTCATCCGCTGCATCCCAGGCCATCACCAGTCATCCTGACTTTTGTCTTGCCATTGGATTTTGATGACTCTGGAAGAGAGAATGAGGCTGATAACTTTGTGCAATTCTGCCTCACTTAAATCTAATTCATTCATGAGTCAAGATATCACCCTATGATGTCATTGGTCCTCTTTGAAAATGAAAGACAAACAACAAACACTACTTACCACATACCCCAAACATACTGAGGGAAGAGGGGAAGGAGCCACATAAACAAAATATTTCTAGCAGCGGTTTTGGTTGTATCAAGTATTTGTTTTGTTATATGCATGGTATATAAGAACTGGCCTTGAAGCCAGAAAGATCATATACTAGCTTTGTGACCCTAAGCAAGTCACCTCAGCAATATTCTGAGCCACTCTCTATAAGTTGCTGAGAATATGCCAGATTGCATTGGTAGAAGGACTCCTCTCACCAGGAAGTTCCAGGTACCAGTGAAACCCCAGCCCAAGTCTCTGACCTTCTCCCTTTTGTGAAGCAAAGAAATGGAAACAAAGTGAGCTCCTATTTATTTTGGAATGGCTAAACAAATTATAGTATATGGATGTAATGTAATATTATTGCCCTATAAGAAATGACAAAAGGGACAGATTCAAAAAATCTTGGCCATTTTTGGGGATGCATGGGGTCAGCAGGGAAGGGCTTTGGGATGGGGCTTGGTTAAAGAGGATTTGCCACAGGATCCAGAAGAGCAGCCCACTCAGAAGACCCTAAAAGGTCATGCCTCTCTTCTCTGCTAGGTTTTTAGGGACTCTTTGAAGAGGGAGGGGTTTGGCCTTTTCTCCTCCCCCAATATTTATGGCTGCCTAGAAGTGGGATTGAGAGAAGTCTGACTTCTAGATCAAGAAGCAGCCAGTTTCCTCTCACTCTCCAGGTGAGGTAGTCTTAAAGGGGGGAGAAAGAAGGAAGGAAAGAAGGAAGGAAGGAAAGAAGGAAGGAAGGAAAGAAGGAAGGAAGGAAAGAAGGAAAGAAGGAAGGAAGGAAGGAAGGAAGGAAGGAAGGAAGGAAGGAAGGAAGGAAGGAAGGAAGGAAGGAAAGAAGGAAGGAAGGAGGGAGGGAGGGAAGGAAGGCAGCAAGGGAGGGAGAGTGAGAAAGAATGAGGAAGGGAAGGAATGAAGGAGGGAGGGAGAAAGGGAAGGAGGGAGAAAGGGAAGGAGGAAGAGAGAGGAAAAAAGGATTTATTAAACACCTGTTTTGTGCCAGGCATTGTGCTAAGTGTTTCATGAATATTATCTCATTTGGTCTCCATAACAATCTTCTGAGGTAGATGCTACTAATATCCCCATTTTCAGGAAACTGAGACAGATATAGCTTAAGTAGTGACTTGCTCAGGGTTCTGCAACTAGTAAGCGTCTGAGGTTCGATTTGAACTCAGGTCTTCCTGATTCCAGGCCCAGCATTCTATCTCTATACCACCTACCTGTCTAGAGGCAGTTAAGTGTGTCCTGTTGCCCAAGTAATACACAGGATATGGCAGGATGATTGTGGACCTACAGTTAGTCCATCTCCATAGCATCCTACAGCTACCTTGTTGGTTGGAATGAGTATCCAGAATGTCTCTGTCAATTACTCAACAAAAAGTTCTTTTATTCCTACTGATCATAGACTCTTTGCTCAGGAGCTAGAAGGGACCTCGCAGAACATATATTCCAGAGTTTCCCAAACTCATTTGGCCTACTGCCCCTTTTTCAAAAAAATTACTCAGCGCCCCCCTGGAAATCTACTTCCTTAAACCTTTAACAGTTTTTTTTTAAATATGCATCATTTAAAAAATATCTTTTTAAAAAATGATGCATCTTAAATTTAACAATTTATTGTAAATTTGTGGTTCTTTCCTGCACTGAAATTTTGATGATGCAATATTGCATCGTGTAACCATATAGCATAGTATTGTAAACAAGCCATTACAAGCACATATTCCTGCCGATGTATGCTAGACTTCCTGACAACGCATGACACGCTCATCTGCCAGCACTGGCCTGTTAAGACCTTTTGGTGGACTTGACAACTGATCTGTTATAACTTGCATTTTGTGTGTTTATTTGGAAAATAATGTAATCACTATGACTTTAACTCTGTTACACAATAGATGAAACACGCATGAACATTTTTCAAAATTTTCTTACCTTCTTTCTTTATGCTTCCACCACCCCCTTATTTTTATTCAACACCCCCCAATTGTACCTGAGGCCACTACCACCACCTGGATCATTCCAGTGCCCCCCCCAAGGGGTGGTATCATCCACTTTGGGAACCTATGAGTCCAATACCCACATTTTACAGATGAGGAAACTGAGGCCTGGAAAAATCATAGGCTCTTAGTTCAGGATCGAGACCATTTAGTCTAGTGTCCTTATTTTACAGACAAGGAAGCCAAGATTCAAGGAAGGGAAGTGACTTTGCCAAAGTCACACAGATAGTAAGTGCTGGAGCCAGGATGAGAACCTGGTATATTGACTCTAAAGCCAGAATTCTTTCCAATAAACATGTTATGTTTGTGATGTCCTTCAACTGGTCCTAGGAAAGTTTGTAAGGGGTGATCATAAGGTTAAGTGATGGTGAGCAAGTTAACAAAATGAAACAATCATTTTATTTACTCATATATTTATTTATTAGCTCATTCCTTCATTTGTTTTTCATTCATATATTTATTATTTATTTGTTTGTTTATTTATTGGACCAGGCCTGTGATTCCTCTGGTTCAGGGAACTTCAGCGAGAAAGCTCCTCCTACCAATGAAAGTTGGCACTTTCTTGGCACCTTGTTGCCTGGAGCAAGGAGAGGTTTGGTGTCTTTCCCAGGATGACAAAGCGGGTATGAGAGAGGACGTATATGAAGCTCTCACCCTGAAGTGGGCTCTGCCTATTATAGCCAATAAATATAAGCAAATATGAAGAAAATGAGAACTAGAATTCTACATTTTACCATAAAATCTTTTTATCCACATTTGGATAGAAAGAAAAAATGTACATGCTAACTTAGTTTTGTCATCTGTCAAATGAGGGGGTTCTTCCCAGCTCAGAGATGCCAAGTCATGTTAAAATGCTGCACAGCCAGAAGGTGGGAGAGAACTTGGAATGCAAAATTGTAAAAAATGAAGGTTAAAAATTGCTTTTACATGTAATTGGGAAAAAATAAAATTTAAAAAATTTTAAAAATGCTGCACAGTCAGCAACAGAGTGGTTGCGGAGCCCCCCTCCACAAAGCAAAACAACACTTCTGAGGAGATAGATCTGCTCAGATCACACACCACTGCTGCCCCAGCACAGGAATGATCTCTGATACCCAAGAGTCCAGCCTAATGCTTGCACTGTCCTCCTCCTTCACTTCTTCCTCCTCCTCCTCCTCTTTTTCTTTCTACTTTGTCCTCATTTCCTTCCCTTCTTTCATATTCCCTTCCTTTTCTTCATCCTCGTCTTCCTTCTCCTCTTGCTTTTCTTTCTCCTCTTTCCCCTACTCTTCCTTCTTCTCCTCTTTCCACCTCTATCTCTTCTTCCTTCCTCTTCCATCTCTTCCTCTGATTTATTCCTCTTCCTTCACTTTCTCCTCCTCCTCTCTTCCTTTACTTTTACTTCCTCTTCTTTATCCTCCTCCTCCTCTTCCTCCTTCTTTTCTTCTTCTCATCTTCCCCCCACTCTTCCTTCCATTTTACTCCTATATCTCTTCTTCTTCCCTCTTCCCTCTCTTCCTCTTTGATGTATTCTTCTTCCTTTACTTTTCACCTCCTCCTCTTCCTTCATCTCCATTTCCTCTTCTTTATCCTCTTCTTCCTCCTGTTCTTCCTTCTCATCTTCCCCCACTCTTCTATTTTTCCTCTACTGTCTCTTGTGCCTTTCTCTTCCATCTCTTCCTCTTCTTCCTCCTTTTCTTCCTTCTTCTCTTCCTCCCCTTTCAACTTCTCCCCTTCCTTCCCTTCTTCTCTTTTTCTCCTTTTCCTTTGCCTCTTCCTTCTGTTCGTTCTCATACTTCTCTTCTGAAGTCTTTGAAGTATGTGGTCCAGCCAACCCAAAGTTTTCTCCTCTTCCCTTTCCCCAGGAAAGACCATGAAAATTCTGTTGTTTCTGAAGCTCCAAACTTCTGAAGATTCTAACGTTTCAAGGAGGACAGGAGAGTTGCAGTGCTCACAGTAGGTCCAGATGGGGGCTGTTGGTTGCTGATCCAGTTTCCAGAGAGCAAATCTATCCTCATGAAAGCAATCAGCCTGAGTTTCTGCCATTGTACAAAATGGTCTTGAATGGATGCTCTTCTATGCTCTTCTTTCTTAATCTGGCTCAGTTATGAAAAGCGCCTGGCAGCCACCCAGAGCCCTGCTGTGGCCACCAAGCAGGCAGGAAGGAGTTAATGAATGGTAAAAGGAAGGGAGGGAGAAAGGGAAGAGAGAGGAAAGAAGAAGCACTTTTGCCTCCTATTTTAGGTAGCGGATGGTAAAGCCTAGGCTTTTAATACGCTCATAAAGTGTCTAATTTTATTTTGGTGGCATTTTCCTGGGTCTGTTTCCTCTTATGTGTGGCTGGGGGAGCCAGCCCTGGAATCCATCCTTTTTGCAGGCCAAGCTTTTAATTAGATCCAGGAAGAGCCCCACCAATGCTCAATTATGGGAAGGGGGGTGGTCCTTCCCTCCAGCCTATAGGAGAATTCCCCAGAGGGAGAGAGACTCCAGTCCTGGTTTAACATCCAAGGTTCAGGCCTGACTCCAGCCTGCTGAAGAAGGAAAAATGGGATCAGATTGCAGAGATCGACCTCCAACAGCCAAGTCTCCCCAAAGCCAGTCCAAATAGAAACCCACCATGTTTGTTTTGGAGGCTTCTTACATGCACAGCCTGTTCCTCAAAGAATGCTAAGATAGTTTCTTGTCTTAGAGTGACACATTTAGGAAGAGAAGCTCCCAGAGGACAAGGAATATATTACTTTTGTCTTGGCATCCCCAAGGCCTGGCAGAGTACTGGTATACACAGAGGCTCGTAACAAATGCTAGTGAATTGACTGTCTTCGCATCCACAGTACCTAGCATAGTCTGGTATATAGTAGGTATTTAATAAATGTTTGTACCTTGATTGTATTCTCAGTGCTTAGCATAGTTTGGCACACAGCAGGCTCTTAATAAATGTTTGTACACTGATTGACTGTCTTTGTATCCACAGTGCCTAGCATAGTCTGACACACAATAGGCTTTTAATAAGTGTTTATACATTGTATCCACAGTACTTAGCATAGCCTGATATACAGTAGATACTTAAGAAATGTTTATATATTGATTTATTATCTGTATCCACAGTCCCTAGTATAAACTCTGGTACGTAGTAGGTGTTTAACAAATACTTGTACATTGGTTGTCTTTTTATCCAAGGCAACTAGTATATGTAATTTTGGACCTTAGAGATTTTCATGGAGAGTCAAGAGGGAAGTGACTTATCCCGGTTCACTCAGTCAGTATGGTCTCTGTTGCTTCCCACTCTTGTGACCTTGGGTAAGGCAATTCATCACCCCAAACCTTAGTTTCTTTGCTTGTTAAATGAAGTAGTTAGACTTAGATTGCTTTTGAATTCTCTTCCAGCTTTAGAGCTATATACTATATACATACACACACAAATACATACATACACATGTGTGTATATAAAAATACAAATATAAATCTATATCTATATCTGTATCTCTCTCTCTCTCTCTCTGTATATATATATGTATATACTATGAAATCTCTCTCAGTTTCAGTTTCCTCATCTGGAAAATGGGGAGAGTGGGTTGGCCCAGAGGGGCTCTGTGGCCCCTTCCAGCCCTGGATCTATCATCTTGTGTGTCAAAGGGAGCATTTGAATCTGTGTCTTCCTGACTCTGAGGTTGGCTCCCTGTCTCCTCTGCCCATTCCTCTGTGTTACAAATTAATGGATACTTGTTAAATTGAATCCAATTTTGAGAAACTTTGTTTCTTTTTCGAAGGAGCCAATAGGGTCTTAAGATTTGGAAGTAGAGAGGATTTTAGAGACCCATCTGGTCCATTCCCTTCACTCCACAGACGATGAAACCAAGGCTCAGAGAAAGTTGTTCACTGGTAGTAAATAGCAGAGGCAGCATTTGAACACAGGCCCTGTGACTCCAAGGCCAGTACTCTTCCCTCTTTGGTGATGGAGAAGGAATGTCAAATCCACTCTTTTCAATAGTCAGCTCAGCCTATCCATTAGGCCCATAGAAACAGGCTTGGAGGGAAGAAGTGACTTGCCCAGCCCCAGTAAGGATTTGAACCCAGGTCCTTCAAGACAGCATGGGACAGTGAAAAGAGAGCTGAATTTGGAGCTAGAGGACCTGGGTTTGATACCCATCTCAACTACTTATTACCTTTGTAGACTTTAGGAAAGATCTTTAAGCCCTCTGAGTATTGGTTTCCTCGTCTGTAAAATGAAGGGGTTGGGATTAGATGGGGTCCCTTCTGCTCCAGAGCTCACATCTTATGATCTAAGTTCAACTCTTTTCCCATCATGGTACATCAAGCCACTTTCTATAGAAAAGGAACCTCAGGGAAAGATGAAGGGCCCATGTAGAATGAGAAACAAAATAATCTTTCACTCAATCAGTGAACAAACTTTTTTAATATTAAATTTGTTTATTTTTATGTTTCAGCATTCACTTTTGTAAGATTTTGAGTGCTAAATTTTTCCTCTCCTTCACTTCCCCTCTCCCCAAGATGGCATGCATTCTGACATAGACTATACATGTATGATCATACTAAACATATTTCCATATTAGTCATGTTGTAAAAGAAGATTCAGAACAAGAGAGAAAGACCAGAAGAAAGAAAAAAAAGAGAAAATAGTATGCTTCAATCTGCATTCAAACTCCGCAGTTCTCACTTTGCATGTGAATAGCATTTTCAATCACGAATCTTTTTGAATTGTCTTGGAGCATCGTATTGCTGAGAAGAACTAAGTCTATCAGTTGGTCATCATACAATATTGCTGTTACCGAGAATGTTTTCCTAGTTCTGCTCACTTCACTCAGCATCAGTTCATGTAAATCTTTCCAGATTTTTCTGAAATCTGCCTGCTCATCATTTCTTACGGAACAAGAGTATTCCATTGTGTTCATATACCATAACTTCTCCATTCTCCAATTGATGGACATCCCCTCAATTTCCAATTCTTTGCCACTACAGAAGAGCTGTTATAAATATTTTTTTCATGTGGGTCTTTTTCCCTTTTTTATGATCTCTTAGGGATACAAACCTAGTACTGGTATTGCTGGGTCAAAAGGTATGCACAGTTTTCTAGCCTTTTAGGCATAGTTCCAAATTTTTCTCCAGAGTGGATGAATCAGTTCACAACTCTACCAACAATGTATTTTCATTTCAATTTTTCCACATCTTCTCCAACATTTATCATTTTCCTGTTTTGTTATGTTAGTCAATCTGATAGGTGTAGTGTGGTATCTCAGAGCTGTTTTGCTCTGCATTTATCTAATCAATAGGGATTTAGAGAATTTTTTCATATGACTGTAGATAACTTTAGTTTCTTTATCTGAAAACTGATTTGAACAAACATTTCTAAAGTGGCTGCTGTGCACCAAGGACTGGGCTAGGTACACCCTGGGTGTGTTGACTCACCCACTGGAATGTAGGCCTTTTGAGAGCACAGACGATCTTGCATTTGTATTTATGTCCCCAGCACTTAGCGCAATTCTTGGCACACAGGAAGCATTAAACAAATTCTTTGTCTGTCATTTGTACAGAACCAGGTTTGGGTCAAGTTTACCACGCATCAGCATGAGGCAACTTCCCCTGGGGCCAGACTGAAGAACCTTCTTTAGGGAGTTATGTTGGCAGGTAAAGGAAGTACATTGGAGAAACTGTGGAGCCTTTGTAGACATTCTGTCACTTGAGGAGGAGCCTTTGGGATTGGCTGCCTAGCCAGAAGTAGGATGTCTTCAAGAAGACTTGGGTCAGCTCAGCCTAGTCTCTTTTACCATTTTCTCTTTGATAGTCTGATTCGTACACTGGCATCTAGTAAGAGACAATGTTGTAGGGAAGAGGCCTTGAGGCTGTCTTCCTCTAAAGTTATATGACATTCTGGTATTATCAGCTTTGGTTCTTGGCCTCTCCATTTGGTTCTTTTCTTTTGTAAGAGAAGGGGACCTCTGATCCTGTGAGTTTCTAAAGGTCAGAAGAGCAAGGGTCCAGGCTTCCCAGAATCTGTGCTTGGCATTGGTGACCCATCTGACCAGTAAGAGGGATAAAGACCCATCAAGCATCGATGCTACATTTTGATATGAACATTGTGGGACCAATGAGCCTACTCCCCACCAGAGACTGAGAAGGCTTAGGGGAGAGTATGGCCACAAGGCATTTGGAGAAGTGTTTGTACTTTGTTCTTGTCATATCTTTGAAGTAAATATATTTTGTACAAAGCTAATTGATGTTAAATATTAAATGGAACCAAGGGCCAGTCACTGACACTAGCCAAATTAGAGAAAGAGACACCTACAAACCCCTCAGGGCATCTTTTACCCTAAGGGTCTGATGTAGGCATCTTTTGCCCTAAGGGGCGGAGCCTGGCTCTGGGTGAGTAATCCATAGCACACATGGCTCCACATTTCATCCATCCATCCATCCACCCATCCATCCGTCCATTCCCAACTGAAGGGAACCAGAGGAAGCTTCCTAGGGGCAGTTACTCTTGAGTTGGAATGTAAAGTGAGGGAGGTGGGGAGCTTGGCATTGGACATGTGAAGGGATGGGGGAAGGATAGAAGAAACAGACTGAATGAAGGTAAAGAGGCACAGTTTAGGCGACAAAGAGCAGAACAGTTTGGCTAAAACCTGGGTCAGTCGGTCAGCACTTACTATGTGCTGGGACCGTGCTAAGTATTAGGTATGTAAAGGAAGGCAAAAACCAATCCTCCCCCTCAGGGGGCTCAAGGAATAAGGAGACAAAGCAGGAAAGACAAGGTGCAGTCACTTTGTGGAGGCTCTTAAAATCCAGGCTGTTGAATTTGATACCAGGTCTTTCTAGAACAGCGTCATCCAATTCAATTCTATTCAATTCATTTATCAAGCATTTGCTATGTGCTGGGCACTTTCCTGAGCACCTGGAATACATAGACAAAATGAAACAGTCCCTGCCCTCAAGAACTAGGGAAGCAACATGTATACAAGTAAATACAAATGAATAATAAGAGGAAGCAAGTGCTATTTAGCAGGGGGAGCAGGAATGGCCTCAGTTTGCAAAGGCATCTGAGCTATGCCTTTGAAGGAACCTGGGGATTCTACAAGTCAGAGGGGAGGAGGGAGAGCATTCCAGACGGAGGGATGCCTACCACCTGTGCAAAGGAGGTGGGAGACAGAAGATCAAGGGCTCTGGATTGCTCTTTCAAGCTTTCCCCTTGTTTTAGCTCTTTATTGTCTGTTTATTCTTGGCTCCTCTTCCGTGAACTTTTCTTTCATAATTGCATTTATTTTTCCAGGAGCAATGAAACCCTCATGTCATCTGCTGTCTCTTTACACAGCTAGGGAAAGCTTGTTGTCACCTCCCACTCAGGGAATTAGAAGGGAGAATGAGCCTTTGAAATGTGTACACCTGGAGAGAGAGGCTGTCATTGAAAAATGTTGCGTAGGTTTCCATCCCTTCCCTGCCCTGCCTCCCCCATCCTTGGTAGAGTAAGTCTTCATCTGATGAGCCAGAAGCATATCTGAAAGCTAGTGTACCTGGAATTGCATCACAGAGGAAGTTCCTAGAGATCAAAAAAATTCTAAATGAGAGAAATACCAATCTGCCTAATTTTCTGGAAGGGGGCAGAGCCAAATCCCAAAAGCACAGATTTTCAGAGTGAGAAGGAACCTCCCGCACCATCCCTAGAAGAGAATCCCATCAAAATATAGCCAACAGGTGGTCATCCATCCAGCTTTTGCTTGAAGACTTCTGTGATGGGGAGCTCACCACCTCCTGAGGCAACCCATCACTAATACCTCTAACTGTTAGGAAGCTTTTATCTTAAGCCTAAATTTGCCTCTTCTTGTTCTGCCCTCAGAATCCGAAAAGAATAAAGTTAATCCCTCTTTCCTATCACAATCCTTCAAACACTTGAAAATTGCAATGATGCTCTCCCTAAGTCTCCTCTTTGCCAGGTTAAATATCCCCCATTCCTTCAATTAATGGATCCTCACATGGTCCAAATGTGAAGCTTTCACTGTCCTGGTTCTCAGGCTCAGGGTCCTCTCCAGAGGATGCTTGAGGTCCCCCCTAACATGTGGTGTGCAGAACTGAGCACAATGACCAAGTGGTTTATCCAGGGCAGAATACATCAGTTCCTTATTTATGGCAGATGAGGGAGTCTTCCTCACTGCAGCCTGATTACCTGGGATCTCTTCCTGGGAATTAAAGGTTTAGATAGCCAACTAGTGTTAAACCTGAAAATTTGGTTGAAGGAAACAACAGAGCTAGGTGATAGAAGAATCCATGTTGTTTATTATTTTCCCTTAAAGCATAGCGGAGCTAGCTTACTTGTACGTACAAGGAGTCAGAGTATAAACTCTGGCTGCCTGAACAAAGCAATGAGAAAACTTATATACGTTATTTTAGCAGAGCTAGCAAGCCTGTATTACCTCATTTTTATGACCCCCATGTATGTTTAACCATGATACAAGAAGAGGATCTTCCTTAATGGAATAGAGTTGTAAAGGATGTTGACGAAAGTCAGTTGAAAGTACAGCCCAGCGTCTCTGTGTCTCATTACATTCCATAACATAGTATATACCTGTAGAATATTAAGCAAGGTAATCTCTCTTGGGGTTAGGGTAATGTCCTTAATGATCTGGCCTTGCTGACAGAGGTAAGGGTATTGCCTGAGCAAACTTTTAGAGACAACAAAGAAGCCCAGGTCCTGGATCTTCATCCAGTTACTCATTAATGCAGGCTCTGGGTCTGATTGAAATTAGAAAATGATATAAAATAGTATAATATTTTCCACACTAGACAGATAGGTTGGAACCAGGTTGTGAAAGGCCTTAGCTTTAGCTCAATGGAGGGTCAGTCCTTTTAAACAATAGGGCCTTTAATTTGGCTAATTTAAGGGGTAGGCACTTGAGCTTAATTGGAGACACTCAGATCACATGGTGCTCCCCCTTCCCCACAAGGGACAATGAGGGAAGGTATTAGGGTGGCTTTTGACTCCCAACAATGGGACCGGGGGAGGGTGTAGTCAATAGCATTTTAGACTTAGAGTCGAGAAGATCCAGGCTCATATCCTATATCAGACACTTACTAGACATGAGGGGGAGATATCTAGGGCAGGGATGGTGTTGGGGAGTCTTGAATACATGCTCTTTATTCAGGCCATGGCTGAAGGAACAATTTGAGCTGAGTGTCGAAGGAAGCCAAGCACCCAAGAACTATATGAATATAACTTATAAACAACTTCTTATAGAAATATAGACCTAAATAATTGGAAAAGTATTAATTTCTCATGTGTTGGATAAGCCCATATAAAAAATGACAATACTATTTAAATTAACTTGCTTATTCAACATCATACCAATCAAACTACTGAAGGATTACTTTATAGAATTAGGAAAATAAGAATGAAATTAATATCTCAAGAGAATTAATGAAAAGAAATGGGACAAAGGGCACCCAGCAGCATCAGCCAAATGGAAAACTGTACTACCAAGCAGTAATCGTTAAATCAAGTACTGGTTGGAGTGTAGGGGTGTAACCAGAATGGCCTTTGTTTTCTTTGAGTGACTCAATTTATCTCAGTGAGCTTTAGTAGGTGCTAAGCCCCAGGCCCAAACCCCATTAGGTGTTAACATAATCCATGTGGATGTGAACCTCCCAGGGTCCCAAGAGGAGGGGCCAACTCAAGAACCAATCACCAGAGCCTGAGCTCTGGTGATTCAGATGATGTTTGATGATGTCTGAAGCCCTATAAAAAGGGAGGGCAGAGCCATTTGTGCAGAACTCTGGAGATGGTGTTGATGAGGAGACTCTGGGCAGCCATAGCTAAGGAGCCCTCCAGCTGGTAAACCTGGATGCTGAAACTTTGTTGAATTCTGGTAACTATGTATCGGGATTTGAATCAGACAAAGTCTGTTGATGTTTGAAATTTGTTTGCATTTTGTTTTGAAGTTCAGGGTGCTGGCTTTTCCCCTGAGCTAACTGAATGATATTTGAATGCTGAATTAAAAGTAAGCTTGTCAACCCCTTCACCTTCCTTTCCTTAATTAAGCAGATCAAAAGAACCTGTGCTGTAGGCAGCTTTCTGGGTGCTGGCTATGGGTGAATCTTATACCCCCACAGAAGCTGCCAGCCGGATTATTAAAACAAGGGGGTGTTTGGAGAGGACCAGCACCTCTGGTGTGAGGGCTGCTGAGCCTTTTTCAGGGCTGCCCATCCACCTTCGGTGTCCAACTGTGACCCAACTCTCTCACCAGTGGCTCCAAGAAGCTGTAGCATGCACAGCAGTCACACTTCAGTGAAACCATCCTGGCAAACAGGCTAATCCAGGTTGACAGTAGCTGACAGGCCTTAAACCTGTTGATGAGTTAGGGATATGCCAACCCCAAGCATGTGGGGACTTTTCCTGGCCCAGTGAGCAGATGAGAACAATTTGTTCCAATGGCCATAAAGACCCCTGAAGCAGGTGCTGTGGAGAGATTAGAGCTTGGTCAGCCATCAAAGACACCAAGGTCATCCTCTGCATCCCAGGCCATCGGCAGTCAACCTGGCTTTTGTCTTGCTGCTGGACTTTGATGACGCTGGAAGCTAGAATGAGACTGATGACTTTGTGCAGTTCTGCCTCACTTAAATCTAATTCACTCACAAGTCAAAATGTCACTTCATGATGTCATTGGTCCTCTTTGAAAATGGATAAACAAGAAGTCTGGATAAAAATGAGAGAGATCAATCCTTCTGATCAATAAATTAATAAATTTAGATATTAATAAAATAAACTAATAAAATTAAATAATAAATTAGATTTGTTCTAACATTAGAAACAAACCATGTAGAAGCAAATGTATCTAATTTCCACAAAGACTCCAGTTACTGGGAGGAGGGCGTGGGAGGAAGGACAACGAGTTCTGTTCTGGATATGTTGAGTTTTAGATGTCTGCTGGATGTCCCTAAGAAGGACATTAATAACTATCATCCTTCTTTTTGGGGGGATCTTACCTGTGATTTCATTGGAGTAGAGAATTTGTGAGGCAGCCTGGAAAAGTAAATAGACCGCTGGTCTTGGAATTAGGAAAATCTGAATTTCAATCCTAAAAGGGACATCCAGGTCAAAGATATCCAAGAGACCTCAAGTGATATGGGATTATATCTCAGGAGAGAAGTTAGGCCTGGATATATGGACCTTCAAATCATCTGCATAGAGATGATAATTTAATTCATAGGAAGTAATTTTTTAAAATTACCAAGTGGATTGTATAGAATAGAGGAAAAGAGAAGGGCCCCCATGGCTGAGTCTACAGGGAAAGCTCAGGTCCAGCTTAAGTTGTCTGATTGACTTCTCTCTCTTGAGGTCATGGCCGGGGAGATGCCAATCAGTCGGGAATTGGGAAGTTTCTAGTCTGGAATAGAAGCTTCCATATATGGAGGGGGAGTGATAGTGGTGCGACACAAGGCCCTGGTTTATATTCTGTGCAAAATTCCCACTGGACAAACAGAAATAGCCTTAGCATTGGGAAGATTCTCCGGATGCCATGGCTTCTAGCAGAATTCCACTAAGAATCGACTGCTTTCCTTCCCAAGATGATGTCTGCCACTCTGTTCCTGAACGACAAATAGTCCAGCAGTATTTGAAAGGGAGAGTCTAGACCCAGAGGCTGGAGGGGGAGGAATTCCCTGAACTGGGATGACAGGTCAAAAGTGTCTGCCTTGTTTGGACATGAAGCCTATTCTTTGTGTCAGCCTTGTGAAGTAGGGAGGGTTGTTACCTCTGATATTATTGGAGAGGCGGAGAGACACAGGGAGGCCTGGGGGCGCCATAGTGCACAGAGTGCCAGGGGTCAGGAAAACTCATCTTCAGAAGTTCAAATCTGGCCTCAGACACTTACTAGCTCTGTGACCCTGGGTGACTCACTTAACCCCACTTGCCTTAGTTTCTTCCCCTGTAAGACAGGCATAATCGTAGCTATGGGCAGTTAGGTGGCACAGTGGGTAGAGTTCTGGGTGGGGAGTCAGGAGGACTGAGTTCAAATCTGACCTCAGACACTTACTAGCTGTGTGACCCTGGAAAAGTCACTTTACCCTGTTTGCCTCAGTTTCTTCATCTGTAAAATGAGCTGGAGAAGGAGATGGTCAACCACTTTTGCCAAGAAAACCCCAAACAGGGTCACAGAAAGCCAGACATGACTGAAATGACTGGTCGAAAATAGCAATAGTGGTAGCAGGAGTGGTCATTGTTTGCTGGTCCTTGGTTGTAACAAAGTAGAACAAACTCCCGTCCTGGATCCATGGGGAGAGCAATGGATCTGGAGTGAGAAGCTCCGGGTTTTGAATTGTACCTCTGCTACTTAATTGACCTAGGGCAGGTCACTTTGTCTCTCTCTGGGCCTCAGTTTCCTTATTTGTTAAAAGAAGGGGTTGACTAGCTGGAGCCTGGTTTCCTTCTAGCCTCAGTGACCCCATGGAATCGGTAAAGGGTTCTGCAAATTGTAAGGTACCATTTAAACGCCAGTTTTAATATTGGCAGGGTACAGCATTGGACCTAGAGGTGTGACCTTGGCCAAATCATTTCACTGCCCTCTGCCTTGCCTTCCTCATTTGTAAAATTAGGATCTAGCACCAAGCTCCTGGGTAGCTTCGAGAATAAAGGGGGATAGTATTCATAAAGTCTTGGTTAACCTTAAAGCTCTAGTGAATGCTATCACTACTACTACTACTACTACTGCTGCTGCTGCTACACTACTACTACCACCACTACTACTAATTTATCTCTTGGGAGGGCATCTAACCTGTGATTTCACTAGGGTAGAATTTGTAAGGTAGCCCTGAAGAGACAATAGAACCCTGGCCATGAAATTAGAAAGACCTGAGTTTTAATTCTTCCTCAGATATTTACTGGCAGTGTGCCCCAGAGCCAGTTGCTCCTCCGTCCTGGGCCTCAGTTTCCTCACTTGTAAAGTGAGGGAGTTGGATTCGACCCTTCAGGCCCTCTCTGTCTCTAAATCTAGGATTTTCTAGAGGAGATGGATGCTTGCTGTATGAGTCTGATCTTCCAGGGCTGCCTGGGCTGGATGCTGAAAGGTCAGAGGCGGTGCTTGAACCCAGATCCTCCCGTGTCCTGAAGACCACAGCTATCTTCCTCACCGCCAGAGAGGAGCAGGGATCTGCCCTGGTCCCTTGTCTATTAAGCGGACAATCTGGCACTCAGGCTTTGGTCTTGCTTCTTCTTAAGTCGGGAGCTCTTTCCCCAGCATCGTACCCTTGCCAGTTCAAACTTTTGAAACTAGGAAGTAAAGAGAGATCATAGTGTTGTCAATGTAGAAGGGACCTCGGAGGTCATCTATTCCAACCATCTAATTTTACAGATAGGGAAAATGAGTCTCAGAGTGGTGACATAGTTTGCCCAAGGCTATGAAGGTATTAGGCCAACAGGGAAGGATTTGAGCTAAGCTAGATGGATTCATTTGAGAAAATTTATAAACACTGATTTGTCCAACTGCCCACAAATTCACAATCCCCACATCCTGAAAGCCCTCGTGAATGTCCAGGGAGGCCCAGCCCTCTGCCTTGTCTACAGGACAACAGCATGGCTTTCTTCTGTCTTGGACAAACTAAGGAAGTCTCATGTCCTGCTGGCCATCCCTGGAAGGCATACAGGACTCTCTTTTCTCTTTCTCTCTCCTTTGGCTGCTCTGATAGTTGGCAAATCCACATGTGCATTGTCATTCACTGACTTTTACGGGATCAACATGTTCTTTATGGAGAGCCATTTGAGATGGGTCCAGGAGTAGGAATTACCACCATATCAGAAGGAGGAAGCTAGAATGTTGGTTGTGGTTTTCCCCGTGTCCTTCCTGGATACATGGAAGCCTCAGGACACATGAATCCAGCATCTGCAAGGTGCTGAGGACTTTCCCTCATGCGATGTCTTCTGAGCTAGGCAGGGTGTAAGCAGTTTTTCTCAATGATTGGGGCTCACCGAGCTGATATTTTAATGAGTATACAATTCACTCGTCTAGGACTATACTTCCGATTGTTTGTCTTGGGGTGGGGGTGGGGCCAGAAACATTGCCCTGCGGGAAGGTCCCCAGAAAACAGAACAGACTGAGGCGATTGTTACAGTGCTCTCCCAGGTGCCTGAAGCACTCCTCAGGCTCTATCCTAGGTTGACCTGGACGCGTTGTTTCCAGGTTGCTAAGGGACAGCAGCATTCATGTTTCCAAGTAGGTTTTCCAAGATGCTCCTGGAGTTGCTTCTCCTCCTCTACCCACTACACACAGACACACAAATACACACACCTCAACTATAGACAGATACACTCAAATGTACAGGGATACTTAATGCCCATGTCACCACACAATACTTACACACGTTTACACAGAAACACATACATCCATGTCCCCAAAGACTCATCTTCCAACCATCATGTGCACAGATATATATCCACATGTGCAATATTATAGGTCCTAGGAACAAGCTTTAGATCTGGGAGGGAGCTCAGAGATCAAACTCCTCATTTTATGGAGGAGGAAGGAGGCCAGGGAGGGGAAGGTATATGCAAAAAAAGTGAAAGGATCATGGATTTAGAGCTGGAAGAGAGCTAAGAGGTCACCTAATTTAAATCCTCCTTTTTACAAATGAGGAAACTGAGGCTGAAGAGACATGAAAGGTCTTGTAAATGAAGTCATAGGATCCCAGCTCCGCAGCTGGAAGGGAGCTTAGAGACTTCTACTCTGACCTCCTCATTGTACAGACGAGGAAACTGAAACTCAGTCATTTGTCCAGGATCCCACAGCTAATAAGTGTCCCAGGTGAGATTTGAACTCAGGTCCTCCTGATTCCAAGCCCACCACTCTCTCTCCTTTTTATCACATCACTCACAGACGCTTGAAACATGCCCAACCAGCCACACCATCACATGTCTTCAAACACACATAGTCTCTTGCACACGCACTTGGGCACACGCGTGGTGTACTCCTTCATTGGAAAAACACGCTTTTTGCTTCTAAAAACATTGCAAGTTTGGGATGGAAAGTGTATGAGAATCATTCATGTGCCCACCCTCTTATTTGGACAGGTTCCTCAAGTGAGAGGCAAATGCTCCAGATACTCAGCTACCAAAACTCTCCTGTGGTACAAAGAAAGTCACCCTGACATTTACTTGTCCTGTTGCAGAGAGAATGGCCACCAGAGATTCCCCAGACCACCAACCCCACTGGAGCTCGACTGTGGCCAAATCACTTAGCTTCTGTGGTGCTCAGTTTCCTCACCTGTAAAATGAGGTGTTTGGCTCAGATGGGCCCTCAATTGATGATCCTTTGATCCCAAATCACTTCTCTCCCTGGGCATCTATTAAATGAGGGGCTGAGGAGGACTTTGGAGTCCTTTTTAGCTCAAGAGCTACGTTCCCATGACATCACCATTCAGGACTTTTCAGCTGATGGTAACTCTCATTGAACCAGAATGAGGGTCCTGTCAGAAGGCTGGCTTGGAGCTCCCTGGCATTTCCACACTGGAAAGATCAAAGTGGCCATTAGGGCTACTGGTTACACAATAAGAGCCTTGAGCTCTCAAGTCAGTGGTCAGCTCTAGGATCCCCTGAAGTTTGGTGGCCTTCTGTCCCAAGCCAAACCTGAAAAAGAACTTTCTTTCTGACGTCTCTAAGTGGTCTCTGCTTGAATGTCTCCAGTGAAGAGAACTTGTCCCCTCCTGAGGCAGGCTATCCAACATTGAGGCAGCTTTAGTAGGAAGAGTAAATGAAGAGGTATCCCTTACACAAATTCCCAGGAATTTCCTTCCCTGCGAAGCCGAGATCCTCAGCGGAATCCTATCTGAGGGCAATGCTATGCAGGGAGCCTCCAGCTAGCGGGGAGTCCTGCCATTCTGAGGTTCTTTGAAGACATGCCTGCTTCCATTCTTGTATGTACCATGCATGTGCATGTAGTATTCCCTATTAGCATGTAAACTCTTGAGGGCAGGGTGCCTTTCATTTATTGCTTTGCATTCCTAGTACCTAGCATACTACAGGTGCTTAATAAAGGCTTATTGATTAATTGATGGAAGGATGGGAGGGAGAGGAGGGAGAAAGACAGAAAAGAAATCCTATGAAGCAAATCTAGCAAAGGAAAGCAACCATCTCTGCTCTTCTGAAAGTCATCTCCACCTTGCCATGTGGTAGTAGCCATGGGCAAATCATTCCTGGTGAAGGGAGGGAATCCTATCAAGAAACTGTCAGATTTTGTTAGCGATCCGCTTTCTTTTAATCAGATCCATCTGGTTGTGTGTGAGTGGAGTTGGCAGGCTCTCAGGACCCTCCTCCCAAGATTGTGCTCTTAGTAGTGATAAACCCAGGCGGGATGAATGGATTCTGAGAGGGAATGATTAATGGGAGAAATTAGAGATGAGCCTGTCGATCTGATGTCTGAAAGCCTGGCCATCTTTGAGCAAGCTGTGGTAAAAACATGTCAGTTCGACCTCAGGGGTCCATCTGAGGCCTCTCCAGACAGTGAGAGGAGTGAGCCAAGAGGCCTTTTGCTGAAGGGTGCTTCCGTTTGGATTGTTCTAGTAGCCTGGGGAGTTTCATAGCATAGTGAGTGTGAAGAGTACTGGACCCAGGGTCTAGGAGCCTGAGGCCCCACAAAGAGTCCATCCTCTCCCAGCCAGCTACACCTGCCGCTCAGAACCCAGTGCATTTGAGAGGGCTGGAAGACCCCTTCCTTCTAGTCTCCATGCCAATGTTCTTTTCCCTTTTTCCTATCAGCAGCCAGGTAGTGCAGTAGATAGAACACTGGGGCTGGAGGCAGGGAGATCCAAATCTAGCCTCAGATACTTCCTAGCTGTGTGACTCCAGACAAGTCACTTAACCTCTATCCACCTCAGTTTTTCTCAACTGTAAAATAGGGATACTAACAGCACCTGCTTTGCAGGGTTGTTGTGAGGATTAAATAAGATCATCTTTGTGAAGCACTTAGCGCAGTGTCTGGCAAACAGTAGGCACTTAATGAATGCTTCTCTCCTTCCCCAGAAAGTCTGACCTCCAACCCCACCTTCTTGGGGACACTCAGAGTCTCCCAATCCACCTCAACCTTCAGCCCCTGCCTTCTGAACTCTTCCAAGCCATCCCCATTCCCACCCCAATAGGGACGTAGCTGCTCACATCACTTGGATGAGCAGGGAGCCTAACCCTTCTGGTAAAATGGAGGCCCACTGGGCCTTGCCATCTGCCTTGCTGCTGATCCCTATGGCCTACCAGGCCTTTCCACCTTAGCCTCAGTGATCCATAAGGTCTATCAGGCCATACCTGCTGTGCTGACTGACCCCTAAGGAGTATCAGCTCCTACCAGTTTCTCTATCACAGTTTCCTAACAACCATCAGGCCTTACCATCCTCACTGTCATGATGCTCTAAGGACCATCAGGTCTTACCATCTGCCCTGCAGCTGACCCCTCCTTTATATTTTCTTCCCTAGTTAAGGAGGAGGGCCTCGAGAACAGGGTCCGCCTTGCTTTTTTATTTGTATCATGGAGCTCATCAGAGTCCTTGGCACATAGTAAGCATTTACGAAGTGCCTGATGATTGCTTGATTCATTTATGAGCCCACAACTCTTTTATAGGTCCAGGTCCCAGCCTGTTCTCCTCGGAGTGTTTTGTCCTTGTCTTTCCACAGCTAGTCATCTCAGGAGCCTGGGTTGTTTTTGGAATCTCCATGAACAGAAACTCTCTGTGTGGTTCTGGACTTAACCCTAAAGAGTTAAATCAGGCCAAATGGGTCCAGTTCCGGGCACCTAATTATGAGGAGACTGCAAGCAGCTTGGAGCAAGTTCAAAGGAAAGCCAGAGTAATATCATCGAGAGTTAGTGAGTCTGATTTATAAAGAAGGATGCAAAGAAGGAAATCTGTGTACCCTGGCCAAGTGGCTGAACAAAGGAAGGACAATAACCATCTGTAGGAAGGATCCAGTCACCAAAGAGAGAAAGGAGGGACACTGAGGAACCCAAAAAAAGACAGTAGGGTGTAGGGGAAAAGGCACTGAACTTGGCTCCTGGGTTCAAGGTCTAATTCTGACACTTATTGATCAAATTATCTGTAACATGGTAATATCATATTATCATGATAATAACTCTTGTACCACGTCCTTCATCAGGCTATTTGGAGAAGAGTGCTCCACACACTTTAAACCAGAAGGGAAATGAGAGTCGTGGTTTATTTATGAATTTATGAATATATTTTATTAATGTTTCTTCCCTTTTACATCACCTACATTTTTGAATGTCTTCCTTTTCTTCCCAGAGAACTATTCCTTCTACTAAAGAGTAAAAGGGAAGGAGGGAAACAGCTCAGCAAAACTAACAAATATTCCAAACGTCCCGGTGTGGTTTTTGGTGTTCCACACCCACAGTCCCGTCCCTTTTCAAAGAAGGGCGGGTGGGGACTTCCGGTAGCTCCCACTTCTTGTTTCAGGCTAAACATGATCATTCTACAGCAGCTAGGCGGCACACTGGATAGAGTGTCAGGTCTGGAGTCAGGGACACTCATTTTCCTGAGTTCAAATCTGGCCTCAGACACTTACTAGTTGTGTGACCCTGGGCAAGTCACTTATCCCTGTTTGCCTCAGTTTCTTCATCTTTCGTCTCATCACTCGACTTTGATGACTGGAGGAGAGAGTGACTTTGTGCAGCTCTGCCTCAATTAAATCCACTTCGCAAGCAAGTCAAGACATCATGAGGGTGAAGGCCCTCTTTGAGAACGAAGGATGGACAACAGCAACAAAAGAAGCTGCAGAGGGAAACTGCCAAACCACTTCAGTATCTTTGCCAAGAAAACCCCAGATGGAATACAAAGAGTTGGACATGACTGAACAACAGCTGGTCATTCTAACTCATTGGCATTCACTTCCAGTGATTTTGTTCTTCTTTCCATGTATATTGTTACACATGTTGTACACATTGTTTTCCTGGTGTTGCAGACTTCCACTTGCATCAGTTCATATAAATCTTCCCCTCCTTCTAGCTATTCTCCAAACGTATTATTTCTTACAACACAGTAATATCCTATTTTATTCACATGCCATACTTTGAACATTCTCCAATACTTTGTTTCCAGTTCTTTGCTACTGTACTGCTATAAATCTTGTAGTCTATATAGGTCCTTTCTTTTTTGTCAATGATTTATTTTTTTTAAATGAGTGAAAGTATGACATTTGCGGGGGACGAAGTATGTCCTTAAAGGAGATTGAAGGTAATTCTTAGGGTTCTGCAATGGGGAAACACTAGAAGGAAACACAGGAATAAAGCAAAGATACCCCGCTTTCCCCAATATTATTTGATATAGTTCTAGAAACACTAGTGATAGCAATAAAATGAAAGGAAAATGCCCAGAGTTATGAGGCACCACTGTCTAGGCCTATAATGGGTTGATGGGTCTGGGTGATTTATAGATGATTTTCACAGCTATTAAAGTGACACAAGATTTCCTAGGAACTTTATCCTATTGAGTGCATTCTAGATTTTAAAAAATCTTACTTGAAGTATACAATGAAGTATACAATAACAGAGGTAAGAAGGGCCCCCTCACAAAGCATTATTTGTTACTACCATCTATGCGAAGCCTTTCCTGATCCCCCAACTGCTTCCTTTCCTAAACCACCATGCACTCATTTTTTGTATCTTCTATGTCTACTTATAGTCAGTCAGTCAAAAGTGTTATTAAGCACCTACTATATGCTGTGCACTGTGCTATGTACTGTTATCTTCTTCAGTGGAACATTAGCTCCTTGAGAACAGGGAGCACTAAGCTCAGTGCCTGACACATAAAAGGAGTGTACTAAATATTTGATGACTGCTTGTTTGCTTGATTTAGGATAGGACCTTGTACAGAGCAAACACAATATATGTTTATAGAATTAAATTGGATTACCATAATCTCACATCCCTGCCCCCCCCCACCAAAAACAGAATACAACACCACTCTAGTTTATATAAAGGCATGCCTCTGCATCATGAGTAGCGTGCCCACAGGTGGCATGGTAGTAAGACTGGAGAGGGAAAGGAAGAGAGAGATATTAGAGGGAACTTAGAAGTCTGAGATCTAGAAATGGAGGAATGGGGAATAAGGAGTGAGAGACAAGGACACTTTGCAGTTAAATCTGGAGTTATTATCTGGGGAAGTGAGTGTGTCCAAATGATGAGGATTAAACTGTATGTATCAGAAATAAACTCTCATCCTAGATTTCTTTTATGGATGCTAGAGAAAGAAAAAAATTAAAAAACTGTACAGCTGTTAAAGTAATATAAAATATTTCTTGAGTTTGTAATAAAAAGAAGCGAAAAAGGAATTATAGCCGATCATTTAATTGGCTTGATCAGCATTTATGGTTTATTACCATATGCATAATAACTAGTACTCACAGGGCACATCTAATGTCTTAATGGAGTTTTAAGCCTTAATAACCGAAAACTTTACTAAGACTTTGGGGGCAACTATAGTGAACATCTAACTAACTGTGTTGTAAGCTTTTTCTGACTATCCTGCTAAAGTCTGTAAGGGCAGTCTTTTGTTGTTCATGTTTTCTGTTCACATGAAATAAATGAGGGGGAACTTTGGATTTGCGTGTAATCCTGGGAGAGCAGTAGTGGCATCATAGACCAGAAATATTTACAACAGTAATACAGTGGTGGAGATGGAGGGGCATGTATTCTGCCCCCCTCCAACAGCTGGACACAGCTGTTTCATCAGTTAGCCCTCCTCCCTGTTTATATTGATGAGGAGAGGAGTGGAGGAGAGGAGAGTGAGAGTAGAGGAAGGAAAAGGAGGAGAGAAAGGGTGGGGAAGAAGGTAGAGGAAGAGTTTCCTTGACTGCCCATTGTCTGCTCCAGATGAAGCCCCAGGACTTAACCTGTGGGTTCTTCTCTTCTTCCCCCAACTGAACACAGCTAGGTCATGAGTCGGCCCATCCGAGCCCTTTGCTGTCCTCTACTGGTGTCAGTGAAATGGATGAGTGCCTCCTCCTTCTGCTTGGTTACTGTTAACCCTATCAGGCCCAGAGCTCTGCCTTAGTGTGGTAAACAGTGTTGGGCTAGGTCCACCCCTCTGCCACCTGGGCAGCCTTAGGCAAGTCTCTTCACATCAATGTGCTTCCATCTCCTCATCTATAAAATGAGGGGCCGGACTCAATGTCCTCCGAAGTTCCTTCCAGATCTAAACATATGATACAAGACCCTAGTCCTCCTCTCCCCCCTTCATTTCCTTCTGTCCCCTGTCCCCCCCTTACATCTGTGAGCTTGCTCCTTCCCCTCCTGGGCCTCAGTTTCCTCATCTGTAAAATGAAGAAGGTAGAATTGATAGCTTCTAAAGTTTCTAAAACTATGATGTAAGACCCTAGTGCTCCCCTCTCTCCCTCCTTCCTCCTCTTTCCTCCGCTCCCTGTCCCCCTCTATGAGCTTGCTCCTTCCCCTCCTTGGGCCTCAGTCTTCTTCTGTAAAATGGGCGGTGGGGGGTAGCACTAAGTGATCTCTGTGATCCATCCCAGCTCTGGACCTATGATTCTGTGACACATTCTACTGTGTGTTGAAATCAGCCAGTCAAACAACAGGGTTGTTAGCAATGCCCAACCAGGTGCTGTGAGGAGATAGAGTTGGCCAGCCTCCATAGATCAGGCTGGGGGAATGGTCACCAACAGCTCAGCCTTGGCTCTGCTCCTGCTGTTTCACAAGCCAAGGTGCCCAGAGAAGGGATGGACCCCCCTGCCATCCGTCCTCAGCCCTTCGGGGACTGTCTGGGCTATTTTTGAAGCCAAGCGAAAGACTTTACATTGATACATTTCATCTTCTTAGATCCAGCTCACTGTTCTTGTCTTTCAAAAATATTTTTGGATCCCCACTCTGTCATTCAATATTTTAGCATATTTAATGTGCCATTTTTGTACTTATCCAAATCACTGATAAAAAATTTTAAATAAGACAGGGTTGATCCCTGGGGTACTCCACTGGAGACCTCCTTCCATACTGACATTGATGTCTTAAATAACTCAGATTATACTATTGTCGAGCCTGTATTTCTTAATCTTTTCTACAAGCACAGCATGAGAGACTTTATCAGTCTAAGTAATATTCCTCAGCTCTCCTCTGTCAAAAAAAATGAAATTAGAAGGCACTTTAGTGGTCATTGAGCCCAATCCTTCATTTTACAGAGGAGGAAACTGAGGCACACTTGCCCGGGCTCCCACCGCTAATAAGTCTTTAAGGTGGCATTTGAACTTAGATTTTTCTGACTCCAAGCCCAGCATTCTGCTCACTATACCGTGCCACCTTTCCTGGGCTCTAAGACCAGTGCTCATTCCTCAATCATGGCACCTCTTTCCCCTTGAGACCAGAGGCACAAGCATGGCTCTCAGGGCTGGGAATCAGAGGCTATTCATATCTGTCCTTCTATTTAGCCAAGAATGTTGTTCACCTTTCTGGTGATTACAGACTTTATAACAATCTCTTTGGTTGCTGGTATCCAAGGTCGGGCTCATAGCCCATTCCTTTAAATGATAAACTACGGGAGGGGGCATCTTTCTTTGGTGTGCCCCTTCTATAGCACTAAATAGTGTGCCACAAATGCTCCTGGTTAGTGGCGCTGGTGGCAGACATGTGCAGCTGGGAATGTCATGGTAGAACCTATTTTAAAAAAAATTAGTTTTATTGGTACTTTTTGCTTTTACATTCCAATCATTTCTGGAAATACCACGGACCAGATCCAACCCTTCTCTTCCCAATCTAGGTTGAACCTCCTTTGTAACTATAACATGAAGGCAGAATTCATGATTTCAAAGAAAATCATAAGTATGCCTGAATGGTTCAGAATTCCAGGATAGAAGGAATTCTCTAAGTAGAAGGCAGAGGAATTAAAGCATTTATTCAAGCTCCAAAGTAGCAGACCCACAGACCAGTGTCCCTAATTCAAGATCCTGGCCAAAAGCTTCCAGGCCCAATGAGTCCGCCTCACAATAGTAACCAGGAGGTTACAGAAAAACATTATGACAGTAAGCCAAATCATATTCGTGCTCCCCCCACAGTGCTAGGGCCCTCCAGTAAGGAGATTACCCACTGGCCTCAAGCCCTTTCTCAGCACTGTCCAGTCTGCACACGGGTCAGTCCTGCTCTCAGTAGCGCCTGCTGCTTCAGTTTCTTCTGCTTTGGCTTCTGCTGCTGCTGCTTCTGCTGCTCCTCCTTCTCCTGCCTCCACCACGTCTCCATCTCCGAGCTGTGTTCTCTCTTTTTATACAGTCATTCAATTGTCATCCAATTGACTAGAACGTCATCTGAGTGACCAGAACCTAGGCTCCTACTATTGGCTCTGGTCTTAGCCACTCCCCTTAGGACCCTGGGGGCTTCATTCCCACATTGGTTTAGCATCTAGAAGCTAGGGGTTTGGGGCCTACTTGGGAGCGAAGATATAATCAGACCTCCCTTCATTGGCCCCTTCTAGGGCCTCACCTGAAGCCTATTCAAATGGGTGTGGGGGGTGGGGGGGGAAGAAGATCTTCTCATTTACTGATTGCCTTACCAGTAACAAAGAAAAGTGAACCCATGGGAGGTGATGAGATCCCCAACTGAGGGTATAAAAGAAAAGAGGATTCGGGACAAAGCCTTGAGGATAGTGGGAGTGGCCCAGATGAAGATCCACCAAAGACTGAGGGGTGGTCAGAGAAGTAGGAGAGACAGGAGCCAGTGGTGTCACAAACACCAAGAGAGAAGAGAGAAGATCCATGAAAAGAGGGTGATAAGCAGTGTCGAAGTTTGCAAAGAGACCAAGAAGGATGAGCATTGAGAAAAGGCCAGCACAGCTGGCAATCAAGAGATCATTGATCATTTCAGAGAGCTGTGACGAGTTCAGAAGCCAGATCTTGTGGTTATATAGCTAACTCGCAATCATTCAGGAGCTGATGCCCCGGCTCTCAGATTGGAATCAGTTGGGCAGGACCTTTACATCTCTTCTTCCTTCTTCTGTCTGTTTGCCTCTTAATTATTTCCCTGTTCACATAATCCTTCAACCAGAGTGTAGGCAATGGAGGAAAGGGGACGGACCTTGGAATTTGTTATTTAAGCTCCTTTGCAAGAGCTCTGGGAGAAGATCTGATGGCACATAACACTAATTGCCTGGATTTAGTTTTTGATCACAGGGCATTGGCAGTGAATTTTATAGCATTTATCCGTCCCTGAGGTCATCGGATCCTTTATCTAGGGCTGGAAGGGACCTCGGGGGCCATCCGGCCCGACCCCCTTGTTCAAGGGCACAGAGGTAGGAGGAGAACGTGCATCTCCGTCCTTTGTCTGCTGGACAGGTATTCTTTCCGTGTCTCCCTTCTTTAAAGCAGGTTGCAAATTCCCCCATCTAGTTATTCCTCTTAATAGTGGGGGGAGGGGAGGAAGAAGTGGGGGAACCATTCCCATTTTGTAGATCGGAGAAATTAGGCACTGAGTTCACTTACTTGCTCATTCATGAGGGCCAGCAACACAAAACAATGACTCCAACTTTAAAAATAATAGCTCCCATTTATAGAGAACTTCGAGATTTGTAAAGTGGTTTCAAAATATCAGTTCGTTTATCGTCACTATAATACTATGAGATGGTTGCTGTCATCATCCCCATTTTACAGGTGAGAAGACTGAGGCTGAGAGAGCTCACTGCTTGCAAGTACCTGAGACAGGGGGTCTTCACTGCACATCCAGATGTTCTGCCCACCTTCTCACCTACCCGGCTAATGGCCGAAGCAGGGCTAATGACCACCATTAGGAGGAACAATTAGCAAATTCAGTACTAAAAGACCACATGGAAATGGAAAATCAGAGGAGCCAGTTTAAGAACTAGGTGGCACAGCAGATCTTGGAGTCGGGAAGAGTTGGGTTTGAATCCTGCCTCAGGCACTAGCTGTGTGACCCTGGGCAAATAAGTCACTTAACCTCCATCCATGAAATGGGAATGGTAGCACCTATCTCACGGAGGTTTTGTGAGAATCAAATGAGATAACATCGAGTGCTACACAGTTCTGGCTACTGTTATTTCAGCCCCTAGAGGAGTGCTTAACACACAGTAGGTGCTTAGCGCTTAGTAGGTGCTTGCTGACTTGTCTCAATTAAGAACTGGAAGGGACCCCCAATGATTGAGTGGAATTGTATTCCTGACCACCCCTGAGCCTAATAATCCCCTGCCTTTTTTAGGATCTCCAAAGCTTATAAACAACACATACTTAAATTTAGAAGCACAGCCTTCGAGTTTCACAGCTTGTATTTTGTAGCAGGGACCCTGGGTTAGCCAACATTCTTCACCAACTGACAGTTCTCTCAAGGGCTGGAACGTTCGGCCAACATGTTAAAAGTGAGCAAGTTGGGAAGTCACACCCTGCGTAATTATGCTTCCTCATTGGGATTATAATGCTGAGTTTGATCTTGTTATTCTTATCCGTAAAATGGGAATAGTCATCCCAGTGAGAGAAAAGCAAGATGCTCTGGGGCAGCAGAAATAGAGAATGGTCTTCAAGACTGACTTTTCAAGGAAGAAGACAGGGCAGGGGTGGGGCAGAAACAAAACAGTGTTTGATCCTGTTCCAACCTATAAAATGAGAGTGGTCACCCCGGTTAGGGGGGAGTATGAGGTTTTTTCTCTGGGGCAGCAGAGACAGAGAGTGGTCTTTAAGACTGACTTTTCTAAGGAGGAAGACAGAGGGGGGACATAAAACAGAGTCTGATCTTGTTATTCCAATCTGTAAAGTGGGAATAGTTAGATTAGTCATGCCAGTGAAGGATGAGCCAGGCTTTTCTCTGGGGCAGCAGAGACAGAGCCTTCAAGACTGACGGTTTTCCAAGGCAGAAGGTGGAGGGAGGGTGTTGATGGCTGCTCTGACAGGAGGCCAGCCCCTGCGTGCAGAGAGCCAGAGTCTGTCTGTGCCTTGGCTGGGAGGCAGCCCCTGACGGGCTGTCCTAACCCAGCTCTTCATACAAACGCTGAAAAGGACCAGGAGTCTTTGCCATCTGCCAGGGGATTACGCTGTCAGAACACAAAGCCTTGGCTGCTGCCCCGGGCTCAAGGTTTCCAAATAGAGTCCGAGTCCCGCAGGGAGAGAAGCCCCGGCTAAATATAGCCTTGACGTTGGAGCACTGATGGTTATTTTTTTTTCCCCAAGAGTTCACCTAAAATAGCCTGCCGGTGGATCTATGCCCTTTAAGTGGAACAGGAAAACAGGCGGGTGGGCCAAGAGCAGCCACTTGGAGAGCTCAGCTTCTAAGAAGCCGAGCTTCTACACAGATGACAGGAGACTTCGGGGTCAGCTGGGGTGTTAACAGCATGAGAAAAGGGCTCAGCTTAAGGTTGGGGCCTGAAACCTGCCTCAATTTCCTCCTTTGTAAGATAGGGCTTTGCCAATGAACTGCTTCTATTTGTGTTATGGAGCATCACAGCATCCTAGCTCTAAAGCTGAAAGAACTTCAGAGGCCATGCTCCTCATGCTCCAGGTGAGGAAACCAAGGCTCAAAGAGATCCAAGAGTCACAGATTTAGAGGCAGACGGAACCTCAGTTCATCCCCCTCATGGCTCAGCTGTCTCCATTTAGGAGATGAGGAAAGTGAGATTTAGACAACTCATTTAGAGAAATCACTAGGGGAGTGACTTGTCCAGGGTCATCCAGTTAGTAAGTGTCAGGGGCAGGATTTGAGGGGGAGAGACTCTCCAGACCCCAAGTTTGCTACTCAGTGCTGCCTCTCTGTCCTGGACCAATGCCAGGATGCAAAGCTGCCCTCTGGCACTGCCTGGGTTACTTGGGGCAAGGAACATACTCTGTCTGGGCCTCAGTTTCTTCATCTGTAAAATGAAGAGGTTGGACTAGATGAACATATAGCCAGATGAAAGAGAGAAGAAGAAGAAGAAGAAGAAGAAGAAGAAGAAGAAGAAGAAGAAGAAGAAGAAGAAGAAGAAGAAGAAGAAGGAGGAAGAGGAGGAGGAGGAGGAGAAGAAAGGAGAGGAAGTGAGAAGGAGGGCTGGATAGATGGATAGAGAGAGGGAGAGGGAGAAAGGGAGAGGAGAGAGATAAAGTGAGAGAAAAGAGAGAAGAGAAGTGAAGAGAAGCAAAAAGAAGAGAGAGAAAGAGAAAGAAAGGAGAAAAAGAAAGAAAAGAGGGAGGAAGAGAGAGGGAGAAGGGGGGGGAGAGAGCATTTATTAAATGCTTACTGTGTGCCAGGCATTGTGGGTGGCTGTGGATACATATAAAAACAAATAAGACAGTCTCTGTCTTATTTAAGGAGATTCCTTTTTAATGGGAGAAGATAACAGATAAAGGCCAAAAGGGGGTACTGGAAATGAGGGAGAAGAGGAAAATGAATCACTGGGGGTGTGGCAGAGGCTTCAGGAAGTATCATGATGGTTGGTTCTAAGCTAGGTGAGGCCCAAAAAGAGGCTTGGATTGGGGGGCAAGGCAGAGATCCAGGAGGAGGGACGCTCCCTAAGGTCCTTTCCAGTTTCAAACTGGATGTATGCTCCAAAGGTGAGGTTAATTTGTGAACCTGGAACCAGAAGAAGGAGGAGAAACTATTAGTTATAGCCCCAGTCAAAATCCATCTCTGTTTATGATAATAATAACTCCTACTTAAGGCTTCCAAAGCATTTCCCCCATAAAGACTGATGCAGGGAGTAAAACCACCTTCCTGCCCATGTCTCCAAGGCAGCTAGGAGGCCCAGCAGAGGAAGCAGAGGGCTGAACGAGGAAAGCTTGAGTTTGAATCCTGCCTAAGACTCTTACCAGCTGCGTGACCTTGACTGAGTCACTTAGTTTCCTCTGGGTTTCTTTTTCCTTTTTAGAATGAGGAGATTGGACTCAGCATCCTGTAAGTCCCTTCCAGTTCTACATCTGTGACCTGCGGGTCTCAGTCACATTGCCATCAACAACTGAGACTCGAACCCAAACCTCCCAATTACAAATCTAACAATATTTTCTTTAAAAAACATACTTTTATGAGGGGGGAATGAGTGAACACTGCTCTCATCAGATTTGGCCTGAGGAGGGAATACCATACAGACCCAATTGGGAATCTTACCCCACAGGAAAGAAGAGGGAAGAAGATAAAAAAAAAATGGGGGGGATGATGGAGGGGAGGGCAGATGGGGGTGGAGGTAATCAAAAACAAACACTTTGGAAAGGGGACAGGGTCAAGGGAGAAAATTCAATAAAGGGGGATAGGTTAGGAAGGAGCAAAATATAGTTAGTCTTTCACAACATGAGTATTGTGGAAGGGTTATACATAATGATACACATGTGGCCTATGTTGAATTGCTTGACTACTTAGGGAGGGTGGGTGGGAAGGGAAGAGGGGAGAGAATTTGGAACTCAAAGTTTTGAAAACAGATGTTCAAAAACAAAAAAAAAAGTTTTTGCATGCAACAAGAAAGTAAGATACACAGGCAATGGGGCGTAAAAATTTATCTTGCCCTACAAGAAAGGAAGGGAAAAGGGGATGGGAGGGGAGCGGGGTGACAGAGGGGAGCGCTGACTGGGGAACAGGGCAACCAGAATATACGCCATCTTGGAGTGGGGGGGGGGGTTGAAATGGGGAGAAAATTTGTAATCCACACTCTTGTGAAAATCAATGCTGAAAACTAAATATGTTAAATAAATTTAAAAAAAAATTTAAAAAAACATACTTTTTTTATTTTTTATAAGGAACTTAACAACGATGAACACATTTCAATATACAAAGATCAGAAAAGAATATTGTATATAAAACCGAACTTTTGTTTAGTTCTTAAAGAGTACATATTGAAATGAATAAAATAATACCCCAAATTCCCCTGTTTAAACCCTTTGGCCTGTTTGTTTTCCTTTGTGTATTTTTGAAATATTTCATTGATGCTCCTTTTTTTCCCTCTGTGTGTATATGTATATGGCGGGGGGAAGGCTATCTATTAGGCCATCCCCCCAAGCCTCTGAAGCTCTCCCCTGTAATAAACAAATAAAAAGACACAGATATACTGGCCAGAAATGAGTCAGAAATGGCCGGTCTTATCGTGCGTCCCTTTTCAAACACAGCTGATGTGTTGACGTGTTTTGCTAGGTCTAACGTCTATGTCTCTGTGTTCTTAATCTGGTTTGTGAACTGGGTCTTCCTTGCTTCCCCTTTGTCTGACTGGTGCCCAGCACTCAGACTCAGCTCTCCATCCCAATTTACTGACCTTCACACTCTGTAGTTCAAAGGGGGAAGTGTTGGGACAGCCAGGCATCTCTGGTAATGGTGGAGGGGGTTTTCAGCCATTGCTGTTCTCAGAGAGGATGCCTGTCTAGCTGGGGTAACAGCCCAGAGGCCGGGGTCCAGGCCGGTTCCAACTTGCAAACACTGCCTGAGTTCCAGAAGTTAATTTCTGAATCCACTGCTTGGAACTCAAAAGACATTTTCCCAAAGAAACACTTGGGAATACGATGGAGTTAGTTTCCCAGGCGAGCCCAGGAAAGCCCACTTAACCCATAATGTACCTGAGTGCCTAGATCGACAGAAGGCCCAGCACTGATCCCCTGTGAGTGACGGGACTGTGGGCTTAGATTTTAAGTCCTTAGCTGGAAAGGCCCTCAGAGGACGTGGAGCCCACCCCCTCATTTTAGATATTAAGGTACTGCCCCTTTCTTATGTGAACATTTTATTTGTGAATAAGGGTAGACATTCAGGGTTTCACAGAGAAAAAAGCTTAAAGAAAACATAGACGGCAAAAGGGAATCTAAGAGAAAAACAGTTCCTTCCAGTTTAAAAAAAACAACGAAAAACTGTTTGAGGAGAGGCCTTTAGAGTTCTGAGAGGAAGAGAGAGAAAACATTTGTAGGGGAAAAAATGGTGGGCAAGGGACAAGGTGGCTGTAGCTGCATTGTTTCCCAGCAGCTGTTTTGGAAGCTATCATTAGGAAATTCTAAATCAAATTACTGCTTGAAGAAATTGGGATTATTATGTATATTAACTGTCTACAATTATGGGATTGTTGGTTTTATTAACTGGGGGCAGTTAGGTGGAGCAGTGGATAGACCTCAGACACTTACTAGCTGTGTGACCATGGCCAAGTCACTTAACCTAGTTTGTCTAAATTTTCTCCTCTGTAAAATGAGCTGGAGGAAAGGCAAACCACTCCAGTGTCTTTGCCAAGAAAACTCCAAACAGGGTCACGAAGAGTCAGACACAAGTGAACAACAAAAATGATATTAAATGTCAACAATGAGAGGATTGAGGGATTATTAGGTATATTAACTGTCTACAAGTATGGGATATGGAGTTATTATTATATTAACTGTCTATAATTATGGGGTTATTATACATATTAACTGTATATTAACTATTTGTGTTATATCTGAGTGCCTATTTGGATGTCTCTGCCAAAAATACAGGTAGAGGAGGCTCGGATTTGAAGCATTAAAATCCAGATCAAAAGAGAGTTAAGAAGCTAGTTGAGAAAACCCAGAGATGCTGCTTCCAGAAGCCAAGCCATCAGAAGATGGAACACGGAAGTTGATGGAGCTGAGAGAAGCAACAAAATCCATTAGACCCTGGAAGCTCACAGGAGCTGAGCACAATTGAGACCAGTTGGCCAGCGACAGATTCTGCAGTTGGTGTGGGGAGCTGATCGGACTAGTGGAAAACTTTGATGCTGGGAGCTGAGTGGGTAAAGCAGAATCCTATGCTGTTGAAAGAATTAGCTGGAGAAAGGTTGCCTTGCAGCCTAGTGCCAACTACAGCACGAGAGAGGGAAATCCTTCAAAAGCTTTTCTCCATTGCCTTTTACTGGCATTTATAGATGGAGAGGGAAAAATCCTTCAAAGCCCATAAACAGCTGACCTGAATAGCTTTGCAAATCCCAGGCTTTTTACTGAACAAATTCACATGACCTCAGCTCCCAGGCTAGAGAGCAGAACTTCGAAGCTCTAGTGATCCCAGGCTTAATAGAAAGATCTTAACGCTGTTCCAGTGGTCTAAAAGTAGCAGAGAAGCAGTTTTGTTTATCAGGGGAATAGAGAGGCTCAGAAAAGGAGTGGTCTTGCCAACCACGGGACATACTATGCAAATGATTCCTTAAAGAGAATACAGATATCTAGGCCTATAGTCTAGAGTTGTGTATATTCATGGGGAAGTGTGATGTGGGTTTATAGATCAACTGATATGTTTTTATTAGAGACAGTTAGGTGGCACAGTGGATAGAGCTCTGGGTCCGGCATCAGGAAGACCTGAGTTCAAATCTGGCCTCAGATAATTACCATAGGCAAGTCATTTAACATTTGTCTACCTCAGTTTCCTCATCTATAAAATGGGAGGTAATAATAATAGCATCTATATCCCAGGGTTGTTGTGAGGATCAAATAAAATAATATTTGTAAAGACTGAGTATACTTGCTGTAACATAGTAGTTCTTTGGATTATTCTTGCCTTTCTGTTTTATTTAGCACATATCACTTACGATTACTCTTGCTTCTGCCTCCTCTTTTAGTAAATGCTTCACATTGAAGAATTAATAGCATCGTTGTGACTGGGTTATGTAAATGGGCAGCACATCAGTGGAGGCTCAGGCAGCACTTCTTTGTAAGGTAGATAATGTGGGCATTATTATCAGTATTGAGAATCAGCATGGACATGGCCAAGAAGAAGGAGGATTAGATGTGTTCTTCAATCCTCATGATCTTTCCAACTTCTCCAAAATAGGAATTATTTATAAAAGATAAAGCAATTTTGGTTGTCTCTGTAGTCTAAAACAGTGGTGTCAAACTCAGATAGAAAGGGGGTCACTAAACCATACATAAGGATCCCTGCAGCCCCAATATTGGCTTAGAAAATCACATATCTACATTAACTATGTTCCATTGTATTTTTATTTATTTTGTAAACATACTTCCCAATTACATTTTAACCTGGTTTGGGGCACACTTGGGAGTGTGGTGGGCTGTGTGTTTGAGACTTCTGGTCTAAGACACCAAGAATCCAAATAAGGTAAAAACCCAATGACACAACAACAAGGAAGGCTAATCCCTAACCTATGACTTGCTTACCCACCCTCTCCCTCACCAGACATTTGGGCAGGATTGAATAAGCTGACGTCAGAGCTTTCAAGAGAACTATACTCTGTTCCCCCACTCCCTGCACGGTGGAAAACTAAAAGGCAGAAGCTTTCCATGGATGTCAGCATGGCAGAGCTCCTTGTTGCAAGATATGCAGTGGTTAATTTTTTAAATTCTATTTATTTATTTTTAGTTTACCACTTTCAGTTCCACAATCTTTTGAGTTTTAAATTTTTTCCCTCTTCCTCCCATCTCCCCTCCCCAAGGCAGCATACAATCCAACATAGGCTCTATATATACATTCATATTAAACATATTTTCACATTAGTCATGTTGTAAAGAAGAATTATAACCAATGGAATGAACCACAAGAAAGAACAAACAAAACAAAACAAAAGAAAAAAGAGAGAGCAAATAGTATGCTTTGATCTGCATTCAGACACTAATTCTTTCTCTGGATGTAAATAACATTTTCCATCATGAGCCTTTTGGAGTTGTCTTAGAACCTTGAATTGCTGAGAAGAGCTGAGTCTATCAAAGTTAGTTATCACACACTGTGGCTGTTAGTGTGTACAATGTTTTCCTGGCTCTGCAAACTTCACTCAGCATCAGTTCATATAAGTCTTTCCAGGTTTTCTGAAGTCTGCCTGCTCATCATTTCTTATAGCACGATAGTATTCCATTACATTCATGTACCACAACTTGTTCAGCCATTCCCCAATTTATGGACATCCATTCAATATCCAGTTCTTTGCCACAAAAAGAGCTGCTATAATTATTTTTTGTACATGTGGGTCCTTTTCCCATTTGTATGATCTCTTTGGGATACAGCCCTAGAAATGGTATAGTTGGGTCAATACAGTGGTTAATTTGAACAATTCCATTGCCAAACAACAAATTCTATAAGCAAACAGGGGAAAGACCTTCAAATATAAGGGAAAGGAAATTCAGCTAACACAAGACTATTCTACACCCACCAGAAACTACAGGAAGGAATGTCATAATGTTTTCAGAAGAGCAAAAGAGATCAAAATGTAACCCAAAGTGACATGCCCTGCAAGCCTGAGCCTAACCATCAATGAAGAAAAATGGATGTTCAACAAAAAGAGGTATTTGAAGAATTCTTACAAAGAAAACCAAATCTGAACAAATTGTTTGCTTTTCAAATGTCTCAGACAACAAAAATAGAGAAAAGATAAACAAATATAGCAACCAAGGAAATCACAGACAACAAAATAAATTACTGCCAGGAGAAAAGTGTGATTTATTGGAGAGAGCATTGGATGTGGAGTCAGGAAGACATGATTTCAAATATGATCTCAGACACACATTACCTGAGTGATCCTTCACAAGTCACTCCCTATACCTAAGTTTCCTCATTTATACATGAGGGGTTGGACTCAGTGCCTCTATCAAGCCTTCCAGCTCTAAATTGATGATCCTGTAATCCTATTTGCATACAAAGAAACTGAAGCACAGAGAAGTTAACAGATTGGTTTATGTAGTGTTAGCACTTATGACTACTATGTCCAGCCTTTTTTCCTTCATGACACCACCCAGCAATAATAAATGGATCCCGAGTCCATCTTCCCTGGTTACAAAGCACAGTACAGAAGGTCTCACCCAGGAAAATTAACTGCTGGTTCATTCACGAATCTGAGGTTATTTTTAGCTCCCTTGTCCACAAGGGGCTTTGGTGGAGCTGGAAGTTTTGAGCAAGGAGGGAGAGATGGGATTGTCTCATCATTTCTGCAGAGCAGAAGCTCCCCTCTGCCATCTTTCTAACTTCTTTTCAGGGTATAGGAAGAAGAAAGCAAAGAGCCAGGGTAGAAAGAGGACCCAAAATTTTGAAAGGAAGCCAAAAAGCCAAAATGAGGCAGTTGAGCCCTGGGCCAGGTGGCATGGTTGGTGACACACAATATACACTTCTGTTTGGCCATCCTGGGGAGAGACACATATGTGCGTACATACACATAGAGATAAAGGCACCTGCAAACCCAGAACATTGTGAATGTAAAGATATTGTTGCACAGGTGGTCCTATCATGCTCCTTCTGTTTCTTCCCTTGCATTCCATGGTACAGTAGAAAGATCATTGTCTCTGGAGTCAGAGGTCTTGGGTTCAAATCTCACCCCTGACCTTACCTGTGTGACTTTGGGCAAATCACTTAATCACCCAAGCCTCAGTTTCCTCAGCTATAAAAAGAGGGGGTTGGACAAGATGGCCTTGGATGTCTCTTCCAGCTCTGTCTTTATGAGTCTAAGTTACTTAGCCTAACTAACTTAGCCTAATAACTTAACTTACTTAGCCACTGTGGCCCTCAGTTTCCTTATCTATAAAATGAGATAATTAACATAGATGAATTCTGAGGTCAGAAGTTCTTCTGTGAACTTACTTTTTAAAAAAATTTGAAAACCATTTTGATGGCTTCCTTTGCAATCCCATGCATTTAAAAAATTATTCTGAACCCACATGTACGAAAATATTTATAACAGCTCTTTTTGTGTGGCCAAGAACTGGAAATTGAGGAAATGCTCATCAATTGGGGAATGGCTGAACAAGTTGTGGTACATGAATGTAATGGAATACTGTTGTGCTATAAGAAACGATGAGCAGGTGGATTTTAGAAAAACCTGGAAAGACATATATGAACTGATGCTGAGTGAAGTTTGCAGAACCAGGAAAACATTGTACACAGTAACAGCCACAGTGTGTGATGACGGATTTTGATAGACTTAGCCCTTCTCAGCAACGCAAGGACCTACAATTCCAAAGGACTCATGATGGAAAATGCCATCCACATCCAGAGAAAGAAATATGGAGTCTGAATGCAGAGCGAAGCAGACTATTTTCTTTTCTTGTTTTATTTTGTTTTTCTTTCTCATGGTTTCTCCCATTCGTTCTAATTCTTCTATACAACATGACTAATGTGAAAATATGTTTAATAGGAATGCATATGTAGAGTGTATATTGGATTGTGTGCTGTCTTGGGGAGGAAGGGGGAGAACATTTAAAACTTATGGAAGTGAATGTTGAAAACTAAAAAGAAATAAATTAACTAATAAAAAATTTTAATTATTCTGAGAAGAGGTCCAGAAAAATATTATCTATGATCCTTTGCTGTCTGATGACAAGTAAAAAGATGGGAGAGGAGAGGAGGGATTTAAGGGTTAATACTATCAGAGAGAGCCCTCCTTTCCAGGCTCTAAAGTCAGTCCCAGCATGAGAAAGAAGCTCATCTGAGAACTGTTGGCTATATTTGTTGCCTTTATTGAGCAGATTCTGGGGCTACTCTCCCAACACTCACTGGCATTCGCAAGTTGGTTCCTCAGAGGGCAGCAGCTGCAACTTCCCTAAGAGTTGAAGGGTTAGCTCTGAGTAGTTGGGAATCTTTTCTAATCTTATAGCTCATGAGCCCTGTATCAGGAGGGCAGAGTTTATAATCTCAAAGAGGATCATAAACATGTCTGAAAGGTTCGGAACCGCCGGATATAAGAAACTCTCAAAGTAGAAGGCAGAAGAATCAAAACATTTATTTAGGCTCCACAGTAACCAACCCATGAACCAGAAGCCCCATTTTGATATGTTGATCAAAATCTTCCAGGCCCAATAAGTACGCCTTGCAAGAGTAACCAGGAGGCTACAGAGAAGCATGATTGCGTAAAGCAAAATCATGCTTCCCCCTCGATGGTAATAAGATTACCCACTGGCCTGAAGTCTTTGTTCAGCTTCCTCCTGTAGATCAGCTCTGCTACTGGCAGCTCCTGCCTCAGCTGTGTCTGTAACTGACGTAACTGTCGTAACTGCCTCTGTAACTGCCTCTGGCTCCAACTGTCGCTGTAACTGTCGCTGTAATGGCCTGAAGTCTTTGTTCAGCTTTCTCCCGTAGGTTAGCTCTGCTACTGGCAGCTCCTGCTTCAGCTGTGTCTGTGGCTGTGGCTGTAACTGACGTAACTGTCGTAACTGTCGCTGGCTCCAACCGGAAAAGGAAAGAGAGAGCTCTTCAAGCTGTCCTCTCCCCTCTTATAGGGCTTTTTGACATCATCAAGCTCCACCTGAATGACCAGGGCTGATTGGTTCTTGAGTTGGCCCCTCCCCCTAGGGTAGAGGTTAACACCTCCCCTCAGCCAGCCCCATGACTCATCACACAGGAAGTTGTCTGCTTCCCGGCATGCTCCCCGGGCCTCCTGCCCCGGAAGAGCAAGCCACAGTGTCCAGAGGCTCAATGAGGTAAGCTGAGTCATTCAAAGAAAACAAAGGCCATTCTGGTTACACTCCACCCCTTGTTATAGGATACATAATCTAATCAGCCATGTATCCTAGAACATACATTGTGATTCAATTACAAAGGAAACTAAAACATATCATTCATTATAAAGCAAAACATATCATTCAGTGACATTCCCAAACATTGGTTAACGATTCAAATGTGATCCACCCCTAGGTCCCAGCAAAATAATCTCTTCAATCAATCATCCCCAAAATAATTATTAACAATTCAAATGTCCACCCCTAAATCCTTGTATCCATTACATAGGATCAATAATATCATAACAATAAAACAACACAGCAAGGATAACACAAAATAAGTAAACAGAACACTATCATCATTTCCACCCCCCTTGAACGATTGGGGCTCAAAATCTTGGGGTGAGGGGTGAAGGTCTCATTTTCCATAGCTTCTTCATGCTGAAATTGGATGTAGAGATGGCCCTGCCCCCAAGAAGTCCCATTCCAGAGGTCATTTCTTTAACAAGCTGGCAGGAATTCCAAGAATGCTACATGCTTAGGCAGTCACCGGAAAGTGCAGGGTGCTTAAGCCTGAAGGAAACAAAACTAGCAACAAGGTTAGCCAAAACAAAGGACAAAAAGAATAGACAAGTATGGACTATAATTCTTCAAATAAAATCATCTCAAGTTTGGTTGAGATTTCAGTTATGCAAAGATCCAACATCAGAGCCAAACTCAGGTGGGAAATGTTTCTTTTCAAAAGGAACATAATGAGGAAGCCAAGAGGATCCCACCCTAGATAGAGACTAAGATTGTCCTCCCAGCCTTTCCCCAAATGTACAAGTTTTCATCCGTTAATCACACAAGGTCACCTTCAGTCTGAGTGGCTTGTGGGCTTGCAGGAGCAGTTCTTATTTCCCTATTTCTCGTGTTATCAAGTCCTCTATACATTCTGTATAATTCATTGGTTGGAATTCCATCTATCATTTCAAAACCTACCCCTGCTCTCAATAAAGCAGTAAACATTTCTTTCCTTGTTACTCTCCTTTGGTGCCAAGTTTGCTGGTTATTCACCCTTCTCTCTTGAGGAGATCTATCCCTTCCCCAGTCACCTAAGTCATATAACTGTAAAATCTTATTTATCACTGTTGTAAGACGGCTCCCTACTTCTCCAAGTAATAAATTCAAAATTAGTTGTTTATAAGCAGGGGGAGCTGTCCTAATTATTAAATTCCTATGAGGCAGTTCCATTGAATCATTGTAATATTTGTCTGCAGTTCCTGTCATAATGGCAGTCTTCATTACCTCCTCCTTTAGTCTCATGATACAATCTCTAAGTGAATACCAGGGTCTGTGCTCAGTGGGCCACATAGAATCAGTAGCATATCTCTTATTGCATCCCACAGCGGCTAATGCCAACAGAGTAGTCCTGCTATCACCATCTCCTTGCTGATGATGTTCCCTAAAAGCTTGTTGAACTAGAGGATCATGGCTGATACCTATGAATCTCATGCAGTCTGTCCCATCTACTGATATTCCACCGGCCCCTTGATCACTGAGTCTTACCATCCAAGATATCAATGGTTCTCCTATTCTTTGGCTGAATCTACTCAAAATATCTGTGACCTCTTGCGGTGAGAAATCTTCCTGAATTTCCCTTGTAACTGAATCTTCACCTCGGGTTTCTGTCTTCCTCCTTTGTATGGGTCGAGCCCTTGTCTGATCATTTAACCATCTCCTATTCTCTGTGTGAGGCACATCCTGAACCCCAGTAGTGTTTTGTGCCTCAGCCCCTAACATTGTCTCATTCTCTCCCCACTCACTTCCTCTGCCACCATGGCTAGGACGAAGCAGGCAGTCAGGCTCTTTCTGGGCTGGGTTGAAATGCACTCTGGGTTTTTTTGGTCTCCTGTTGCTCTTAGCCACATTAATAGAAAAGTTCTCATTTGAGTCAGTTTGGTCTCCTGCTATCTGAGATTCCCCTTCTTCCTGTGGGGTAGGAGTGCCCCCATGTCTTTCACTTAATCTCAATCTTTCGTATACTAGACGGTAGGCTGATAACACTATCCAGCTTTGCCTAGATAGTGATGCCCCTGACTGAATCCCAACTTCTCGTAAACACTTTTCCAAATCCCTAGGATCTCCTCTCCGTAGCCTTGGTTCCCAGTTTTCACAGGGTCCAGCTTTTTTAGCCAATTCTTTTGCTAGGGAGGAATAAAATGGATCCTCCCATCCTGGGATATTCATCTCTTCCTCTGAAATTGTTCTGCTTCTAAATAGAGATCTTATACCTAGCGATCCTGTTCGTGACGCCAAATGTATCAGGAGGGCAGAGTTTATAATCTCAAAGAGGATCATAAACATGTCTGAAAGGTTCGGAACCGCCGGATATAAGAAACTCTCAAAGTAGAAGGCAGAAGAATCAAAACATTTATTTAGGCTCCACAGTAACCAACCCATGAACCAGAAGCCCCATTTTGATATGTTGATCAAAATCTTCCAGGCCCAATAAGTACGCCTTGCAAGAGTAACCAGGAGGCTACAGAGAAGCATGATTGCGTAAAGCAAAATCATGCTTCCCCCTCGATGGTAATAAGATTACCCACTGGCCTGAAGTCTTTGTTCAGCTTCCTCCTGTAGATCAGCTCTGCTACTGGCAGCTCCTGCCTCAGCTGTGTCTGTAACTGACGTAACTGTCGTAACTGCCTCTGTAACTGCCTCTGGCTCCAACTGTCGCTGTAACTGTCGCTGTAATGGCCTGAAGTCTTTGTTCAGCTTTCTCCCGTAGGTTAGCTCTGCTACTGGCAGCTCCTGCTTCAGCTGTGTCTGTGGCTGTGGCTGTAACTGACGTAACTGTCGTAACTGTCGCTGGCTCCAACCGGAAAAGGAAAGAGAGAGCTCTTCAAGCTGTCCTCTCCCCTCTTATAGGGCTTTTTGACATCATCAAGCTCCACCTGAATGACCAGGGCTGATTGGTTCTTGAGTTGGCCCCTCCCCCTAGGGTAGAGGTTAACACCTCCCCTCAGCCAGCCCCATGACTCATCACACAGGAAGTTGTCTGCTTCCCGGCATGCTCCCCGGGCCTCCTGCCCCGGAAGAGCAAGCCACAGTGTCCAGAGGCTCAATGAGGTAAGCTGAGTCATTCAAAGAAAACAAAGGCCATTCTGGTTACAACTTCCCTAAGAGTTGAAGGGTTAGCTCTGAGTAGTTGGGAATCTTTTCTAATCTTATAGCTCATGAGCCCCCACCAGTGTTCTCTGTCAATTTGCTATCAGTCAGCCATACTTAATTAGCTTTTAGATAGCAAATATTTATATAGTACTTTAATATATTAGATAGTTAACATTTATATAGTACATGTATATATATATATATGTAATATCAAACATTTGCTAAATGCTTTATATATGTTATTTCATTACTACAACTATGGGAGGTAGATGCTATTATTATCCCTATTTTACAAATGAACAAACTGAGGCAGATGGAGGTTAAATGACTTGCCCACAGTTACGCAGCTAGTAAATGTCTGAGACCTCATTTGAACTGAGGTCTTTCTGACTCTAGCTCCAATGCTCTGTCCACTGCACCACTTAGAGGCTTTTTAGAAAGGAGTATTTACTAAGATGGGATAGTATGAACAGTTGGTACAAAGCATTCCTCTCAAAATTCTGTGGTGCATTCTACCACCAATACACAGAGTCCAGGGGGAAGTGAGTTGTGGTAACTCCTAAGTTCTGGTTGCTGGAAGTCCTTTTCTCAGTTTTGTGAGCTACTCAGGACATCCCCTAACCCCAACCCTAATTTTTTTTTTAGTGTCTGAGACTAGGCATGGCAGAGCTTCTTTACTGGGTCCCTTGTAGAATTTTGAAGCAACCATTTGTCAATCTAACTAATTTGTCCTTGGCTCTAAATGTAGGCACCTCATGAACTTCTCTGGGGGTTCCATTAGGACAAGGACCCAAGGGGCAGTTCAAAAATTCTTTGACCTTCAAAGTTCACAAAGTCTTTCTCTGGTTTGAAGGGAAGGGAGACTGAGGCCAGAGGCAAGACTAACGTTTTTCATCTTCTTCAAGATACTCCTTTTCAGAGGCTAGGTTGGCATACTTCTTTATTCTGATATTCATTCAAATCCTCCATCCCAAAATAGCTTGTCAATTTTATACAAGACCCATAGTTGTTGTTCAGTCATTTTCAGTTGTGTCCAACACTGTGTGACCCCATTTTGGGGTTTTCTTGGCAAAGATACTAGAGTCGTTTGCCATTTCCTTCTCAGCTCATTTTACAGATGAGGAAACTGAGGGAAACTAGGTTAATTGATTTGCCTATGGTCACACAGCTAGTGTCTGAGGCCAGATTTGAACTCAGATCTTCCTGACTCCGGGCCTGGCACTTTGCCTACTGTATTATCTAGCTGCCCATAGTTGCCCAAGACCCATAACTTGTGACTAAATCCCTCCACCAATTTAGCCTTCCAGTTGTAGAATGCTTTGGGTTGAGTCAACTGACGTGTCCAAGCCTTGTTTGCACCCACTTTATACCTTTGATTGAATCATTCAAGGGAGATGGGTTTTCCTCTGATAAAGATAACATGAATAAATGTAGGGTTGACTCAATCCTTGCTATGCCAACATGACCATTGCTTCTTCTCTGTCTTCCTCCCATTTCCCCCTTTCTGGTAATTTCATTTATTGTAAGTCACTTTCCCAAAAGGTAGACGAAAGAGAAATTAGTCCACACTTTGGCTTTTAGAAACTCTAATTAAAAACCTTACTGATGGGGGACTGGAGGTTAAAATTGTCAAGTAAAATGAGATTATCTGTGGAATGTCTATGGATTTAAGTTAATTCTGTTCTCCTCTGCTTGGTTACCTCTGGCCTGGATAATCAAGTGTTGAGTATGTTTTTCTAATGAGGTCATCAAGAGTTCCTTTATTACCTGGGTACATCTCAAATAAAGAGCTAACTAAATTTTTTTAAGTGGGCATTGTCTGATTTGGGGTGCTCTTCAAACCTACTTCTCTAAGCAAAAGCAGCACTTTTTCCTCCTCGTAGATCTTCTGAGCTTTAGGTGACCCATAAGGACAATATGATGCTAGAAAGAATTCTGAATTTGGAGTCAAAAGAAATGTGTTTGAATTCAGGTAATTCACTTAGCCTCCCTGGGACTCAGTTTCCTCAATTATAAAAAGAAACCCTTGTGCTCAAATTTCTTTTCAATTAAGAATTTATGATCCTATGAACCTCTTTGAAACTCACTTTCCATGTCTTGAAAATGGAGAACTATTGTCAATAATAACTACTTGTCTGCCATCTAAACTTTAGGACAGACTTAGACTAGGGCGCCAGTGTTGTCCAAAATGAATCGAACCCTTTCCCTCTGTCTCTTTTCCTGGAGACTCAGAGCAGCTCAACCTTTCATAATATTACCCGGGCATTTTCTGACAAAAGTTAAGAGTCTCATCCCTTTGATTTGATTTTAGACACCCTCAAAATACATAAGTCGATTTCCCAGCTCCCTAGGAATAACTGGGGTGGAAATATCATGACCAAAAACATGAGTGGGAGTCCTTGGATAATTGCCTGGAAGCCTAGTGTGACGTCAATGAGGCTGAGACAGTTTGAGGTCTGGAGTCCAAGGAGGAGGTGGGGAGAAATCAATGGCCTGGGTCAAACCTGGATGAGCAGCAGCTTTTGCCTTGGCTAAGTGGAAAGAGCCTTGGCATGAGAATCAAAGGATCTGGGTTCAGGTTTTGCCTCTGGTGATTACTATCTGTATGATGTGGGACAAGTCTCCTTATGTCCCTGGGCCTCCGTTTCCTAGTCTATAAAATGAATGGGGATAGATTAGAGGGCCCTTCCCGCTCTAGGTCAAGTATCCAGTGAATCTCCATTTGAATAGAGAGACAGCTGAAGGAAGGCACCCCTCAACGGGTGGTATGAGCTGAGACTAGCCTAGCCCTCTGAGCACCCAATGACTGGAAGTTTCTCCATGAAGTTCCCAAGTAGTTTTAAGCCCTTCAGCTCCTGTTTCTGGGAAAAAGAAATATGAAGATAACCCAATCTATTATTCAATTAAATCTAGTCACTGTCTTGGCAGCTTACCAGAGTGGGTAGAGTGGTGGATTTGGAGTCATGAAGACCTGAGTTCGAGTCCTATCCCAGGCACTACTAACTGGGTGGTCCTGAGCAGGTTTCTTGGTCCCTCACTTTTCTACTTTGTAGAAGAGAGGTGACAATAGCATTTAGCACACAGGGCTGGTGTGAGGGTCGAATGAGATGCTGTATGTAAAGCTCTTTGCTTTCTAAATAAATGGCACCATCACCATCATCTTACACGATGAAATCTTGGTCATCATCAGTCTTGGTGTAATGATTGAGAAGCAACAGGGGTGACTGACCAGGATAGAAATTTCCCTTGGGCTGAGGCATTAATAGGCTTCATTGAAGAGGAAAAGGGATTCTTGTGAGGTGGAGTCTGTGACAACACTTAGTCTCCTGTATCTTCTCTATGTCTAAGGATTTAGGGAAAGACGTTATTGTATCAATCACACTTCAGATATTTGAGGGCCTCCTAAGACATGGCTAATTCCCAAGCCTTTCAGATAACTACAAAAGCAACACTGATAATTCCAAACAACTTTGATCAAAGAACACGAAGGCCCATCAAGCAGAAGATTCAGAAATCCATGGTTTCTTTCGTAGGTTGCTTTTGTGATGATGAACAGGACGATTTGCATTGAGGTTCCTGTTCTTAGGATGAGCTAGAGAGGGATAATAGAACCACAGATTTGGAATTGGAAGGGCCTTCAATAATTGTGCAATCCAACTTCTTCATTTTACTGAAGTCCCAAGAAATAGTCACTTGCCCAAGTTCACACAGGCGGTAAGTGACCAAGTGGGATTTGAAACCAGGTTCTCTGAGTCCAAATCCAGCCCTCTTCCCATGGTGCCATGTTGCTTCTGACATAGTAGCTTACAAATATTATCTCAGTTTATCTTCACAGCCACCCAGAAATAACCCCATTTTACAAATTAGGAAACTGAGGTCCAGATGGATAAGTGGCTTGCCTGCAGCCTCAGAGCAAGGAAGTTGGGGAGCTGGACTCTCTTACTTGTGTCTCTTCTCCAAGTAAATATGCATCTACTTCTTTCCTGAGGGGGACTTGGAGGGACTGAAAATGTGTGACTACATTTTATGCATCGATTAATCTAGATTTAATTTAATTTAATTAATTCAAAATAGGTTAATTTAAATATAAATAGCCACCAAATTGGCATACTTGTTTATATTGACACTTGGTGTTGATTGTTTAATAAAACATTTAATTAAAAATATAATCTTCTAGAGGAAAAATAACAGATTCTATTTAAAAGAAGCCATGCTTAACTAATGTGTTATTGCTCTTTTCAGGATGGGGGAGGAGTGTACGTATGTATGTATGTATGTACGTATGTGTGTGTGTGTGTGTGTGTGTGAATGAACCAATGGACATAGTATGCTGATGTTTTCAAAAAGTCCTTAACAATGTTTCATACCAAAGGCTATTAAAATAAATGAATTACTACTGGTTTGCCAGGGATGTTTTGTCATGGCCCAGGATTACTCCAGAGTCATAAAACATCCTGGATGAAAAAAATAAATAAACTCAGCATTTAATTCATCTATTTGATGTTGTGAGAAGCAGCATGACATGGTGGATAGAGAGATGGTCTTGAATCCAGGAAGACCTGGGTTTATGTCCTGCCTCCGACTCATACTGGCTGTGTGACCTTAGTCACTTAAACTGTCAGGGGCCCAGGCTTAGACTAGAAGATGTAGAGTAGTTTACATGCATTGATAGAGTGAGTTTCCTTACCTCCGAGTTCCCCAGATTGATGAATCAGTCCCTCCCCACTTCTTAATGTAATGCCAATCAAATTCCAAGAGTCTTATTTATGGAACTGGACAAGATGATGACATTTATATGGAGAAAGAAGAAGACAAGAATGCTAAAGGATTCTCAGAGAAGAGAAGGGGTTCATGAAGGGAGTCTTAAACTCTTGGACTTAAGGGCGTACGACCCAAGGTTATCACAAAGGTTATTGACAAATTGTCTGGTACTGGGGAAAATGGAGGCATAAATCCATGGAATAGAATGAAAACACAAACATAAAACCAAATACACACAAAAGAACAGTGTTTTTAAAAAAACTGTTTGGTGATTAGGTAAAAAAGGAATTTGGACCCATATCTTTTTTTCTTACAATTTATTTTTTGTTATTTAATATTTTTAGTTTTCAACATTGATTTTCAGAAGATTTTGAGTTACAAATTTTCTCCCCATTTCTACCCTCCCCCACCCCAAGATGGCATACATTCTGATTGCCCCTTTCCCCAGTCTGCCCTCTATTCTGTCACCTGACTCCCCCCACCCCCATTCCCTTTCCCCTTACTTTCTTGTAGGGCAAGATAGATTTCTATACCCCTTTGCCTCTATATCTTATTTCCCAGTTGCATGTAAAAACAACTTTTTTTTAGCATTCGTTTTTAGAAATTTGAGTTCCAAATTCTCTCCCTTCTTCCCTCCCCATCAGCCCTTCTTGAGAAGGCAAACAATTCAACATAGGCCACACATGTATCGTTATGCAAAACACTTCCATAACAATCACATTGTGAAAGACTAACTATATTTCCCTCCCTCCTATTCTGTCCCCCTTTATTCAATTTTCTCCCTTGATCCTGTTGGACCCATATCTTACATCACATTTCAATCCATTTATCAACAAGCTTTCATTGAGTGTCTACTATGGGTCAGGAACTAAACAAGGTGCTGGGGAATACACATACAATTAATATTATTAATATTAGTGATATTAATAATAATAATTAAAATTATTTCCATGCAAGAAGTTTACATTCTAATGGGGTAGATATCAATAACATATAAGTATATGAAGAACAAACATCATAGAGTAAATAAAAAGTTAAATATACTCTCATGTAATTTGGCTGATTCAGAGCCTCAAACATGAAAAAAACTTTAGAAAAAATGGAAGATGGTGGTATAATGCTTGCTTGCAGCCCACTCACCCAACTTGTACCAAAACTAGCCAGTTGGTTTCTCAGAGGGGTGACTGTTACTACTCTCAGGATCCTAAGATAATGCTGTGGGTGGCTGTGCTCCAAAATATTAGATCATGGGCCCCTGCTTGTGTGCTTCCTCTTAACAATCAGCCAATAAACAGATATTTAAAGATATTTAACAGTTTAACTCCTAAAAATTAAGGTAGACTGAGGCACAGAGTTCCACACCCAATCAATTTATTAGTAAAGCACAAATTTATCAGTAAATAGGATCTCTGCTTCCCCAGCAAAGCTAAGACCCTGAGGGGGGGGGGGGGAATACCAACCCTTTTTTATAGTTTGTAGGGAAGTACTGAACAAAGACAAGATTTCCTAGGTGGGGAAAAAATTATAATTGGCTAGATGTTGGGAATGAGGGGCTAGCAACAACCCACTCCTTCCCTCCTGTGACTTAAGAGATGTTTGTTTTTTGAGCCCACCTACAAGGTCAAAGATAGTGAACCAGACTTCTTGGATAACAAACGAGACATCTTCAAGGATAAGAGATTTCCTTAACACAAGAAGAGAACAGTGATTAACAAGGGAACTGGATTTCCACACTTAACTCATTATAGGACAGTTGAATTTCTGAACTAAAGAATTATGATTTAGGCCAGGGATGAGGAATCTGTGGCCTCAAGGCCACATGTGGCCCTCTAGGCCCTCAAGTGTGACCATTTGACTGAATCCAAACTTCACAGAACAAATCCCCTTAACCAAAGGATTTATTCTGTAAAACTTGGACTCAGTCAAAAGACTGCACTTGAGGACCTAGAAGGCCACATGTGGCCCCACCCTGACTTGGGCAGTTATAGAACAAAGCCAATTAACTGTAAATAGGATCAATTAAAAAGGACACAGAAATAATCTGATTATTTCATTAGCAGGGCCATTTACTCAAATAACATAGCAAGAACAGCAATTACAAATAATTTTCACCAAAATCAGAAGAGTTGGAAGAAATCCAAAGTACAATGGTGGTAGGGCACACGTGCAGGGGGCAGGGCATCAATGCTGTTATTCTTTCCAGAGGGTCCTTACAGAGTTTTCTCTAAGTTACTCCTCTTTGTAGATGATAGCATCTCTGTTAGACTGGTGTTCAGCTGGACTTGCTCCTTGGCCAGTGGGTAAGCTGCTTGAAAAATTGAGACATCATTTAGAGAGAGCAATTTCAGGTGAGACTGGAAGCCAGATTGCAGAGGGTTTTAGAGAGAATGGAAAAAGAGGAAGTGGAAACAATGAGTTCCAACAGCTTTTTCAATGAATTTAATTCAAAGGGGAAGAGAGACGTAGGATGATGAGCCAGCTGACATAGTAGGGTCCAATGATTTTTTTAAAGTGGGGAGTTTTGTGTTTGTGCACAGCAGGGAAAGAACTAGTAGACTGAAGATTAGAATGAACTAGAGAGAGGGTAATAGTTTGGGCAATGTATTGGAGAAGGTCAGAGGGAATGGGATCTAGGGTGCATGTCGAGGGGCTGTCCTTGGTAAGCAGAAGAGCCACCTCATCAGAGACTGGAGGGAAGGAAGGGAGAGTGAAAGTGAAGTCGGGTGGATGTGAGATAAGGAAAATCTGAAAGGAGATCAGTTTTGATAAAGTCTCAGATAGAGGCCTCAGCTAAGAGGGCTAGGATATGTGAGGGAAACTATGTTGAAGTCCCAGGAGTTGGAGCAGAGAAGGAAATGGTGAGCCAGACGTTGACTTCACTAAGAAAGGAGGGAGAGCATCTTGGGGGTCAGTAGAAAATGGCCACTTAGATACAAATTGGACGGTATTGGATAGAGTGAATCTCAAAAGACGAGATGTTGCTGAATGGTGGTTATAAAGGAAGATTCTGGAAGTGGAAATTGGGAGAAAAGGGTATTGCTGTTCAGTCTTTTCCCAGTCATGCCTGACTCTTTGTGATCCATTTGGGGTTCTCTTGGCAGAGATACTGGAGTGGTTTGCCATTTCCTTCTGCAGCTTATTTTTATAGATGAGGAAACGGAGGCAAGCAAGTTGAAGTGACTTGCCCAGGGTCACACAGCTAGTAAGTGTCTGAGATGAGTCTTCCTGATTCCAGGCCCAGCGTTCTACCCACTGTACCACCCCACTGCCCTGAAAGGAGTACCAAGACTCCTCTAACTTTACCAATCTTATCCTTCATTTCATGCAATTCTTCTTTTCCGATATCTTTCCTACATAGATAATCCATTCTATATTTTAGAGGTATTCTCATTGTTTTTTTTAAATACCAAAAAGACACAGTGTAGTCCTCAGACAGACCATCTGTTGTCTCATTCTCACTGTGACCAGCCCACATCCTTTTCCAGCACTACATGACTCAGGGAGGTCTTTTATGACACTTTTCAAGTACAAATCATCCGTGGTCACATTCTGTAACTTCCTTATGCCCCAAATGCAGTTTTCCATTTCCTTTTCAGTGACTTGCCATTTTGATTCTTTGGAAATTATGGTGGTTTTAGATTCATAGTCATATGACATCACTAGAAAAATATTGATCTTAAAATGTTGGGGTTTTTTGCTGGAGTGGATTTGGATCATTCAAAATGCTACATAATTTCCCAAAGTAGCCATAACCAGATTTCTTCCTCCTAATCAATTCTGATCATCCACTTGCAATGCTTTCCCAAGGTATATCTTAATGGACTAGCCAGATTGCTGGCTGCACAATTGCATGCCATAATATTGGTAGTATGCATCTTCATCCACTCTGTTTTCCAAGTGTGGATAGTTAACCAGTCTCTTTCACATTGCTGTGGATTTTACAGGGAACTCTTTGTAACATTCTAAAGGCCAATGAAAGTAATACAATGATATCTATCAAGAGGACCATCTGGAGAATCTTGCCATCTATGGGAACCCATCTTTCATTTGTTCTCCTATAGAGCTTCTGCAGAGGATCAACCCAACATGCTGCCTTCCTCTAGGTCTCTTTACATTCTCTGGGTAGCAGGGCAGCATACAGACCATACCAAAATTATATCTCTCACTTCTTTGCAAGTCCACCACCTTTTCTGACTGTATATTTCTTAAGTGATATCTTTTATATTTACAAGTCATTAGCAATGTGTCACCCTCTATTTACATTCAATATGTCTCTCTCTGTTCTATTAGCTACTTTTTAAATTCCTCAGACATTATGACATTCTGTGATTCACACTCAAATAGTGTCAGCGGGAAGAATAATGGAATTAAGGCTTTGGGATCACAACAAACTTGGGATTATTAAAAAGGAAGAGTAGTCTCCCAAATGCCATCTAGTTTTCTTTCTTCCTTTTTTTTTTGCAAATTTTGGCTTAACCCATTGTCTTTCTCTAAGATACAATTACTAGTGGACTGAAGCAATGATCTATATTGGATAGAGGTGAATTGACTAGCTAAAGTATAGGTAATAAATAGAAGAGACAAAATTTGAACTCAAGTCCTCTACCTCCAGGGTCAGGGCTCTTTCTCTTACCGTGGAGTTCTGAACCTGGGATCCACAGATCTATGTGTTGATAGACTTCAGGAGGTCCATGAATTGTGATAGAAAAATTTATGTCTCTACTAACTTCTAATTGAAAATGAGTATTTCCTTCAATTATTTAAAACCATGATTCTGAGAAGGGATCTGCCCAAGGGAATGGGGCAGGGGGAGGGTACTCCATAACATAAAAAAGGTTAGAAACTCTTGTACTGGACCATGCTTTGAGAATACCAAAATAAAGTCTAGGGAATCAAAAGATCCTGAATTTAGAGCAGGAAGTGTTCTCAGAAATCATTCTAACTCGACTCCCTTTTTCCAATGAGAAAACAGGTTCTGAAAAGTGAAATGCCTATGGTCACACAGGTAATAAGTGAGTCTAAGACTTCTGACTCCTAATCTGGCTCTCCATCACACCCATGATTCTCACATGCTTGCTACCTGTTTGGTGAACATCTTCACCAAGATACAGTTTTCTTCTATTGTCTCTTCAGGGATATTTCCTGAAAGCATCAGGCCCAGTTATAGGGTCTAGATGGCAAGGTGGATCCAACTAACCAACCACTCATTCACTCAATCAATAAACATTCATTGGCCACCTACTCTGTGCCAGGCACTGTGCTAAACCTTGAGGATACAAAAAAAGGTAAAAGATAGTCCCTGTTGTCTGGGAGCTCATAGTCTAATGGAGGAGACAACACACAAACAAATATATACAAACAAGTTCTATACAAGATAAATTGGAATTAATTAGAAAATGATTAATAAATAGGAAGTAATGAATAATTAGAGGAAAGTCACTAGATTTAAGAGAGGCTGGGAAATACTTCATGTAGAAGTTGAGATTTTATTTGTGACTTAGAGGGAGCCAGGGAAATCAGAAGGTGGAGGTGAGAAGGGAGAGCCTTCTGGGCATGGGAGACCTCCAGAGAAAATACCCAGAGCCATGAAGCGGAGTGTCTTGTTCACAGAACAGCTAGGAGTATAATATTAAGGCATCAACTAGTAAGTGAGCATTTATTAAACACTTACTATGTGCCAGGCCCTGTGCTATGACCTAGGGATACAAAGGAAGGTAAAACTGTGGACCCTGTCCTCAAGGAGCTCAAAGTGTATCGGAGTGCAACGTGCATATAAGATACATACAAGGTAAATTGGAGGTGATATCAAGAGAAAGCACTAGCATTGGGAGGGGGGGACTGGGAAAAGCCTTTCAATTGTTGATTACATGCCAGACATTGTGCTAAGTACCAGGGAAACAAAGAAAAAGGGGAAGAGTCCTTGATCTCAAAAACTTTACATTCTAACAAAGGAGACAACATGTACAGAACTAGGTAATTGAAAGACATACACATTGTAGGTATAAGGCGACCTTAGTGGGGAGACACTAGCAGCTGGGGAAGCTGCGAAAGACCTCCTGCAGAAGCTAGCCTTTGAGTCAGGTCTAGGAGATGTGGCTGATGTGGTAGAGAGTGCCCCAGATGGGAGGCCATGGCATCTGACTCCCAAACCCAGCTCCTCTAGCGTCTGGGAAAGGGCATTTACCTTGGATTCTTTCTAACTCCAAACAGAAAAGCAAGGCCAATCCCAGTACTGATGTGGAATGCCAACCTCTCAGGGACCTTGGGACCCTCTCAGTTTGAGCCCTAGGGGAGAAAAGTCCTGTATAACTATGCAAGAGGATTAAAAATAGAAAGAAAGCAAATCTATTCAAGCCACCAATTTATTTTTAGATAATTAAGGCCCCAAACTCCTACTGTATGCACCCGTGGCATGTATGGACCTCTTAGTGGAGTCAGAAGGGAATTTGGTGAAATGGAGGGACATATAGGGGAGAGCCTAGAATCAGACCTGAGGGTGTTATGCATAACGCAGAGGAATTGTGTATAGAGAGGAATCTAGCTGTGATCTAGTAGACTTGACCTTGACCTTGGTCAAGAAAGAACCAGCTTAAGGTCTTCTCTCTGATACCTACTGCTCTTGAGACCCTGATCAAATCACTTATCCTCAGAGTTCATGTCTCGCTTCTGATAGCTACTGGTTGTGTGACTCTGGGTAAGTCATCTGCTCTTTGTATTGAAATCCTCCCTCTGACACCCACTAGTTATGTTACTGCATAAACTTCCATTGCTCTAGGTAACTCTATGAGACTGTACATTGCAGATACGATCAGTACCCCCATTTTGCAGATGATAAAAAACAAGGCTCATAACTGCAGGGTGATTGACCCATGGCCACAGAGGTCATAGAGTGGTTGAGCTTGAACTCAAACCCATGTCTGCAGAGAGCAATTCCAGGGGCTCTCCCACAATGCGATATCCCCTCCTTAGGACAAGGAAGCTTTCATCTTCTTTTGGCTGGGGCTTTGTTTTTGTGCCGTCTGGAGGCCTCAGGAATGCCTCCGTGGGCACAAAATAGAATAACTTGATATAATTTGACTTGAGGAATTTCTTTAATCCACATGTGCCTGGCCTTGAATGCCAGGGAATTAAGTGCCAGGACTCTTTGGAGCCATTGTGCTTGATTTCACAAATGAGGGAGGCAATTTGCCTAGAGGCAGGGCTACAGATATGGCACAGAATGAAATGATAATGCTGGCTTCCATTTCCACCAAGTTTTCTGGTTTCCATGGCTTTTTACACACATCATTATCTCTTTTGCACACCTCATGACAATAGCCCTCTGAGGTAGCTCTTGCAAGGGTTATTATTCCCATCTTACAGAAGAAGAAACTGAGGTTCAGACCCAGGTTCCCTGAATCCATATCCTGTCCTCTTTTCCCCGCGCCGTTCTCGGTTGTCACCCCAGGGTTCATTTAGTGTGCCTTCTTCATTCTATAGATTCAACATCTGAGGCCAAGAATGGCCTAGTGACTTGGCCAAAGGTCACAAAGGTAACAGGTGACAGAGTCAGGTCCTTTGACTTCAGAGCCTCCATTTTTTTTCCTCTTGTAACACACTGACCCTCAAAGCACACGCCTTTCAGTCATCCAGGGGCACTCGGTTAGCTTCAGAGGTGATGGTTAGATTCTAATGAAGCTCCTCTGAAGTAGCCAGGGCAGCCAAGGAAGGAGGGGGAAGGGGAATGTCCAAACTCCACAAGCGAACCCTGCTCCCTCCCTCCCTGTGCTTACACCCATTTTGTATTATCTAACAAACTCCAATAGTCAATTCTCACAGACTTGGCCCACTTGCTGAAGACTTTCTACTTCTAAATTACTATTTCTTGGTAGTAGTAGCAGCAGCAGCAGCAGTAGACAGTAGTACTTATATTGTCAACAGTAATAGTAGTAAAGCGGTAGTAGCAGGGACAGTAGTAATACTAGGAGTAGGAGTGGTAGCAGGAGTATTGGAGATGACCAAGAAAATGCCCTGACAGACAAATATAGAGACCCATGCCATGAATTACAGGATTACAAATTTAGGGCTGGAAGGGAACTTGTCAGTCATCTAACTGAAGCTCCTCATTTTAGAGATGGAGAAGATAAAGCCCACAGAAGTGACTGACCCAAGGTCACACAGGTGTAGGTGGCAGAACTGGGATTTTAACTCAGGACTTCTGACTATAAATCTCCTGACCTTAGATGGTGACTTCAGGAGGCAGCAGGAAGAAGGGCCATGGGGCGAAGACCAAAAGATGTTTGTGATCTTCGTGAATGCTTCCAGTGTCCAGCTGCCCTCCACCATCACCACATACAGGGGCAGGATTGTGCGCCTCTCATTTCCTACTAACCTTCCACAGGGGCCCTTGAGAGATCTTTTTGCTTTCGAGGCAGCCATCGTGTTGGAGAACAGGGACAGGAGGAGTGCAGAATAGAAGGCAAAGGAGAGAAAGGGAACAAAATGGAAGGCTTCTCATTCTCAAAACTGTCACTGTGACTGACTATACTTTGGGAGGCTATTTTTAAAAGGAATGATCCCAACTGTGAGGCCTCTCTAAGGTCAGTGGGAGAATTTTGGAGGCCTCTGTTTGCTGCAGAAGCCTTTGTGGGGAGATAATGAAAGCATCTGCTCAGACTTGTTTGTCTAGTTATGGATCTAGAGGAGGGGGCTTCTGAAGGGGTAGTCTGGGCCACTAAGAATCTGTGCAACCTTTGGGCCTTGTAGCTATCACCTGTGAAATGACCAGCTGGGACCTGGTGTCAGATTTGGAGTGGGGGGTGGGGTGGTCTGGGTTCAAATTCTGCTTTCTTTACTTTCTACCAGTGTGATCTTTGCCAGTCAATTAAATATTGGAGAAGAAATGCCAGAGGACACAGCTTGTGAAGTTCCCTCTAATGCTGAGATACCGGGATTTTATGCCCTCATGACAAATGGTAAGTGAGGCTCTGTGGGTAAGGGAAATGGGCAGTCATTTTTAAGCTTCTCTCTCTCTCTCTCTCTCTCTCTCTCTTCTCCTCCCTTCCCTCCCTCCCTCTCTCTCCCCTCTCTCTCTCCCCCCATCTCCCTCTCTCTCCCTCCCTCCCTCTTTTTCCCTCCCTCTCTCCCTCCCTCTCTCTCTCCTTCCCTCTCTCTCTCCCTCCCTCTCTCTCTTTCTCCCTCTCTCTCTCCCTCTCTCTCTCTCTCTCTCTCTCTCTCTCTCTCTCTCTCTCTCTCTTTCTTTCTCTCCCATTTCTGTCTTTCTGTTTCTCCATCTGTCTCTGTCTCTCTGTCTCAGTCTCTGTCCCTTCTTAGTATAGCAGGGCCTTCTTAAAGGGATCTATTGTGCTATTGTGGATTTTCTACAATATTAAAAATCATTGAATGCTTTCTTCTTCTGCTCCCCCATCCAACAACTGATGTGCCTCTTCCAACATCACAGAATTTCAGCGTGGGAAGCTATCTCAGTGTCCATGAAATCCATCCCATTGACAACACTCCAACAAGCAGCTGTCCAGCATTTTCTCAGAGACCTCCAATGTTGGGGAAATTGCCACCTCCCAAGGTAGCCCATTCCCCTTTGGGACAACTCTCATTGTTAGGAAGATTTTTCCTGACATCAAGCCTCTATTGGGAAGAGTCAATGTGGCGTCCTGGAGAAAGTGCTAGATTTGGAATCAGGAAGACCTGTATGCCAGTCCTGTCTTTGACACCATGTGACCATGGAAACGTCCCTTAATTTCTCAGCGCCTTTGTGGATGGGGGTGGTGAATTATGTGGTCTCTGCAGTATCTTCCCATTCTAAGTCTATGATCTTCTAGAATTTGCCCGGGTGACTTGCACTCATTGCTTTCGTCCTCTGAGACCAAGCTCGATTCTCTTTTCCACGGTGCCCCTTCAGATGCTTGGAGCTGGTGATCATTCTTTTTCCCCACCCCTTCTCTTCTCCAGACCAAATATCCCCAATTCCTTCCACAGTTCTTTGTGCTTTGGAGCCATGAGTTTGGATAGGCATAGGCAATTTTTCTCTCTCCACCTTCCTTTTCAGCTTAAAGTCACTCTGATGGACGACACATTCAAGATTCTGTATGTTTAAAAATCTTCTCCAAATGACAGCACCAGTGAAGGAGACCCAGTCTGTAATCTGACATTCTGAACAATGTGTTTCAGCATCAAGGCATGTCTCTCTCCTACTTCAAAAGCTTCAGTGGTTTCCTATCGCCTTTAGGACAAGATACAAACCTCTCAGTTTGGCACTTGAAGCCCTTCACAATCCGGTTCCAACTTATCTTTTGAGATTGATTTCATGTATCTCCCCTTCATGACCTGTTCTCCATATATGATGTCCATCTCCCGTCTGTGGATATTCCCCTATGCTGCTCACTTCTACCTTCTGAAATCCCATTGAAGCAAAACACAACTTAAGTGTATTCTCCATGGATCCCCAAGTTTTTAGAGGGCCCTTCCCAAACATTACTTTGTATTTACTGTGTTTATATTTTGAATGTACTTATCAGGTCACATTAACAAGATGGTTAGTGAAAGTTTAGATAAAGAAGCCAAGATGACAAAGAGCCACCTTGGCTATATAGAGAACAGGCCATGCCAGACTGATCTTACTGCCCTTTTCGAAGTGTTTTGAAACTAGCAAACACTCCGTGGGAATTCATACTGTGAATATCCATTGCCCAGATTTTAGCGAGACTGTTGGTAAAGTTCTCCTGATATTGTTGTGGAAGCGATGGAAAGATGAGGATTGGACGACAATCTAATTAGATGGACCAGAAGCTGGCTGAATGGCCGATCAAACGGTAGGCATTAATAGCTCAATGTCAACTTAGCAGCAATCTCCAGGGATCTGCACCATTGAATATCTTTATAAATAACTTGGGTAAGGGCATAGATGGCATGTTTATGAAATGCACAAAAGACACGAAGCTGGAAGAAACAGCAAATATACAGGATGAAAGAATCAGGATGCAAAATAAGAAAGATCTCGACAGGCTGGAGCATTAGACCGAATCTAAGAAGAAAAAATTCGGTAGGGGTGATTACAAAGGTTTACACCTGGGGTCAAAACTGATCTCTACAAGCAGAGCATTGGAGTGGGGGAGGCATAGTTAGTTGGCAATTTGCCTGGAAAAGATCGGGGGGTTTTAGTGGATTACAAGCTCAGTATGAGTCTGCAATATGATGCAATGGCAAAAAAGCTAATGTAGCTCATGCAGTCTTTGGCTTCATAGAAGGACAGAAACTTAAAAATACCTCCAAGAACCAAGCAAATTTTGAGTCATTTGATGTGCCTTGTACTTCCGGTGTTACTAAGAGGTACAGCTTCCAGGAATAAGGAGGTGGTAGTTCCCAACTAAAATCCCACCTTCTGCAGGAAAACCTTCCCAATTCTTTTTAAATTCTAATGACTTCTCTCTTTTAATTATTTCCTATATGGCTTGTTCGTACATATTTGTGCTCGTTATATCTCTCCCACTAGATTGCAAACTCCTTGAGGGCAAGGATCATCTTTTTCTTTGTTTTGGATCCATGGCACTTAGCACAATGCCTGGCACATAGTAGACAAAATTAATAAATGTTCACTGACAGACTCTCTACCCTGCCATAGGCAGACAACATCTTGAACACCATGTCCTATACTGGTCCTAACAATGTAGAAATATTGAAATGTGCAAAGGCATCCAGGAAGCAGCAACTGGAATAGTGAATGGAGTCCCCATCACATGAGAATCAGTTGAAGAAACTGCAAATGTTTCACCTGGAGGAGAAAAAACTCAGGAAGGAAAGTTATATGTGTTCAAACAGGTGTGTTTTGGAAGAGGGATTTGATTTGGTCTGTTTGGTAGAGAGGGCAGAAATAGGAGTGATGGGTAAAAATTGTAAAGGGCAAATTTTGGTCTGACATCGGGAAAAACTTCCTAACAACTAGAGCTGCCCCAAAGGAGAAATGGGCTGTTAAGAGGGATGGTAGGTTCTCCCTCCTTGAAGGTTCTCAGGAGTTTTGATAATCACTTATCAGGTGTATTGCAGAAGGGTGTTCCTTTGGGTATGGGCCTCTAAGTGGTGCTGCAGTGGATAGAGTGCCAGGCAGGAAGACTCATTTTCCTGAGTTCAAATCTGACCTTAGACACTAGCTGTGTTATTTGGCAAGTCACTTCATCCTATTTGCGTCAGGTTCTTCATCTGCAAAATGATCTGGAGAAGGAAATGGCAAACTACTCCAGTGTCTTTGCCAAGAAAACCCCAAATAGAGTCACAGAAAGTAGGACACAACTGAACAACAACTGAACACCAGACTAAATGGCTTTCAAGGTCCCTTCCAAATCTAAAATTCTGATTCTCTGCTATTTTCCCCTCAATTAGAATGTAAGCTTCTTGTGAGAGAATCTACGTTCACTTTTATTTCTATATGGACACTTAACACAATGTCTTCCACACAGCTTTTTGAGTAATGATGGAGATTTCTCTAGCACTTTAAAATTTCAGAACACATTAGATGTACTGGGGTGTTCACAAGAGGGCCAATCTGCCCCACTTCAGTTCTTTAATTAAAGAAAATGCGAGTTTCTCTCAACCTTCTAATTCAGTGGCTTCTTGCCCTGTGTGGAATGTTATCTAGCTGTGGATGAGGAACCATGACTGTTGGTTGATTAAGTAACATGTCCAGAATCATACAACTGATAAGTGTCCAAGGAAGGATTTGCACTCAGAACTTCCTGATTCAAGTTCAGTGGCCTATCCATTCTGCCATACTGCTCAAAAGTATCAATGGACCTGTCACCTCAGCAAAGTGGGTCCTAACTCCCAACAAAGCAGGCTACCACTCATCCCTGTCTTGTCATTCAGTGCCCCTCTTCTCCGTGTGCTCCCCTAATTCTTCTCCAAAGTGTCCAAAAGCTGACAGGCTGAGGAGCTTCCTCTAGATCTCTTGATGCTTCGTGGCTACCAATGGAATGCATCCACTCTCCATTTATAATCCTGCTCTATTCTCCATGACTAACCCATTCTCTCTTCCAGACACACTTCTCTTGGATGATGTCACAGAATCATGGAATCACAAAATCATAGAATTTTAGAGTTGGAAGGGATTTCAGGGGCCATCTAGTCCAATACACACTCGAAAGGCATCCCCACTCTGACATACTTGACAGGTGGGCATCTAGCCTCTGCCTAGAGTCTACAGCAGAGGCTGGATCTCTATTAAGCTGCCTCCTCTGTGTAATTCTTCATCAATAATATGGCATAGCCGACTCACACACATCATGCATCTCTCCATTGCCCTTTGGGTGATCTGTGACTTTAATTCATTTAATTAAATTATTTAATTCTTTAAATTATTCTTTAATCATGATATTCTATGGTTCATGGAATCCTCTGGAAGATTATTCATATTAACAAAGATGAACTTTTCTCTTAGGTAGCATCTTGGGGTCAATAAAAGAAAGCATCAGTTTCCCCAAGGCTCCAGACATCTTTCTCCTGTTCCATTCTGGGCCAAATCACTAGCCATTTGCAGGGTCTGTCCAAGATCTAAGCAAGGAAGCATTGGCTATATGGACTGTCCATCCATTGGGAATATTCCATGGCCTGGAGAATGGACAGTCATTGTTCACTTGGTTTAATTCTCTCTGGGCAATTATGGAAAACATAAAAAACAGTACCATACATTTATATAAATGTGAACTTCTATAATAGATAACACAGGTGTGATTTCCTATTATATATAACTGTGTGGGCTTCTACTACATATAAATGTGAGCTTCTATTATATATATGTATATATATCTACATATATGGATTATATATATCCATATATATTTATGCAGAGAGAAAGAGAGAAGACCGACAAAGAGGGGAGAGAAAGGAGGGAAGAGAGAGAAAAAAGGAGAGATGGGGAAAGAGAGGGAGACATAGAGAAAGGAGAGAGAGAGAGAGAGAGAGAGAGAGAGAGAGAGAGAGAGGAGAGAGGAGAGAGAGAGAGAGAGATTGAGATTATTTTATGCAGCAGGCTAAGGGAGAGAGAAAGCTATTCAGAAATCTAGTGCATCCTGATGCTTTTACCCTCCATTCATTAAGTGTGAAATGCTTAGTGAAGGTGTTTGTATGTGTTTATCAAACTTGTTTATAAAAAGTGTAAAGCTGTGTTTGCTGACAGCCTTTTTTCCCAAGTGGGAAGTACAGGAATGGAGAGCTTTGGGGAGAGGGGTGCAGTGGAGAGAGAAGAAACTGTAGCAAACAGAAGTGTTTATTAACGTCACTCTTTCCCATGTCTGTAATTGTCTTGGGGATGCGTGAGAGCCAAAGGCCTGACAGTTCCCACTGGCTACAGTGGAGGCTTCTGTGGGAGGACGGCTTTGGAGACATGCCCAATGAATGGCACCCATGCACAATGTTCTTTACGATCTATGGAACCTAATCATATAGAGTGATGTTGCCCACAAGATGGCTCGATTTCCAGCTTCCCTTCCTAACACTTACTAACAGCCGACACTTACACATTACATTAAAGTTCACCAAAATCCTTTCCTGTGTATCTTACTGGATCTTCTTACTGGGCACTAGTCAAAGCGAGTCAACAAGCATTTATTAAGGGTGTACTATGTGCCAAGCACTGTGCTAAGCACAGGACACAAAAAAAGGACAAACAACAACAAAAAACCCAATGCCTGCTCTTAAGGACCTCCATTCTAATGGAGAAGCCAACATGCAAACAACTCTATACCAATGGGAGCTATACAAGATAACTTTGAGATAAACTCAGAAGGAAAGGTACTAAGATTAAGGAAGGCCAGGGAAGGCTTCTTGCAGAAAGAAGGATTTTAGTTAAGATTTGAAGGAAGCCAGGGAATCCAGAGGGGCATGGGTGAGGAGGAAGAGAATTCCAGGCATGGGAAAGAGCCAGTGAAAATACAGAGTCTCGGGTTGGAAGGTGGTATGTGAATAATTGTAGAGGATGTGGCAGAGCAGGAAGCTAAAGTGTAAGAAGACTGGAAAGTTAGGAAGGGTTCATGTTGTGAAGGGTTTTAAAAGCCAGGCAGCATTTTGGAGGTCATAGGTAGCGGCTGACATTGATTGAATAGGTGGGGTGATCTATTAGAGCTGAATATTAGGAAGAACATTTGATGACTGAGTGTAGGATGGCAAATCATGAATCACTACCCATGCAAAGGAAATATCAGACCATTCGCTTCGTAAGAAGAAATCGGGAAAGATACGGTGGGAGTTCAGGTTTCCAGCACCTCATTATCAGAATGTGGCAGATTTGCTAAAAATATGGATGACAAAGATATTCATAACACACAAGTAAACTGTTTATTGAATAAGCTGGAAATAACCAATATGTGGAGCAAAAGGAATGGAAAAGCATTTTCTTTTCAAGTACAAACAAATCTATCCCCAAAATAGAATACTTATTTGGTCACCAAGAAGCCCTTGATAATCCACAGAGGCAGAAAATATATGTGATATAGTGATAAATCACAAGGCCCTAAAATTAGAAACTTTTTTTAATTGAAGAGGACAGAGTTTTTTGGCTGTTGGATATGAGTTTGACCTTGACTGCTACCAAAGTTTTTGAATAAACATTTTTTTAAAAAAAGCGGAGAGTATTTAGAAAGAGAAATATCGATCATCCCCAAACCAGAGTAATAGGTTATTCTCAGCATTCTGTTTTCTCTTTTTGACAGTTACTATACTTTTTATTAGGGGGAATGCCACAGACATTGATTACCTGCATTGAAGGGTAGTGTTTGAAGAAGTTTCTTATATCATCCTTGTGGCAAAGATGGAGAGGTATGATCTTGAAGGTACCACTGGGTGAAGAAGGATCTGGCTACATGAACAGACTCAAAGAGTGGTCATTAGTGACTTAAGGTTAACGTGGAGAGGGGGAATAGAGAGTGGGGAGTGGTGGGCCACAAGTAGCCCTGTGCTGTTTAATATTTTAAAGCTCAGCTGCTGCTGGTGAGGGTACCTATAACTAGTGTGTGTGTGTGTGTGTGTGTGTGTGTGTGTGTGTGCAGCAGGGGATAGAACTGAAGATAATGTGCAATGGAGAGAAGGTGGAGTAGCCTCATTATTTACTTCTCTTTTCTCTGTTGACAGGAGAAAAGGGAGGATAATAGAAATAAAAATAGAAAAATAATATGAACAGGGAGATGAGAAGTAGTTGTAGATTTGGGGTCAACAGAACTGGCTTTACCACTAGCTTCATGTCTCTGGATAAGGTGCTTAGCTCCTCAACCAGCTGGGTCTTCAATTCCTCGTGTATAAAATAAATCCAGACCAGAAGACCTCTGAGACCATATCCAGCTCAAAAGCTAAGATCCTATAACAAATACCCAAGAGAAGCAAGGGGATAATAAGAGGCACCCAACGACCTGTGACAAATTTAGCTTGCCAGGTCCTGATGAGGCACATCCCTGGAGCATTCTGTCTGTCCTTTTGAAGACTTCTTTATTGTTCCTACTCTCTCAGTTAAAACCTTATCTTGAAGAGGATCAGAAAACTCCCTTAAATTCTAAATAATCATCCTATTCCCAGGGGCTCCTGTTAGCAAAACTGCAGAGGATATGAGTGAGACTGTGATGGGGTGTCTCTCACCTTCTGTTATGCCCATTCTCTTAATCACAAAGGCTGCCATCAGTTGATGAATGGTTAAAAAATTGTGGTCCATGAATGCCGTGGAATATTTCCAGGCTGGGAGAAATTATGTGTGTGGTGGATATAGAGAAGCATGTAAAGAACTATATGAACAGATACAGAGTGAAGTCAGCAGAGCCAAGAAAACAACATGCACAGTAACTACAATATTGTAAATGCAAAAAACGACACACCAAAAAATCAAAACTGAATCAGTAAAGTTGTAAAGATTAAGTGGGACCCAAATAGTTTTTGTTTGTCCTTCTTTCTCGAAGAGGACCAATGATATCAAGAAGGTGATGTCTTGATTTGCAAGTGAATTGGATTTAAGTGAGGCAGGTTTGTGCAAAGTCACCAGCCTCACTTTCTTCTCCAGGGTCATTGGAGTCCAGTGGCAAGACATAGGTCAGGATGACTGGGGATGATCCCACATGCAGTGGGAGACCTTGGCCTTTTTAAGTCTTCTCCAGGTCTCAGTCTGTCTGAGGCAACACCCATTCAGTGATATAAGGTTAGGCAAGAAATGAGGCAAAAGGTGGCCTAGTTTGTCTACTCCAAAAAAATAAAAGTCAAACCGGGAAAGGAAGACCTTCAGGGTTTTTGGCCAGAACAGGAACTATTGCTATTTGCACTCACTCTGAGCCATCAGAACCCGAACAATGACCAAGCAAGGCTTGGGTTGAGACCTATTATTGGCCAATCAGTGAGAGCCAGAGTAATTTGGGTTTAAGGCACAGTCAAGTAGCTCCATTTGAAACCCAATGGGCTTTATCAAAGCCTGATTTTCCAGAGCTCTATTTCAAGAAATCATAACTGAAACTACATGGGATTAAAAAAGTTAATTGTCCCAGTTTTTTCTTAATGACAAAGAATTAATTGGGGGGCAGAGCCAAGATGGTGGCTGGAAAGCAGGGACTTGTGTGAGCTCCCTACCAAGTCCCTCCAAAAACTTATAAAAAATGGCTCTGAACAAATTCTAGAACTGCGGAACCCACAAAATAGCAGAGGGAAGCAAGGCTCCAGCCCAGGACAGCTTGGATGGTCACTGGGTGAGATCTATCGTGCACAGAGCTGGGAGCAGAGGGGAGCAGAGCCCAGCGTGGGTGGCAGCAGGAACAACCAGATCGGGAGCTTGGTGGAGCAGGCCCTAGAGCCCTGAATCAGTGAGCTGTGACAGGTGCCAGACTTCTCAACCCACAAACACCAAAGACAACAGAGAAGGTTAGTGGGAAAAGCCACGGGGACAAAGTGAAGGAGTTCGCAGTTCAGCCACCACCCCGGGGACAGTGGAGGTGGTGCAGCTACAGAACTACAACTGCAGTTGCTTCTGGCCCCAGGCCCACCCGGTGGGAGGAATTAAGTGGCGGATCAGAGCAGGAGTGCAGAGCCTGCTTAAGATCTGAGTCCAGTCCAGGTTGGGGGTTCTTGGGGAAGGAGGAGTGCCACTGTGGCAGAGCTGGCTGTATAGGAATAGCTCTGAAAACAACAGCGCATCCCCTCAAGCTTGGAACAAAGTACCTTTACTCTACAAGCAGTCATACCCCAACGAAAAAGTCAAGGGTCAAGTAAGTTGGCTGGGAACATGGCCAGGCAGGGAAAACAGACTCAGATTCAGGCTCAGACTTTGGAATCTTTCTTTGGTGACAAAGAAGACCAAAACATACAGGCAGAAGAAGTCAACAAAGTCAAAGAGCCTACATCAAAAGCCTCCAAGAAAAACATGAACTGGTCTCAGGCCATGGAAGAGCTCAAAAAGGATTTGGAAAAGCAAGTTAGAGAAGTAGAGGAAAAATTGGGAAGAGAAATGAGAGTGATGCAAGAAAACCATGAAAAAGAAGTCAATGACTTGCTAAAGGAGACCCAAAAAAATACTGAAAAATACACTGAAGAAAACAACACCTTAAAAAATAGACTAACTCAAATGGCAAAAGAGCTCCAAAAAGCCAATGAGGAGAAGAATGCCTTGAAAGGCAGAATTAGCCAAATGGAAAAGGAGGTCCAAAAGACCACTGAAGAAAACACTACCTTAAAAATTAGATTGGAGCAAGTGGAAGCTAGTGACTTTATGAGAAATCAAGATATTATAAAACAGAACCAAAGGAATGAAAAAGTGGAAGACAATGTGAAATATCTCATTGGAAAAACCACTGACCTGGAAAATAGATCCAGAAGAGATAATTTAAAAATTATTGGACTACCTGAAAGCCATGATCAAAAAAAGAGCCTAGATATCATCTTTCAAGAAATTATCAAGGAGAATTGCCCTGATATTCTGGAGCCAGAGGGTAAAATAGAAATTGAAAGATTCCACAGATCTTCTCCCCAAAAAGATCCCCAAAAGAAAACTCCTAGGAGTATTGTTGCCAAATTCCAGAGCTCCCAGATCAAGGAGAAAATACTGCAAGCAGCCAGAAAGAAACAATTTGAATATTGTGGAAAAACAATCAGGATAACACAGGATCTAGCAGCTTCTATGTTAAGGGATCGAAGGGCTTGGAGTACAATATTCCAGAGGTCAATGGGGCTAGGATAAAAACCAAGAAACACCTACCCAGCAAAACTGAGTATCATGCTCCAAGGCAAAATATGGATTTTCAATAAAATAGAGGACTTTCAAGATTTCTCAGTGAAAAGATCAGAGCTGAACAGAAAATTTGACTTTCAAACACAAGAATCAAGAGAAGCATGAAAAGGTAAACAAGAAAAAGAAATCACAAGGGACTTACTAAAGTTGAAATGTTTTGTTTACATTCCTACATGGAAAAATGATGTGAATGATTCATGAGACCTCAGTATTAGGGTAGCTGAAGGGAATATGCATATATATATGTGTGTGTGTGTGTGTGTGTGTGTGTGTGTGTGTGTGTATGTATATATGTATGTGTGTATATATATATATACACATATATAGACAGAGGGCACAGGGTGAGTTGAATATGAAGGGATGATATCTAAAAAAAATAAAATCAAATTAAGGGATGAGAGAGGAATATATTGAGACAGGGAGAAAGGGAGAGATAGAATGGGGTAAATTATCTTGCATAAAAGTGGCAAGAAAAAGCAGTTCTATAGGAAGGGAAGAGGGGGCAGGTGAGGGGGAATGAGTGAATCTTGCTCTCATCGGATTTGACCTGAGGAGGGAATACCATACACACTCAATAGGGTATCTTACCCCACAGGAAAGAAGGAGGAAGAAGATTAAAAAAAAGCGGGGATGATAGAAGGGAGGGCAGATAGAGGGAGGAGGTAATCAAAAACAAACACTTTCAAAAAGGGTCAGGGTCAAGGGAGAAAACTGAATCAAGGGGGATAGGTTAGGAAGGAGCAAAACATAGTCTTTTACAACATGAGTATTGTGGAAGGGTTTTACATAATGATACGCATGTGGCCTATGTTGAATTGCTTGACTTCTTAGGGAAGGTGTGTGGGGACGGAAGAGGGGAGAGAATTTGGAACTCAAAGTTTTAAAAACAGATGTTCTAAAACAAAAAAAAATGTTTTTGCATGCAACTAGGAAATAAGATACACAGGCAACGGGGTGTAGAAATTTATCTTGCCCTACAAGAGAAGAAGGGAAAGGGGTATGGGAGAGGAGTGGGGTGACAGAAGGGAGGGTTGACTGGGGAACAGGGCAACCAGAATATACACCATCTTGGAGTGGGGGGGAGGGTAGAAATGGGGAGAAAATTTGTAATTCAAACTCTTGTGAAAATCAATGCTAAAAACTAAATATATTAAATAAATTAAATTTAAAAAAGAAAGATAAGAATTAATTGTCCCAGCTTTTAAATATTGATGGGACCTGAATGAAGAACTATGAGGAGACACCCCCAACTTAGCCTGTGGTGGAGGTGGGAGGTCCACAAGGGTTACACATGGTACAGGTTTGCAGACTTTTCCAACATTTTGATCAGTTATGCTGATTTTTTGTCCTCTCCAAAAAAATACTATTAGTTTTATGGGATGGCTCTCTGGGAGGAGGAGAGGAAGGAACTCACGGGATACTATGGTGATGTAAGAAACAGAAAATATCAATAAAATCTTATTTAAAAAAAATCACAAGGCTGGGATGATTTACTCTATTCCTCACCAACAAAGGTCTGGTGGAGAAGGCGGAAAGGAGTTAAGGGGAGAAAATTACAACCATGACCAAAAAAAGAAGAAGAAAGAAAATAGCATCAATAAAACATTTAGAGCAACACAGAAGAGAGTAAAAGGAAGTTCACAAAAGGGCACAGGGCAGGGCAATGCTTTGACCATTGGGCAGCAAGGTTATTGTTTCCATGGCCCATCTCCACACCTTTGCACTTTGACTGTCCGTGTCTAGAAGGCTCCCCCCCCCCACTTCTGCCCCTCACTTCTGGGTTTCTTTAAGCCTCAGTTTAAACGTCACTTTCCATACAAGGTCTTTCTTGGTCTTCCTCCCAACCCTGATCCTCCACTCTTATTCCATCTTTCATGAAATTAACTTGGATGGTTAGAGTGGGACTTGAAGCCAAGAACACCTGAGTTCAAATCCAACTTCAAACACTTACTAGATGTGTGACCTTAGGCACGTCACTTAACCTCTGTATCTCAGTTTCCTCATCTGTAGAAGGATAATAATAGCCGCTCCCTCCCAAGTGTGCAGAGTAGGTGTTTAATAAATGTTTATTGAGTGATTAGTTGATCTGAGATTTAATTGGTATAGGGAACTCCCAGATGAGGAAATCCCTCCACCAATGCAGGTCTGCACCTTCTCTGCAATTGATAATCTTAGATGCCTGGATCACTAAGAAGTCAAATGACTTTCCCAGGGTCCCCCAGCCAGTGTGAATCAGCAGTGGAATCCAGGCCGTACCAGCTCCATGGCCAGCTCTCTGTCTACTAGGCCACTAAATTTAACCTAATTTTCTTAATTAGGCCATTCATTAATCCCCCCACCCCCGAATCTCAACCCATCAGTTCTTGAAATACCAAATCGTGGATCTAGCAGAAAATGGCGAGGGGGCGTTATGGAATCCAAACAGCTTAATTGCCCCTGGGCGGTCTGACTGACCATGGCTCACCTTCACAAACTCTGTGTTCCTGCCAAACAGGGTCATTTGCTGCTTCCTCTCCCACACACGTGCCTTTGCATTGGCTAGGTCCCATGCCTAGAACGTTCTCCCCCTCACCTCTGCCTTGGAGACGCTTAAGCTTTCTTTAAGGCTCAGTTTAAATGAAGCATCTTGCCTTTCCTGATTCTCCCCTTGCAATTTCTGTCCCCTCTTTCCTGACTTCGTATATATTTCCTGTTTATTTTTTGGTGTGCAGCTAGGTCCCAATTAGTGCAGCAATAAAAAGCAATGAAACTTGTGAAATGGTCACAGTCTTCATAGTTGTAATATATATTCAATAGGGTAATTGGTTTCAGTCCAATGGAAATATGACATGTCATAGATCTAGAGTGGAATGGAGCCTCAGAAACCATCCCTCCCACTCTTCAGATGAGAAAATTGAGGCCCTGAGAAACAATGGGAAGTGTCCAAGGTCACATAGATAATGTGTCAGAGGTGGTCTGATTGCTCGAAGATGGCCTTCTATTTTCTTGATATTAATCACACCACCTCTCTGGATTAGCTGAAATGTGGTTCTGTTGTGCTCCTGGTCGGGCCCCTACATGAGTGAAATCTAGCTATTTGTGTGTCTTGGGCTCCTTGGGGGATCTGCTGAAGCCTGAGGACTACTTCTCAGAAAAATGTTTTTAAACAAAATACATAGGATTACAAGGGAGACCAATTACGCTAAAATGTGGTGATCCAAATGGGGCAGCTAGGGGGCACGGTGGATAGAGTTCTGGGCCTGGAGTCAGGAATACTCTTCTTCCTGATTTCAAATCTGGCCTCAGACACTTACTAGATGAGTGACCCTGGGTAAGTCACTTCACCCTGTTTGCCTCAGTTTCCTCATCTGTAAAATGAGCTGGAGAAGAAACTGGCAAACCCCTCCAGTCAGTATGCTTGCCGATAAAACACCGAACAGGGTCACAAACAGTTGAACATGACTGAAATAAATTTTGCATTATGCGGACCAGGCAGGACATAACATCCTCTCCAAGTCTGGGCTCATAATACTTCCCTGTCCTTTGGCTAATGGGGCTATAGGACCTACTGCTCAGGCTGACTCAGAGGGCAGCCCTTAGCCTGGACTTCTGAAGAATCAGGATCCATTCCTGCCCTTATCCCCACCTTAAGAATGAGGAAGTTGGCCACCTAAAACCCTTTCTGTTACTCCTTGGTCACAATCCTACCCCAAGTGCTCAGCCTGCCTTAACAGGGGTTAGGGGGCGTGAAATAGATGTCTCATTTTGGTTGTCCTGTTCAAATTGATTTAGGTATCTTGGAAAATTCTGTCGGAGTGGGAAGATTTTTCGGTTTGGAAAATCTGCTCATTTTAGCTTTAAGAGATATACTGTTTGGGTTAAAATACATCCAAGACGGCCGAAGGAAGAGAAGCAGCAATTCTTGATTTCTTACTAAATAAAAAAAATGCCTAGAATCAAAGCACAGTGGAAAGACTCCTGCATTGGAAGTCAGAGGAGCTGGAAAGAGACTGGATTCTGGAGTCAGAGGACTGGAGCTTGAAATCGGCCTCTGATGTTCACTATCTGTAGGCAAATCCCTTGATGTCTTTGGGCCTCAGGACCCTCCTCTACAAAATTAGGGGGGTCAGATTTGATGGCCTAGACAGGGGTGGGGAAGCTGTGGCCTCGAAGCCACATGTGGCCCTCTAGGTCCTCAAGTTTGCCCCTTTGACTGAATCCGAACTTCACAGAACAAATCCCCTTAACAAAAGCATTTGTTCTGTAAAATTTGGACTCATCAAAAGGCCTCACCCAGGGACCTAGAAAAGGCCATGTGTGGCCTCGAGGCTGCAGGTTCTCCACCCCTGCCCAGACTACTACCTGTCCCCAAATTCAGCAGTGACCTTACTTGACCTGTCTCTCCCAGAGGCGATGCTTGGCTTGAAGGGGAGGGCCTTATATAAAGAAGAGCAAAGAGGCCAGTGGAGCTGGACCATTGACTGTATGGATGTCAGGAACACTTCAGAAGACCAATTGGATGGGAAACAGCTGACAGGCCACTTTGTCTGGAGCATAGAACGCAGGGAGGGGAGTAATAAGCAATAAGCCAGAAACAAAAGTTAGAGTCAGACTGGGAAGGGCATTAAATTCCAACTCAAGGTACTGGAGTTTTATCCCTGAGATAAAAGAGTGCTTTGGAACTTCTGGAGTAGAGGGTTATGGTTAGGACGGGACAAGTGCTTTAGGAAGATGATTTTGGCAATTCTTTGGAGGAGGGACTGGAGGGGGAGAGCCTGGAAGACAGGGTCCAATGAGGAGTCTATCGCAGTAGCCCAGGAGAAAGGTTCTACTGCAATGGTGGCTTTGGAGGTGGGACTAAGAGGGCAAGTTTGAGAAACGTGGAGGTAGAAGGACAAGACTTGATAATTAAGTGAATGTTGGGGGAGAGGGCACAGCTAGGTGGTGCCATAGTAGAGCACCAGGCCTGGAGTCAGGAAGACATCTTCCTGAGTTCAAATCCAACCTGAGACACTTGTGGGCTGTGTGACCCTGGGCAAGTCACTTCACCTGTTTGCTTCAGTTTCCTCATCTGTAAAATGAGCTGGAGAAGGAAACGGCAAACCACTCCAGGATCTTTGCCAAGAAAACCCCAAATGGGTCATGAAGAGTCAGACACGACTGAAATAACTTGAACAAAGAGGGGAAAGAAAACGAAGGAAGAATTGAGGGTGATTGGAAAGATAGTGGTGTTCTCAGCAGAAACTGGGAAATTCGGAAGAAGGCCAGATTTGAGAAGAGAGGAGAGGAAACGGTGCAGAGAAAGAAAATGAGTTCTACTTTCTATATGGATATATAGATTTGAAAGTCATGTGCATAGAGGTGATAATTTAATCCATGGGAGCCAGTTACATCACTGAGAGTATAGAGTGAAAATAGATGAGGGTCCAGGTCAGATCTTTGGGGGACACCAAAAGATAGGGAGTTGGATATGGATGGTGGTCCAATAAAAGCAGAGAGGGAGCAAATAGGATAGATAGGAGGAGAGCCAGAAGGGGGAAGGAGAAAAGACCATTGGATTTTGAAATTAAGATCATTGATAACCAACTGGGCTCAGAATCCTCCTTTTAAAAGGACACGATACCCACCCTGATACTACTTTAAATTAAATCGAAATGACCAAAACCTTCTCTCCGCAAAGAGGATTTTTTTTAGCTTTAGTTCTCCCCAAATTAGAAATAGTCAATCCACTAATATAAGACACAATCGATCCATCCTGGTGTAAGCACGCCAAAAGTGCCGTATTACAAGACAGGCAAAATTAGAGAGGGTGAGTTTTGCAAAGGGATTTAGTTAACCAGTCCCTTTAGAGGGGTACCTCTAAAGCATTTAATGCAGGATTCAAGTAAATCTATTGTGTTTAGCATGGTAATTATATACACAGGACAGTGGACTTCCAAAGGGTCATGGTTTAGGAAAGAACAGGAAGACAAATGCTCCCTTGGCTCCTGTTTTCCTGGGCTTCATCTCAGGAAAGTGTCCGTCAGCTGTCTTGGAGCAGATTGAGTGGGGGCTTTATTGGAGGGCCTGTGTGAATACTGAGTCATGGCTAGGACCGGTATGGGCTGAGGTTGAAGAATGTGGCCTGCTGTGCCCAGAGAATCTGGTTGAGCACATTATAAATTTTAAAATGAATTTGCTGTCATCTATTCCCGGGTACATGAGGTTCCCATGTAGGGTCCTGTTATCAGCAGAGTGGAGAAGAGGAATAAATGTGGATGGGATTATAGACAGGGGTGGATTTCAGAGGCAGGGTGGGAAGACCCCTGTCTTCCCCTCAAGGGTGCTGAGGCAAGGGTTGGAAACAAAGGCCAGACAAGGAAACAGGCCTGAACCAGGAGAGAGAGAAGGGTCAAATAGAAGGCAGATGAGCAGTCAACAGAAGCCTGGAGGAAAGAGAAAGCCATGTGATTGGAAGCCAGGCAAGCTGAGAGGCCCTGAGGAGGGATGGGGGAGAGGGAAGGTACTAAACCACCCAAACTATGTTCTGTTAGGGTCAAACCATCTCTGGTGGATTGGGTCCCATTTGGACTCCATGACTTAGGAAGGCTATTGATTGGCTGGAGAGGAGGCCAGCCAGGGCTTGAAGAGCATCAGGCCATCTGAGACCTGGGTGAAGGAACTGGGATTGTTTTACCTGGAGAAGAGAAGACTGGGATGAGGGTGGGGGTGGGGGGGGGTGTGAGACATAATATCTTTCTTCCAGTATCTGCAGGACTGTTGTCCTTTCAGCCCAAGAACTGGGAGCTAGGGGTAGATTGCTAGTTGGGGGAGAAGTTGGCTTAAGCCTTAATAAAAAGCAGAAAAAGACCACATTATGACAACTAAAGCTGGCCCAAATTAGAATGGGCCACCACAGTCAGTCAGCAAGCATTTTATTAAATGTTTGCTATGAGCCATACACTGTGCTAAGCCCAGGGTGGGAGGGAGGGTTAGAAAGAAAGGCAAACAGCCTCTGCCCCTCAGGGTCTTCCATTCTAATGGGGAGAAAGCTTCAAGAGAGTAGATGAGAGGTATTCTCAAGGGGAAGACGCTAGCAGTACATACCGTCAGGAGGAGTAGTGTGCTAGTACATGCTTAACAACTGGTTATCTAACCGAAATCATGGATGAACCATGCTTTTAAGTGAGATCTGTATGAATGTTTTCTCCATCACTTCATTTAAAGCTGGAAAAAGCTTCCTCTAAGAGGTATGGATTCTGAGAGGAGAGCTGAGGGACCTTCCTGAACAGAGGAGTGACCTAGTCAGCCTTGGGAAATGATTTCGGCAGCTGTGGAACAGATGGCTTGGAGAAAGGAGACAGTGGCCTCTCACAGACCGATTACAAGGACAGTGCCATAGTCCAGGCTCGAGGCAGTGAGGTCCTGAAGGAGGTTGCATGTCAGGGAGAGCAGGTAAGGATGTGAGAGATTCTCTTAGAGGCAGAATCTACACAATCTGGCGACTGATTGGACATGGGGAGGGAGGAAGAGGGCAGAGCTGAGGATGATTCTGAGTTTGTGACCTTGGGGGACAGGAAAGACAGTGATCCCTTCTACAGGAAAACAAAAGGGAATTTGGAAGAAGGGGGAGTTTGGGAGAGGGGGAAGACCATGGCCTCCATTCTAGATAAGTTGAGTTGGAATTGTCTGCAGAACAACCATTCTATACCAAATGGACTTCAGCACTGAGACCCCTTCCAGCTCAGAAGGCAGAGTGGTAGAGTTTCTAAAGCATTAGACATGGACTCAGGAAGTTTGGGGTTCAAATCCCACCTGAGATACTTAGTAGCTACATGATCCATGGTAAGCCCCCAACTCTCTGTGCCTCAGTTCCCTCTTTTGTTAAAACGAGGGGATTGGATTCAAAGGACTCTCAAGTCCCTTCTGGCTCTTGATTTGTGATTTGAAACAACAGTGGCTGCCAGGAAGGGATTCCCAGAGTCTGTCATCATTCACACTGGAGTCTCTTGTGATTGCACATTAAAGAATGAGCTGAAGGCAGGAAGAATCTGTTACCAACCCTTCTGACGCAAGGCATGGGTTTTTTTAAGACATTTAAAAGATCTTTTCTTAAACCTCCTGCGCAAAGTCTACGTGAAAGTAAACTATTTCCAGAACAGAATGTGGACACAAGCTTCCTTCCTGTGCCTCGTCACATCAGGCAGAGGACACTGAGCCATGGAAGGAAGGGAAAGCTGGAATCAGGGAAGCCCAGGCAGCTCCCACCTAGATTGGCTTCACCTGTGGTCTTGGGAGCTGAATTCCTAGGAGCCAAGCCCAAGCCAGCCAAGGATGAAAAGGGTCAACAGGAGTGTGCTGCCTTCTCTGTGTGATGGTGTTAAGAGTTGGGAGGGACCTCAGAGGCCATGTGGTCCAACCTCTTTATGTTACAGGAGAGGGAACTGAGGCCCAGAGAGGTTAATCACTGGATCATAGATGGAAGAAACCTCTGAGACTATCCCAACCTCTCATTTTACAGGTGAGGAAATTGAGGCTCAGAGAGGTTAATTGACTTGTCCATGGTCACAAAGGTCATAAGAGTCCAAGGTAGGATTTGAACCCAAGTCCTTTGGCTTCAGAGTCAGTATGATTCCTGGTATTCTGTTGCTGCTTCTGGGTTTATTATTGTTGATTGTAGGCCATCATGTAACCACAAACGGATGCTTGCAGCACTATGCCCATTTCCCCACACATCTTAGCATGCCTTGTGCCTGCATGGGGGGATAAGCTGATGGACCCCATAGTTTCCCAAGGCCCTGTAAGTGGGCCACCTCCTGCTCCTGCTGCCATTAAGCAGGGCTTTCTCGGGTTCTACCAAGGCTGATCATCTGGGATCTTGGTGTGACCGAGCTGGAAAGATTTCTAGGTTTCGACCCGTCGTGAAAGACCCAAGGGTCCAGAGAAGTGAGATAAATCCGAGGAAGCTGGGGCTCATGGAGCTGAACTACCCATCCTTGTCCTGTCCCATCTGCATCTCACCCACTGTGGCATGGGGTAGGAGGTGAGGTGGGAGGAAGAAATAGGTGGTACAAGGGTGTGCCATGAGTTCTGGTCCTTGTTTTTCAGATTTCTCCTATAAAGGAAATGATTCATTTTAATCACTACCACATGGTTTTATGTCATTGAGAGTAATTGGCTTAGATCAGAAGAATGCGAGCTTCTTGATGGCAGGAACAGCTTCACTTTTTTATCTTTGCATCCTTAGCATCTAGAGTAGTTGCTTGCACATAGTAGGCCTTTAGTAAGTACTGGTTGGATTGAATTGAATTAATGAAGGTATTTTTGTGCAAATAGGGACTAATAAGCATTGATTTGAGTAGACTGAACCCAAACTAGGTTCCCAAAGTTTGTGAGTGGCTAGGAAAGGGTAAGAAAAGGGAATAATCAGGTATGAAGCACCTACTCTGTGCCAGGCACTGTGCTAAGCATTTACAAATATTATCTTGTTTGATCCTAATAACAATTTTAAGAGGTGGGTGCTGTTATTATCACCCCCATTTTATAGACAAGGAAACAGGCTTCACATATTATATATATTACTTTCAATCTTCACAATAACCCTGTCAAGTAGGTGCTATTGTTGTCTCCATTTTGCAATTAAGGAAACTGAGGCAGACCAAAGGTAAGTGACTTGCTCAGGGTCACACTGCTATCAAGTGTCTAAGGCAGGATTTAAACTCACTTCTTCCTGACTCCAGGTCCAGCGCTCTCTCCCTGCATCACCAGAAAAGGAAGCCCTCTTTTACACAGAGTATCTGTGGCTTTGTCAGAGTGGGGGGACTTCTGGCATGAAAAGTTCCTTTAGCTACCTAGATTGCAATCCATCCATGACTTAGTAGGTAAGTTATAGAGAAAGGCTCAAGGAATGTCAAAGTTACGTGATTTGCCCACTAGGACATGTGAGAGATGAGATTTGAACTCAGGCCTTCTTGAATCCAGGCCCAGAAGTCTTGGCATTCTATTTCTGGTTTGTGGGAGTGTGAATGGTGGTAGCCAGCTTCCCCCGGTAGCTGTCTCTAAGAGCCCAGCATCTGAGGAACGTATAGTGGTAGAGTGTGACCCTGATGTCATTCTATACTTTCTGATTCTATGCCCAGTGCTTGATTTGGAGAATCAGACTACAATTAACAAGACTTTTTTAAAAAACCAGCATTAGACTCAGTGAAGGAAAACTCTCCCCCAACAAGCTGTGTCCTCTAATTATGTTAAGATCATACAAGATTTCTTGGTTTCATATAAAATCCTGTCTTCTGCAGAAAGCCTTCCCCATTGTTGGTGTTCATTTTTTCAGTCCTGTCCAACAGATTTTTCCAGTCTTAAACCAATCAATTGTTCCATGTTCAGTTCTAACTCTTGATTCTTGACTCACATATGGCTTCTTCAGGAGACAAGTAAGATGATCTGGTATTCCCATCTCTGTGAGGATTTGCCACATTTTGTTGTGATCCACACAGTCAAAGGCTTTAGTGTAGCTAATGAAGCAGAAGCAGATGTTTTTCTGGAACTCTCTTTCTTTCTCCACAATCCAGAAAAGGTTGGCAATTTGGTCTCTAGTTCTTCTGCCTCTTCGGAAACCAGCCTGCTGTTCTGTAATTCTCAGTCCACATATTGCTGAAGCCTAGCTTGTAGAATCTTAAACATAAGCTTGCTGGTGTGTGAAATGAGTGTAATTGTTTGTAATTTGAACATTCCTTGGCATTGCCCTTCTTTAAGACCGGGACATAAGCTAATCTTTTCCTAACAGCAACATTGTACAATGACCAACTTTGACAGACTTAACTCTTCTCAGTAATGCACTGATTTAAGACAATTCCAAAAGACTCATGACAGAAAATGCTATCTACATCCAGAAAAGGAAATATGGAGTCTGAATGCAGATCAAAGCATCTTATTTTCTCTTTTTTTGTTGTTGATTTTGGTTTTTCTTTCTCATAGTTTTTCCCTTTTGTTCTGACTCTTCTTTCACAACATGACTAATGTAGAAATATGCTTAATATAATTATACATGTATAGTCTATATCAGATTGTATGCCATCTTGGGAAGGGGAGAAGGGAGGGAGGGGGAAAAATTTGAAACTCCGAATCTTATAAAAGTGAATGTTGAGAACTAAAAATAAATATATTTTAGAAGCTATTTTTTTCCAATCCAGTGGCCACTGTTAAGTTTTCCAAATGTACTGGCATATTGAGTGCAGCCCTCTATCACTTCTACTAGCCTTACTGTTAGCAATGTTTGCTAGGGCCACTTGACCTCACTCTCCAGGGTGTCTGGCTCTAGACCAGTAATCGCACCATCGTGGTTATCAGTAATGCTAAAATCTTCCCCCCTTTTAATTTCAGTGCCTTCTTTCTTTAAATTATTTCCTATTCGTCACTCATATAGCTTGCTTTGTATATATTTGTTTGCATATTGTTTCTCCCATTAGATTGTAAGCTTCTTGAGGGTAGGGACTGCCTTTTGCTTCTTTCTGTAGCACAGTGCCTGGTATATAGTAGGTACTTAATAAATGTTGATTGATTGAAGATTGATAGCGTGTTACTAAGTGGTGACTTTGGACAAATCACTTGAACTCCCTGGGTGTCTAAGGTCTCTCCTGGCTCTAAATCTAAGATCCTGTGAGCCTGTCACCTCTTTGTCTTGAGGTTCCTCATTTGTAAAATGAAGAGTTAAGATTAAATGTTCTTTGAAGTCCCTTCTATCTCTAAATCTATGATCTATTAAAATTGCTGAAAGAATATTTTTGGAATGTGTTTACTAACTAGTCTCACTCACACAGGACAGATCTGACCGCATTTCAGAGTAATGGGGTTTCTCCCCCCCCCCACTGCCATCCCTGCTCACAATCATTTCCTGGGCTTTCCTTGCCTACCTCTGCAATGCTACTCATCATGAAGTGTGAACACACCTCAAAAAAGAGTAGAAATGTTGCAAAAATCAAACCATTGAACAGAAGGGGAACCTGGAGGAATTGGTTCTCTCTCTGTCTCTGTCTCTCTCTCCTTCTTTCTCTTCTTTCCTCTTTTTCTCTCCTCTCTTTCTCCTCCTCTACCCCTCTTTCTCTCCTTCTTTCTTCCTCCCTCCCTCCCTCTATCCCTCCCTCCTTCTCTTTCTTTCCTTCTTTCTTTCTCTACTTCTTTCTTCCTTCCTAACTTCCTTTCTTTCTTTACTTCTTTCTTTCCTTCCTTCCTTCCTTCCTTCCTTCCTTCCTTCCTTCCTTCCTTTCTTTCTTTCTTTCTTTCTTTCTTTCTTTCTTTCTTTCTTTCTTTCTTTCTTTCTTTCTTTCTTTCTTTCTTTCTTTCTTCTTTCCTTCCTTCCTTCCTTCCTTCTTTCCTTCCTTCCTCCCTCCCTCCCTCTCTCTCTCTCTTTCTTTCTTTCTATGTCTCTCTTTTCCCCTTCTATCTCTATTCAGAATGTAAGATGTACAAAGGAAAGATTCCATTGGAATGCCTTAACAAATTTACAGCAGCTATAGGCTATGACTCTGGTGAAAGCTGTGGTGGCAGTGGGTGTCCCCAAGAGGGGACAGAAGTGAAAGATCTCGAGAAACCAGCCTGGCCGGGAGTTGGCAGCTGATTGGATATAAGACAGAATGCAAAGTTCTTGAGGGCCAAGGCTGTCTCACTTGTTTTATATCCTCAGCATTAGGTACAGGGGCTGCGCAAAGTATGTGCTTAATAAATGCTTGTTGGTTGACTGATTGGTATAAGGAGTGAGAGAGACAGAAGACTCAAAGGTCATGGCAAAAGTCTGAGCCAGGATGGATAGGAAGATTGTATTTTCGTTGATAGAAATAGAGGCTTTGAGAGATGTAAAGGTTTTTAGGGGAAGATGATGATTTTAGTTTCTGATAGGTTCAGCAAGCTATTCAAATGGAGACAGCTGATAATCTGTTAGAAATAGAAATCAGAGACATCGATTTGGAGTCATCTTAGACTTAGCATGCATAGGAAGGCATGGGACCACAAAGGGAGAAGCCAACAAAAAAGAAGAGAAGGGAGGCCTGAGCCTTGGGGAGATGATGACATTTAGGAACACATTTATTAAGCACCTGTGATTTACCAAACACTTTGCTAGGAAAAGAAAGCAGAGCCAGGAAAACAAACAATATATGTGATAACTACAACAATGTAAATGGTTTTCTAACCATAAAACCACAAAGGTGAATATTACAAAATTACAAAAAAACCAAGCATGCCTCTAAAAGAGAGACCTCTTTGCCACCCCTTTGCAAGAATGAAAGGTCCACAAGTGTATTACGTTACAGTTTCATTCTATTTTGATGAATGGTTTGTTTTGCTGATTTTTCTCTTCTTTTTCTTTAAAAATGTTATTTGCTATACAGGATTGCTTTCTGGGAGGAGGAGGAGGAGGAGGATACTGGGGGGAAATTTTGGTGATGTAAGAAATAAAAGTATTAATATTTTTTTTAAAAGAGCAAGATATATTTTCTAAGGGATCAGTTGAAGTAGGAGCTAGCTCTGAGGAAGGTGAAATCTATTCTCAAAGGCATCTTGCGCAATAGGAAACCCCATACATACCCAATAGGGAGCCTAGCAGAACAACATGCCCAGCAGAGATGTTGCACCCAGGGATGTTGCACCCATATGTTTATGCCACGAGAAGAGAAAGGACATCAGTGCCCTGCCACATTAGAGGCATGAGTCACTTCCACATGTTCACTGAGGTCACAAAATCACAAAATTTGAGAGTTGGAAGGTACCACTGCAGCCCCCTAGTCCAGTCACTCTGCCATTGGAATCTCCAGTAGACCACACCTGACAAGAGGTCATCCAGCCTCTGCTCGAAGGCTACCTCCCAGGCAGCCCATTGCACTTTGGGGAGGCTCTAATTGCTGGGAAGGTTTGCTCCCCCTCCTCCACAAGACACCCCTTCCAGTTCCCAAAGACAGCTGTCACGGCTTCTCTCAATCTACTTTCTTCTAGGCTAGAGGTGCCCAAGTCCTTCACCTGATCCTCCTATGTCATGGCCTCAAGGCCTTTCACTGACTTGTTTGCTCTCTTCTAGAAATGTTCCAGTTTATTGAAGACTGTGCTCCTTACTGGCACATTCTGGATGTGCATACTCTTCACCTTGATACTCTGTGTATTTGTGGGAGAGCATGTTCCAGTTTTATGGCAAGGGGAGAATGATGTATAGCTATTCTTGTAATATGCTAGTAAATACCTTTATATTAGGCTAAATGTGTTTTTTGCCCATTAAAGGTAAATTCACTGGTGGGGGCTCATAACCCATAGAGTTTTAGGAGTTCAGACCCACAGAAGACTTTAAACCTTGGGTAAGACCCCAGGGGGACCTTTGCTGTGATCATAAAGTAGAGGGAGGGGTAGCCAAGAGAAGGAGCTACGCACATATTTTTGGATATGTAGATGTTGTCCCCACTGTTAGAATGTAAGCTCCTTGAGAGCAGGTACTATTTCCCTTTTGTCAGTAATAAAATAAAAATTAAAAAAAAAATCAAAAACATTTATTAAGTTCTAATATGTGCCACTGTGTTAAGTGCTAGGAATACAAAAGAAGGCAAAAGATAGACCCTGCCCTCAAAGAGCTTACAATATAATCTTTGCATTCTCAGTTCTTAGCACACACTGGGAACAGTGGATTTTTTTTAATAAATGTTAACTGACTGAGAAACATGACTCCTGCAGAAAAGCTGTTATGCTCATTGTCTGTTATTACCTATTATGTGATGGTTGTGTATCTTTCCATTAAAAAAACAAGAATTCAATTGCTTGGCTAGCCAAATTGATTAAGTTAAATTACTTGGCAACAATCATTTACAGATAATTATTTGTAAGTCTACCTTATCCCCCAGGACATCCACAGGATTTTCAAAAAATAATGAAGCATATCCAGTCACATTGTAAAAAGTGTTTTTGTACTGTTAATAAATAAAATTTGAAATACTTGATTTTTTTTAAAAAGGAAAAGACTGTATAACTTTTCTTTAAAATGTTTATTTTCAGTTCGAAATTTTCTCCTCTCCATGCCCTCTCCCAGTCATTGAGAAAGCAAGAAATTCTGTGCATTTTTAAAAAATGCTGTGTAGTAGTGAGGGCTCCATTGAAACAGCAGGAATTTTTAGTGGAGCCAGTAAACAAGGTTTGACAGTTTCTTCATGTGCTGACCTTGAAGTCAAGGGACTGAGTTCAAATTCTAGCATTCTTACAATCAAATGAGATAGAGTTGCAGTTCTTTGCACACCTTAAAGCTCTATATAAATGCTAGCTGGTTTTGCTGCTGTTGTTACTAGCTGTGTGCCCATAAGTCCCTTGATCCTTTCAAGTCTCAGTTTCTTTTATGAGAAAATGCTGATACTTACCGGTCCCACAGGGTTGGTTGTGAAGTAAGCACTTGGTGAACCTTAAGCTAGCATTGGCTATGAGTTATTATAAATGAACTAAACTATGATACAGGGCCCTTGACTCAGATGAAAAAACCATGGGATCATGGATTAACAGCTGGAAAAGTCTTCACAGGGCTTCTAGTCCAACCACACATTTTACAGATAAGGAAACCGAAGCTCAGAATAGGTAAAGGACTTGGCCAAGGTCATACAGATTGCAAACTGAAGAACTGGGATTTTCCCCCAGACCCTCTGACGCCCAATCCAAAGTTCTAGAGGAGAACTGAGAGTCTCTGCTCCCTTTCAAGGTCTTAAGCCTTTGTTTTTCTCACCATCCTCCCTTTCTGGGGTTGCCTATCTGCTCTTCGACAACAGAGCCAGAGATCTCCCTGTTCTCTTAGCTGTTAAAGCTGTTCCCTGAGCAGAGGTAATTCTTTTTTTTGGCTTTGGAAAAATAAAACCTTCATTTATATATGTTATGTTCATTTTGGAAAAGATGGAAAGGGGAAACACTTGAATAAAATTAATATCTTTAAAAATCACTGGAAACAAAGCCAAATTCAAATTTTAAAATCAAAAGAAACTAATGATTCTAAAGCCAGACAGTCACCAGAAGGAAAAGGGTAAGATTAGGAGAAGAAGCAAAATCAGATTTCTCTTCCAATGTTTCCTTGCAGCTTATTGGTAGCCTCCTAAGTGTTCCTATTTGTAAATATGACTTCCCATATCGATTAATGGCTAGACTACTCACTCACTGTCCTCCTCCTCCAGAAAATGTATTTGAAGACTCACTGGTTCCAACCCCGTTAGGAATTCTCTGTTGGGAGCAGACATTACTAAAGTTTATTAGCCGTATTTCTAAAGTCGAGGCAGAGATCCCATCTCTCTCTAGGCAAAATGATATCTTCTGAGGATCCTTTTGGAATGGTACAACAACCATCTCTCAGCCTGGAAATCTTACCATTCCATTAATCTCTTAGAATCCAAAAACTCTGTGCTCAAATGCACTAAATGGTGGCATCTAGGGATGTGAGGGTAGCCAGAGAGAAATATCTACCAATTAGTATTATTTTTTCAAGTCTGTATCTGGTTGAAAAGCCAACATACCTTTAGGGGACAGCCAGACCTAGGATACAAAGCCCAGAAAGAGAACTTGCAGTGGGAAGTCACGGTCATTCCTATTGGCCACTTTTCCATTTTATAGCACAGGAATTGGTGTCAAGATCCAGCTTTGAGGAGCCACTGAATGTTCCCAGAGCCATACCTTCAAAGTGGGGTTGGTTAGCATGAAATGGAGCTCTTCCAGGGGTTGTATGGAAGGGGACAGGACGAGATGCTTACTCAGATTTCCCAAAGGTGAAACTGTGACCTTTTGGTTTTCCCTCCCACCAATCTACTGGAGCTACTTGACCCAGTTTTGGCAATGAACCCAAGGTATCCAGTAGGACATTGACTGGTATCTTCTTGGTAGCTCTGGGCAAGTTGAATTTCTTTTTGTTCCCTCTCCACCTCAGTTGTCTTGGACTTTTCTCTTTCCAGCTCCTTCTGTAGCTTTGTGGTTATACTCAAAGGTCTAAGGGACTGTGTTCTTAGCCAAAGCTGCCACTGTTGGTCTCCCTTCTGGTTTAGGATGGAGCATAAACTTAATCAAATTGTGAAAGTCTTCTGAGAGCTTCTGTGGGATAGCTGAAAGGTTGCCTTGGCAGAAGTGATGCCAAGGCTCATCACTGCCTGGTGATGACTTTGCCCCTGCAGCCCCAGCGATTGTCAATCCAAGGGCAAACATGTCTACTCTGGGCAGGTATCAATAGTTCTCTTGTAAAATCTCATTGGCCAAGAAGCGACTATCTCCCTCCTCTCCTTGGGAGATCTGGATTGAAGTTGCGAGGCCCAGATCACCAATTTGACACATCACATTAGCAGAAAGGAAGCAGTCATCTTCATTCTCTCCTTCTTGTGAGACATATGAGACATCATCTTGCTTTTCACAGATGGAGATGCTACTAGGCTTGATATCCAGGTGCATCAGGCCAGACTGAAGGATATACTTCAGCCCCATGGAAATTTGCTAGAGCATATTCTTGAATTCTGACTCTTAGTAGGGCCAAGTTTCTCATTTTCAGACACATTGGCCTGCAAGCTCCCACCATAGCGGTTCTCATTCTGAATGATCATTATAGTCATCCTCTGCCCATGCATAATAGTAATGGACAATATGGGGATACTGTCCAAGCATTGCATGTATGTAAACTTCTTGCAAAGTTGAGGTTTCATTTGAGGATCCTCCCAAACATCTTGTTGAGCATTTCATAGCATAAATATATCCATCCCGCCTCTCGATATACTTGTAGGTGGAACCAAATGCCCCTACCCCAATTTTTTCTAACTCCAGGAATTTTTTTTCATGGCAGGAAACCATGTTGCTTTCTCTTATGACACCTCTCTGAGGAGACTGGAGGAAGGAAGGATGGAATGAATGTGCTTGTTGGGCGCCCTTGCTCTCTCCTGTCTTCAGAGAAGTCAGGTTCCTTAGGCTCTCCTCTTGTTTTACTCTAGCCACTGGATTGAGAGACCATCCTCCTGCAGGATTCTGGGGTGAAAGGGTCCACGTTGACCTGACCTGATGAGGACATCTGGCATGGACTAATGGCAGGTGTCAATCAGGAGTCCTTAGACCTTTCTGTAGATAGCTTTCCAAAAGAACATATATTACTTGTTAGCAGGGTCTGTCTTCATTCGTGGTCTGCCTTCCCCTTATTGGTTATTTCCAATCTTTCCTGTACATTGCTTGTTTGTACCTAATTGTTTGCTCAGAGTTGTTTGCATTGTCTCCTCTCTGAGATCCTGGAGAGTAGGGCCAGAGGCACTTCAGATAACACCCTCAGGATGACCGGGATTAGGGATGGAGCTGGACAGAGCTGGGATGCTGCCATGCTATCTAGATTATTTCATAGCAAGGCCTTTGAGGCTTCCACAAATGCTTTTGCTAAGTCTTCCAGTAAATCACCTCTTTGTTGGAGTCCATTAATTAAATGACTGTAAAGCCCTTTATACCCATAAATGTCAAACACAGTAATAATAACAAATCAGAAGGAATATATAGCTGCTCTTCCTTTGCATACATTGCAACATTCCCTGGTTATCCTTTTTAACT